>NC_143154.1:12398123-13076046 GCF_041381405.1 Jatropha curcas | reverse complement strand
GGCGGTAGGCGCCGCCGAGGCCGGTGTGGACACCGTGCCTCGCTCCGGGGGCCTTTGTGGGAGTTCCGGACCTCCGAAAAATATTCCGGGACCTGTTCCGCGATCCTCGCGATATTCCGGACGTTTTAAGTACCATATTGACATATTTTCGGTGAACTTTCGAAATAGCCTCCGGTCCGGCCGGACTGTTTGCAGTCCGGGAAAACAGGCTTTCTGAGCCTCAAAATTTGGGTATTCACAGTTAGTACTGAAAATTTTATATGTATGCATGTTTATCCACTTTGACTTGTAAAAAACGGGATTTTCTTTCAATTTTCGATTTTCAATTTTTTTTCAAAAATGAATCCCTTTTGTAACCACAGCATGCACAATTAGACTAAGAGTCTCTCCAAGGTAGAAAAGATCAATTTGGGGAGGTACGGTCTATTTCCTGGTATGACATCACCAACTTTATCTAGGTTAGCTTCCGCCATACCCGAGTTTACCTGCTAGGCCTTACACACTGTACTTGGTATTGCGCTTCGTGCGTTTTGAGGCAGATGGGGATAGACCAGACTGTCCCAATTGTAGATGGCACTTCTGTTGATTCAGCCATCACTCTGGGTGTTACCCGAGCCGTCCTTAGGGCTTGGGTTAGAGACCATCACATGGTTAGGCCTTTACCTAATCCTGCCGGTGTTCAGATTTCTCCTGAGTATCGGACCTAGTTTATTGTCGTTGCCTGGCCAGTTGAAAGGCTAAAGGAGGAACGCACTG
This sequence comes from Jatropha curcas, assembly GCF_041381405.1. Taxonomy (NCBI): domain Eukaryota; kingdom Viridiplantae; phylum Streptophyta; class Magnoliopsida; order Malpighiales; family Euphorbiaceae; genus Jatropha; species Jatropha curcas. The sequence continues at coordinate 13,075,290 of NC_143154.1, read as the reverse complement.
CTGAGTGCTCTTGAGGGTTGGGCTCAGGCTGACGCTGATAATGAGGTTGGGACTGATGAGGAGATTATGCTGGCTCCTCGGACAGGCGAGGTTGGAGAGAGTTCAGCAGCTAGGGATGACTCGGAGGATGTTGCCCCACGGAGGCGACGTGACACCTAGACTCTTATAGGCTTTTGGACTTTGTTGTTTTTCCCTTATTTTGACTTTTTATTCGGGACTTTGACTTTGGATTTTGGATGTATGTTCTTTGGCTTTAGATGTATGTTTTGTTTTTTTTTTTTTTTTTTTTTTTTTTTTTTTTTTTTTTTTTTTGGACTTGGACTTAGACTTCATTATTTATTTATTTTTCTTGGACTCTTTTGCTTTCTGCTTGACTTCGGACTGTTTGACTTTATGGCTTTAATTGAGAATGTCATTTGACTTTTAAGCTTTCCAAGTATTTTCCAACTTTATTTATTGAAGCTCTAATTTTTGCCTAAGCCGCCCTTTTCGGGTTTTCAACTTAGCGGGCCCCGACTTTTGCCTAAGCCGCCCTTTCAGGTTTTCGACTTAGCGGGTTTTTCTCTTTTTTTTCATTCTTTTTTTCACTTTTTTTTTTCTTTCCTCCTTTTTTTTTTTTTTTTTTTTTTTGTTTTGGGAAAGAAGAATGAATTATGAAATGATTTTTTCATTAATGTTTAGACCGCGCCCAAAGAGGGCTACCTACATATCTCCGATACACAATTTCTTTTTTCCGAGGAGAATCAGGTCTAATGTAGCTCTTTTTACATTATGCAATGCTTATTATACAAAATATCTTTTGAACTGATCTAAATTACATGGATTCGTGAATTCCAAACCATCCAAATCAGTCAAAATGACGGCTTCGCCAGACAATATTTTCTTCAACACATAGGGTCCAGCCCAATGAGGATGAAACTTCCCACGTGGGTCTATGATTGGCTGTCTAATTTCCTTCAGGACCAAACAACCTTCTTCCAGTTTTCGGTCTTTGACCTTCTTATTAAAATGTCGTGCCATGCTTCTCTGGTAAACTTGAGTTTGGTGGATCGCTTGCAATCATTTTTCGTCCATACCCAAGAGTTGCAAATGATAATTCTTAGCCCAATCTGCTTCGCTGATCTGGCTTTCGCGGATAATCCTCGTCGACTGAACTTCCAGCTCAATAGGCAACACTGCTTCCATACCATACACTAAGGAATACGGGGTTGCCCCAGTAGGTGTTATGATTGAAGTCCTGTATCCCCATAAGGCAGTTGGTAATTGTTCATGCCATGCTTTATGCTTTTTAACTGTCTTCTGCAAAATGACTTTTATAGCCTTATTTGCAGCCTCTACAGCCCCATTTGTTTGTGGTCGATAGGGTGAAGACTTGTGATGCTGAATCTTCTTTTGCTTCAGCAGGTCAGAAAATTCACTTTGAAAGTGGGACCCGTTATCAGTAATGATCTCGAACGGCGTTCCGTACCGACAAAGGATGTTAGTACGAACAAACTGTGCTGCCTTCTTGGCATTCAAGACCGAATAGGAGGCTGCCTCAATCCACTTAGTGAAATAATCAACAGCGACCAGGATAAATTGATGACCATTGGAAGCCTTTGGGTGGATTTTTCCGATCACGTCTATGCCCCAAGTTGCGAAAGGCCATGGTGAAGCAATAGGATTCAAATTGACCGGAGGCTGTCTTTGCAGCTTAGCAAAAATTTGACACTCATGGCACTTCTGCGTGTGCCTCACGCAGTCTGCATTCATGGTTGACCAGTAATAACCCAGGTTCACGATTTTCCGAGCCAAGGCTATCCCGTGCATGTGTGGACAAGACTCCCCATTATGTAAGGAATCCATGATGGTTTGAGCTTCTGCCTCATCAACGCACCTTAGGTGCAGGCCATTCCAACTTTTTTTATACAGAACTCCCCCAGTACGAAAATATCTGGATGCTAACAGTCTCAATGTCCGTTGATCAGTCTTGGTGGATCCCTCCGGGTAGGCTTCATTTTGAAGATAATTCTGTACATCCCAATACCAGGGCTTGTCATCCACCAAATTCATGATATGTGCTGGCTGTTTCTGTAGTCGAATTTTCAGAGGTCGAATGACTTGGTCTCCCCGTACCTTAACCATGGAGGCCAAAGTAGCCAGAGCATCAGCAAACTGATTTTTGGCTCGCGGCAAGTAGTGGAAGGATAAATCCTCAAATTGCTGAGCCAATTCGTCCAAACGTTGTAGGTAAGGAACCAAACGCTCTTCCTTAATTTTCCATTTTCTCAAAGCTTGGGATACTATTAAATTGGAATCCCCGAAAACCTTGAGGACCTTTATTTCCTTTTCTAGGGCTGCTTCTAACCCCTTTATGCAAGCTTCATACTCGGCTTCATTGTTGGTGCAGTCGAAATCTAATTTGACTGCGATTGTGAACACCCAAATTTTGAGGCTCAAAGAGCCAATTTTCCCGAACTGCAAACAGTCCGACCGGACCAAAGGCGATTTTGGAAGTTCACCGAAAGTATGCCAATATGGTACTTGAAACGTCCGGGACGTCGCGAGGATCGCGAATCTGGGCCCGGAATTTTTTTTGGAGGTCCGAAGCGCCCAGAAAGGCCTCCGGAGCGAAAAGATAGCAAGACCACCGACCACCGGCGGCCCAGCCACCAGCCACGGCGGCCCAGCCGCCCGAGCCCGGCGGCCCAGCCGTTGGAGCCGCGCGGCTCAGCTCGGTGGCCTAGCCGCCGGAGCCGGCGGCCCGGCCGCCGACAACCGCCGAAACAGTCCGATTTTCCCTATAAATAGTGGCCTTGGCACTCCGTTTTCGGCACTCAGTCTGTGTTGACGGACGCTCCTTCTCCCTATGCTCTTTGCGATTCTTTACCGCTTTCTTGCATTTTTTAATTTTAGTTTTATTTTATTGTTGTGATACTTGGTCACTTAAAATTAAATTAAAATTAATTCCCTTAACGAGGAGCTTAACCTGGAGTTAAGAAGCGGTCGATGATTAAATCAGGTACATGAACTGAACTCTGCCTATTTAATTTTAGCACTTCATGCATGCTTCTTTTCCACTCCTAATAATTCTACAACTGCATAAATGCATCCATGTCATCATTAGGCAAACAAATTGCCTCAATTAAATAAATTTAGGCTAAATGCCCGGTTAATTAATAATCGTGGTATTAAAGCCTAAATCCGACAATATTGGCTTAAAATACCTAGTTAATTAATAGCTATGGTGTAATCGCCTTTATTTCAAACAAATCTGGCTTAAGTCCAATTAATTAATAATTGTGGCTAAAAGCCTTAATCGATCACGTTTTGGCAACAAATTGCCCACAATTAAATCAATCTTTTGGCAAAATGCCTTAAAATTAATCAACTTATTTTGGCTAAAAGCCTTAAATCAATCATTTTGGCGACAATCGCCCAATCAACATCATTTTGGCAATCAAATTGCCTAAATCACTTTTTTGGCTAAAAGCCTTAAAATCAATCATTTTGGCGACAATCGCCTAAAATTAATCATTTTTGACAACGATTGCCTAAATCAATCATTTTGGCTAAAAGCCATTAAAATCAACATTTTTGGCATCAAATGCTTAAAAATCAATCAATTCTTTGGCAAAATGCCTAAACAAAATGCACGAAGCATACACACACCCATGCATAAAGCATCCCCATTCAAAGCCCTCTAAAAGAGGCCTATCGAACTACGTTGACTTTGATCTTCCATTCAAACGGAAGTACGTAGGCACGTTAGGGATTTAACCCCGAGCGGCAAGTCGAAAATGACATAAGCATTTTTTAATTGGTCCAAATTACATTAATCGCCTTGCAAAGCATTCATTCATAGGTTAGTTCATCAGCATGACATGGTCTCGGGATCCACCTCGGGTTTGCAAACCATGCTTTAAACATTGGGATAATTAATCTAGTAATTAGGTTAATTAAAATTGGAGTCAATTAAGGGTTTTTCCTAGTTTAACCTAAAATAATTAAACAAGGTGGCAACTCACGCATCACGTGCATTTCTTCCTTAGTCACATGCATTCGTATGCTTTTGATATTTGGGGGAGGGGTTCACAGTTTGGCGACTTCACTGGGGACATTATGTAACCATTTTGCATGAAGTGGACTACAATTGCTGTGTAGACTAACCTGCCCTCTTTTAGGGCACTATTTTAATATGCTTTGTTTTGCAGGGTACCCTAACACGAATCAAGTGTTCTTTCTTTAAGAATACTTGATGAGGAGATTTGAACCTAATTGACAAATTTGATTAAGACATTTAAATTTGTTGATTTATTTGCACGATTGAGAATCCTTTTCTCCATTGCATAAAAAATGAATTTCAAATGAATTTTTTCTCTTTCTGTTCAAACTTCTGAGTCTGGATAGCAAGTAGCGCTGATCGGCAGGTCTTTTTGATTATGTCGATGGACAGCCAAAGCGTCCTCCCTGTTACCGCAAACCGCCCCCAATCCTTTTGGGGGTGACCCATGGGTGTGTGTACCGTTGGACCCACGTGAAACTCTTTGTTTCACATGTGGTTAGGTATATCCATACTCAAGGTTCAAGGGTCCCTTATAAGCCCATTCTCTATTTGAGTCATAGCCTATAGAACCTATCCTTTAGGACTGTATGCACCCAATGATGTGAATCATATCATTAAACAGATTATGATGTGTTGTTATGCGCATTCACGACATATCATAAACATGGGGTAAACACAAAGAGAGCATGAAACACTCTTTTACTTTCAGTCATGCACAGTTGGACAAGAGAGTCAATTCACCTCACATCAGCTACCTGATACACCGACCACTATACCTAATCCAGCTACCCTTATCCTTACCGGTGCCCATGATCCAAGTGCCCACATCTGTGCCAGCCACGCCTACAGTACTTTCACCAGCTTCACCAACTACACCAATCTCACCTACAACTCCAACAACCCTACCTGCACCAATGGCATCACTCGCTGACATAAACCCTCATTGAACAACTAGAGGCTAGAATGGAGGCCAGAATGAATGAAGCACTGGCTGCCCAAAGGACCGCCCTGATAGCTGAACTGGGTAATGGGAATGGTAATGGAAATGGGGCTTCCGCTGGGGGAAGTGGACCTGCTGCGTCCAATTAGGGTCCTACTGCTGAACCTGCAAACCCTGCCCTAAACCTGGATGATATGCCCTCTAAAACTGCCTCTGAGCTGGAAGCTCAAAGAATGAGAGAAAAACTAGAGCTCCTAGAAAGGTCCATCACTGTTCTCAAAACCCACAAGGAAGTGGTGGACATGGACTCCTTGTCCTTGTTCCCTGAAGCCAGGTTGCCAACTAAGTTCAAGATGCCCAACATGGACAAATTTGATGGAACCACTTGTCCTAAGACTCATTTGAAAATGTATGTAGGTGCTCTTAACCCATTTGGATTGAGCAGCGAGCTCCTTGCTCAGTTGTTCCAACAATCTCTTACCGGTGTCGCATTGAGGTGGTTTGTCAGCTTAGACCGATCCAAAATGAAAACATGGGAAGACATCTGCAATGCATTCAATTCCCAATACCGCTATAACATGGAGGTGGATGTCACTCGAAGAGAACTAGAAACCACCAAGTAGAAAAATAGTGAACCCTTTTCCTCGTTCCTTACGAGGTGGAGGGCCAAAGCCGCCCAAATGATTAACCGGCCTTCTGAACAAGAGCAGGTAGACATAATAATAAAAAATCTGCAGCCTGTCTACCAACAGCAATTACAGACTCAGTACCTACCAACATTCCAGTCGCTCATTGCCACTGCTACGAAAGTAGAAGATCTGATTCAGATGGGGCAACTGAAAGAAGACTCAGGAACCTCAAAGTATAAGAAACCTAGCCAAGCTAGCAAGGTCCACGAAGTGGCTAGCATCACCCCCACGAATCCTTTACGTGTGGGGAACATGAGAAATAATAATCAATCGTCTAGAAGAACTTATACTGATCTCGAGATGCCGATCCTTGTGGTATTCCGAGAGGCCGTCAAGGCCAACTACATCAAGCCTTTGGAAGCAAGGCCACCACCAAATCCATTACCAAGGAATTACAGGGCTGATGAATACTGTGAGTATCATCAGGGGCATGGGCACAAGACTAAAGCGTGTTGGACGCTCAAGAACCGCATCCAGGACCTGGTGGACAACGGTTCAATTATTCCCAGAAGTAAGCCAAACATTAGTACTAACCCCTTACCAAATCACGGGGTAAATGCTATTATGGCTGATCAGGAACTGATCGATCCTTTCGAACTGTTCCTAGAAATGAATAACATCTGTGTCTTGGATTTGAATGACCTAACCGGAGAACTTGATGCTATAACCAGGAGCGGGAGACAATATGAACCGTTAGTTTTGGACAAAATTCAAAATAAACCCTACCAGAGGGCAGAGGAGCCAAAGGAGGACCCGGTGCTGTCACAATTAAAAAAGACACAAGCTAGGGTGTCAATCTGGGAACTTTTGGCATCATCCTTTCCTCATCACCAAGCTCTTTGCAAGGGTTTGAGTCAACTTCAGACGCTTGTGGAAGTTAGCCCTGAAGTGCTAATATCCACCCTCACCCAATCATCTAAAACACGAAGCATGGGTTTCTCTGATGACGATTTGCCCAAGGAGGGAGGCAGTCATAACAATGCTCTTTATGTCATTGTTCAGACTCGAGACAAAACCGTGCCCATGGTTCTCATTGATAATGGGTCGGCGCTCAACGTCTGCCCACTGAGAGTAGCCAGCTGTCTAGGGTTGGAAGAAACTGACTTCACTCCCTCGGACCAGATAGTGAAGGCTTATGACAGCACCCGGAGGGAAGTGTTAGGGGTTGCTACGCTAAAGTTAACAGTTGGGCCAACTGTGATGGAAGTCCCCTTCCAGGTAATTGATGTACCAACTAGCTTCAACCTGCTTCTGGGCCGACCATGGATACACCACACTAAGGCAATACCCTCGTCCTTGCACCAAAAGGTCAAGTTTCCATATGAGGACAAAGTTATCACCATTCAGGGGGATGACTACAGTCAGCTCAAAAAGCCAAAGGGCCAGCCTCTCTTTGAGGTCAACCCTGAGACTGCCAACCTACCCCTCTCGGGATTTCAGTATGATACTGTGCAGTTCATAGAAGGAAAGACTGCAAACTCTCGAATTCTCTTTGATTTCGGGATGGTGCCCTTGATGCTTAAGATGTCCTATCTGCCAGGAATGGTTATGGCCAGATCCGGGAAAACATACCCCATACTACAAGCTTGGGAGTGTCCAGTGAATGAGGGAACCTTCGGACTAGGCTATGAGCCCACTAATGAAGACCGTGCCAAGAGAACCAGAAGGGGAAGGAAAGAGAGTGTACAGATACGGCCTTACTTTCTAACTTTGAACAGTTATTTCTGTAAATTGGGAGAAGCAGTTCCTTACTGTGGCTTCCGAGAACCCTTTTGCTGCCCAACCGCTAAGAAGATGCTGCCTGGGTTGGAGATATTCTCAGATGTCTGGGGCAACAGGCCCGAAACAGTAACTGAACTGGAAGCAGAAGACTTCATGCAACCTAGTCTCTTTGACGAAGTTGCGGTTATCACAAGAAATGATGGGAACCGAGACCTGCTAGATCTGATCAAGCCGAATGAAGGGCCCCTCACCAACTGGTACAGCGAGGAGGAGCGCATTGCTGATAAACCCCCTCCCGAGTCAAGCCTAGTACCAGAGTCTGTAATCAAGTCCTGTACTGAGTCCGAGTCTGACCCCGAGTCAGAGTCTAGTTCCAGTTTCGAGTCATCTGCGTCGGATCTAGAAGATCCAGATCTCAAATTTGATGTATTTTTTGAAGACGATTCCGTCATAATTAATAAAGGCTTGCAAATTCTTGATTACCCTGCGTGTCTATCTTTCCAAGCATTTCCAAGCAAAAATAATCAAATAAATGAAATAAAAAATGAAAAGGAAAAAATAGTAATTAGCAAGGAAGAAAATGAACATACATACATTGCATCTGATTGCATGAACAGGGAACAGGTCAGTGAACGTTTGAAGAAATTTGCTGATTGCTTCATGTGGAAAGCAAGTGACATCACTGGAATTGACCCAGCAATAGTGGTGCACAAGATTCCAGTGTATCCAGAGGCTAAGCCAGTGAAACAGAAGCTAAGAAGGCTGAAAACAGAATGGTCCTTGAAAATCAAGGAGGAAGTTGCCAAGCAGCTGGAGAACAAGTTCATAGAACCTATTGCCTACCCGACGTGGTTAGCGAACATCGTGCCGGTGCCGAAGAAGGATGGAAAAGTGCGAATGTGTGTGGACTACCGTGATTTGAATAAAGCATGTCCGAAGGATGATTTCCCTCTGCCGCACATCGACTTGTTAGTGGACCGAATGGCTGGACACGAGATGGTCTCCTTGACTGATCTTGCTATCGGTTAATGATGCATGAGCCCGACAAAGAGAAAACGGCGTTCACCACGGAGTGGGGAACTTACTGCTACAGGGTCATGCCTTTTGGGCTCAAAAATGCCGGGGCAACCTATCAACGAATGGCGACAACCATCTTCCATGACATGATTCACAAAGAAGTAGAAGTATATGTGGACGATATGGTTGTCAAATCAAAAACAGCTGAAGAACATACAACAGCGCTTGAGAAGTTCTTCCTTAGACTTCGAAATTACAATTTAAAGCTCAATCCGGCAAAATGTCTGTTTGGAGCTACATCCGGAGTATTTCTGGGGCATATGGTCAGTTGGAAGGGCATAGAGATCGACCCTTCGAAAGCCAAGGCCATTCTGGAAATGCCAGCACCAAGGACGGAAAAAGAAGTTCGGGGTTTCCTGGGAAGGCTACAGTACATCAGTCGGTTCATCAATCAATTGGCCGATACTTGTGGTCCGATTTTTAAACTACTCAGGAAAGGAGTAGCAGTCAAATGGAATGAGGATTGTCAGAAAGCTTTCGACCAAGTCAAGCAATATCTGCTATCCTTTGTTATTGTACCTATCAGTGACAGAAGAAGCGATGGGTGCGATGCTAGCTCAACAATCTGAAGATACGAGGGTAGAAAACGCTGTGTATTACCTTAGCAAGAGGATGTTGGAATATGAGCTAAAATACAATAAGATAGAGAAGTTGTGCCTGGCTCTAGTTTGGGCCTGTACGAAGCTGCAGCACTACCTCTCGTCTTACACTACATATGTGATTTCTGAATCGAACCCCTTGAAATTCCTTATGGAGAGGCCGATTCTTGACTGTAAAATGGCTAAGTGGGTGTCGGTGCTCGCAGCCTACGACTTGAAATTTGTACAATGAAAGGCAGTGAAAGGCGGAGCCTTGGCTGATCAATTAGCAGAATTGCCGGTCGAAGACCAAATGCCGGAAGTAGAATTTCCTGATGAAGACTTGTTAAGCTTGGAAAGTGAGGTCTGGGAGATGTACTTCGACAGAGCTTCAAACTACCATGGAAACGGGGTTGGAGTCGTATTCAAAACTCCTTATGGAGAATACGTCCCAATCGCAGTCAAACTAGATTTCGACTGTACCAACAACGAAGCCGAGTATGAAGCTTGCATCAAGGGGTTAGAAGCGGCCCTGGAAAAAGAAACAAAAATTCTTAGGGTTTTTTGAGATTCCAATCTGATAGTCTCTCAAGCTCTAAGGAAATGGAAAATTAAGGAAGAGCGTTTGGTTCCTTACCTACAACGTTTGGACGAATGGGCCCAACAGTTTGAGGAACTATCTTTCCACTACCTGCCGCGCGCCAAAAATCAGTTTGCAGATGCTTTAGCGACCTTGGCTTCCATGGTTAATGTAGGGGGAGATCAAGTCATTCGACCTCTGACGGTTCGGCTGCAGAAACAGCCAGCGCATGTCATGAATCTAGTCGATGACAAGCCGTGGTTTTGGGATATATAGAATTATCTTCAGAATGAAGCCTACCCGGAGGGATCCAACAAGACTGATCAACGGACATTGAGACAGTTAGTATCTGGATATTTCCTTACTGGGGGAGTTCTGTATAAAAGGAGTTGGAATGGCCTGCACCTAAGGTGCGTTGATGAAGGAGAAGCTCAAAGCATCATGAATTCCTTACACAATGGAGAGTCTGGTCCGCACATGCACGGGATAGCTTTGGCTCGGAAAATTATGAACCTGGGTTATTACTGGTCGACCATGAATGCAGATTGCGTGAGGCACGCGCAGAAGTGCCATGAATGTCAAATTTTTGCTAAACTACAAAGGCAGCCTCCGGTCAGTCTAAATCCCATTAGTTCACCATGGCCTTTCGCAACTTGGGGCATAGACGTGATCGGAAAGATCCATCCAAAAGCTTCCAATGGCCATCAGTTCATCCTGGTTGCTGTTGATTATTTCACCAAGTGGATTGAGGCAACCTCCTATTCGGTCTTGAATGCCAAGAAGGCAGCACAGTTCGTTCGTACCAACATCCTTTGTCGGTATGGAGTACCATTCGAGATCATTACTGATAATGGGCCTCACTTTCAAAGTGAATTTTTGGACCTACTGAAGCAAAAGAAGATACAGCATCACAGGTCTTCACCCTATCGTCCGCAAACAAATGGGGCCGTAGAGGCTGCAAACAAGGCTATAAAAGTCATTTTGCAGAAGACAGTTCAAAAGCATAGAGCTTGGCACGAACAATTGCCAAATGCCTTGTGGGGATACAGGACTTCAATCAGAACACCTACAGGGGCAACCCCGTATTCCTTAGTATATGGCATGGAAGCAGTGTTGCCTATTGAGCTGGAAGTTCAGTCGGCGAGAGTTATCCGGGAAAGCCAGATCAGCGAAGCAAATTGGGCTGAGAATTATCATTTGCAACTCTTGGGTATGGATGAAAAGCGATTGCGAGCAATCCACCAAACTCGAGTTTATCAAAGAAGAATGGCGCGACATTTCAATAAGAAGGTCAAAGACCGGAAACTGGAAGAAGGTTGTTTGGTTCTGAAGGAGATTAGACAACCCATCATAGATCCACGTGGGAAGTTTCGTCCTCATTGGGCTGGACCCTATGTGTTAAAGAAGATATTGTCAGGCGGAGCCATTACTTTGACTGATTTGGATGGCTTGGAATTTGTTAAACCATGTAATTTAGATCAGTTAAAAAGATATTTTGTGTAATTGTAACCATCGCATAATGTAAGAATGAACTACATTAGACCTGATTCTCTTTGGAAAAAAGAAATTATATATCAGAGATATGTAGGCAGCCCTCTTTGGGCGCAGTCTAAACATTTCATAATTTCATTCTTCTTTGCCAAATAAAAAAAAGGGAAGAAAACAAAAAAAGAAGAAAAACCCACTAAGTCGAAAACCCGAAAGGGCGGCTTAGGCAAAAGTCGGGGCCCGCTAAGCTGAAAATCCAAAAAAAAAAGGCGGCTTAGGCAAAAATGGGTAGCTCGCCAAGTTGAAAACCCAAAAGGGCGACTTAGGCAAAAATTAGAGCTTAAACAAATAAATAAAAGTTGGAAAATGCTTGGAAAGCTTAGAAGCCAAAGGACATGCACGAAAAGCAAGCAGTTCAAATCAAACAAAAAAGAGAATGTCCAATGAATAATAAAGTCTAAGTCAAAGTCTCAAATAAAAAGCCAAAAAGGCAAAACTACATCCAAAAAATCCAAAGCCAAAACAAAAGTCAAAAGACAATAAAAATCCAAAAGCCTATAGGAGCCTAGGTGTCCCGTCTCCTCCGTGGAGCAACATCCTCCGAGTCACCTCCAGCTGTTGAACTCTGCCCATTCTCGCCTGTCCGAGAAGCCAGCACAATCTCCTCACCAGTCCCAATCTCATCAGCCTGAACCCATCCTTCGAGTGCACTCAGTAGTGCAGTCCTCCTTGGTCTCTCAATTGGCCAGACAGTGGCAATGAACCAGGCTCGATACTCAGGAGAAGTCTGAATACTGGCAGGATTAGGCAAGGGCCTAACCATATGGTGATCTCTAACCCAAGCCCTAAGGACGGCTCGGGTAACACCCGGGGTAATGGCTGAATCAGCAGGAAAGTCATCCGTAATTGGAACAGTCTGATCTATCCCCATCTGTCTCAAGACGGGCGAAGCACAGTACCAAGTACAATGTGTAAGGCCCAGAAGGTAAACCCGGGTGTGATGAAAGCTAACCTGGATAAAACGGTTGATGTTGTACCAAGAGATGAACCACAGTATCTCATTCGGACCCAACTCAATCAACCATGAAGTCCATGCATCAGTAGTGGGATGCGAAATTAAGATCCTCCGCATGCGATACTGAGATGGGTTATAAGGAAGGGAAGTAGGAGCAGTAACCACTTGAAGGTGATCCTTCAACCAAACCTGAGTAATGGATCCTTTCTATTACAAGGGAATGATTTAAAAAGAAAGAAAAAATGAGGAGAGACAATAAGGAGAAATACCTGGAGAATAATGCGAGAAACTGTCCAGTCATCAAACCCTAAAGCAGCCCTGTCAAGGCTCCTAATGGTTTCTGCCAGCACAATGCCGCCAATACAACCCATATCCTCCATTTGTAGAACCATGGGGCAAAGACGCAAATCCCCAAAGCCTGGGTCCCGTAGCCAATAAACAGAAAACCAAGGCCCGCATCCTCAGCCTCATCCAGTTTGGGTCATCTGGGCAAGCCTCTGAGAATTCGTCAATCAGAGGCAGCAGAATTGCCTTTTGGTCATCAACGATCATAGCCTTAGCTTGGGGTCGGCTAAACTGAAACAGGGTTTCAAATGACCTAACATACCCAATTTTTACCTCATGCTGGACCAAAGGGGCATTGGGGTCACACCCTATAATGGCACAAAACTCCTCAAAGAGAGGGCACATTTCCTCCATCATCGCCCCAAACCGGAAAACATGGGCCTCAGGATCCCAAAGTCTAATACAGGCCCTTAAGAAAATCCAGTCAATTACTACACCCCTAAGGGTAATAACGGGGGAAAGACCGTATCTCCCCAAATTGATCTTTTCAACTTTGGAGAGACTCTTAGTCCAGCTGTGCATGCTTTGGTTGTAGAAGGGATTCATGTCCTTTTATTTATTTTATTTATTATTTATTGTTTTTTAAAAAAATATATATAAAAAAAAGAGATAAAAATATAATAAAAAATAAGGAAGGAAGAGAGAATAACTGACCAGATTTTGGTGGCTTGGAGAAAAAGAGAGGAGTGAATAAGAGACCGACAGTAGAGGACCTTTTTATAGAGGGAGGGCGCGCCTGCCGGCGGCCCAGCATCTAGAGCCGGCGGCCCGACTTGGCGGCCCAGCCGCCTGGGCCCGGCGGCTCGGCTCGGCGGCCCAGCCGCCTGAGAAAAAAAAAATTTTTTTTTTTTAGGGTGTCCTTTTTAGTTTTATTTTTTTAAAAAAGAAAAATGTGTGTACTTTTTCAGCTAAAGAAAAAAAGAAGAAGAAGGAATGTTGGTTTTAGAATAAAACCCTATGTTCTCTCAAATTTGATAATCATGCATGTATTTTCTCAGTACTAATCAACTGCAGGTACAAATAAAGTTCGGTACAGAAATATAGCACAAGCTCAGAAAAGCAGCCAAGTCTCAGTACAGAAAATACAGTAGAAGAAAAACAAAGGAAAACGGGGAAATCTAGCAGCTATCAATGGCGGGGCCTCCTCCCCCTCTCATCATCAAAGGCTGTCTGAGTCCAGGCCGCAGCTAGTTCCTGCTACATCCCGAGGAACAGCTCCATCATCTGGTTGATCAACCCGACAGGAACTTGGAAATCATATAAACAAAAAATACGAGTCGATATTGAATCTCTTATGAATCCTTTTCGTGAGAGATTGTCAGGCTTTACCTCAGTGATATCCTCAGAAGGAAGAACCGTGCGATCCAAACCCTCTAGTGAGACCTCTCGAAAAGCCGGGGGACCGTGGGGAACAAAGTAGGAAATACCGTATGGAAGGCGTAGACTGGCAAGGTCTGGGTGAAGCGGCCCGGTAGCCTCCAAAATAGCCCGGGGAGCTCTGAAAGGACCTACCAACCGGCTGGGCCCAGCCTGCGACGGTCTCGCAGTCGGGGTAGAAGAAGTGGGATCAGTCATGGGCCTCCTCCTTGGAGTCCTAGTCGAGGGGCCCGAAGCCCGAGAAGAACGGGTGCCGAGCGATCGAGAAGGAACCGGCTCCTGAAAATCATCAAAACGAGATCCGATGGGTGGCATCAAAGAAATCCCGCAGAACTCATCGTAATCTCCCCCCATGAGGAACTCCACATGGGGGATGCCCTCGGTATGAGCAGCCGTGAGTATCATCTGCTTACCCGCTCGCATGTCCTCGGGAGGGGCATAAGGGACAGAACGACAGCCTCTTATCTGAAAGTCCACTCTCTCACCCAAATAATATCGCCGCAGGATGGGGTGTGACAGGACCACTCTCCGCTGGGACAAGGTATCTGACCGCTGAAAATCAGGATCAGCCTGAATCCAGCCCTGTAAGCGGGCAGCCATCGGCCCCACCTCGGCCTATAAAAGATACAAATATGTTAGTAAATCCTTTTTATTTAACATATATAAGAGTCACTAATCATGTACGTGCTCCAGCGGGCACGTATAAAAAAAGGCTCTCAGCTCCTTCAGCGACTTCTTATGCCGGACCGGATGAAGGTTTGATTTATACCATCCCCAAGCCAGAGGCGCCAGCCCTGATTCGGGGTTAGGCTGGAGCAACTCTGGGCGAGTATAAGGAAAGTGCTCAAATGCCCAAGTCTGCAGAACAAAAAAAAAAAGGGATCTGTGAATACCTAAATTTTGAGGCTCAAAAAAGCCAGTTTTCCCGGCCGCGGCGGTGGCGGCCGCCCTTAAAGGCGGCGGTAGCCGCTATCGCCGACGGCGGCAGCCGCCGGCGACAACGGCTGCAGTCGCCTGTGAATACCCATTTATTTTGAGGCTCGAAGAGCCAGCTTTCCCGGATTGCAAGCAGTCCGGCCGGACCGAAGGCCATTTTGAAAGTTCACCGGAAGTATGCCAATATGGTACTTGAAAGATCCTAAAAATTACGAGGATCACGGAACTGGTCTCGGAATATTTTTTGGAGGTCCGGAACTCCCGGAAAAGCCTCCGGAACGAAAAAAGAAAAAGGGGAAAAGGCACACGTGCCCGCCCGCGGGGGTGGGCACGCCCGCCCAGGCCAGGCGGGCACGCCCGCCCAAACCAGGCGGGCATGCCCGCCCAGCATGGGCGGGCGCGCCCGCCCAGACCAGGCGGGCATGCCCGCCCTCGAAGGCGGGCAGGGGCGCCCGGGATCACGTTTTTTCCTATAAAAAATGGCTCTGGGGCTCCGTTTTGAGACACTCAGTCTGTGTTAACGGACGCTCCTTCTCCCTACGCTCTTTGCGATTCTTTACTGCTTTCTTGCATTTTTTTAATTTTAGTTTTATTTTATTGTTGTGATACTTGGTCACTTAAAATTAAATTTAAAATTAATTCCCTTAACGAGGAGCTTAACCTGGAGTTAAGAAGCGGTCGACGATTAAATCAGGTACATGAACTGAATTCTGCCTATTTAATTTTAGCACGTCATGCATGCTTCTTTTCTACTCCTAATAATTCTACAACTGCATAAATGCATCCATGCCATCATTAGGCAAACAAATTGCCTCAATTAAATAAATTTAGGCTAAATGCCCGATTAATTAATAATCGCGGTATTAAGGCCTAAATCCGACAATATTGGCTCAAAACACCTAGTTAATTAATAGCTATGGTGTAATCGCCTTTATTTCAAACAAATCCTGTTTAAGTCCAATTAATTAATAATTGTGGCTAAAAGCCTTAATTGATCACGTTTTGGCAACAAGTTGCCTACAATTAAATCGATCTTTTGGCAAAATGCCTTAAAATTAATCAACTTATTTTGGCAAAAAGCCTTAAATCAATCATTTTGGCGACAATCGCCCAATCAACATCATTTTGGCAATCAAATTGCCTAAATCACTCTTTTGGGCTAAAAGCCTTAAAATCAATCATTTTGGCGACAATCGTCTAAAATTAATCATTTTTGGCAACGATTACCTAAATCAATCTTTTTGGCTAAAAGCCATTAAAATCAACATTTTGGCATCAAATGCCTAAAAATCAATCAATTCTTTGGCAAAATGCCTAAACAAAATGCACAAAGCATACACACACTCATGCATAAAGCATTCTCATTCAAAGCCCTCTAAAAGAGGCTTATCGAACTACGTTGACTTTGATCTTCCATTCAAATGGAAGTACGTAGGCACGTTTGGGATTTAACCCCGGGCGGCAAGTCAAAATCACATAAACATTTTTCATTGGTCCCAATTACATCATCTTTCACCCTGCAAAGCATTCATCTTTGGTTAGTTCATCAGCATGACATAGTCTCGGGATCCACCTCGGGTTCGTAGACCATGCCTTGAACATTTGGGATAATTAATCTAGTAACTAGGTTAATTAAAATTGGAGTCACTTAGGGTTTTTCCTAGTTTACCCTAAAATAATTAAACGAGGTGGCGACTCATACATTCACGTGCATTTCTGCCCTTAGTCACATGCTTTCACTATGCCATGATATTCGGGGTAGGGGTTTACAGGATCAGTGAAAAAAAAACGAGAAAGGAGTACAGAAAGGGAGAATGTTCTTTATATTACCTCCCAGAAGTAGTAGGTCCCGCTAAGCTTGCCGTGGCCTCGGCTCAAGTCACACATATCGTCATACATGCGGCTCAGAATAGCACCGGCCCAGTCATACTCCTCTAAATGGGCCAAGTTCTCCAAACTCTTCAAGATAGAAGGGTTAAACCTCTCTTTCCTGTTGGACCAAAAGGTCGAAGCAAACAACAGCAACAAGGTGAATCGGGCCACCTGAGTAGCCGTCAGCTCTCCCCGCCCGTATCTAGCATAGATGCCTGGGGCCTGGAGGGATAACCAACGTCTGGAGATACTCAGAGTAGGGGTAGCAGAGCCTGGCTCGACAGTCCGAGGCAGGTCTATCCCAATCAGCCCCACCATCCGGTCGGGGGAGATATCAACCCTCCAATCATCATATAGCTCGATTGGCCGAATACCGAAAGGGATCCCGGAGATCACAGAAAAATCTGCAGGGGTCATTGTCAATTCGCCCCAAGAAAAGTGGAAGGTATTGGTAGTGTCCCACCACCTCTCAGCCAAAGCACACAATAGCTCCTTGTAGTTACTTCGACCCATGTCAAGATATCTCAGATAGCCCAGATAGGATGGACGGATAATCGCGCCAACCGGGTTATTTTGATCAAATAGTTCAAGCGGAACTCCAGCCACAGAACTCTCAGCTACATCCAATTTGATACGGGAATCCTAAAAGGTAAAAAAACGACCTAAGAGTTACTCCTCGGTTCCTTACTAAGGGTAATATCTTAGTTCCATTTCTAATATGTATACTAATAAAGAGGTAAGCAAAAGAAATTCCAAAAATTCACAATTTGGCCTAAGGCCCAAAAATTCACAATTTGGCCTAAGGCCTTGAAATCCACAGTTTTTCGGCCTAAGGCTCGGATAATAAAAATATGCAAAGGTGGAAAAGAACTCACCTGGGCATAGATGCCAGTCATGGAGGCGTGCGTGTCAGCATCTGCCATTAGATCAACCTCGTCGACAGAAATCCCCAGAGACCCGAGAAAATCCTCGTCACTGCTTGGAGAAGCCATAGAGGAAGGAGGTCTTGTAACTTTGAAAGTTGAGAGGATTTGAGAGAACTCTTGTGTGTAGAGAGTTTAGAATGAGTGGATAGTGAGATTTCAAGCTATTTATAAGCAAATGGCCAAAACGCGGGTCTTCTGGACGCGTCTGTTTTCCGCCTCCAAAATTTGCGTTTCAGACAACCACCGACTCCCATAAATCATTTTTATGGTTGCCGGTGGGGGGCAACTGTGAACACCCAAATTTTGAGGCTCAAAGAGCCAATTTTTCCGGACTGCAAACAGTCCGACTGGACCAAAGGCCATTTTGGAAGTTCACCGAAAGTATGCCAATATGGTACTTGAAACGTCCGGGATGTCGCGAGGATCGCGGATCTGGGCCCGGAATTTATTTTGGAGGTCCGGAGCGCCTAGAAAGGCCTCCGGAGCGAAAAGATAGCAAGACCACCGACCATCGGCGGCCCAGCCCCTGGCCACGGCGGCCCAGCTGCCCGAGTCGGCGGCCCCAGCCGCCCGAGTCGGTGGCCCGGCCCGGCGGCCCAACCGTTGGAGCCGCGTGGCTCAGCTCGGCGGCCCGGCCGCTCGAGCACCAGCGGCCCGGCCGCCGGCTCGGCCGCTGGACACCTCGGTCCGGCTGTCGACAACCGGCGGGCCAGCGGCCGGCCCCCGGGGGCACAGCCGCCAGCCCGGCTGCCGTTTCCGGCGGCCCAGCCGCCGGAACAGTCCGATTTTCCCTATAAATAGTGGCCTCGGCACTCCGTTTTCGGCACTCAGTCTGTGTTGACGGACGCTCCTTCTCCCTACGCTCTTTGCGATTCTTTACCGCTTTCTTGCATTTTTTAATTTTAGTTTTATTTTATTGTTGTGATACTTGGTCACTTAAAATTAAATTAAAATTAATTCCCTTAACGAGGAGCTTAACCTGGAGTTAAGAAGCTGTCGACGATTAAATCAGGTACATGAACTGAACTCTGCCTATTTAATTTTAGCACTTCATGCATGCTTCTTTTCTACTCCTAATAATTCTACAACTGCATAAATGCATCCATGTCATCATTAGGCAAACAAATTGCCTCAATTAAATAAATTTAGGCTAAATGCCTGGTTAATTAATAATCGTGGTATTAAAGCCTAAATCCGACAATATTGGCTTAAAATACCTAGTTAATTAATAGCTATGGTGTAATCGCCTTTATTTCAAACAAATCTGGCTTAAGTCCAATTAATTAATAATTGTGGCTAAAAGCCTTAATCGATCACGTTTTGGCAACAAATTGCCTACAATTAAATCAATCTTTTGGCAAAATGCCTTAAAATTAATCAACTTATTTTGGCTAAAAGCCTTAAATCAATCATTTTGGCGACAATCGCCCAATCAACATCATTTTGGCAATCAAATTGCCTAAATCACTCTTTTTGGCTAAAAGCCTTAAAATCAATCATTTTGGCGACAATCGCCTAAAATTAATCATTTTTGACAACGATTGCCTAAATTAATCTTTTTGGCCAAAAGCCATTAAAATCAACATTTTTGGCATCAAATGCCTAAAAATCAATCAATTCTTTGGCAAAATGCCTAAACAAAATGCACGAAGCATACACACACCCATGCATAAAGCATCCCCATTCAAAGCCCTCTAAAAGAGGCCTATACACCCATGCATAAAGCATCCCCATTCAAAGCCCTCTAAAAGAGGCCTATTGAACTACGTTGACTTTGATCTTCCATTCAAACGGAAGTACGTAGGCACGTTAGGGATTTAACCCCGAGTGGCAAGTCGAAAATCACATAAGCATTTTTTAATTGGTCCAAATTACATTAATCGCCTTGCAAAGCATTCATTCATAGGTTAGTTCATCAGCATGACATGGTCTCGGGATCCACTTCGGGTTTGCAAACCATGCTTTAAACATTGGGATAATTAATCTAGTAATTAGGTTAATTAAAATTGGAGTCAATTGAGGGTTTTTCCTAGTTTACCCTAAAATAATTAAACAAGGTGGCGACTCACACATCACGTGCATTTCTTCCTTAGTCACATGCATTCGTATGCTTTTGATATTTGGGGGAGGGGTTCATAGCGATTGGGACGTATTCTCCACAAGGAGTTTTGAATACGACTCCAACCCCATTTCCATGGTAGTTTGAGGCTCCATCGAAGTACATTTCCCAGACTTCACTTTCCAAGCTCAACAAGTCTTCATCAGAAAATTCTACCTCAGGCATTTGGTCTTCGACCGGTAATTCCGCCAATTGTTGAGCCAAGGCTCCGCCTTTCACTACCTTTCGTTGTACAAATTTTAAATCATAGGCTGCGAGCATCGACACCTACTTAGCCATCTTACTGTCAAGAACCGGCCTCTCCATAAGGAATTTCAAGGGGTTCGATTCAGAAATAACGTATGTGGTGTAGGACGAGAGGTAATGCTGCAGCTTTGTACAAGCCCAAACTAGAGCCAGACACAACTTCTCTATCTTATTGTATTTTAGCTCGTAGTCTAGCATTCTTTTGCTGAGGTAATACACGACATTTTCTACCCTTGTATCTTCTACTTGTTGAGCTAGCATTACACCCATCGCTTCTTCTGTCACTGATAGGTACAATAGCAAAGGCTTTCCTAGCCTTGGTGGCTGTAAAACTGGCGGGGATAACAGATATTGCTTGACTTGGTCGAAAGCTTTCTGGCAATCCTCATTCCATTTGATGGCTACTCCTTTCCTGAGTAATTTGAAAATCGGACCACAAGTATCGGCCAATTGATTAATGAACCGGCTGATGTACTGTAGTCTTCCCAGGAAACCCCGAACTTCTTTTTTCGTCTTCGGTGCTGGCATTTCCAGAATGGCTTTGGCTTTTGAAGGGTCAATCTCTATGCCCTTCTAGCTAACCATATGCCCCAGAAATACTCCGGATGTAGCTCCAAACAGACATTTTGCCGGGTTGAGCTTTAAATTGTACTTTCGAAGTCTAAGGAAGAACTTCTCAAGTACTGTTGTATGTTCTTCAGCTATTTTTGATTTAACAAGCATATCGTCCATGTACACTTCTACTTCTTTGTGAATCATGACATGGAAGATGGTCGTTACCATTCTTTGATAGGTCGCCCAGGCATTTTTGAGCCCAAAAGGCATAACCCTGTAGCAGTAGGTTCCCCACTCCGTGATGAATGCAGTTTTCTCTTTGTCTAGCAAATGCATCATTATTTGATTGTATCCGACAGCAAGATTGATTGTATCCGACAGCAAGATCGGTCAAGGAGACCATCTCGTGTCCAGCCATTCGGTCCACTAATAAGTCAATATGCGGCAGGGGGAAGTCGTCCTTCGGACATGCCTTATTCAAATCCTGGTAATCCACACACATTCTGACTTTGCCATCTTTCTTCGGCACCGACACAATATTTGCTAACCACGTCGGGTAGGCAATGGGTTCTATGAACTTATTCTCCAATTGCTTGGCTACTTCCTCCTTGATTTTCAAGGACCATTCTGTTTTCAGCCTTCTTAGCTTCTGTTTTACCGGCTTAGCCTCAGGGTATACTGGAATCTTGTGCACCGCTATTGCCGGGTCAATTCCGGTGATGTCACTTGCCTTCCACATGAAGCAATCGGCAAACTTCTTCAAGCATTCAATGACCTGTTCCCTGTTCACACAGTCAGATGCAATGTATGTATGTTCATTTTCTTCTTTGCCAATTATTATTTTTTCTTTTTCATTTTTTATTTCATTTATTTGATTTTCATTATTTTTGCTTGGAAATGCTTGGAAAGATAAACATGCGGGGTAGCCAATAATTTGCAAGCTCTTATTGATTAGGACAGAATCGTCCTCAAAAATTATATCAAATTTGAAGTCTGGATTTTCTAAATCCGACACAGACGACTCAGAACTGGAACTAGACTCTGACTCGGTTTCAGACTCGGGGTCAGTCTCAGACTCAGTACATGACTTGATTACAGACTTCGACTCTAGGTTTGACTCGGTAGGGGGTTTATCAGCAGCGCGCTCCTCCTCGGCGTACCAGTTGGTGAGAGGCCCTTTGTGCGGCTTGATCAGGCTTAGTAGGTCTTGGTTCTCATCATTTCCTGTAATGACCGCAACCTCGTCAAAGAGACTGGGCTGCATGAAGTCTTCCACTTCTAGTTCAGTTATTACTTCTGGCTTGTTGTCCCAGGTATCAGCAAATATTTCCAGGACACAGATGTCATTCATTTCTAGGAATAGTTCAAAAGGATCGATCAATTCCTGGTCAGCAGCGATAGCATTTATCCCGTGATTTGGTGAAGGATTAGTGCTAATGTTTGGCTTATTCCTTGGAATAATTGGGCCGTTGTCCACCAGGTCTTGGATGCGGTTCTTAAGCGTCCAGCACGCTTCAGTCTTGTGCCCGCTACCCTGATGGTACTCATAGTATTCGTCAGCTCTGTAGTTCCTTGGTAATGGGTGTGAATACTCAAATTTTGAGGCTCAAAAAGCCAATTTTTTCGGACTGCAAACGGTTCGGCCGGACCAGAGGCCATTTTGGAAATTTACCGGAGGTATGCCAATATGGTACTTAAAACGTCCGGGACGTCGCGAGGATCGCGGAACTGGTCCTGGAATATTTTTTGGAGGTCTGAAACTCTCGGAAAAGCTTCCGGAACGTAAAACAAGAAAGTGCGCCGGCCGCTGCGGCGATGGCGGCGGTAGCCACTCTCGCCGGCGGCCGCCCTCAACGGCGGCGGCGGAGGCCGGTCTCGGCGGCAGCAGCCGCCGGCATCCGCGGCAGGGGGCCGCCGTGTCCGCTGACCCCGGCGGCCCTGGCCGCCGAAGCCCAGCGGCCCAAGCCGCCGAACCCAGCGACTCAGGCCGCCGACCCCAGCGACTCAGGCCGCCGACCCCAGCGGCTCTAGCCGCCGAAACAGTCCGTTTTTGCCTATAAATAGAGGCCCCGGCACTCCTTTCAACTCACTCAGTCTGTGTTGACGGACGCTCCTTCTCCCCTACGCTCCTTGCGATTCTTTATTGCTTTTCTGCATTTTAATTTAGCTTTATTGTTTTGTTGCTTTGTTAATTGGTCTCTAAATTTGAATTAATTCATATTCCCTTAACAAGGAGCCTAACCTGGAGTTAAGAAGTGGTCGTCGATTAAATCAGGTATATAAACTAAACTCTGCCTATTTAATTTTAGCACTTCATGCATGATTCTCTTCTACTCCTAATTCTACAGCTGCATAAATGCATTCATGTCATCATTAGGCAAATAAATTGCCTCAATTAATTAAGTTCAGGCTAACATGCCCGGTTAATCAATAATCGTGGTATTAAAGCCTAAAATCCGACAATATTGGCCAAAAAAGCCTAGTTAATCAATACCTATGGTGAAATTGCCTTTATTTCGAACAAATCCGGCTTAAGTCCAATTAATCAATAATTGTGGCGAAATAGCCTTCATTAAACACATTTTTCTTGGCAATCAATTGCCTACATTGCAATTCAGTTGATCACTTTTGGCAAATAAATTGCCTATAAGTAAGATTAACTACTTTCAGCGACAAATCGCTTAAATCAATTCTTTGGCAAAATGCCTTAAATTAATCAACCTTTTTTCGGCTAAAAGCCTTCGAATAATCAATTTTGGCGACAATCGCCTAAATAATCATCTTTTGGCAAACAAATTGCCTAAATCAATCTTTTTGGCTAAAAGCCTTCAAATTAATCAATCTTTTGGCTAAAAGCCTTAAAATCAAACATTTTGGCGACAATCGCCTAAATCACATCAATTTTTGGCAACAATTGCCTAAATCAAACTTTTTGGCTAAAAGCCTTAAATCAACTTTTGGCAACAAATGCCTAAATCAAATCAATCAATTCTTTAGCAAAATGCCTAAACAAAATGCACAAAGCATACACACACTCATGCATTAAGCATACCCATTCAAAGCCCTTTTAAAAAGGCCTATCGAACTACGTTGACTTTGATCTTCCATTCAAACGGAAGTACGTAGGCACATTTGGGATTTAATCCCGAGCGGCAAGTCGAAATCATCATTTCAATTGGTCCAATTATTTCATTCACCCTGCAAAAGCACTCATTCATAGGTTAGTTCATCAGCATGACATGGTCTCGGGATCCACCTCGGGATAATTAATCTAATAATTAGGTTAATTAAAATTGGAGTCAACTTAGGGTTTTCCTAGTTTACCCGAAAATAATTAAACAAGGTGGCGACTCATACATTCACGTGCATTTCTACCTTTAGTCACATGCATTCATATGCCTATGATATTTGGGGTAGGGGTTCACAGTTTGGCGACTTCACTGGGGAATTATGTAATCGTTTTACATAAAGTGGACTACAATTGTTGTGTAAACTAACCTGCCCTTCTTTAGGGTATTATTTTACTATGCTTTGTTCTGCAGGGTACCCTAGCAAGAATTAAGTATTCTTTCTTTAAGAATGCTTAATAAGGAAAGTTTGGACCTAATTGAAATTTACTTTAAATCATTTAAATTTGTTGATTTATTTGCACGATTGAGAATCTTTTTCTCCATTGCATAAAAAAATGAATTTCAAATGAATTTCTTCTCTCTCTGTTCAAACTTCTGAGTCTGGATAACAAGTAGCGCTGATCGGCAGGTCTCTTTGATTATGTCGACGGACAGCCAAAGCATCCTCCCTGTTACCGCAAACCGTCCCTAATCCTTTTGGGGATGGCCCATGAGTATGCGTACTGTCGGACCCACGCGAAACTCCTTATTTCACATGTGGTTAGGTATATCCATGCTCAAGGTTCAAGGGTCCCTTAATAAGCCTATTCTCCATTTGTGTCATAGCCTATAGAACCTATCATTTAGGACTGTATGCACCCAATGATGCTGAATCATTCCATTAAAATGAATTATGTTGTGATGTTGTGCGCATTCACGCATTCATCCCATATTTCACAAAAAAAAAACATTCCATTTCAAAGCTGAAAAATCACATTTTGGTCCCTGAGACTTGAAAAATTACATTTTGGTCCCTGAGACTGGAAAATTACATTTTGGCCACAGAGGCCTAAAAATTCACAATTTGGCCCCTAAGGCCCAAAAATTCTTAATTTGGCCCCAAAGGCCCAAAAATGCCCAATTTGGCCACAGAGGCCCAAAAATTCACAATTTGGCCCCGAAGGCCCAAAAATTCTCAATTTGGCCCCAAAGGCCCAAAAATGCCCAATTTGGCCACAAAGGCCCAAAAGTTCACATTTTGGCCCCTAAAGCCCAAAAAAAAAATTTTTTTTTGAGAACTTAGGGCCTTTCGAAAAGTCGAGGTGTCCAGCCCTAAGCACTCTACCTTACATATCACATCCCATTGGGTCCTATCCTAGGTGTCCTAGCATACCAACATTACCCTACCCTACATTGTTTGGTCATACCACCCCACATCACAAGGGTCAAGTCCAAATACCTTACCCATACACTACCCTACCTCACACTATCTCACATACCCTATGAAAACACCTTATATAGGATAGTCTAATCGTTTTGACTATGTCCTTTCACAGGTACCCCTCCAAAGACCACCTGTACTCGAAACACCAACTGTGTAACACCCCATTTTTTTTTCCTGTGTTTTAATAGTAGTTTACCGGTCTGTGAATAGTACCACCGGTCCGGAAGTTGGTATTATTTTTGGTCCGAAAAATTACTATTTATGTTTTATATTTTATTTAACATTTTTGGAGCATATATGCATGGTTTTTATGGGTAGAAAGTAAGTAAGGAATATTTTTGGAGAATTTAGATACTTAGTGAATAGTGAATTATGGTGTTATATTACGTAAGGAAATTTGAGCAATTATTTTTTTTATGGAGGAAAAGTGAGGAATTATTTTTATGGAATAAATTAGAGACTTTTGTGGAGATAAATAATATTTTGAAGGAATTTAATTGGAGAATATTTGGAGAGAAGACCAAAATACCCTCCAATTTGGAGAAAAGACCAAAATACCCCCTTAGTTGCTTTAATAAAGCAACTATCAATTATTGAGCACCAACTTTTGCCTTCTTCTTCTCCATACACGTTTCCTTCTTCTCCTTCTTCTTCTTCTTCTTCTTCTTCTTCATTTTCTTCAATTCCTACTTAGTAAACACCCATCCAAATTGATTTAAGGCATAAATCTTAGAAAGTGAAGCTAGAGAAGTAATCTTTGGTGACTAATTTCAAGGAATTTGGTGATTTTCCTACTTGGGTCAAGTAAGTGATTTTATGATAAGTGAATTATTTTTGGATTTAGAGTTGTCTTTTAGCATATACATGCTTAATCATGCTCCAATTACTTCTTTTCTTTGTTTTCTTTGTTTGATTTTGAGTTTCTTCCATGTAGAGGGTGGAGAGTCTTCTAATAAGGATAAAGGCAAGACCAAAGCTTGAGAAGCTTTGATTAAAGCTTGTTAAAGCTTGTGTTGAAGGTTAATGTTCATAAACACACTTACCTTACTCCAAATTTTGATTTTGTGCCTTTATGCTATTATGTGTATATTTTGAGATTTTGTATGAAATGATGGATTTGTTGAATTTTGGTCGCCATTACATGCTCTTGGATGATGTTTGATGAGTATTTATGTTGTGGTAGACATTTCTACCTTGTATCTTTGTGGTTCATGTTCCTTTCATGGCTAAAGTAAACTGAATTTGGGAAAAACGTGATTTTGAGTGAGATTTAGGACCATTTTTCGGTCCTTTCTAGTGTCCATTTGTGTCTGCATTCTTCATAAAAGTTGTAGGTATATCTCTTAGCCTTCTAACCCATCCTCTTGTGTCCAATTTGGAGATATATAACTCAACTTATGGCTGAAACACCCAAACTGACTCTGTTTGTGTCGGGCCACATGCATCACTGAATTTAGTGCCCATTTTGACCACTATAATGACAAGATTAGGTTCTGAGTTCTTCATAAAAGTTGTTGCCCTGTGTCTTGAGAATTCTCTCGTTCTGGATTGGTTTAATTTGAGTGTGGGGTTTAGTAGGAATTTAAGAAACAATGGACTTGGATCTGCTGAATCAGGTCTGGTCTGTCAGTCTGTGTTCCTAGCTTTGTTTTGTTATCTTCCATATTGATCTGGGCTGTGATCACTTCATAACATTTGTAGGATTTTGTCTTAGCTTTCTAACGACTCTAATTTCATTTAATTTGGAGACCCATAGCTCCGTTTATGTTTTAAAAACACAGCAAAGGTCCATGTTATTTTTATGCTGGAAATTTTCTATGTTAAGTCATTTTGTTTAAGTATGAGAATTTTTATGAATTACTTAAGTTTAAATTAAGTTTTTATTATGAGAAGACTAAAGAATATGAATTTTATGAGAAATGTTTTTGGGCTCTAATATACTTGGTGTGAATTTGATGCATGATTTGATTTTATTATGTATGATGAGCATGCTCGGCATTTGATGCCATTATGATAAGAAGCTATGATCATATGCTAGGCACGTGGGTGTCTTATGTTAGGGCAGACGCACTCTATATGTTATAAAAAGGTTGGCGACCTAAGGCCATTATGAATAAGCTATGAAAACTTATCTGCTTCTTTTTCTCCTAAGTGTATGTGAGCCCTTATACAATATTTTTAAGGAAGTGAAATAAATGAGATCACATTATGTTAATAACTCTTAATTTACCACAACTTATTTATGATATCAAATGAATTTCGAAAGCATGATGTGTTGGTGTGCATATGTACTGCATGTTCAAATTTAATGGTTTTATGTATATAAATGATTGTTTTTAAGTATGTTGTCATCACAACATTGGTTTGTTGTGTTTTATGAGCACCACTGAGTTTTATACTCAGCGCGTTGATTTTATCACGCGCAGGTTGGAGATTGTGCTTGCTGCTTGAAGACCTGAAGAGTAGCATCAGAGTTGAAGAGATCTTTTGGTAGTTGATTAGTATTTTATGTAACTAAAAATTATGGCATGTATAAGTATTACATTTTTGGAGACTGTATTATTTCATTTATAACTTAAGCATGTTATTGTAAATTATTTTGGTGTATATATATTGGGAGATAAACTTGGACTTATTTAATGGTTAGAACATTAGAAGTTGATATATTTAAATGAATGTATTGAAGTGATGAATATTATAATGTTATTGAGGAACTATAGAGTTATGAAATTATAGAAGTGCTATTGTGTTGTTATTGGAGTTTGATGGGGTTTGGAGTTTGAATTTGGGAGTGCTTTGTATTCATATGTTTGGCAACTTCTATTTTTAGGGGAAACTCTTGCAGTTTTTCTGTAGGATTCTCCCAAATAATTTTCAAAATAGAATACTATTACTTGCTAAACTTGTGAATACTAAGTCACTTCTAATTCATAATATGATTGTTTGATTTATATGTAGGTTAGGACGGTGCCTCCGGCACCGAATGTGGCATCCACCGTCGGGTCTTTCGGGATCGGGCGGCGGGTGTTACAAACTGAGCTCTCACCCACAAGTCCAGCAACCCCGATTGCACCAATGGCATCACTTGCTGACATCCAAAATCTTGTGGAACAACTGGAAGCCAGGATGGAGGCTAGAATGAATGAGGCATTGGCTGCCCAGAGAACAGCCATAATAACTGAACTAGGTAGTGGTAATGGAAATGGGGCTTCAGCTGGGGGAAATGATCCTGCTGCCTCCAATCAGGGACCCAGTGCTGCACCGATGTCCTCAAACCCTGCCCTGGATGACATGCCCTCTGGAACTGCTTTTGAGCTGGAAGCTCAGAAAATGAGAGAGAAGCTGGAATTGTTGGAAAGGTCTATTACTGCCCTCAGGACACACAAGGAAGTGGTGGACATGGACTCCTTGTCCTTGTTCCCCGAAGCAAGATTACCTACAAAATTCAAGATGCCTAACATGGACAAGTTTGACGGAACCACTTGTCCCAAAACGCACCTGAAAATGTATGTGGGTGCCCTCAACCCATTTGGCCTGAACAGCGAGCTCCTTGCTCAGTTGTTTCAGCAATCTTTGACTGGTGCTGCTTTAAGATGGTTTGTAAGCTTGGATCGTTTCAAAATGAAGAATTGGGAGGACATATGCAATGCTTTCAACACGCAGTACCATTATAATATCGAAGTGGATGTTACCCGGAGGGAGCTGGAAACCACTAAACAAAAGAATAATGAGCCCTTCTCCTCGTTCCTTTCAAGGTGGAGAGCCAAAGCTGCTCAAATGATCAACCGACCCTCTGAACAGGAATAAGTTGACATAATAATCAAGAATTTACTGCCTGTCTACCAGTCACAGCTTCAAACACAGTACTTGCCTACGTTCCAATCGCTCATTGCAACTGTAACTAAGGTGGAAGACTTAATCCAGTTGGGTCAACTCAAAGAAGACTCATACAAGAAGCAGAATCATGCTGGGTCCAGTGAGACAAATGAAATAGCCACTATAATCCCCACGAATCCTTTACATGTTGGGAATTTGGGAAACAATCAGCCAAGGAGGCAATATACTGATCTCGGCATGCCAATCCTTTTGGTGTTCCGAGAAGCAGTGAAAACAAATTTACTAAAGCCCTTAGAAGCAAGGCCATTACCAAACCCCCTGCCTCGGAATTTCAAAGCCAATGAATACTGTGAGTACCATCAAGGACATGGGCATAAGACCGAATCATGCTGGACTTTGAAAAACCATCTACAAGACCTGGTTGACAATGGGTCTATCATCCCCAAGAGCAAGCTGAACATCAACCAATCCCTTGCCTAACCATGGGATTAAGGCAAAAAAAAAAAATTGCTGAATAAGAATCGTTCGATCCTTTCGAACTTTTCTTAGAAATGAATGAAGTTTGTGTCTGAGAAAGGTTGAGATCAAACCTCCAAAAGAATAAAGGAATTGTTCAAGACCAACAACAACCTGTCTGATCGATTTAAGCATCGAGAAGAACAAAGTCACTACAGTCAATCTAATCCTAGTCCATCACAGTCCACCTAGAGTCTATCTTTTAGGGTCTAGTTTTTTCTTTTCATTTTCATTCCCATTCAAGTTTTCATTCAATTCAAATTTGTAAATCTAAGTGTCTTTTGTACACAAATGTTGTCTTATCAATAAAAAGGGATCAGTTTAAGTTCCAATTATGTTTATACTCTTTCCCTATCCTTTCCTGTGAAAGCACAAAAAAAAATTGAAAAAAAAAATAATTAAAAAAAATGATGATAAAAAAGATAATAAAAATTGGCAAATAAAAATGCAGTCATTTGCTCTGCATCAATCAAAGCTGGGGGCATCCTAAGAAGCACCATTAAAGGGGAAGTTTTGAAGGGTAATCATGGAAAGGATCCAGCAAAGGGTATGCAAGACTTCAAACAGTACCGAGGCAAAGCCGATTGAAGGGGTTAGGGCCAGAATGGTTTCTCCAAAAACCCAGGAATGGAAGATGCTCCGACAAAGAGGTGTCTAAATTTTGAGCTTAAAAGCGACAGAATAAAGAAGTTATTGGGTTGGGTCTGCACGAAGTCGCAATGCTATCCATACACTACTCAAATCATCTCAGAATCAAGTTGCCCCGAAATTCTTTATGGAGAGGCTGCTTCTAAGCAAGCAAAAGGAAAAACGGGACAAAAGGAACCCCTGGTCAAAAGGAAGCAAACAAGCAAAAGAAAAAAATGGGTCAGAAGGAATTTCTGCACAAAAGAAAGAAACCAAGGACAAAGCTATAGGAAATCAAGTTGTCAAAAACGGGTCAACTGCAAGCTCTTCGTTAAATTCAAGCCCATCAAGGGTAGATGACAAATCATTTCAGCCATAAGGACAAAGACCAAGCGGCTGCTCACATTTTGAAAAAGCAAGTTCAAAGAAGCAGTCATTTCTACAAATTGGATGACAACAAACACCTTGAAAATCAAGCGCCAAGCATGGCACGAGTACAAGTGTCCTTATAAACAAGGATCATTTCTCAAAATAAGGTAAACGAAGAGTCTCCTCAAAATTCCTTATGGAGAGGAGAACCATTGAGGAAATAAGTTTCAAATTCAGAGGAAGATAAAGTTCAAGAAAAGGAATCAAATTAACCTCAAGAATTCAAACATGGCGAAGCCACAAACTCAAAGCATAAAAGCTTCTTTAACACTCAAGCCACTCAAGTTACCACCACAATGTCGGTATTCAAAACTCTTTGTGATGAATACAGGTCATATTTCAGTCAACCAGTGGTAAAACCACTACAACAACAAAGTCAGATTCGCTTAGGGTCATCACTATCATACGAGCTCGAGTCAATAAGTTGATTCAACATCATCAAAGTCGGGAATGAATCCCGTAAAGACATCAAGCCCGGAAGAAATCCCGCGAAAAAATCAAGTCAGAAATGAATTCTGTATTAATATAAAGCCGGGAAGGAATCCCGCAAAGACATCAAGCCGGGAAGGAATCCCGCAAAGACATCAAGCCGGGAAGGAATCCCGCGAAGAAATTGAGTCAGAAATAAATTCTGCAACAACATCAAGTCGGGAAGGAATCCCGCAAAGACATCCAGTCGGGAAGGAATCCCGTAAAGACATCAAGTTGGGAAGAAATCTCGTGAAGAAATCAAGTCAGAAATGAATTCTGTATTAATATCAAGTCGGGAAGGAATCCCGAAGAAATCAAATCGGAAATGAATTCCACAATCAGCATTAAGTCGGAATTGAATTTTGCCCCAACAGCAAGTCGAAAATAAATTTCGCACCAAGACGGAAACGAATTTCGCACTAACATCAAGTCAGAGATGAATTTCGCACCAGCCGAGCACGAAGTTCGCATCCCGGAAGGAACTACGAAAGACCTGATTCTCCCCATCCCCCAAAGAGTTCTTGGGGATACGTAGGCAGCCGCAAAGGCACGGTCACAAACATAAGTTTGCATCATAAAAAGCATTTTCTCTTTGCCAATATAAAAAAATAAAAAAATAAAAAAAAAGAGAAGAAAAGAAAAATAAAAGCTGGAGTTGAAAACCCGAAAGGATGGCTTCAGGCAAGAATTGAGCCTGCTAGGCTGAAAACCCGAAAGGGCGGTCTAGGCAAAAGTTAGGGCAAAGAGCCTACTAGAGTCGAAAATCCGAAAGGGCGGCTACTAGGCAAAAGTTAAGGCAAAAAAAAAAAAAAAGTGCTTTCATGAATTCTTTTAGAGAGTCCATTTTTGTAGGATAAACAGCAAAGTATGTCCTTAAAAAAAAAAAATCCCTTTCAAAGGTCTCCTCGGGAGTATATAAATCATTTTTTCCAGGAATCACTGAGTTCCCTCGAGTCAAAATTCACTACAAGAAAAATTTGAGTCTCTAAATCGAGTCTCCAATGAGTCTCTAAAATCAAGTCTCCATCACCAGTGGTCATTCCACAATGAGTCACAAAAATCGAGTCATTCTCAAAAGTTCGTTTTGAAAGCGTCACTCTTTGAGTCATTCCTCGAAAAAAGAGAGAGAGGAAAATGTCAATTCAATCCCCGGGGTTTCCAAAACGACCCTAAAAAATGTCAAACACAATCGTTGAGAGGTAATTCTTTAATACCTCGTCTCCACTCGGACCATCATTTCTTCGATCCTTTCAGACGAGCGATGTCATCCACATTGTCCGTTTCCTCGAGTCATATAAGTGGCTTTGTTCTCTTTGATTCCTCAATCGATTGGACAAGTACAACACCAATGTTGTGAAGTATTCCATGGTCAGCACCATTCTGGGGGCAAGAAGTGATAAGAACCTTCACCATTCTCCCATCACAGAAGTAATCACGGAATTTTTTAGTCTTTCATTAAGAAGAAATTCTATTTCAGCTAATAAGGGCATCAATTCTCTCAAGCAGGGGGCAAAATCCTCCAAGTCGGATTCAGGGGCAAGTGTTATAAAAAAAAAAACTACACAACCCAGGGTGAAACCCAACCATCGTCAATCTCTTTTACACAAACCCAGGATAGAACCCGGTTAATGGTTAACCTTTTTTTTACATAAAACCTGGGGTAAAACCCTAACCAATAACCAACCATTTTTCATCCAAAACCAAGCCATTTGATCATTTCGACTTTAGGTGGACCCTTGGTTCTCAAAGAAAAAAACAAAAATAAAACAAACATCTTTTCAAGCCCTCATTAAGAGGCAAAAAATCTTTTCAAGCCCTCTAAGAGGCAAAACATCTTTTCAAGTCCTCTAAGAGGCAAAATCTCTTTTCAAGCCCTCATTAAGAGGCAAAATCTCTTTTCAAGCCCTTGTTAAGAGGCAAAACATCTTTTCAAGTCCTCTAAGAGGCAAAATCTCTTTTCAAGCCCTCATTAAGAGGCAAAACATCTTCCCAAGTCCTCTAAGAGGCAAAATCTCTTTTCAAGCCCTCATTAAAGGGAAAACACCTTTTTCAAGTCCTCTGAGAGGCAAAATTTCTTTTTAAGTCCTCAAAGAGGCAAAAACATCTTTAAGTTGCAAACATAAATCCATGCATTTGATCATTTCATTTCAAAGAAAAAACCAACGGCGGGGTTTCCCCCTCTGCCCATCCTCAAAATTTGCTCCTTCAAACAGCCAGTGGCTCTCATAAATCATTTTTATGATAGCTAGTGGGGGGCAACTGTGAATACTCAAATTTTGAGGCTCAAAAAGCCAATTTTCTCGGACTGCAAACGGTTCGGCCGGACCAGAGGCCATTTTGGAAATTTACCGGAGGTATGCCAATATGGCACTTAAAACGTCCGGGACGTCGCGAGGATCGCGGAACTGGTCCCGGAATATTTTTTGGAGGTCTGAAACTCCCGGAAAAGCCTCCGGAACGTAAAACTAGAAAGTGCGCCGGCCACTGCCTATTTAATTTTAGCACTTCATGCATGATTCTCTTCTACTCCTAATTCTATAGCTGCATAAATGCATTCATGTCATCATTCGGCAAATAAATTGCCTCAATTAATTAAGTTCAGGCTAACATGGCCGGTTAATCAATAATCGTGGTATTAAAGCCTAAAATCCGACAATATTGGCCAAAAAAGCCTAGTTAATCAATAACTATGGTGAAATTGCCTTTATTTCGAACAAATTCGGCTTAAGTCCAATTAATCAATAATTGTGGCGAAATAGCCTTCATTAAACACGTTTTTCTTGGCAATCAATTGCCTACATTGCAATTCAGTTGATCACTTTTGGCAAATAAATTGCCTATAAGTAAGATTAACTACTTTCAGCGACAAATCGCTTAAATCAATTCTTTGGCAAAATGCCTTAAATTAATCAACCTTTTTTTGGTTAAAAGCCTTCGAATAATCAATTTTGGCGACAATCGCCTAAATAATCATCTTTTGGCAAACAAATTGCCTAAATCAATCTTTTTGGCTAAAAGCCTTCAAATTAATCAATCTTTTGGCTAAAAGCCTTAAAATCAAACATTTTGGCGACAATCGCCTAAATCACATCAATTTTTGGCAACAATTGCCTAAATCAAACTTTTTGGCTAAAAGCCTTAAATCAACTTTTGGCAACAAATGCCTAAATCAAATCAATCAATTCTTTGGCAAAAACAAAATGCACAAATCATACACACACTCATGCATTAGGCATACCCATTCAAAGCCCTTTTAAAAAGGCCTATCGAACTACGTTGACTTTGATCTTCCATTCAAACGGAAGTACGTAGACACATTTGGGATTTAACCCCGAGCGGCAAGTCGAAATCATCGAAATCATCATTTCAATTGGTCCAATTATTTCATTCACCCTGCAAAAGCACTCATTCATAGGTTAGTTCATCAGCATGACATGGTCTCGGGATCCACCTCGAGTTCGTA
Source organism: Jatropha curcas (assembly GCF_041381405.1). Classification (NCBI taxonomy): domain Eukaryota; kingdom Viridiplantae; phylum Streptophyta; class Magnoliopsida; order Malpighiales; family Euphorbiaceae; genus Jatropha; species Jatropha curcas. The sequence goes on along the minus strand of NC_143154.1, from coordinate 13,040,883 downwards.
GATCATACCTTAAACATTGGGATAATTAATCTAATAATTAGGTTAATTAAAATTGGAGTCAACTTAGGGTTTTTCCTAGTTTACCCGAAAATAATTAAACAAGGTGGCGACTCATACATTCACGTGCATTTCTGCCTTTAGTCACATGCATTCATATGCCTATGATATTTGGGGTAGGGGTTCACAATGGGTTGGGTGGCGGCCTTGCTTCCAAAGGCTTGATGTAGTTTGCCTTGACAGCCTCTCGGAACACCAAAAGGATTGGCATCCCGAGATCAGTATATGTCCTTCTCGACTGACTGGCATTTCTCATATTTCCCACACGTAAAGGGTTCGTGGGGGTGATGCTTGCCACTTGATGGACTTTGCTAGCTTGACTAGGCTTCTTGTATTTTGAGGTTCCCGAGTCTTCTTTCAGTTGCCCCATTTGAATTAGATCTTCTACCTTCGTAGCAGTGGCAATGAGCGACTGAAACGTTGGTAGGTACTGAGTTTGTAGTTGTTGTTGGTAGACAGGCTGCAGGTTCTTTATAATTATCTCCACCTGTTCTTGCTCAGAAGGCCGGTTGATCATTTGGGCGGCCTTGGCCCTCCACCTCGTAAGGAACGAGGAAAAGGGTTCATTGTTTTTCTGTTTGGTGGTTTCTAGTTCCCTTCGAGTAACATCTACCTCCATATTATAGTGGTATTGCATATTAAACGCATTGTAGATGTCTTCCCAGGTCTTCATTTTAGACCGGTCCAGGCTAACAAACCACCTCAAAGCAGCACCGGTGAGTGATTGTTGAAACAACTGAGCAAGGAGCTCGCTGTTCAGTCCGAACGGGTTTAGGGCACCCACATACATTTTTAGGTGCGTCTTGGGACAAGTGGCTCCATCAAACTTGTCCATGTTGGGCATTTTGAACTTGGTTGGCAGTCTTGCTTTAGGGAGCAAGGACGAGGAGTCCATGTCCACCACTTCCTTGTGTGTCTTAAGGGCAGTGATTGACCTTTCCAGGAGTTCCAGTTTTTCTCTCATTTTTTGAGCTTCCAGCTCGGAAGCAGTTCTGGAGGGCATGTCATCCAGGTTAAGGGTAGGGTTTGTTGGTTCTGCAGCAGGTCCCTGATTGGAGGTAGCAGGTCCACTTCCCCCAGCAGAAGTCCCATTTCCATTACCACCACCTAGTTCAGCTATTAGGGCAGTTCTCTGGGCAGTCAATGCCTCATTCATTCTAGCCTCCATCCTGGCTTCCAGTTGTTCCACAAGATTTTGGATATCAGCAAGTGAGTCCATTGGTGCAGTTGAAGTTGGTGAAGCTGGTGAAGCTGGTGAGGTTGGTGAAGCTTGTGAGGTTGGTGATAGCATTATAGGTGTGACTGGAACTTAGATAGGCACTCGAACAGTGGGTACCTGATAGGATAAAGGTAGCTGGATTAGGGTACAGTGGGTAGTATTTTGTATCAGGGTAGCTGAAGTAGATCGACTCTTTTGTCTAGTTGTGCATGACTAAAAAGAATATTTTATGTTCTTGTTAATGTTCTTAATGATATGTCATGAATGCGCACAACATTACGTCATAATTCGTTTCAATGATTCAATCATCGGGTGCATACAGCCCTAAAGTATAGGTTCTATAGGCTATGACACAAATAGAGAATAGGCTTATAAAGGGACCCTTGAACCTTGAGCATGGATATACCTAACCACATGTGAAACAAAGAGTTTCGCGTGGGTCCAACAGTACGCATACTCATGGGCCACCCCCCAAAAGGATTAGGGATGGTTTGCGGTAACAGGGAGGACGCTTTGGCTATCCGTCGACATAATCAAAGAGACCTGCCGATCAGCGCTACTTGCTATCCAGACTCAGAAGTTTGAACAGAGAGAGAAGAAATTCATTTGAAATTCGTTTTTTATGCAATGGAGAAAAAGATTCTCAATTCGTGCAAATAAATAAACAAATTTAAATGATTTAAAGTAAATTCAATTAGGTCCAAATTCTCCTTATTAAGCATTCTTAAAGAAAGAACACTTAATCTTTGCTAGGGTACCCTGCAAAACAAAGCATAGTAAAATAATACCCTGAGAAGGGCAGGCTAGTTTACACAACAATCGTAGTCCACTTTATGCAAAATGATTACATAATTCCCCAGTAGAGTCGCCAAACTGTGAACCCCTCCCCCAAAAACAGGCATATAATGCATATGGCTAAGGGCAGAAATGCACGTGAATGTGTGAGTCGCCACCTTGTTTAATTATTTTAGGGTAAACTAGGAAAAAACCCTAAGTTGACTCCAATTTTAATTAACTTACTTACTAGATTAATTATCCCAATGTTTAAGGCACAATCTGTGAACCCGAGGTGGATCCCAAGAATATGTCATGCTGATTAACTAACCAATGAATGAATGCTTTGCAATGTGAATGATGTAATCGGACCAATGAAATGTTTAAGTGATTTCGACTTGCCGTTCGGGGTTAAATCCCAAACGTGCCTACGTACTTCCGTTTGAATGGAAGATCAAAGTCGACGTAGTTCAATAGGCCTTTTTAAAAGGGCTTTGAATGGGTATGCTTTATGCATGAGTGTGTGTATGCTTTGTGCATTTTGTTTAGGCATTTTTCCAAAGAATTGATTGATTTGATGTTTTAGGCATTTGTTGACAAAAATGTTTATTTGAAGGCTTTTAGCCAAAATGAGTTGATTTAGGCAATTTGTTTTCCAAAAGTGTTGATTGGGCGATTGTCGCCAAAATGAGTGATTTAAGGCTTTTAGCCAAAAGATTGATTAATTTAAGGCATTTTGCCAAAAATTCGATTTAAGCGATCTGTCGCTAAAAAAGATTAATCTACTTATAGGCAATTTGTTTGCCAAAAGTGATCAATTGAATTCCAATATAGGCAATTTATTGCCAAAAAGAACGTGTTTAATTAAGGCCATTTAGCCACAATTATTGATTAATTAGACTTAAGCCGGACTGTTCGAAATAATGGCGATTATACCATAGTCATTAATTGACTAGATACTTTAGCCAGTATGTTCGGAGTTTGGCATGAATACCACGATTATTGATTAACCGGGCATTTTAGCCTAAACTTATTTACTTAAGGCAATTTATTTGCCAAATTGATGACGATGGCGTGAATGCAGTTGTAGAATTAGGAGTAGAAGAGAAATATGCATGAAATGCTGAAATTAAATAGGCAGGGTTTCATTATTACCTGAGTTAATCGGCGGCCGCTTCTTAGCTTCAACTTGAAAACTCCGGATTAAGCTCCTCGTTAGGGGAATATTAATTAAAATTAATTTAATTTAAGTGGCCAAGTATCACAACAGCAAAATAAAAGCCTACACTAAATGCAGAAAAGCAGTAAAAGAACCGCAAGGAGCGTAGGGGAGAAGAGAGCGTTCGTCAACACAGACTGAGTGAGTAAAACTGAGTGCCCGGGGCTATATTTATAGGAAAAAATGGGCTGGAGGGCGGCCGCTGCCGCCGTTGCGACGAAGTTCGATAGGCCTTTTTAAAAGGGCTTTGAATGGGTATGCTTAATGCATGAGTGTGTGTATGCTTCGTGCATTTTGTTTAGGCATTTTGCCAAAGAATTGATTGATTTGATTAGGCGCTTGTTGCCAAAAGTGTTGATTTAAGGCTTTTATTCGAGGATGGAAAATTAAGGAAGAGCGTTTGGTTCCTTACCTACAACGCTTGGATGAATTGGCTCAACAATTCGAGGATCTGTCTTTCCATTACTTGCCCCGAGCCAAGAACCAGTTTGCTAATGCCCTTGCTACTTTAGCTTCCATGGTCAATGTAGAGGGGAATCAAATCATTCGACCTTTGACAGTTCAGCTACAGAAACAGCCGGCCCACATCATGAATTTGGTCGATGACAAGCCCTGGTTTTGGGACGTACAGAATTATCTTCAGAACGAGGCTTACCCGGGTGGATCCTCGAAGACTGATCAACGGACATTGAGACGGTTAGCATCCGGATATTTCCTTACTGGGGGAGTTCTATATAAAAGGAGTTGGAACGGTTTGCATCTAAGATGCGTAGATGAAGCAGAAGCTCAAACTATTATAGATTCCCTACACAACGGGGAGTCCGGTCCACACATGCACGGGATAGCTCTGGCTCGAAAAATCATGAACCTGGGTTATTACTGGTCAACTATGAATGCAGATTGCGTGAGGCATGCGCAGAAGTGCCATGAGTGTCAAATTTTTGCTAAGCTGCAAAAACGGCCTCCGGTCAATTTGAATCCCATTGCTTCACCTTGGCCCTTCGCAACTTGGGGCATAGATGTGATAGGAAAGATCCACCCAAAGGCTTCCAATGGTCATCAATTCATCCTGGTTGCTGTAGATTATTTCACTAAGTGGATCGAGGCAGCCTCTTATTCGGTTTTGAATGCCAAGAAGGTGGCACAGTTCGTTCGTACTAACATCCTTTGTCGGTACGGAACGCCATTTAAGATCATCACTGATAATGGGTCCCACTTTCAGAGTAAATTTTCTGATTTGTTGAAAGAAAAGAGAATCCAACATCATAAGTCTTCACCCTATCGTCCACAAACAAATGGGGCTGTAGTGGCTACAAATAAGGCTATGAAAGTCATTTTGCAGAAGACAGTTAAAAAGCACAAAGCTTGGCATGAACAGTTACCGAATGCCCTATGGGGATATAGGACTTCAATCAGAACGCCCACCGGTGCAACTCCGTATTCCTTGGTATATGGTATGGAGGCAGTGCTGCCTGTTGAACTGGAAGTTCAATCGGCAAGAATCATCCGAGAAAGCCAAATCAGCATAGTAGATTGGGTCCAGAATTACCACCTCCAACTCCTGGGTATTGATGAGAAAAGGTTACAAGCGATCCACCGAACACAGGTTTACCAGAGGAGAATGGCTCGGCATTTTAATAAGAAGGTCAAAGACCGAAAATTGGAAGAAGGTTGTTTGGTCTTGAAGGAAATTAGACAACCAGTCATAGACCCACGTGGGAAGTTCCGCGCTCATTGGGCTGGGCCCTACATTCTAAAGAGAATACTGTCCGGCGGAGCCGTCATTTTGACTGATTTAGATGGTTTGGAGTTCACGAATCCATGTAATTTAGATCAGTTGAAAAGATATTATGTGTAATTATAATCATTGCATGATGTAAAAAAGAGCTACATTAGACCTGATTTCTCCTCGAAAAAAAGAAATTATGTATCAAAGATATGTAGGCAACCCCCTTTGGGTGTGGTCTAAACATTAATGAAAAAAATCATTTCATAATTCATTCTTCTTTGCCAAAAGAAAAAAGAGGAAAGAAAAGAGAAAAAGTGAAAAAAAGAACCCGCTAAGTTGAAAACCCGAAAAGGGCGGCTTAGGCAAAAGTCGGGGCCAGCTAAGCTGAAAACCCAAAAGGGCAGCTTAGGCAAAAATGGGTAGCTCGCTAAGCTGAAAACCCGAAAGGGCGGCTTAGGCAAAAGTTAGAGCTTGAATAAATAAATTGGGAAATGCTTGGAAAGCCCAAAAGTCAAAACTGTAATGTCATTCCAATAGAGTTAAGCAAAACAGTCCATAAAGTTCAAAAAACAAACAAAATAAAAGTCTAAGTCCAAAAAAAAACATACATCCAAAGCCAAAAGAAAAAAAATCCAAAGTCAAAATTCCAGATAAAGTCTAAAGTCCAAAAAAATCTAAGTGTCCCGTCGCCTACATGGGGCAACATCCTCAATGTCGTCTTTAGGTGCTAAACCCTCTCCAACCTCGCCTGTCCGAGGAGCCATCACAATCTCCTCAATCAGTCCCGTCCGCATCATCGGTGCCAACCTGAGCCCAACCCTCAAGTGCACTCAGCAGTGCATTCCTCCTTGGCCTCTCAATCGGCCAAACAGCAGCAATGAACCAGGTTCTGTACTCTGGAGAAGTATGAACACCTGCTGAACTGAAATAGACTTTCAAATGACCGCATATACCCAATTTCGACCTCATGTCTAACCAAAGGGGCATTGGGATACCCTATAATCATGCAGAATTCCTCAAAGAGAGGACACATTTCCTCCATCATGGCACCGAATCGAAAAACGTGGGCCTCCGGGTCCCAAGATCTGATGCAGGCCTGTAAAAAAATCCCAGTCTATAACCACTCCCCTAAGGGTAGCAATAGGAGATAGACCGTACCTCCCCAAATTGATCTTTTCTACCTTGGAGAGACTGTTAGTCCAATTGTGAATGCTGTGGTTATAAAAGGGATTCATTTTTTTAAAAAAAAAAAGATCAGAAATTGAAAAAAAAAATTGAGAAAAAAAATCCCGGTTTTTTACAAATCAAAGTGGATAATCATGCATACATATAAAATTTTTAGTACTAACCAAGTGTAGGTACAGTCAAGGTATAGTACAGAAGTACAGGCAAGGAAAATAGCCAAAAGGCGGGTCTTCTGGACACGTCCGATTTTCGCCTTCAAACAGTCTGGTCGGACTGGAGGCCATTCGAAAAGTTCACCGAAAGTATGCCAATATGGTACTTGAAACGTCCGGAAAATTATGAGGATCGCGGAACTGGTCCCGGAATATTTTTTGGAGGTACGGAACTCTCGAAAAAGCCTTTGGAACGAAAAACTAGCAAGTGGACAGGATAGGGTGGCAGCGCTCGCCATGCACGGCGGGAGCGCCCGCCCTCCAGCCTGGGTTTTCCCTATAAATACAGCCCCGAATCGACAGTTTTACTCACTCAGTCTGTGTTGACGGACGCTCTCTTCTCTCCTACGCTCCTTGCGGTTCTTTTACTGCTTTTTCTGCATTTAGTGTAGGCTTTTATTACTCTGTTGTTGTGATATTTGGTCACTTAATTGAATTAATTTTAATTTTAATTCCCCAAACGAGAAACTTAATCTGGAATTTTCAAGCTGAAACTAAGAAGCGGTCGCCGATTAACTCAGGTAATAACGAAACTCTGCTCCATTTAATTTTAGCATTTTGTGCATATTCTCTTCTACTCTAAATTCTAATTAAACAACTGCATTCACACCATAATCATTTTGGCAGCAAACTGCCTTAAGTAAATAAGTTTAGGCTAAAATGCCCGGTTAATCAATAATCGTGGTATTAATGCTAAACTCCGAACACATTGGCTAAAGTGCCTAGTTAATTAATAACTACGGTGTATTTGGCTTTATTTCGAACAGTTCGGCTAAAGGTCCAATTAATCAATAATTGTGGCTAAAAGCCTTAATCAATCACGTTTTGGCAACAAATTGCCTACAGTTTAATCAATCACTTTTGGCAACAAATTGCCTATAATTCAAATAACCACCTTTTGGTGACAAATCGCCCAAATATCACGTTTTCTTTGGCAATAAATTGCCTAAATTACATATCATCTTTTGGCACGAATGCCTTAATTATTTTGGCGACAAATCGCCCGACAAAACCATTTTGGCGATAAATAGCCCAAACATCAATTTTTGGCAATAAATTGCCCAATCAAACACCTTTTGGCAATAAATGCCTAAAACAAAAAATCAATCAATCTTTGGCAAAAACGCCTAAAAAATGCACGAAGCATACACACACTCATGCATGAAGCATACCCCTTCAAGATGCCTTTGAATAGGCTTTATCAAACTACGTCGGCTTTGATCTCTCATTCAAATGAGAGTACATAGGCACGTTCGGGATTTAACCCCGAGCGGCAAGTCGAAATCACCAAAACACTTTACTGGTCCAATTGCATCAAATTATCTTGCAAAGCATTTACACTTAGGTTAGTTAATCAGAATGACATAGTCTCGGGATCCACCTCGGGTTCGTAGATTATGCCTTAAACTTTGGGATAATTAACCTAGACTTGGGTTAATTAAAATTGGAGTCATTTAGGGTTCTTTCTTAGTTTTCCCTTATAAAAATAAACTAGGTGGCGACTTCATAAAACACACACGTGAGCATACTTCGTTCTAGCATAATTTTGCCTTCGGGGGGAGGGTTCACAGTGTGCCAGTGGTGTCAGCCTGGTTACAATTGCGTGACGCAACTATGAGTGCCGTCACCCAAGTAATAGTTGCGTGACGCAACCCTAACGCGGGTCAGACCCTTTGGACCGGTTCGATTCAATTTTTGGTTTAAAAACACTTCTAGTTGACCGTGATTCTTTATTCCTCATTCTTATATCATCACCGGGTTAGGTGGGGGCATAAAATTACGCGTCAACAGTTTGGCCCCCCACTTTATCATTAATTGTATAAACAATTAATGTTAAAGTGGTCCATTGACGCGCCTTCAATCTGGCAACCATCCTCGAAGCTCGGTTTGATCGGCTTGGAAAGATGTTGAATTGATTTGACCATCTGGCCACCTACTCAGCTTGGTTTGATCGGCTTTCATCTGCTCCAGTCGAATCAGTGACAACATTGGTTTGATGAAAATACCTTCGAAGCTCAGTTTGATCGGCTTGAAGGGTTTTGACTTGATCATCTGGCCACCTACTCAGCTCGGTTTGATCGGCTTTTGTCAGCTCTAGTTGGATCAGTAAAGACATCCTCGAGACTCGGTTTGATCGGCTCGAAAGACGTTGGTTTTGCCCTGGTCAACTTCGCAATTCACCATCATTGACCGGGAAAGACAGTTCAAACAGCTTCGCAATACACCATCACTGTTTGGAAGTTGAAATTGTTCTGATCAGCTTCGCAATGCACCATCACTAATCAGTAGGAGAGTTAATCTGAACAGCTTCGCAATACACCATCACTGCTCAATGGGTCCTATCAACTTCTAAAAACCATCACCGATTGACCTGAAAAATTGTTCACAAGAAAAAGAGTAATATCTGTGTACAAACAGACCTTGCCTTTTGTTAGAAAATATTGGAACATCACATGTCCCCATGCATTAATCATAAAATAAAGGATTTGTATCAGGGCAAAAGATTATACTTTTGCCCCCAGTCCGGAATTCCGACCTAGGACCAAAAATATTAGCTTTTTAGGCATACTTTTAATATTTATTGTCAAAATTCGGTTTAATAACTTTGCAAAAATTTAGGCATAAAAAATTTTGAGTCTGAGTTTTCAGGTATACCCTTCCTGATGCAGTGGTTGGAAGAAAACTTACCTGAGGGTCATCTGGGCAATTTGATGTTTCTGTCCCCTGTGCGGTGAGTAGACAAAATTGCTGAAGTGTGCGAGCCGCATACCGACGTCAAATTGCTTAAGCGGGCCATCATGGACTTTAGATGGGTCGTACGGGCCTTCTAGGCTTGATTGAAGAGGATGGGCCCATTGCTTTGGGCTTGGAGAAGTGGGCTTTGGGCCCAGCTACTTACTATAAGTAACTTTCTTCTTAACCAATTCATTTTCACTTATCACAAACCCTAAGCAATTTGAGAATTCTCTGAACTTTCAACCGAAAACAATGTCTCGACTCTCTGAAATCCCGCTTCCGCCTATACTCCGGAGATGGAGACCCTAGGGGCGCTTTCGGATATCCCGACTTTTGACGGCGAGTCGGTGCCGGTGAGCCGGAACCCACTGACTTCGGGAACGCGATCGCTTCAGCTTCTCCTGTTGCCAGGTACTAAGTTCCCGGTGCGCTACGAGACTAGCCGGATGTGTGGCTTTCAGGCCGAGGTAAGTAAAAATTTTCTATAATTTTCTTGCTTTCAATCCGTATTTTGGTGATTTTATTGAAGTTTTTAGTCTGTTCATGCGTCAGCAGTTGCGCCACACAAGAAGGAGTCGCATGACGCAATTCTTCCTGCGTGAACAGTTGCGTGACGCAGCTGTTCAAGGTGAACAGCTGCGTGACGCAACTGTTCGAGGCGCCAGAGAACCCTAACTTTCCCTGAACTTAGGATTTTACCCCTTTGCATGCGTTAGAAGCTTGAATTGTTGATAAATAATTGATGCCTTCCTTATGCAACATGATCTTGCCCTGAAAAATGCATAAAAATAACACAAACACAATGAAATTGAGCATAATTTTAATTCTGCGTACCTTCGACAGTTGCGTCACGCAGCTGTTCTGTGGAAGAACAGTTTCGTGATGCGACTGTTCGTCAACGAGGCTAAGCCTTGAACAGTTGCGTGACGCAGCTGTTGAGATGCGTGGCGCGGCTATGGACATGCGTGCCGCATCTGTTCTTAGGATGCCAAACAATGAAGAGTTGCGTGATGCGGCTGTAGAGTTGTGTGATGCGGCTGTGGAGATGCGTGTCGCATCTGTTCTTCAGGGTGCGCAACTTGGGTAAGCTGCGTGGCGCAGCTTTGTAGACGCATGACGCGGCTATATAGTTGCGTGACGTAGCTAAGGTTTAACCCGAGACTTGGATTTTTTTTTATTTTCCCTGTCATAGAACAGAGGTAAATAATTGTCAATATCATACTTATTTAAAATGAGAATTTTTCTTACACAGGTTGATCTGGGCGAGGCCCGCTCTGGTGGATCGTCCACTGACAGATCTGCATTTTGGGATCTGCCGGACCCGCCCATGCGAGCTCGGGTCATTGCTGCCGGTTTCGGTGATTATGCTGCGGGGCTCCGCCGCACACAGCCTCGTTTTCCACCTGCCATGCGGTACGTGCGGATGGAGCGGTGGAACGACTACATGCATACCTTCATATTCGAGTTCGGCGAGATGACCCTCACAGCGATAGATTATGCTGCCATCGCAGGCCTTCGTTTTACCGGTCCAGTTGCTCCCCTGGACGCTCGGTACCAGACGGCTACCTTAGGAGCTCAGCTAGTCCGCTCTTTGCTCGGTGTGACCACACAGACCAAGTACACCGCGTAGGGATGCGTGTCATATGAGGTAGTTTATCGATTTTGGGCCGAGAGGATCAAGACCAGGCTAGCGGCTTGGACGGAGTTGCCAGTGGAGGCCTGACCTGCTGCACCTGCCTATACTCGGGAGGAGAGGGACCAGGCTGCTCGGTCCTTTCTCTTTCACATTATCTCGTCTCAGCTGCTATGCACCTCCAAAAATAAGGGAGATCCGGCGGTGCTGGTATGCTTGAGGGACTTGAGCCAAGTCGGGTCCTTCGACTGGGCCACTCTAGCTTTGGCTCACCTTTATCACAGTCTGGATGTCTGGACCCGTGGTAGCAGTGAGTCAAACTGGAAGTTCATCCCACCACTGGAGGTAAATTCTTATTCTCTTCACCTTTCTCTTCGTCATTTTATTTTCAACTATTTAACTGTACACTGACATCACTGTAATCTTTACTGTAGGTATGGGCTTATGAGTACCGTATCTACCCAGGCGGTCCGAGTGGCGACACTCTTACTGAGTCTAGGCGGATCCCTCGGTATCTGGCCCATTTTCACCACACCTATGCCAGTGGCGAGGATCCCGAGTACTGGAGGAGCTTCCTTAATGATAGGGAGCTATCTGATGTAAGTACAAAAACCTTCTAAACAACTTAGCTTTATTTCCCATCTCTTTTACTGTATAAGTACTGATTCATCCGTTTTGCAATTACTCCTGACTCCTTGGGAGGGGGATGCCTGGCAGTCTTATCCGGGACGTGAGGTAGCAGAGCTACATACCCGGTCAAGGTTCTTGATGCGGGGGTACTGGGTTGACCGGTATTACCTAGGAGAGAGAGTTTATGACACTCCGGTGGCCCCGGCGCAGCGACGAGTGCCTCATGCTCCTCCTCGTCATATGTGCTTACTAGAGGGCATGACCCGGGAGGACCTGGAGGAGGAGTATAGGGGCTCTTCTGCTAATGATTTTCTATCCATCGGCGACTTCACCGCATACTTCTCGTCTCGGATGCATGCTCGGCTTCCAAAGGTCTTGGAGTACACCCAGGTGATCTTCTTATCTTCAACCTTATTTATTTCTCTTCAACTGTTTAATCAACTGACTTAGTATCTTCCTCTGTGACTTGCCGCAGGAGCGGAAGACGCATAAGACGGCGGCCCATTACAGAGCGGAGGCTGCAGCTGAGGCAGGAGTGGCGGCTGCTCCGGCCGGACCGGCGGGGGTCGTACTGGGCGATGTCCCTTTCCCACCGGGTATGGAGGTGGTGTTGGATCCTAGTCTGGGCCTGGGATTGGGCATCATCATTCCTGCTGACCTCAGGCGGGCTCCTCCACTACCGCAGCTGGATCCTGAGCACACCACACATGTGAGTAATAAACTGAATTTACAAAGTTAAGAATATTTCACCTGAATGAGTCCTTATTGAACGTCTTCCTGTGCTTGCAGGTGCCTGCTCAGAGATATCTGGAGGTTTGCCAGAGATTCGGCTTCGCTTGGTCTTACATCGCCCAGCTCTACTTTGAGCGTCATGAGAGGGTATGTATGATCTTCATGTGCTTTGTCCTCTTCTTTATTCTTTGCTTACCTTTTTGTTACATATTCTTGTTTTTACAGGATCTAGAGATCGGGAGGGTACGGAGGCACCAGTCTCGCCAGTCCAATGCTGTGAGCCAGCTCCAAGCGGAGGTGGATCGACTCCGAACGAGATTAGAGGTAGAGGGTATCCCCCTAGACTCCTTCGAGGAGGACGATGACGGCTCTTCTTCCGATGACGCACCACCATCTCCACCCCCTCAGGCGGTTGCTGGTCCGAGCCGGAGGCGTCGGTAGTCCTGCTTCGGTGTCTCAGCCATTTTTGAACTTTTTTGAACATTTAGTAGTTTGTAGGATTGATGTACAGCTTGATTAATTTTATGATGTCATTTACATTTTTTTTATTTTACAGTATTTTGCTTTTATTACATTATCATACATGTTTATATTTTACAACTGTGAGATCTTATTCCTGCAAAAACAAAACACAAACACAAAAACACAAAATAGTGGTATCCCATTTATTTACAAAAGTGGTCCACCTCGTCAGCAGTCAATGAACTGATTTATTGTAAATGAATAAATGAAACGAAATGAAATAAATAAAGAATAAAATAATAAACTTAAAATGAAATACAACAAGAAAAATCAATTCATAAACAGAAGAGGATCATAGTACTTACCTTACAGGGCAGTTGATGTGGTCATAAAGACTCAACCTCCTTATTGTACTAATTGTCCTTCTTATTAATGCAGGCTTAAATGTCCACCAATCGGAGCAATCCATACATAAATGCCTTTCCAACCACCATGGGCAGTAAACATCAAGTCAAATAATGATAGTGCTCCGCTACCTAGACCATTTACACTTCTATAAATGGAGGCTTCCCTTTTACGTCTCCTTCATTTCCAGCATTCAAAGCAGATCCGTTTCTTAGATAATCCTTTTCCATGGCCTTCAGAAACCAAGTTTCATCCTTCGTCCAATCCATCCCTGAGGACCTATGGCAAATTCCTCCTATGAACCAACTCACGTGGCTGAAATATTTCAAATACTTAAAACCCAACCATGGCTTCTTGTCTTGGCTTGTCACACATTTCAATCCTAACACCATGGTTTTCCGGTTTGAAGACTCTGAAGTAACTCCGACCTATGAGGAAATGTGCACCGTGATGGATCATCATCCTGAACAAGATGAAACTCCGGCTTTACCCCCAGGTCCTAGGTATGATCTAGCCGAGATTGTGACCCTGTGTCCGGTTTACCTCCATGATGGTATAAACACGGATCAAGGTCTTCCCTTGGAGCCTTTTCTGAGTAAGGTTCTGTCCATGGATCTAGATCCCTCTTGGATTCGAGCTTCCTGCTTCTTGCTGTTGAATGTGTATGCCATGAAGAATCATCGACCTGGAATTGGAGATTCCCGACTTCTGACAGTTGTTCGTGACATGCAAATGTATTATCATACTGTCTTCATGATGATCATGGGAGAGACGATGTGTTGGGTCAGGGATATTGCCCTTCACATCACCAACCTCAATGTTCATCATCATGGTTGTCCAATGTTGTTGCAAGCCTGGGCTCTAGACAAGTTAAGCATGATTCTTCCGGTCCCAGCTCGCTTAATTCCAACCTATGGCCCTACCAACTTTCAATCTCGATCTCGAGGACATTTCGACTTTGGGGATAACCCGACAATTTGATGGACTTGTCCTTGGTGGAGGATCAAATTGGTCACCATCGGAAGCATGAACCTCAACTATGTGCTGTATGCCAGTCTAAACCGTTCTATGGCTTATTTCCCAGATAGGATCAGCCGTCAGTATGGAATGATACAGCGTGTCCCCCGAATCCACAACTTTGAAAGTGGTCTGATAACTCTGCATCTGTTGACCAATTTGGCTGACCGTTGGCAACGTCGAAACACTAGGTACTTAGATGAAGGAACGATGCAGCACATTATGACACCTGCATATGTCAACTGGTTCTTTACCCCGTGACGATCTTAGGTTCTGTGAAAATTGGCATCTGATGGTAGTCTCTACTGGAATAAAAATGTTGTTGTTGTTTCTCTTCTCTGTCTTCTTTTATTCTCGGGCCATGAGCTCCTAATTAATGTATTGCTTTCTTTCAATTAATGGCTCTGATGACTCTGTCTTTATTAATTCCTGTTTTCTGCACACATGAATCAATAAAAGACAACAAATCTTTTCTTTCGAGATCATTTGTTGTGTTAGTTAGTTGGGCCTCCTGCCCCCAGGTTAATAAATGAAAGCTTCATAAAAATGAATTATTCTGTAAAGGCAAAAGCTTACTCTTGGAAACAAAAAGAATGGGGTGACTATTTTATTACCTGCATAGATCAAACAAAAACAGCATATGTAACTCCTTTATGTATGCATGAACCTATATGAGTACTAAGGTTTTATTCATGGTTTTATATTGATCTTTCCAGGGAAATCGCTGAGAAAATGGTGTTCGTCCTTCTGATCAATGTTTAAAAGAACTCATTGCTTAGGCACGACCAACAGCTAGAACATTTTCGTCATAGACAAGTCAATCTTGACCAGATACGCAGAGGGGAAGGTCTTGCATTCTTTGACCATAACCTCGGAAAAAAGAAGAAAAATTTTGAAACTCAGATCAGTTATTAATCTTACTTCTTTTCAACATTATACAGAAGTAAAGAAAAATTTATTTTAATACAATGGTCATTTATTCTAACTACTCATTTTCCTATTCTCTTTCAAGTCAAGTTGATCGCGTTGAGCAACCAATCACACATCTATCACGAACGCATGGCATAGATTTCACATTTAAACTAAGCATCACTCGTTGATCCCAAAAATTTTGCTTTTTATTATTATTTTTTTATTCATGCTCTAACTTTTGCCTAGGCCGCCCTTTCAGGTTTTCAACCTAGCGAGCTCATTTCTTGCCTAAGCCGCCCTTTCGGGTTTTCAACTTAGCTGATTTTTTTTTAATCGAAATCATCATTTCAGGCATAAAATCTTTTCATTTGGTCCTGAATGACAATCCGGTTGACAGGCTTCCCTTCCATGGTAATTAATTCAGCGGCACCTTTAGCTAATAGCTTTTGAATCCTGAATGGTCCATGCCAGTTACGTTTGAATTTCCCACCAGGATGATTCTGGGCTTCATGATCCAATAATCTAATCAATATCAAATCTCCATTCTTTAAAGCCCTTGGATGTACCCGTTTGTTGTAGAAACGAGCAATCCTTCTTTTTCTCATCTGATCCTGGAATCGAGCATTCAGTCTTCTTCCATCTAAGAGCGCCAAATCTTCATACCTCTTCTTGACCCATTCTTCCTCAGTCAGACCAGCTTCTACCAAAACCCTGAGAGACTTCTTTTCGAGCTCTATCGGTAACACTGCCTCCGTTCCATATACAACTTCAAAAGGAGAGGCTCTGTTCACTGATTTGAAGGTAGTGCGATGCCCCCAGAGCGCGAAAGGAAGTTTCTTGGCCCAGCTTCTGTAACTTTCACACATCTTTGACAGGATTCTTTTAATCTCCTTATTCGCGGCTTCTACTGCACCATTAGCCTGAGGGCGATAAGGAGAAGAGTGGTGAAGCTCAACCTTATATCTATAAAGCAACTGACCAACATCTGCTTGAAAATGAGAACCATTATTTGTAACTATGTGATGGGGCACACCATAGCGACAGAAAATGTTTTGTTCAATGAATCTAGCCACATGTTTGGCGGTTAAGGTTTTGTAAGATTGAGCCTCGATCCATATGGAGAAGTAGTCAACTGTAACCAATATATATTGATGGCCGTTTGATGCTGCTGGCGTGATTTTACCAATAACGTCTATGCCCCATGCAGAAAAAGGCCAAGAAGGAGTTGTAGGATGGAGTTCAACAGCAGGTAAGTGGCTTTTATTGTCATGATATTGGCAAGCTTTGCAATGACGCACATACTGAACACAGTCACCTTCCATCTGTATCCAGAAATAACCTTGCCTTATGATTTTCCTTGCTAGGCTCATGCCGCTTAAATGAGTACCGCAAACTCCCTCGTGAACGTTCTTCATTATGTCTTCTCCCTCTTTCTTACTCACGCATCTTAGTAGCATCCCGTCCTAAGCTCTTCTATAGAGTTCACCATCGGCCAGGACATAAATCAGAGCCATTTTTCTGAGAACTGTACGGTCTTCTTTCGTCGCATCATCAGAAAAAGTACCGTCTTTCATATACTGCAGTATATCCGTAAACCATGGTTCTTCCTCCGACTGCACCTGGTTCATAAAATGTTCTTGATAGCACGGAATATTAGCTGCGGTAATGATAAATGGCTTCTTCGAAACTTTACTTAAATCTTGCCAAGCTGATGCTAAGTTTGCCAAGGCATCTGGAATTCTGTTATAGGTTCTTCCTATGTGAGTGAAAGTGATCTTGTCAAATAGTGCTGCCTTCTTCAACAAGTACTCGACATAGGGCTTCAATCTTTCTTCTTCTACCTTCCATCTTTCGTTGGCGTGTTCAATAACCAATAAGGAATCTCCTATTACCTCGACCTTTTTAGCACCAGATGCAAGAAGAGCTTCCATTCCCATGATGCAGGCTTCATATTCAGCCATATTGTTAGTGACCGGGAACAACAATCTTTTGCACATTGTGGTGACCTCGCCATTAGGTGCTTCAATTACAATACCAGCTCCGGCTCCATTTCTGTTGGCTGATCCATCAAAGTACAATTTCCAAGCCCCTATTTCGATACACAGCAAGTGTTCATCTGGAAACTCCAATTCCCATGGTTCGTCATCTGTAATTGGGTTTTCAGCTAGGAACTCTGCCACAACCCGACCTTTGACCGTTTTCTTTGTTACAAACTCCGCATCCACACTAGACATCTGAATTAACCACTTAGACAGTCGTCCTTCTAGAGTAGGCGTTCTCTGCAAATACTTCAGAGGATCAATTTTGGAAACGAAAGTGACCCTAAAGGAATCAAAATAAGGCCTTAACTTCTTTATCGACCATACTACTTCCATACACGTTTTCTCCACCAGATTGTATTTCTCCTCGATAGGCGGTAGTTTCTTACTAATGTAATAAATGGCCTTTTCTACTCCGGCGACGTCCGGCTGTACCAACATTGCTCCAACTCCTGCATCCTCTACAGACAAATACAGGATAAGAGGTTCTCCTGGTCTAGGCGAACTCAGTACTGGCGGATTCATCAGATACTTCTTTATATGATCAAAGGCTTTCTGGCAGTCCTCATTCCATTTAACCGGCTGATTCTTCTTAAGTAGCTTGAAAATTGGAGCACAAGTGATGGACAACCTCGAAATAAACCTGCTGATGTACTAAATTTTACCCAAGAAGCTTCTCACCTGACGTTCTGTTCTTGGAGGGTCCATATCCTGAATGGCTTTTATTTTGTCGGGGTTAACTTCAATCCCGTTAGGTCCTACAACAAAACCTAATAGTTTCCCTTTCGTTACTCCGAATACGCACTTCTTGGGATTCAGTCTTAGATTGTATTGCTTGACCCGTGCAAAGAACTTCTCCAACATTTCTGCATGCTCTTCCTGTGTTCTTGTCATGATCACCATGTCATCTACATATACTTCCAACCCTTTATGGATCATATCATGAAATAATGTTGTAGCCATTCTCTGATATGTTGCCCCGGTGTTCCTCTGTCCAAATGGCATCACTTTATAGCAAAAGGTACCAAAGTCCGTGGTGAAGGCAATCTTGTGCTTGTCAACTAAGGCCATCAGTATTTGGTTGTATCCGGAAAATCCGTCCATTATAGAATAACATCCCATTCCGGCAGCACTGTCAATCAAAACGTTTATATGCGGAAGTGGAAAGTCATCCTTAGGCGAGGCTTTATTCAGGTCCCTGTAGTCGACACAGACCCTTATCCTTCCGTCTTTCTTTAGCACAGGAACTATATTGGCCAACCATTCCGGATAGTGTACTACTTCCAAGAATCCAGCATCTAACTATTTCTGGACTTCAGCTTTGATCTTATCCTGCCATTCTGGTCTGAACCGTCTCCTTTTCTGCTTCATCAGCTTAACATTTGGATCAGTAGGAATGAAGTGCTATGCTATTGATCTGTCGATTCCTAGCATATCAGCGTAGCTCTAGGCAAATACCTCTGAATTTCTTCTAATGCATTCTTGAAGATCCTGTCTAAGTTCAGGTTTAAAGTTTGATTCGATTTCGATTAATTTAGGATCTTCAGTGGTGCTTAAGTTAAATGCAAAATGATGCAATGCATTTATGTCAAATATGCGCGTGGTATAATCAATGCCATGAACGTGACAATCAGGAAAACAAGAAAACAAATAGTCAAAGTTCACTTCCATTGATTGAAATAACAAAGGAAAACCATCCATATTGTTCTCAAAACAAACATCAGAAAAATAAAATACAGGATTAATTGCCTGCTCAATACATTCATCACAAGTGTTCTTTATTGCCTGAAGTACTTCATCTGCATCTGCATCCTCTTCCTCTTCCGGGGTAGCTTCTGCTTTCTCCTCTTCAAGCTTCATCTTCAACACCTTCCTCTCTGCCTCTTCGGCGTCTTTAGTAGCTAATACCGACTAGAGGATCCGTGCCTTGGCTTTCTGCTCTTACACCATCTTGGAAGCTTCATCCCTAATCCCCAAAAAGTCTTCAAACTCAGATATCTTCTTCGACCATTCAGCTTCAGTGCCTTCTTGCGTCATACCTACTATGAACTCTGTTCCTTCAACCAGCTGTTCCAAGGAAGGTTCGGGCGACTTGATCAATTTCTCCTCAAAGTCTATCATGAATATTTCCAGGCCGGGGTAAGTCTTCCCTTTACTCTGAAATTCTCCTGCAGCTTGTGGGACAAAGAAAATATGATTCAGATTTGGCCCTCTAACCGGCGACCGGATCTCATACTTCTCCTTCTTCCTATTCTCTGAACATCCCAGTCCACGTCTATCTTGTTGTCCATATGCTGACGAGAGAGGTTCAAACCTTCCTTGTGGCTCTCTGCCTAGACCTTTGCCATACTGCCACTGCATCTACCCAGAAGCGCTTAACACCAAGTTTTAACAATAAAGCTTCTTTTTCTCTCCTTTTCTCTCTTTTTCTCTTTTTTATGTCTCTTTTATTTTCAAGTTTTCAATCTACCTTTCTAATGGCTTAATCCTCCTCAAGATTACTCACTTGAGTTCTTGGGGAAAACCCTAGCCGCAATACAGTACTCTTAGCCTAAAATGCCTTAGTCCAGAAAAAAATGAGAAAAGTCCCGTTTAGAAATGAAAATGTTGTATTTATATGGGTAGGGCAACAGAACAAAACTGCGTCACGCAGGTAGTAGCTGCGTGACGGAGCTGCGAGCTGCATGACGCAGCTTACTTTTCGTACAGTTGCCGTGTATCCATACAAACAATGCAGACCGTTACACGGGCGTGTGCCAGTGGTGTTAGCCTGGTTAGAGTTGCGTGACGCAACTATGAGTGCCGTCACGCAAGTAATAGTTGCATGACGCAACCCTAACGTGGGTCAGACCCTTTGGACCGGTTCGATTCAATTTTTGGTTTAAAAACACTTCTGGTTGACCATGATTCTTTATTCCTTATCCTTATATCATCACCGGGGTAGGTGGGGGCATAAAATTACGTGTCAACATTTGCGCCTCCTCGAAGGCATCTCCCTAGAGTCATTAGAATCCTCTGGGTCAACCCATTGGGTAGATTCTATGGTTGTCTCAGTCATCGCTTGGAGTATAGCATCCATCTCCCGAGTCAGTTGTTCTACGCTCTCTCTCTTGGTCCATAGTCAGTCATCCACAAAGACTTATAAGCAAGAGTACTGGCCCTAAACATGCCCCGCTCGACCAACTACCCAATATTGCCACAGTAACCTAGGGAGAAACGAGTATGTCTAGGAAAAGAGCTCCAATTAGTGGCAATACCTAAACATGCCCCATTTGTCTCGTCAGCCTTGGACCAGGATAAAATGTGATCCTATCCATACCAAGCAGATAAGCCATTTGGTACCTAGCCGACCAAACTAGAAACCTCCTAATCTCATACCAGTCACATCTCCATAAATCTAATCCGGTCTTAGTGCTAGTAGCCACTGTAGCCACTCATCCTCTGACCCGAGTCTCACCACGACTCGTCTAGATTAGTACTGTGATGGCTCATATGGATGATGTTGTGGTGGCTTTACCACCCTCAAATGATCTCTCAGCCTGTTGTACAAGACTAGACATTGCATCATAATATAAAGATGCGACAAGCATCCGAACGCAAACACTCTTTTACCTCACAGATTTGACCAGACACATAAAGCTAATTTAAAAACAAACCTCACTAAAATTTGCCCTCTCTATGATTCAAATTTAAATAGGCGTTCGCATGCAAAACCCTTTTATCCAAGCAGACTTAGCTAGGCCCTAACTCACACACTCAAGCCTTTCTTTGAAAGCATGTAAGACCAGATTTTGCCCCCCCTTCTTTTTTACTATCCAAATCCTAAAAACAGGCATTCGTATGCAATCCAGAACTTAAGCCTTTTTCAGAAAGCACCCTAACCAAGCTTAAATTCAAAATAAGTTGTTACGAGAATGCTTACTTGAAGCAGGATCAGGCTAGCTGACCATATCCCACCCACTCTGTAAACTTAGTCAAGGCTCGGGATAGTCTCTGCCAAAGCAATACTAGCAATCCCAGCACCTCTCCATTTGAAGGACAAGGTCTACCACTCTCAGATCCCCCCAACCTACTGAACTAGTCAATACACTGTTTTTGCACCGCGCCCAAGCGATCCAAAAAGCCGTCACTTTTATTTTTTGATTTGGAAAAGCGATCTTATTATAAAAAGGTGGTGACAAAACACTTTTTGGATGCGATGCCGATAAATCGGTCTTATAAAATATTTTTGAGTCACCACCCATTTTTTCGGCAATGGGACCGTTTCCAATTTTATTTTATAAAAAGTGACTCCGTTTTAAACCCAATTTTATTTAAGGCCAAATTATTTAGAAAACTGGTCAGGCGCACCAATGCGATTTTGAGTAAGGGAATTGGGTACGTCGGCCCGTTCAAAGCCGACGCCCAGAAAAACCGACCTTTTTTAACCTACGATTTCTAATTTATTTTAGTTAGAAAAGCCAATTTATTTATTTACTTGAACCCAACCCAAATGAATCGGACCGAGTTCCTATGTGGAAAATTAATTAATCCTCCCAATTAAATTCAATCATTGCATTCATAATCATCCAAATCATCCACAATCATCCAAATCATCCAAATCAAAGCAGTTAAATCAAAATAAATAAAAGACCCGCTCTTGCCTTATGGTTAAAGGCGGGCCACAAACCGAACCTAAAAATACATTCTACCCAATTTAAAAATTTGAACCCAAAAACCCTAAACCAAAATCATGCATAATTACATTTTAATATTCTAAACTTAATTAAATTATAATCTGTTTGTAACTGGTCCTTTTCGGATTTATTTGAAAAATTAAATTTTATTTTTGTACAAAATTTATTATTGTTTTCGAAAGAATAAAAAATTGTTTCTGGAACCTAGAACAGTCGCATCACGCTGCTGTTCTTTGAAGAACACTTGCGTGACGCAGCCGATAGCTGCGTGACGCGGCTCTTCTGGGTAAAAGAAATGAAATTTTGGACATGAACAGTTCCGTCATGCAACTGCCAGCTCTGTTATGGATGTACTGGCTGCGTGACGCAACTGTTCTGGTCCGAATTCTGTTTTAAATTCTTTGTTTAAAGCGTTTTTTATTTAAGTATGATTCAAGACAACCTCGAATGACCAAAACGAACAGAGTATAACTCAATTAAGATCAAACTACTAAAACAACAACAAAATAAATAATCAATTAATAAAAAACACAAAAGGTGTAAAGAAATTACCTAGTCCTCAGATTGAGGATTGTAAACGGCTTAACGAATGCAGGTTACGGCGATCCAGAAGCTTCGTTACCAAGGATTTAAATATTCCCTCTTTTCTCTCTTAATTTTCTCTCTTTTTTTAGTTTAATTCACCTAAAATTAATCTCTAATGGCAATTCTTCTTCAAACGAACTCAAAAGAGCTTTTTGAGGAGAATCTAGCCGCACAATACGTTTTAGGGTTTTTCAAAATGTCTGCCAAAAGTTTTCCAAGTCCTTCTTAACGTTAATTAAAAAGATCTATTTATATAAGTAGGGCACAAAGCACAGCTGCGTGACACAGCCGTTAGCTGCATGACGCAGCTTACTTGCTGTATCAGAGCTATATGTCGTTTAATACAAAAATGAAATGTAGTCTAACATAGTTGTGTGATGCAGCTACGACCTAGTCAGACACTTAAAATTGATTTTATTTCAATCCTTGGATTAAAATACTTCCAGGTAGCATTAACCTTTCATTCCACATTCTCGTATCATCATTGGATTAGGTGGGGGCATAAAAACACACGTCAACATACACAGGTGCTCACTAAGCAAAAGACCAGAGCACGGGTCTTGAACCTCTAATGCTCCAGATTTACAAAGTCGAGCGGATCTAGATACCTGCCAAGTCAACCCGATCATCCACAACCAGCTTCCTGGCCTCTATTACCGACAGACCGAAGACCCTCATAAAACTACTGAAAAACCCAATCCTAATCGGTGCAACCATTGAAGCCCTCTCAGAATCACTGCCTAATAGAGCCGCAAATTCCTCATATGTGTGAATACTCAAATTTTGACGCTCAAAGAGCCAGTTTTCCCGGACTGCAAACAGTCCGGCTGGGCCGGAGGCCATTCAGAAAGTTCACCGGAAGTTGTGAATACTCAAATTTTGAGGCTCAAAAAGCCAGTTTTCCCAGACTGCAAACAGTTCGGCCAGACCAGAGGCCATTTTGGAAATTTATCGGAAGTATGCCAATATGGTACTTAAAACGTCCGGGACGTCGCGAGGATCGCGGAACTGGTCTCGGAATATTTTTTGGAGGTCCGGAACTCCCGAAAAATCCTCCGGAATGAAAAACTAGAAAGTCCGCCGGACATGGCGGCGGCAGCCTCCCTCGCCGGCGACATTGGCTGCGGCTGCCCTTCACGGCGGCTATAGCCACCCTCGCCTCCAGCGACAACGACTGCGGCCGCCGTGACAAGCCGCCCGACCCGGCGGCCCAGGACGGCTGCTCCGGCTGCCGGCCTCAGCGGCCCTGGCCGCCGGACCCAGCGGCTCAGGCCGCCGAAACAGTCCGATTTTGCCTATAAATTGGCCCCGACTTCAACTTTTTTACTCACTCAGTCTGTGTTGACGGACGCTCCTTCTCCCCTACGCTCCTTGCGATTCTTTATTGCTTTTTTGCATTTTAGTTTAGCTTTATTGCTTTCTTGCTTCGTTAATTGGTCACTAAAATTGAATTAATTAATATTCCCCTAACGAGGAGCTTAATCTGGAGCTAAGAAGTGGCCGACGACTGACTCAGGTAATAACTAAACCCTGTCTATTTAAATTTAGTACTTCATGCATATTTCTCTTCTACTCCTAAATTCTACAACTGCATAAATGCATTCATGTCATCAATTTGGCAAATAAATTGCCTCAATTAATTAAGTTCAAGCTAAGATCCCCGGTTAGTCAATAATCGTGGTATTCATGCCAAACTTCGACAATATTGGCTAAAGCCTAGTTAATTAATAGCTATGGTGTAATCGCTTTTATTTCGAACAATCCGGCTTAAGTCCAATTAATCAATAATTATGGCTAAAAGCCTTAATCAATCACGTTTTTGGCAACAAATTGCCTACAATTTAATCAATCTTTTCGGCAACAAATTGCCTACGGTTCAATTAATTTTTGGCAAACAAATTGCCTATAAATTAGATTAACTACTTTTAGCGACAAATCGCTTAAATCAAAAAACTGTGGCTAAAAGCCTTTAAATAACCAATCTTTTGGCTAAAAGCCTTAAATCATCATTTTGGCGACTAATCGCCCAACGAAACATCTTTTGGCAATAATAAGCCCAAACATCAATTTTTGGCAAACAAATTGCCTAATCATTTCGGCGACAATCGCCCAATCAATCTTTTGGCTAAAAGCCTTAAATCATCATTTTGGCGACTAATCGCCCAATAAAACATCTTTTGGCAATAATAAGCCCAAACATCAATTTTTGGCAAACAAATTGCCTAATCATTTCGGCGACAATCGCCCAATCAATCTTTTTGGCAACAATAAGCCCAATCAAACACTTCCTTTTGGCAACAAACGCCTAATCAAATCAATCATTTTTTTGGCAAAAAGCCTAAACAAAATGCACAAAGCATACACACACTCATGCATTAAGCATACCCATTCAAAGCCCTTTTAAAAAGGCCTATCGAACTACGTTGACTTTGATCTTCCATTCAAACGGAAGTACGTAGGCACGTTTGGGATTTAACCCCGAGCGGCAAGTCGAAATCACTTAAACATTTTTATTGGTCCAATTACATCATCTTCCCTGCAAAGCATTCATTCATTGGTTAGTTTATCAGCATGACATAGTCTCGGGATCCATCTCGGGTTCGCAAACCATGCCTTAAACATTGGGATAATTAATCTAGTAATTAGGTTAATTAAAATTGGAGTCACTTAGGGTTTTTCCTAGTTTACCCTAAAATAATTAAACGAGGTGGCGACTCATACATTCACGTGCATTTCTGCCCTTAGTCACATGCATTCATATGCCTATGATATTTGGGGTGGGGGTACACAGTTTGGCGACTTCACTAGGGATTATGTAATCATTTTGCATAAAGTGGACTACAATTGTTGTGTAAACTAACCTGCCCTTCTTTAGGGTATTATTTTACTATGCTTTGTTTTGCAGGGTACCCTAGCAAGGATTAAGTATTCTTTCTTTAAGAATGCTTAATAAAGAATTTGGACCTAATTGAAATTTACTTTGAATCATTCAAATTTGTTTATTTATTTGCACGATTGAGAATCTTTTTCTCCATTGCATAAAAAATGAATTTCAAATGAATTTCTTCTCTCTCTGTTCAAACTTCTGAGTCTGGATAGCAAGTAGCGCTGATCGGCAGGTCTCTTTGATTATGTCGACGGACAGCCAAAGCATCCTCCCTGTTACCGCAAACTGTCCCTAATCCTTTTGGGGATGGCCCATGAGTATGCGTAACGTTGGACCCACGCGAAACTCTTTGTTTCACATGTGGTTAGGTATATCCATGCTCAAGGTTCAAGAGTCCCTTAATAAGCCAATCCTCTATTTGTGTCATAGCCTATAGAACCTATCCTTTAGGGCTGTATGCACCCAATGATGCTGAATCATTCCATTAAAATGAATTATGTTGTGATGTTGTGCGCATTCACGCATTCGTCCCATACTTCACAAAAAAAAAACATTCCATTTCAAAGCTGGAAAATCACATTTTTGTCCCTGAGACCTGAAAAATTACATTTTGGTCCCTGAGACCTGGAAAATTACATTTTGGCCACAGAGGCCCAAAAATTCACAATTTGGCCCCTAAGGCCCAAAAATTCTTAATTTGGCCCCAAAGGCCCAAAAATGCCCAATTTGGCCATAGAGGCCCAAAAATTCACAATTTGGCCCCTAAGGCCCAAAAATTCTCAATTTGGCCTCAAAGGCCCAAAAATGCCCAATTTGGCCACAAAGGCCCAAAAGTTCACATTTTGGCCCCTAAAGCCCAAAAAAAAAATTCTTTTGAGAACTTAGGGCCTTTCAAAAAGTCGAGGTGTCCAGCCCTAAGCACTCTACCTTACATATCACATCCCATTGGGTTCTATCCTAGGTGTCCTAGCATACCAACATTACCCTACCACATAGGGTCAAACCGTCCCATCTCACAGGGTCAAGTCCAAATACCTTACCCATACACTACCCTACCTCACACTATCTCACATACCCTATGAAAACACCTTATATAGGATAGTCTAATCGTTTTGACTATGTCCTTTCACAGGTACCCCTCCAAAGACCACCTGTACCCGAAACACCAACTGAGCTCTCGTCCACAAGTCCAACAACTCTAACTGCACCAATGGCATCACTTACTGACATCCAAAACCTCATTGAACAACTGGAGGCCAGAATGGAGGTTAGAATGAATGAGGCATTGGTCGCCCAAAGGACTACCCTAATAGCTGAACTAGGTGGTGGTAATGGAAATGGAGCTTCAGCCGGGGGAAGCGGACCTGCTGCCTCCAATCAGGGACCCGGCGCTGCACCGACGTCCTCAAACCCTGCCCTGGATGACATGCCCTCTGGAACTGCTTCTGAGCTGGAAGCTCAGAAAATGAGAGAGAAGTTGGAATTGTTGGAAAAGTCTATTACTGCCCTCAAGACACACAAGGAAGTGGTGAACATGGACTCCTTATCCTTGTTCCCCAAAGCAAGATTACCTATAAAATTCAAGATGCCTAACATGGACAAGTTTGACGGAACCACTTGTCCCAAAATGCACCTGAAAATGTATGTGGGTGCCCTCAACCCGTTTGGCCTGAATAGCGAGCTCCTTGGTCAGTTGTTTCAGCAATCTTTGACTGGTGCTGCATTAAGATGGTTTGTGAGCTTGAATCGTTCCAAAATGAAGAATTGGGAGGACATATGCAATGCTTTCAACACGCAGTACCATTATAATATCGAAGTGGATGTTACCCGGAGGGAGCTGGAAACCACTAAACAAAAGAACAATGAGCCCTTCTCCTCGTTCCTTTCGATGTGGAGAGCCAAAGCTGCTCAAATGATCAACCGATCCTCTGAACAGGAACAAGTTGACATAATAATCAAGAATTTACTGCCTGTCTACCAGACACAACTTCAAACACAGTACTTGCCTACGTTCCAATCGCTCATTACGACTGCAACTAAGGTGGAAGACTTAATCCAGTTGGGTCAACTCAAAGAAGACTCATACAAGAAGCAGAATCATGCTGGACTTTGAAAAACTGCCTACAAGACCTGGTTGACAATGGGTCCATCATCCCCAAGGGCAAGCTGAATATCAACCAATCCCTTGCCTAACCATTGGATTAATGCAAAAAAAATTGCTGAACAAGAATTTTTCGATCCTTTCGAACTTTTCTTAGAAATGAATGAAGTTTGTGTTTGAGAAGGTTGAGATCAAACCTCCAAAAGAACAAAGGAATTGTTCAAGACCAACAACAACCTGTCTGATCGATTTAAGCATCAAGAAGAACAAAGTCACTACAGTCAATCCAATCCTAGTCCATCACAGTCCACCTAGAGTCTATCTTTTAGGGTCTAGTTTTTTTTTCTTTTCATTTTCATTTCCATTCAAGTTTTCATTTGTAAATCTAAGTGTCTTTTGTACACAAATTTTGTCTTATCAATAAAAAGGGATCAGTTTACGTTCCAATCATGTTTATACTCTTTCCTTATTCTTTCCTGTGAAAGCACAAAAAAAAATCGAAAAAATAATAATAAAAAATTAAAAAAAATGATGATAAAAAAAAAGGATAATAAAAATTGGCAAAGAAAAATGCATTCATTTGCTCTGCATCAATCAAAGCTGGGGGCACCCTAAGAAGCACCATCAAAGGGGAAGTTTTGAAGGGTAATCATGGAAAGGATCCAGCAAAGGGTACGCAAGACTTCAAACAGTACCGAGGCAAAGCCGATTGAAGGGGTTAGGGCCAAAATGGTTTCTCTGAAAACCCAGGAATGGAAGATGCTCCGACAGAGAGGTGTCTGAATTTTGAGCTTAAAAGCGACAGAATAAAGAAGTTATGTTTGGAATTGGGTTGGGTCTGCACGAAGTCGTAATGCTATCCATACACTACTCAAGTCATCTCAGAATCAAGTTGCCTCGAAATTCTTTATGGAGAGGCTGCTTCTAAGCAAGCAAAAGGAAAAACGGGACAAAAGGAACCCCTAGTCAAAAGGAAGCAAACAAGCAAAAGAAAAAAATGGGTCAAAAGGAACTTCTGCAGAAAAGAAAGAAATCAAGGACAAAGCTAAAGGAAATCAAGTTGTCAAAAACGGGTCAACTGCAAGCTCTCCGTCAAATTCAAGCCCATCAAGGGTAGATGACAAATCATTTCAGCCATAAGGACAAAGATCAAGCGGCTGCTCATATTTTTTAAAAAAAAGCAAGTTAAAAGAAGCAGTCATTTCCACAAATTGGATGACAACAAACACCTTGAAAATCAAGCGCCAAGCATGGCACAAGTACAAGTGTCCTTATAAACAAGGATCATTTCTCAAAACAAGGAAAAGGAAGAGTCTCCTCAAAATTCCTTATGGAGAGGAGAACCATTGAGGAAATAAGTTTCAAATTCAGAAGAAGCTAAAGTTCAAGAAAAGGAATCAAATTAACCTCAAGAATTCAAACATGGCGAAGCCACAAACTCAAAGCATAAAAGCTTCTTCAACAACCAGTGGTAAAACCAATGTGATGAACCTCTAAAATCAATGTGGGTATTCAAAACTCTTTGTGATGAATACAAGTCATATTTCAGTCAACCAGTGGTAAAACCACTACAACAACAAAGTCAGATTCGCCTAGGGTCATCACTATCATACGAGCTCGAGTCAATAAGTTGATTCAACATCAAGCCGGGAAGAAATCCCGCGAAGAAATCAAGTCATAAATGAATTCTGCATCAACATCAAGTCGGGAAGGAATCCCGTAAAGACATCCAGTCGGGAATGAATCCCGTAAAGACAGCAAGCCAGGAAGAAATCCTGCGAAGAAATCAAGGCAGCAATGAATTTTGCATCAACATCAAGTCGGGAAGGAATCCTGCAAAGACATCCAGTCGGGAAGGAATCCCGCAAAGACATCAAGCCGGGAAGAAATCTCGCAAAGAAATTAAGTCAGAAATGAATTCTGTATTAATATCAAGTCGGGAAGGAATCCCGAAGAAATCAAATCGGAAATGAATTCCATAATCAGCATTAAGGCGAAATTGAATTTTGCCCCAGCAGCAAGTCGAAAATAAATTTCGCACAAGACGGAAAGGAATTCTGCACTAACATCAAGACGGAGATGAATTCCGCACCAGCAAAGCACGAAGTTCGCATCTTAGAAGGAACTACGAAAGACCTGATTCTCCCCATCCCCCGAAGAGTTCTTGGAGATACGTAGGCAGCCGCAAAGGCGCGGTCACAAACATAAGTTGGCATCATAAAAAACATTTTCTCTTTGCCAATATAAAAAATAATAAAAAATAATAAAAAAAGAAGAGAAGAAAAGAAAAATAAAAGCTGGAGTTGAAAACCCGAAAGGACGGCTTCAGGCAAGAATTGAGCCCGCTAGGCTGAAAACCCGAAAGGGCGGTCTAGGCAAAAGTTAGGGCAAAGAGCCTGCTAGAGACAAAAACCCGAAAGGGCTGCTACTAGGCAAAAGTTAAGGCAAAAAAAAAAAAAAGAAAAAAAAAGAAAAAAAAAGAAAAAAGTGCTTTCATGAATTCTTTTAGAGAGTCCATTTTTCGTAGGATAAACAGCAAAGTATGTCCTTAAAAGAAAAAAAAATCCCTTTCAAAGGTCTCCTTGGGAGTATATAAATCATTTTTTCCAAGAATCACTGAGTTCCTTCGAGTCAAAATTCACTACAAGAAAA
The DNA here is from genome assembly GCF_041381405.1 of Jatropha curcas. NCBI lineage: Eukaryota > Viridiplantae > Streptophyta > Magnoliopsida > Malpighiales > Euphorbiaceae > Jatropha > Jatropha curcas. The sequence continues at coordinate 13,011,021 of NC_143154.1, read as the reverse complement.
ATTTGAGTCTCTAAATCTAGTCTCCAATGAGTCTCTAAAATCAAGTCTCCATCACCAGTGGTCACTCCACAACGAGTCACAAAACTCGAGTCATTCTCAAAAGTTCGTTTTGAAAGCGTCACTCTTTGAGTCATTCCTCGAAAAAAGAGAGAGAGGAAAATGTCAATTCAATCCCTAGGGTTTCCAAAACAACCGTAAAAAATGTCAAACATAATCGTTGAGAGGTAATTCTTTAATACCTCATCTCCACTCGGGCCATCGTTTCTTCGATCCTTTCAGACAAGCGATGTCATCCACATTGTCCGTTTCCTCGAGTCATATAAGTGGCTTTGTTCTCTTTGATTCCTCAATCGATTGGATAAGTACAACACCAATGTTTTGAAGTATTCCATGGTCAGCACCATTCTGGGGGCAAGAAGTGATAAGAACCTTCACCATTCTCCCATCACAGAAGTAATCACGAAATTTTTAGTCTTTTATTAAGAAGAAATTCTATTTCAGCTAATAAGGGCATCAATTCTCTCAAGCAGGGGGCAAAATCCTCCAAGTCGGATTCAGGGGCAAGTGATATAAAAAAAAAACATACATAACCCAGGGTGAAACCCAACCATCGTCAATCTCTTTTACACAAACCCAGGGTAGAACCCGGTTAATGGTTAACCTTTTTCTACATAAAACCTAGGGTGAAACCCTAACCAATAACCAACCGTTTTTCATCCAAAACCAAGCCATTTGATCATTTCGACTTTAGGTGGACCCTTGGTTCTCAAAGGAAAAAACAAAAATAAAACAAATCTCTTTTCAAGCCCTCATTAAGAGGCAAAACATCTTTTCAAGTCCTCTAAGAGGCAAAATCTCTTTTCAAGCCCTCATTAAGAGGCAAAATCTCTTTTCAAGCCCTCATTAAGAGGCAAAACATCTTTTCAAGCCCTCATTAAGAGGCAAAACATCTTTTCAAGTCCTCTAAGAGGCAAAATCTCTTTTCAAGCCCTCATTAAGAGGCAAAACATCTTTTCAAGCCCTCATTAAGAGGCAAAACATCTTTTCAAGTCCTCTAAGAGGCAAAATCTCTTTTCAATCCCTCATTAAGAGGCAAACATCTTTTCAAGCCCTCATTAAGAGGCAAAACATCTTTTTAAGTCCTCTAAGAGGCAAAATCTCTTTTCAAGCCCTCATTAAGAGGCAAAACATCTTTTCAAGTCCTCATTAAGAGGCAAAATCTCTTTTCAAGTCCTCATTAAGAGGCAAAATCTCTTTTCAAGTCCTCATTAAGAGGTAAAATCTCTTTTCAAGCCCTCATTAAGAGGCAAAGACATCTTTAAGTTGAAAACATAAATCCATGCATTTGATCATTTCATTTCAAAGAAAAAAACCAACGGCGGGGTTTCCTCCTTTGCCCATCCTCAAAATTTGCTCCTTCAAACAGCCACTGGCTCTCATAAATCATTTTTATGATAGCCAGTGGGGGGCAACTGTGAATACTCAAATTTTGAGGCTCAAAAAGCCAGTTTTCCCGGACCACAAATAGTTCGGCCGGACCAAAGGCCATTTTGGAAATTTACCGGAAGTATGCCAATATGGTACTTAAAACGTCCGGGACGTCGCGAGGATCGCGAAACTGGTCTCGGAATATTTTTTGGAGGTCCGAAACTCCCAGAAAAGGCTCCGGAACGAAAAACTAGAAAGTCCGCCGGCCATGGCGGCCGCCGCCGCCGGCGACAGCGGCTGCTGTGAACCCCTCCCCAAAACATCAAATGGCATGTGAATGCGTGTGACTAAAGGAAGAAATGCACGTGAATGTATGAGTCGCCACCTTGTTTAATTATTTTAGGGTAAACTAGGAAAAAACTCTAAGTGACTCCAATTTTTAATTAACCTAAGTCTAGGCTAATTATCCCAATGTTTAAGGCATGGTTTGCGAACCCGAGGTGGATCCCGAGACTATGTCATGCTGATGAACTAACCAAAAATGAATGCTTTGCAAGGTGAATGAATGTAGTTGGACCAAAAAAAGAAATGTTTTGATGATTTCGACTTGCCGCCCGGGGTTAGATCCGAACGTGCCTACGTACTTCCGTTTGAATGGAAGATCAAAGTCAACGTAGTTCGATAGGCCTTCTTTGAAGGGCTTTGAATGGGTATGCTTAATGCATGAGTGCGTGTATGCTTTGTGCATTTTGTTTAGGCATTTTGCCAAAGAATTGATTGATTTGATTTTAGGCATTTGATGCCAAAAATGTTGATTTAATGGCTTTTAGCCGAAAGGATTGATCTAGGCAATTAGTTTGCCAAAAAATGATGTTTGGGCTTATTATTGCCAAAAGGTGTTTTGTTGGGCGATTTGTCGCCAAAGTGATTAAGGCATTTGTGCCAAAAGTTGGTATTTGAAGGCTTCTAGCCAGAAGTTTGATTTAGGCAATTTGTTGCCAAAAGTTTGATTAATTTGGGCGTTTGTCGCCAAAATTGATTATGTGAAGGTTTTTAGCCAAAAAGAATGGATTTAGGCAATTGTTGCCAAAAGTTAATGTGATTTAGGCGATTGTCGCCAAAATGACTGTTTGACGGCTTTCAGCCAAAAGATTGATTAATTCTAAGGCATTTTGCCAAAGCTTCTGATTTAAGCGATTTGTCGCTAAAAAGTGGTTAATCTAATTTATAGGCAATTTGTTTGCCAAAAATTGATTGAACCGTGGGCAATTTGTTGCCAAAATGTGATTGATTTAATTGTAGGCAATTTGTTGCCAAAACGTGATTGATTAAGGCTTTTTAGCCACAATTATTGGTTAATTGGACTTAAGCCGGACTGTTCGAAATAAAGGCAATTAACCGTAGTTATTAATTAACGAGGTCTTTTTAGCCGATATTGTCGGATTTAAGCTTATCACCACGATTATTGATTAACCGGGCGTTCGGCCTAAATTTATTTAATTGAGGCAGTTTATTTGCCTAATGATTGACGTGAATGCTTTTATGCAATTGTAAAATTATTAGGAGAAGAAGAGAAATATGCATGAAGTGCTAAAATTAAATAGACAGAGTTTTAGTTCACGTACCTGATTTAATCGACGGCCACTTCTTAACTCCAGGTTAAGCTCCTCGTTAAGGGAATATTAATTAATTTAATTTTAAATGACCAAATAACAAAGCAAGAAAATAATAAAGCTAAATAAAAAATGCAGAAAAGCAGTAAAGAATCGCAAGGAGCGTAAGGGAGAAGGAGCGTCCGTCAACACAGACTGAGTGAGTCAAAATGGAGGCCCCGGGGCCGATTTTATAGGAAAAAAGGAGATCTGAGGGCGGTTCTGCCCGCCCTGGAGGGCGGGGTGGACCGCCCTTGAGGGTGGACTGGCCCGTGCTCTATTTTCCATTCCGGAGGCTTTTTCGGGAGTTCTGGACCTCCAAAAAATATTCCGGGACCAGTTCTGCGATCCTCGCAATTTTCCGGACGTTTCAAGTACCATGTTGGCATACTTCCGGCGAACTTCCAAAATGGCCTTCAGTCCGGCCGGACTGTTTGCAGTCCGGGAAAACAGGCTCTTTGAGCCTCAAAAAAATGGGTATTCACAGGCGACTGCTACCGCCACCTTTAAGGGCGGCCGCCACCGCCGCGGCCGGGAAAACTGGCTTTTTAGCAAAGTCAAATTAATTGGCACGGCACTGTAGCAGGCGTGCTTTCCTCCATTTAAAGAGTTTCACATGCCACCAGCAACATTAGAAGCCTCAAAATTTGAGTATTCACAGTTGCCCCCCACTGGCTATCATAAAAATGATTTATGAGAGCCAGTGGCTGTCTGAAGGAGCAAATTTTGAGGATGGGCAGAGGAGGAAACCCAGCCGTGGGTTTCTTTTTATGCAATGAAATGATCAAATGCATGGATTTATGTTTGCAACTTAAAGATGTTTTTGCCTCTTTGAGGACTTAAAAAGAAATTTTGCCTTTTAGAGGACTTGAAAAAGAGGTTTTCTCCTTAATGAGGGCTTGAAGAGAGATTTTGCCTCTTAGAGGACTTGGAAAGATGTTTTGCCTCTTAGTGAGGGCTTGAAAAGATGTTTTGCCTCTTAGAGGGCTTGAAAAGATGTTTTGCCTCTTATAGGGCTTGAAAAGAGATTTTGCCTCTTAATGAGGGCTTGAAAAGAGATTTTGCCTCTTAATGAGGGCTTGAAAAGAGATTTGTTTTATTTTGTTTTTTTTTCTTTGAGAACCAAGGGTCCACCTAAAGTCGAAATGATCAAATGGCTTGATTTTGGATGAAAAAATGGTTGGTTATTGGTTAGGGTTTCACCCTAGGTTTTATGTAAAGAAAAAAAAAAAAAGGTTAACCATTGACCGGGTTCTATCCTGGGTTTGTGTAAGGGAGGTTGACAATGGTTGGGTTTCACCCTGGGTTGTGTATGTTTTTGCGGGATTCCTTCCCGGCTTGATATTTTTGTGGGATTCCTTCCCGACTTGATGTCGATGCAGAATTCATTTCTGACTTGATTTCTTCGCGGGATTTCTTTCCGGCTTGATGTCTTTACGGGATTCATTCCCGACTGGATGTCTTTGCGGGATTCCTTCCCGACTTGATGTTGATGCAGAATTCATTTCTGACTTGATTTCTTCGTGGGATTTCTTCCCGGCTTGATGTCTTTACGGGATTCATTCCTGACTTTGATGATGTTGAATCAACTTATTGACTCGAGCTCGTATGATAGTGATGACCCTAGGCGAATCTGACTTTGTTGTTGTAGTGGTTTTACCACTGGTTGACTGAAATATGACTTGTATTCATCACAAAGAGTTTTGAATACCCACATTGTGGTGGTAACTTGAGTTGAAGAAGCTTTTATGCTTCGAGTTTGTGGCTTCGCCATGTTTGAATTCTTGAGGTTAATTTGATTGCTTTTCTTGAACTTGATCTTCTTCTGAATTTGAAACTTATTTCCTCAATGGTTCTCCTCTCCATAAGGAATTTTGAGGAGACTCTTCCTTTTCCTTGTTTTGAGAAATGATCCTTGTTTATAAGGACACTTGTACTTGTACCATGCTTGGCGCTTGATTTTCAAGGTGTTTGTTGTCATCCAATTTGTGGAAATGACTGCTTCTTTTAATTTGCTTTTTCAAAATGTGAGCAGCCGCTTGGTCTTTGTCCTTATGGCTGAAATGATTTGTCCTCTACCCTTGATGGGCTTGAATTTAACAGAGAGCTTGCAGTTGACCCATTTTTGACAACTTGATTTCCTGTAGTTTTGTCCTTGATTTCTTTCTTTTGTGCAGAGGTTCCTTTTGACCCTTTTTATTTTTATTTTTTTGCTTGTTTGCTTCCTTTTGACCAGGGGTTCCTTTTGTCCCGTTTTTCCTTTTGCTTGCCTAGAAGCAGCCTCTCCATAAAGAATTTCGAGGCACTTGATTCTGAGATGACTTGAGTAGTGTATGGATAGCATTGCGACTTCGTGCAGACCCAACCCAAACATAACTTCTTTATTCTGTCGCTTTCAAGCTCAAAATTCAGACACCTCTCTGTCGGAGCATCTTCCATTCCTGGGTTTTCGGAGAGACCATTATGGCCCTAACCCCTTCAATCGGCTTTGCCTCGGTACTGTTTAAAGTCTTGCGTACCCTTTACTAGATCCTTTCCATGATTACCCTTCAAAACTTCCCCTTTGATGGTGCTTCTTAGGATGCCCCTAGCTTTGACTGATGCAGAGCAAATGAAAGGATGAATGCATTTTTCTTTGCCAATTTTTATTATATTTTTTTTATCATCATTTTTTTTAAAAAAAATTTTTTATTATTATTTTTTTCGATTTTTTTTTTGTGCTTTCACAGGAAAGGATAGGGAAAGAGTATAAACATGATTGGAACGTAAACTGATCACTTTTTACTGAAAAGACAAAATTTGTGTACCAAAGACACTTAGATTTACAAATTTGAATCGAATGAAAACTTGAATGGAAATGAAAATGAAAAGAAAAACTAGACCCTAAAAGATAGACTCTAGGTGGACTGTGATGGACTAGGATTGGATTGACTGTAGTGACTTTGTTCTTCTCGATGCTTAAATCGATCAGACAGGTTGTTGTTGGTCTTCAACAATTCCTTTGTTCTTTTGAAGGTTTGATCTCAACCTTCTCAGACACAAACTTCATTCATTTCTAAGAAAAGTTCGAAAGGATCGAACGATTCTTGTTCAGCAATTTTTTTTTTTGCATTAATCCCATGGTTAGGCAAGGGATTAGTTGATATTCAGCTTGCTCTTGGGGATGATGGACCCATTGTCAACCAAGTCTTGTAAACGGTTTTTCAAAGTCCAGCATGATTCGGTCTTATGCCCATGTCCTTGATGGTACTCACAGTATTCATTGGCTTTGAAATTCCGGGGCAAGGGGTTTGGTAATGGCCTTGCTTCTAAAGGCTTCAGTAAATTTGCTTTCACTGTTTCTCGAAACACCAAAAGGATTGGCATGCCGAGATCAGTATATTGCCTCCTTGGCTGATTGCTTCCCAAATTCCCAACACGTAAAGGATTCGTGGGGATTATACTGGCTATTTCATTTGTCTCACTGGACCCAGCATGATTTTGCTTCTTGTATGAGTCTTCTTTGAGTTGACCCAACTGGATTAAGTCTTCCACCTTAGTTGCAGTCGCAACGAGCGATTGGAACGTAGGCAAGTACTGTGTCTGAAGCTGTGACTGGTAGACAGGCAGTAAATTCTTGATTATTATGTCAACTTGTTCCTGTTCAGAGGGTCGGTTGATCATTTGAGCAGCTTTGGCTCTCCACCTCAAAAGGAACGAGGAGCAGGGCTCATTGTTCTTTTGTTTAGTGGTTTCCAGCTCCCTCCGGGTAACATCCACTTCGATATTATAATGGTACTGCGTGTTGAAAGCGTTGCATATGTCCTCCCAATTCTTCATTTTGGAACGATCCAAGCTTACAAACCATCTTAATGCAGCACCAGTCAAAGATTGCTGAAACAACTGAGCAAGGAGCTCGCTGTTCAGGCCAAACGGGTTGAGGGCACCCACATACATTTTCAGGTGCGTTTTGGGACAAGTGGTTCCATCAAACTTGTCCATGTTAGGCATCTTGAATTTTGTAGGTAATCTTGCTTCGGGGAACAAGGACAAGGAGTCCATGTCCACCACTTCCTTGTGGGTTTTGAGAGCAGTGATAGATCTTTCCAACAATTCTAGCTTCTCTCTCATTTTCTGAGCTTCCAGCTTAGAAGCAGTTCTGGAGGGCATGTCATCTAGGTTAAGGGCAGGGTTTGTCGGTTCAGCAGTAGGACCCTGATTGGAGGTAGCAGGTCCACTTCCCCCAGCTGAAGCCCCATTTCCATTTCCACCACCTAGCTCAGCTATTAGGGCAGTCCTTTGGGCAGCCAATGCCTCATTCATTCTGGCCTCCATTTTGGCCTCCAGTTGTTCAATGAGGTTTTGGATGTCAGACAGTGATACCATTGGTGCAGTCGGGGTTGTTGGACTTGTAGGTGAGAGCTCAGTTGGTATCTCGGGTACAGGTGGTCTTTGGAGGGATACCTGTGAAAGGACATAGTCAAAATGATTAGACTATCCTATATAAGGTGTTTTCATAGGGTATATGAGATAGTGTGAGGTAGGGTAATGTTGGTACGCTAGGTCTCCTAGGATAGGACCCAATGGGATGTGATATGTAAGGTAGAGTGCTTAGGGCTGGACACCTCGACTTTTCGAAAGACCCTAAGTTCTCAAAGAAAAAATTTGGGCCTTAAGGGCCAAAATGCGAACTTTTGGGCCTTTGTGGCCAAATTGGGAATTTTTGGGCCTCTGGGGGCCAAATTGGGAATTTTTGGGCCTTAGGGGCCAAATTGTGATTTTCCAGCTTTTGAAATGGAATGTTCTTTTTAATGAGATGATATGTCATGAATGCGCACAACATCACGTCATACTTCATTTATGATATGATTCGTATCATTGGTTGCATACAGTCCTAAAGGATAGATTCTATAGGCTATGACACAAATAGAGAATTGGCTTATAAGGGACCCTTGAACCTTGAGCATGGATATACCTAGCCACATGTGAAACAAAGAGTTTCGCGTGGGTCCAACGGTATGCATACTCATGGGCCATCCCCAAAAGGATTAGCGATGGTTTGCGGTAACAGGGAGGACGCTTTGGCTGTCCGTCGACATAATCAAAGAGACCTGCCGATCAGCGCTACTTGCTATCCAGACTCAGAAGTTTGAACAGAGGGAGAAGAAATTCATTTGAAATTCATTTTTTATGCAATGGAGAAAAAGATTCTCAATTCGTGCAAATAAATCGACAAATTTAAATAATTTAAAATAGAATTCAATAAGGTCCAAATTCTCCTTATTGAGTATTCTTAAGGAAAGAATACCCGATTCATGTTAGGGTACCCTGTAAAACAAAGCATAATAAAATAATACCCTAAAGAAGGGCTGGTTAGTTTACACAGCAATTGTAGTCCTCTTTATGCAAAAAGATTACATAATCCCCAGTAAGGTCGCCAAACTGTGAACCCCTCCCCAAAACATCAAATGGCATGTGAATGTCTGTGACTAAAGGAAGAAATGCACGTGAATGTATGAGTCGCCACCTTGTTTAATTATTTTAGGGTAAACTAGGAAAAAACCCTAAGTGACTCCAATTTTTAATTAACCTAAGTCTAGGCTAATTATCCCAATGTTTAAGGCATGGTTTGCGAACCCGAGGTGGATCCCGAGACTATGTCATGCTGATGAACTAACCAAAAATGAATGCTTTGCAAGGTGAATGAATGTAGTTGGACCAAAAAAAGAAATGTTTTGATGATTTCGACTTGCCGCCCGGGGTTAGATCCGAACGTGCCTACATACTTCCGTTTGAATGGAAGATCAAAGTCAACGTAGTTCGATAGGCCTTCTTTGAAGGGCTTTGAATGGGTATGCTTAATGCATGAGTGCGTATATGCTTTGTGCATTTTGTTTAGGCATTTTGCCAAAGAATTGATTGATTTGATTTTAGGCATTTGATGCCAAAAATGTTGATTTAATGGCTTTTAGCCAAAAGGATTGATCTAGGCAATTAGTTTGCCAAAAAATGATGTTTGGGCTTATTATTGCCAAAAGGTGTTTTGTTGGGCGATTTGTCGCTAAAGTGATTAAGGCATTTGTGCCAAAAGTTGGTATTTGAAGGCTTCTAGCCAGAAGTTTGATTTAGGCAATTTGTTGCCAAAGTTTGATTAATTTGGGCGTTTGTCGCCAAAATTGATTATGTGAAGGCTTTTAGCCAAAAAGAATGGATTTAGGCAATTGTTGCCAAAAGTTAATGTGATTTAGGCGATTGTCGCCAAAATGACTGTTTGACGGCTTTCAGCCAAAAGATTGATTAATTCTAAGGCATTTTGCCAAAGCTTCTGATTTAAGAGATTTGTCGCTAAAAAGTGGTTAATCTAATTTATAGGCAATTTGTTTGCCAAAAATTGATTGAACTGTGGGCAATTTGTTGCCAAAATGTGATTGATTTAATTGTAGGCAATTTGTTGCCAAAACGTGATTGATTAAGGCTTTTTAGCCACAATTATTGGTTAATTGGACTTAAGACGGACTGTTCGAAATAAAGGCAATTAACCGTAGTTATTAATTAACGAGGTCTTTTTAGCTGATATTGTCGGATTTAAGCTTATCACCACGATTATTGATTAACCGGGCGTTCGGCCTAAATTTATTTAATTGAGGCAGTTTATTTGCCTAATGATTGACGTGAATGCTTTTATGCAATTGTAAAATTATTAGGAGAAGAAGAGAAATATGCATGAAGTGCTAAAATTAAATAGACAGAGTTTTAGTTCACGTAACTGATTTAATCGACGGCCACTTCTTAACTCCAGGTTAAGCTCCTCGTTAAGGGAATATTAATTAATTTAATTTTAAATGACCAAATAACAAAGCAAGAAAATAATAAAGCTAAATAAAAAATGCAGAAAAGCAGTAAAGAATCGCAAGGAGCGTAAGGGAGAAGGAGCGTCCGTCAACACAGACTGAGTGAGTCAAAATGGAGGCCCCGGGGCCGATTTTATAGGAAAAAAGGAGACCTGAGGGCGGTTCTGCCCGCCCTGGAGGGCGGGCTGGACCGCCCTCTGAGGGCGGGCGTGCCAGCCCCAGTGGGGCGGGCTGGACCGCCCTCTGAGGGCGGGCTGGACCACCTTTGAGGGTGGACTGGCCCGTGCTCTATTTTCCGTTCTGGAGGCTTTTCGGGAGTTCTGGACCTCCAAAAAATATTCCGGGACCAGTTCTGCGATCCTCGCAATTTTCCGGACGTTTCAAGTACCATATTGGCATACTTCCGGCGAACTTCCAAAATGGCCTTCAGTCCGGCCAGACTGTTTGCAGTCCGGGAAAACAGGCTCTTTGAGCCTCAAAAAAATGGGTATTCACAGGCGACTGCAGCCGCCGTCGCCGGCGGCTGCCGCCGACTGCGATAGCGGCTACCGCCGCCTTTAAGGGCGGCCGCCACCGCCGCGGCCGGGAAAACTGGCTTTTTAGCAAAGTCAAATTAATTGGCACGGCACTGTAGCAGGCGTGCTTTCCTCCATTTAAAGAGTTTCACATGCCACCAGCAACATTAGAAGCCTCAAAATTTGAGTATTCACAATTGCCCCCCACTGGCTATCATAAAAATGATTTATGAGACCCAGTGGCTGTCTGAAGGAGCAAATTTTGAGGATGGGCAGAGGAGGAAACCCAGCCGTGGGTTTCTTTTTATGCAATGAAATGATCAAATGCATGGATTTATGTTTGCAACTTAAGGATGTTTTTGCCTCTTTGAGGACTTAAAAAGAAATTTTGCCTCTTAGAGGACTTGAAAAAGAGGTTTTCTCCTTAATGAGGGCTTGAAGAGAGATTTTGCCTCTTAGAGGACTTGGAAAGATGTTTTGCCTCTTAGTGAGGGCTTGAAAAGATGTTTTGCCTCTTAGTGAGGGCTTGAAAAGATGTTTTGCCTCTTAGAGGGCTTGAAAACTAATCGCCTAACAAAACATCTTTTGGCAATAATAAGCCCAAACATCAATTTTTGGCAAACAAATTGCCTAATCATTTCGGCGACAATCGCCCAATCAATCTTTTGGCTAAAAGCCTTAAATCATCATTTTGGCGACTAATCGCCCAACAAAACATCTTTTGGCAATAATAAGCCCAAACATCAACTTTTGGCAAACAAACTGCCTAATCATTTCGGCGACAATCGCCCAATCAATCTTTTTGGCAACAATAAGCCCAATCAAACACTTCCTTTTGGCAACAAACGCCTAATCAAATCAATCATTTTTTTGGCAAAAAGCCTAAACAAAATGCACAAAGCATACACACACTCATGCATTAAGCATACCCATTCAAAGCCCTTTTAAAAAGGCCTATCGAACTACGTTGACTTTGATCTTCCATTCAAATGGAAGTACGTAGGCACGTTTGGGATTTAACCCCGAGCGGTAAGTCGAAATCACTTAAACATTTTTATTGGTCCAATTACATCATCTTCCCTGCAAAGCATTCATTCATTGGTTAGTTTATCAGCATGACATAGTCTCGGGATCCATCTCGGGTTCACAAACCATGCCTTAAACATTGGGATAATTAATCTAGTAATTAGGTTAATTAAAATTGGAGTCAGTTAGGGTTTTTCCTAGTTTACCCTAAAATAATTAAACGAGGTGGCGACTCATACATTCACGTGCATTTCTGCCCTTAGTCACATGCATTCATATGCCTATGATATTTGGGGTGGGGGTTCACAGAAGTGTATCAATACGGTACTTAAAACGTCCGGGACGTCGCGAGGATCGTGGAACTGGTCCCGAAATATTTTTTGGAGGTCCGGAACTCCCGAAAAAGCCTCCGGAATGAAAAATTAGCAAACCTGCCGGCCTCGGTGGCTCAGGCTGCCGGACACGGCGGCTCTGGCCGCCTCCCCCGGCACCTCGGGCCGCTGTCGACGGCGGCTCCGGCTGCCTGACTGGCGGCCTGAGACGCCGGCCACGGCGGCTCGGGCCTCCGACCGCCGGCTAGGCGGCCTAGGCCACCGAGCCCGGCAGTCCAGGCTGCCGGCCCCGGCGGCTCGGGCCGCCGTCCATGGCGGCTCCGGCCGCTGGCCTCCGGCGGCCCAGGCCACCGAGCCCGGCAGCTCTGGCCGCCGAGCCCAGCGGCCCAGGCCGCCGAACAATCCGTTTTTTGCCTATAAATTGGCCCCGATGTCTTCTTTTCAATCCACTCAGTCTGTGTTGACAGACGCTCTCTTCTCCCCTACGCTCCTTGCGGTTCTTTTACTGCTTTTCTGCATTTAGTGGAGGCTTTCATTATTCTGCTGTTGTGATACTTGGTCGCTTAATTAAATTAATTCTAATTAATATTCCCCAAACGAGGAGCTTAATCTGGAATTTTCAAGCTGAAGCTAAGAAGCGGCCGCCGATTAACTCAGATAATAACGAAACCCTGTCTATTTAATTTCAGCATTTTGCATAATTTCTCTTCTACTCCAATTCTGAATTAAACTGCTGCATAAATGCATTCACGTCATCAATTTGGCAAATAAACTGCCTTAATTAAATATGATTAAGCTTAAATGCTCGGTTAATTAATAATCGTGGTGTTAAAGCCTAAATCCGAACATACTGGCTAAAAAGCCTAGTTAATTAATAACTACGGTGTAAATGCCTTTATTTCGAACAAGTTCGGCTAAAAGTCCAATTAATCAATAATTGTGGCTAAAAGCCTTAATCAATCACGTTTTTTGGCAACAAATTGCCTAAATTACACATCAATTTTTGGCAAAATGCCTTGAATTAATCAATCTTTTTGGCTAAAAGCCTTAAATCAATCAATTTTGACGACAATCGCCCAATCAACACTTTTTGGCAAATAAATTGCCTAAATCAACCCATTTTGGCTAAAAGCCTTCAAATAATCAATTTCGGCGACAATCGCCTAAATCACATCAACTTTTGGCAACAAATTGTCTAAATCAATCTTTTTGGCTAAAAGCCTTAAATCAACACTTTTGGCAACAAACGCCTAATCAAATCAATCAATTCTTTGGCAAAATGCCTGAACAAAATGCACGAAGCATACACACACTCATGCATTAAGCATACCCATTCAAAGCCCTTTAAAAAAGGCCTATCGAACTACGTTGACTTTGATCTTCCATTCAAATGGAAGTACGTAGGCACGTTTGGGATTTAACCCCGAGCGGTAAGTCGAAATCACTTAAACATTTTTATTGGTCCAATTACATCATCTTCCCTGCAAAGCATTCATTCATTGGTTAGTTTATCAGCATGACATAGTCTCGGGATCCATCTCGGGTTCACAAACCATGCCTTAAACATTGGGATAATTAATCTAGTAATTAGGTTAATTAAAATTGGAGTCAACTTAGGGTTTTTTCCTAGTTTACCCTAAAATAATTAAACAAGGTGGCGACTCACACATTCACGTGCATTTCTGCCCTTAGTCATATTCATTATATGCCTATTTTTGGGGGAGGGGTTCACAGTTTGGCGACCCTGCTGGGGAATATTGTAATCGTTTTACATAAAGTGGACTACGATTGTTGTGTAAACTAACCTGCCCTTCTTTAGGGTATTATTTTACTATGCTTTGTTTTGCAGGGTACCCCACAAAGATTAAGTATTCTTTCTTTAAGAATGCTTGATAAGGAGAATTTGGACCTAATTGAAATTTACTTTAAATCACTTAAATTTGTTTATTTATTTGCACGAATTGAGAATCTTTTTCTCCATTGCATAAAAAACGAATTTCAAATGAATTTCTTCTCTCTCTGTTCAAACTTCTGAGTCTGGATAGCAAGTAGCGCTGATCGGCAGGTCTCTTTGATTATGTCGACGGACAGCCAAAGCGTCCTCCCTGTTACCACAAACCATCCCTAATCCTTTTGGGGGTGGCCCATGAGTATGCGTACTGTTGGAACCACGCGAAACTCTTTGTTTCACATGTGGTTAGGTATATCCTTACTCAAGGTTCAAGGGTCCCTTAATAAGCCAATGCTCTATTTGTGTCATAGCCTATAGAACCTATCCTTTAGGGCTGTATACACCCAATGATGTGAATCATATCATTAAGACGAATTATGACGTGATGTTGTGCGCATTGATGACATATCAGCTCATAAACATTGAGAACATTAAAAAGAACACAAAATATTCTTTTTAGTCATGCACAACTCGACAAAAGAGTCGATCTACTTCAGCTACCCTGATACAGAATACTACCCACTATACCCTAATCCAGCTGCCATTATCCTATCGAGTACCCACTGTTCGAGTGCCTATCCAAGTTCCAGTCACACCTACAGTGCTATCACCAACCTCACCAGCTTTACCAACTTCACTAACTTCAACTGCACTAATGGCATCACTTGCTGACATCCAAAATCTCATAGAACAACTGGAAGCCAGAATGGAGGCTAGAATGAATTAGGCATTAGCTGCCCAGAGAACTGCCCTAATAGCTGAACTAGGTAGTGGTAATGGAAATGGGGCTTCCGCTGGGGGAAGTGGACCTGCTACCTCCAATCAGGGACCTGCTGCTGAACCAACAAACCCTGCCTTTAACCTGGATGACATGCCCTCCAGAACTGCTTCTGAGCTGGAAGCTCAGAAAATGAGAGAAAAACTGGAATTGTTGGAAATGTCTATTACTGCCCTTAAGACACATAAGGAAGTAGTGGACATGGACTCCTTGTCCTTGTTCCCCGAAGCAAGACTGCCAATAAAGTTCAAAATGCCCAACATGGACAAGTTTGATGGAACCACTTGTCCCAAAACGCACCTGAAAATGTATATGGGTGCCCTAAACCCGTTCGGACTGAACAGCGAGCTCCTTGCTCAGTTGTTTCAACAATCACTCACCGGTGCTGCTATGAGGTGGTTTGTCAGCCTAGATCGGTCTAAAATGAAGACCTGTGAAGACATCTACAATGCGTTTAATACGCAATATCATTATAACATAGAGGTGGACGTTACTCGGAGGGAGCTGTAGACCACCAAACAGAAAAACAATGAACCCTTTTCCTCGTTCCTTACGAGGTGGAGGGCCAAGGCCGCCCAAATGATCAACCGGCCTTCAGAACAAGAACAGGTAAACATAATCATCAAAAATCTGCTGCCTGTCTACCAACAACAACTGCAAACTTAGTACCTACCAACGTTTCAGTCACTCATTGCCACTGCTACGAAGGTAGAGGATTTAATTCAAATGGGGCAACTGAAAGAAGACTCGGGTACCTCAAAATACAAGAAGCCTAGCCAAGCTAGCAAAGTTCACGAAGTGGCAAGTATCACCTCCACGAATCCTTTACGTGTGGGGAATATGAGAAATGGCAGCCAGTCGAGGAGGACTTACACTGATCTCGGGATGCCAATCCTTTTGGTATTTCGAGAGGCTGTCAAGGCAAACTACATAAAGCCTTTGGAAGCAAGGCCGCCACCCAACCCATTACCAAGGAACTACAGAGCTAACGAATACTGTGAGTATCATCAGGGTAACGGACACAAGACTGAAGCGTGCTGGATGCTTAAGTACCATATCCAAGACCTGGTGGACAACGGTTCAATTATTGTAAGAAATAAGCCAAACATTAGCACTAATCCTTCACCAAATCACAGGATAAATGCTATCGTTGATGACCAGGAATTGATCGATCCTTTCGAACTATTCCTAGAAATGAATGACATCTGTGTCCTAGAAATATTTGCTGATGCCTGGGACAACAAGCCAGAAGCAATAACTGAACTGGAAGTGGAAGACTTCATGCAGCCCAGTCTCTTTGACGAGGTTGCGGTCATTACAGGAAATGATGGGAACCAAGACCTGCTGAGCCTGATCAAGCCGTACAAAGGGCCTCTCACCAACTGGTACGCCGAGGAGGAGCGCGCTGCTGATAAACCCTCCCAAGTCAAACCTAGAGTCAAAGTCTGTAATTAAGTCCTGTACTGAGTTTGAGTCTGACCCCAAGTCTGAAATCGAGTCAGAGTCCAGTTCCAGTTCTGAGTCGTCTGTGTCGGATTTAGAAAATCCAGACTTCAAATTTGATGTAATTTTTGAGGACAATTCCGTCCTAATCAATAAGAGCTTGCAAATTATTGGCTACCCCGCGTGTCTATCTTTCCAAGCATTTCAAAGCAAAAATAATGAAAATCAAATAAACGAAATAAAAAATGAAAAAGAAAAAATAATAATTGGCAAAGAAGAAAATGAACATACATACATTGCATCTAACTGTGTGAACAAGGAACAGGTCATTGAATGCTTGAAGAAGTTTGCCGATTGCTTCATGTGGAAGGCAAGTGACATCACGGGAATTGACCTGGCAATAGCGGTGCATAAGATTCCAGTATACCCTGAGGCTAAGCCGGTAAAACATAAGCTAAGAAGGCTGAAAACAGAATGGTCCTTGAAAATCAAGGAGGAAGTAGCCAAGCAACTGGAGAATAAGTTCATAGAACCCATTGCCTACCCGACGTGGTTAGCAAATATTGTGCCGGTGCCGAAGAAAGATGGCAAAGTCAGAATGTGTGTGGATTACCGGGATTTGAATAAAGCATGTCTAAAGGACGACTTCCCGCTGCCGTATATTGACTTATTAGTGGACCGAATGGCTGGACACGAGATGGTCTCCTTGACCGATCTCGCTGTCGGATACAATCAAATAATGATGCATTTGCCAGACAAAGAGAAAACGGCATTCATCATGGAGTGGGGAACCTACTGCTATAGGGTTATGCCTTTTGGGCTCAAAAATGCCGGGGCAACCTATCAAAGAATGGCAACGACCATCTTCCATGACATGATTCACAAAGAAGTAGAAGTTCTTTTGAAGGACATGTGGACGATATGGTTGTTAAATCGAAAACAGCTGAAGAACATACGACAGCACTTGAGAAGTTCTTCCTTAGACTTCGAAAGTACAATCTAAAGCTCAACCAGGCAAAATGTCTGTTTGGAGCTATATCCGGAGTATTTCTGGGGCATATGGTCAGTCGGAAAGGCATAGAGATTGACCCTTCAAAAGCCAAAGCCATCCTGGAAATGCCAGCACCGAGGACGGAAAAAGAGGTTTGGGGTTTCCTAGGAAGGCTACAGTACATTAGCCGGTTCATTTATCAATTGGCCAATACTTGTGGTCCGATTTTCAAACTACTCAGGAAAGGAGTAGCTGTCAAATGGAATGAGGATTGTCAGAGAGCTTTCGACCAAGTCAAGCAATATTTGTTATCCCCGCCGGTTTTACAGCCACCAAGGCTAGGAAAGCCTTTGCTATTGTACCTATCAGTGACAGAAGAAGCAATGGGTGCAATGCTATCTCAATAAGCAGAAGATACAAGGATAGAAAATGCCGTGTATTACCTCAGCAAAAGGATGCTAGAATATGAGCTAAAATACAACAAGATAAAGAAGTTGTGCCTGGCCCTGGTCTGGGCCTACACAAAGCTGCAGCACCACCTCTCGTCTTACACTACATACATTATTTCTGAATCAAACCCCTTGAAATTCCTTATGGAGAGGCCGGTTCTTGACTGTAAGATGGCTAAGTGGGTGTTAGTGCTCGCAGCCTATGATTTAAAATTTGTACAACGGAAGGCAGTGAAAGGCGGAGCCTTGGCTGATCAATTAACAGAATTACCGGTCGAAGACAAGATGCCGGAGGCAGAATTTCCTGATGAAGACTTGTTGAGCTTGGAAAGTGAAGTCTGGGAAATGTACTTCGATGGAGCTTCAAACTACCATGGAAATGGGGTCAGAGTTGTATTCAAAACTCCTTGTGGAGAATACATCCCGATAGCAGTCAAATTAGATTTCGACTGCACCAACAACGAAGCCGAGTATGAAGCTTGCATAAAGGGGTTAGAAGCAGCCCTGGAAAAAGAAATAAAGATCCTCAAAGTTTTCAAAGATTCCAATCTAATAGTCTCCCAAGCTTTGAGAAAATGGAAAATTAAGGAAGAGCGTTTGGTTCCTTACCTACAACGCTTGGACGAGTTGGCTCAGCAATTTGAGGATTTATCCTTCCACTACTTGCCGCGAGCCAAAAATCAGTTTGCTGACGCTCTGGCTACTTTGGCCTCCATGGTTAATGTAGGGGGAGACCAAGTCATTCGACCTCTGACAGTTCGGCTTCAGAAACAGCCAACACATGTCATGAATCTAGTCGATGACAAGCCCTGGTTTTGGGATATACAGAATTATCTTCAGAATGAAGTCTACCCGGAGGGGTCCAACAACACCGATCAACGGACATTGAGACAGTTAGCATCTGGATATTTCCTTACTGGGGGAGTTCTGTATAAAAGAAGTTGGAATGGCCTGCACCTAAGGTGCGTTCATCAGGGAGAAGCTCAAGCCATCATGGATTCCTTACATAATGGGGAGTCCGGTCCACACATGCACGGGATAGCTCTAGCTCGAAAAATTATGAACCTGGGTTATTACTGGTCGACTATGAATGCAGATTGCGTGAGGCACGTGCGGAAGTGCCATGAGTGTCAAATTTTTGCTAATCTGCAAAAACGGCCTCCGATCAACTTGAATCCCATTACTTCACCCTGGCCCTTCGCAACTTGGGGCATAGATGTGATCGAAAAGATCCATCCGAAGGCTTCCAATGGCCATCAATTCATCTTGGTTGCTGTTGATTATTTCACTAAGTGGATTGAGGCAGCCTCCTATTCAGTCTTGAATGCCAAGAAGGCAGCACAGTTCGTTCGTACTAACATCCTTTGTCGGTACGGAACGCCATTCGAGATCATAACTGATAATGGGTCTCATTTTCAGAGTCAATTCTCTGATTTGTTGAAAGAGAAGAAGATTCAGCATCATAAGTCCTCTCCCTATCGTCCACAAACAAATGGGGTTGTAGAGGCTGCAAACAAGGCTGTAAAAGTCATTTTGCAGAAGACGGTGAGAAAGCATAAAGCTTGACATGAACAGTTGCCAAATGCTCTATGGGGATATAGGACTTCAATCAGAACGCCTACTGGGGCAACCCCATATTCCCTAATGTATGGTATGGAAGCAGTATTGCCTATCGAGCTGGAAGTTCAGTCGGCAAGAATCATCCGGGAAAGCCAGATCAGCAAAGCAGATTGGACTGAGAGTTATCATTTGCAACTCTTGCGTATGGATGAGAAGCGATTGCGAGCAATCCACCAAACTCAAGTTTACCAAAGAAGGATGGCACGACACTTTAATAAGAAGGTCAAAGACCGAAAATTGGAAGAAGGTTGTTTGGTTTTGAAGGAGATTAGACAACCAGTCATAGACCCACGTGGGAAGTTCCGTCCTCATTGGGCTAGACCCTATGTGTTGAAGAAAATATTGTCTGGCGGAGCCGTCATCTTAACTGATTTAGACGGTTTGGAGTTTACAAATCCATGTAATTTAGATCAGTTAAAAAGATACTATGTATAATTATGCATTGCATGATGTAAAATGAACTACATTAGACCTGATTCTCTTCGGAAAAAAGAAATTATGTATCGGAGATATGTAGGCAGCCCTCATTGGGCGGTCTAAACATTAATAAAAAAATCATTTCATAATTCATTTCTTCTTTGCCAAATAAAAAAAAGAGGAAAGAAAAGAAAAAAAAAGTGAAAAAAAAAAGAAAAACCCGCTAAGTTGAAAACCCGAAAGGGCGGCTTAGGCAAAAGTCGGGGCCCGCTAAGTCAAAAACCCAAAAGGGCGGCTTAGGCAAAAATGGGTAGCTCGCTAAGTTGAAAACCCAAAAGGGCAGCTTAGGCAAAAATTAGAGCTTAAATAAATAAAGTTGGAAAATGCTTGGAAAGCTTAAAAGCCAAATGACATTCTCAATTTAAGCAGTAAAGTCAAACAATCTGGAGTCAAGCAGAAAGCAAAAGAGTCCAAGCGAAATAAACAAATAATAAAGGCTAAGTCCAAGACCAAAGCCAAAAAAAAAAAAAAAAACATACATCCCAAAAATCCAAAGTCCAAGTCCCAAATAAAAAATAAGGGAAAAACAATAAAAGTCCAAAAAGCCTATAAGAGTCTAGGTGTCCCGTCACCTCCGTTGGGCAACATCCTCCGAGTCATCTCTAGCTGTCAAACTCTGTCCAACCTCGCCTGTCCGAGGAGCCAACACAATCTCCTCACCAGTCCCAACCTCATCATCAGTGTCAGTCTGAACCCAACCTTCGAGTGCACTCAGCAGTGCGGTCCTCCTTGGTCTCTCAACCGGCCAGACAGTGGCAATGAACCAAGCTCGATACTCAGGAGAAGTCTGAACACCGACAGGATTAGGTAAAGGCCTAACCATATGATGATCTCTAACCCAAGCCCTAAGGACGGCTCGGGTAACACCCGGGGTAATGGCTGAATCAGCTGAAATGTCATCCATAATCGGAACAGTCTGATCTATCCCCATCTGCCTCAAAACGCGCGAAGCGCAGTACCAAGTACAGTGTGTAAGGCCTAAAAGGTAAACCCGAGTATGGCGGAAGCTAACCTGGATAAAGCGGGTGATGTTGTACCAAGAGATGAACCACAGTATCTCATTTGGACCCAACTCAATCAGCCATGAAGTCCATGCATCAGTAGATGGGTGTGTGATCAAGATCCTCCGCATACGATACTGAGTAGGGCTATAAGGCAGGAGAGTAGGAGTAGCAACCACTTGAAGGTGGTCCTTCAACCAAACCTGAGTAATAGATCCTTTCTATTACAAAGGAATGAACTAAAAGAAGAAAAGAATAAGGAAAAGGAAAGGGGAAATACCTGGAGAATAATGGGAGAGACTGTCCAGTCATCGAACCCTAAAGCAGCCCTGTCAAGGCTCCTAATAGTCTCGGCCAGCACAATGCCGCCAATGCAGCCCATATCCTCCATTTGCCGAACCATGGGGCAAAGGCGCAAATCCCCAAAGCCTGGGTCCTGGTTAAACAAGAAGCCAGCCAATAAACAAAAAACTAAGGCCCGCATTCTCAGCCTCATCCGGTCTGGGTCGTCTGAGTGAGCCTCTGAAAATTCATCAATCAGGGGCAGCAGAACTGCTTTTTGGTCATCAACAATCATGGCCCTAGCCTGTGGTCGATTGAACTGAAATAGGTTTTCGAACGACCTAACATACCCTATTTTTACCTCATGCTTGACTAAAGGGGCATTAGGGTCGCACCCTATAATAGCACAAAACTCCTCAAAAAGAGGGCACATCTCCTCCATCATGGCCCCAAACCGGAAAATGTGGGCCTCCGGGTCCCAAAGTCTAATACAGGCCCGTAAAAAATCCCAATCCACTACTACACCCCTAAGAGTAATGACAGGAGAAAGACCGTACCTCCCCAAATTGATCTTTTCAACTTTGGAGAGACTCCTAATCCAGCTGTGCATGCTATGGTTGTAAAAGGGATTCATGTTCTTTTTTTTTATTTTTTTTAAGAAAAGAAGGAAAAAAAAGAGAGAAAAGAGAAAAAACTGACCTTGGCTCGAATTTCGGGGAAAAGTGAATGAAATCTGAAAAAAGTAAAGAAAAAAACAGCTTTTATAGAGAAAAAACGCGCCCGGAGGCGGCTGCAGCCGCCGATGACGGCGGCCCGGAAAAAAAAAAAATTTTTTTAGTATCGTAAATAAAAAAAATTTTAATTTTTTTTCCAGCACCATAAAAAAAAAGAGGAGTTTTTTTTATTTATTTTTAGTACTAAAAAAGAAAAAATATATATTTCTTTTCCATAAAATGGGCTGAAAGGAAATCCTATTTTCTTTCAAATTTGATAATCATGCATACATACGAAATTTTCAGTACTAACCAGGTGCAGGTACAAGCAAAGTTCAGTACAGAAATGAAAATAAGAGAAAAGCAGGAAAATCCAGCAACTATCAGCGGCGGGGCCTCCTCCTCCTCTGATCATCAAAAGCTAAATGAGTCCAGGCCGCAGTTAGTTCTTGCTGCATCGCGAGAACCAGCTCCATCATCTGATTTAACAACCCGACAGGAACCTGGAAATCATACAAAGGAAAATACAAGTCAATACCAAATCTCTTATGAATCTTTTTTGTGAGAGATTTTTCAGTCTTTACCTCAGTAATGTCCTCGGAAGGAAGAGCCGGGCGATCCACACTCTCCAGGGAGACCTCTCGAAAAGTTGGAGGGCTGTTGGAAAGATAGTAGGGAATGCTATATGGAAGGCGTAAATTGGCCAGGTCTGGATGAAGCATCCCGGTAGCCTCCGAAATAGCCCGGGGAGCCCTGGAAGGACCAGCCAAGCGGCTAGGCCCAGCCCGGGACGGACCCTCAATCGGAGTAGAAGAAGTGGGATCAGTCATAGGCCTCCTCCTTGGAGTCCTAGTCGAGGGGCCCGAAGCCCGAGAAGAACGGGTGCCAAGCGGCTGGGAAGGAGCCGACCTCTGAAAATCATCTAACTGAGATCCAATGGGCTGCATCAAAGAGATCCTGCAGAACTCATCATAATCTCCTCCCGTGATGAACTCCACATGTGGAATGCCCTCAGTATGAGCAGCAGTGAGCGTCATCTGCTTGCCCGCTCGCATGTCCTCGGGAGGGGAATAAGGGACAGAACGGCAGCCTCTTATCTGAATATCCACTCTCTCGCCCAAATAATATCGCCGCAGGACGGGGTGTGACAGGACCACCCTCTGCCGGGACAAGGCATCTGACCGCTGGAAATCGGGATCAGCCTGAATCCAGCTCTATAGACGGGCAGTCAACGGCCCTATTTCGGCCTATAAAAGATGCAAATATGTTAATAAATCCTTTTTATTTAACATATCTAAGAATCACTAAGCACATACCTGCTCCAGAGTGCAAGTGTCAAAAAAAGCTCTCAGCTCCTTCAGCGATTTCTTATGCCGAACGGTATGAAGGTTTGTTCAATACCATCTCCAAGCCGAAGGCACCAGCCCTAATTCAAGATCAGCACTAATCAGCTCCGGGCGAGTATAAGGAAAGTACTCGAATGCCCAAGTCTGCAAAACAGAAATAGGAATCAGTGAGAAAAATCAAGATAAACAGAAAAACACGAAAAGGAAGAATGTTCTTTACATTACCTCCCAGAAGTAGTAGGTCCCGCTGAGTTTACAGTGGCCTCGACTCAGATCACACATGTCATCGTACATGCGGCTCAGAATAGCACCGGCCCAGTCGTACTCCTCCAAATGGAACAGATTTTCCAAACTCTTTAAAATAGAAGGATTAAACTTCTCTTTCCTGTTGGACCAGAAGGTCGAAGCAAACAACAGCAACAAAGTGAATCTGGCCACCTGAGTAGCCGTCAGTTCTCCTCGCCTATATCTAGCATAGACGTCAGGGGCCTGGAGGGATAACCAGCGTCTGGAAATGCTCAAAGAAGGAGTAACGGAGCCTGGCTCGACAACCCGAGGCAGGTTTATCCCGATCAGCTCCACTATCCGGTCAGAGGAGATCTCTGTCCTCCAGTCATCATATAGCTCGATCGGCCGAATGCCGAAAGGGATCCCAGAGATCACAGAAAAGTCCGCAGGGGTCACTGTCAACTCGTCCCAAGAAAAGTGGAAAGTATTGGTGGTGTCCCACCATCTCTCGGCCAAGGCACACAGTAACTCTCTGTGGCTGCTCCGACCCATGTCAAGATGCCTCAGGTAGCCCAGATAAGACGGACCGATAATCGCTCCAACTGGGTTTTGGTGATCGAATATCTCGATCGGAATTTCAGCCACAAAGCTCTCTCCAACATCCAATTTAATACGGGAGTCCTAAAAGGTAAAGCAATCTAAGAGTTATTCCTTGGTTCCTTACTAAGGATAATATCTTAGTTCTACCCTAGCATGCATACTAATAAAACAGTAAGCACAGAAAAAATTCACATTTTGGCCACAGAGGCCCAAAAATCCACAGTTTGGCCACGGAGGCCCGAAGATCTACATTTTTGGCCTCTAAGGCCCAAAGAAATAATTAAAACAAGCAAAGGTGAAAGGGAACTTACCCGGGCATAGATGCCAGTTACGGAGGCGTGAGTGTCAGCATCCGCCGTAACATTGGCATCCTCGAGGGAAACCCCCAGAGACGCCAGAAAATCCTCGTCACTGCTGTGGCTCGGGGAAACCATTGAGGAAGTTGAGAGGATTTGAGAGAAGTCTTTGAGTTTGAAAGTTAAGAATGAATGAAAAGTGAGAATCTTAAGCTATTTATAAACAAATAGCTAAAAGGCGGGCTTCTGGACGCATCCGATTTTCGCCCCCAAAATTTGTGTTTCAGACGACCACCGACTCCCATAAATCCTTTTTATGGTTGCCGATGGGGGGCAACTGTGAATACCCAAATTTTGAGGCTCAAAGAGCCAGTTTTCCCGGACTGCAAACAGTCCGGCCGGGCCGGAGGCCATTCAGAAAGTTCATCGGAAGTGTATCAATATGGTACTTAAAACGTCTGGGACGTCGCGAGGATAGCGGAACTGGTCCCGAAATATTTTTTGGAGGTCCGAAACTCCCGAAAAAGCCTCCGGAACGAAAAATTAGCAAAGCTGCCGGCCTCGGTGGCTTAGGCCGCCGTCCACGGCTACTCCGGCCACCGGATTCCACCGAGCATGGCGGTCCAGGCCGCCGGCCCCGGCGGCTCCGGCTGCCGGAATTCGGCGGCCTAGGCCGCCGAGCCCAGTGGCCCAGGCCGCCGAACAGTCCGTTTTTTGCCTATAAATTGGCCCCGATGTCTTCTTTTCAACTCACTTAGTCTGTGTTGACGGACGCTCTCTTCTCCCCTACGCTCCTTGCGGTTCTTTTACTGCTTTTCTGCATTTAGTGTAGGCTTCTATTATTCTGCTGTTGTGATACTTGGTCACTTAATTAAATTAATTCTAATTAATATTCCCCAAACGAGCAGCTTAATTTGGAATTTTCAAGCTGAAGCTAAGAAGCGGCCGCCGATTAACTCAGGTAATAACGAAACCCTGTCTATTTAATTTCAGCATTTTCCATAATTTCTCTTCTACTCCAATTTTGAATTAAACTGCTGAATAAATGCATTCACGTCATCAATTTGGCAAATAAACTGCCTTAATTAAATATGATTAAGCTTAAATGCTCGGTTAATTAATAATCGTGGTGTTAAAGCCTAAATCCGAACATACTGGCTAAAAAGCCTAGTTAATTAATAACTACGATGTAAACGCCTTTATTTCGAACAAGTTCGGCTAAAAGTCCAATTAATCAATAATTGTGGCTAAAAGCCTTAATCAATCACGTTTTTTGGCAACAAATTGCCTACAGTTTAATCAATCACATTTTGGCAACAAATTGCCTAAATTACACATCAATTTTTGGCAAAATGCCTTGAATTAATCAATCTTTTTGGCTAAAAGCCTTAAATCAATCAATTTTGGCGACAATCGCCCAATCAACACTTTTTGGCAAACAAATTGCCTAAATCAACCCATTTTGGCTAAAAGCCTTTAAATAATCAATTTCGGCGACAATCGCCTAAATCACATCAACTTTTGGCAACAAATTGCCTAAATCAATCTTTTTGGCTAAAAGCCTTAAATCAACACTTTTGGCAACAAACACCTAATCAAATCAATCAATTCTTTGGCAAAATGCCTGAACAAAATGCACGAAGCATACACACACTCATGCATTAAGCATACCCATTCAAAGCCCTTTAAAAAAGGCCTATCGAACTACGTCAACTTTGATCTTCCATTCAAATGGAAGTACGTAGGCACGTTTGGGATTTAACCCCGAGCGGCAAGTCGAAATCACTTAAACATTTCATTGGTCCAATTACATCATTTACCTTGCAAAGCATTCATTCATTGGTTAGTTCATCAACATGACATGGTCTCGGGATCCACCTCGGGTTCGTAGACTATGCCTTAAACAGTGGGATAATTAATCTAGTAATTAGGTTAATTAAAATTGGAGTGAACTTAGGGTTTTTTCCTAGTTTACCCTAAAATAATTAAACAAGGTGGCGACTCACACATTCACGTGCATTTCTGCCCTTAGTCATATTCATTATATGCCTATTCTTGGGGGAGGGGTTCACAATATGTTGAGCACATCTCCTCACAGTGCATGCCAAACTGAAACACATGAGCCTGTGGGTTCCATAGATGCAGGCACATGTCTAAAAAAGCCTAGTCAACCGGCAAGCCTCTCAGAGTCACTAAAGAAGGCATAAAGTATCGGCTTAAGTTAATCTTTTCAACATTTGCTACCTTCTTGGTCCATCTTTTCAGGCATAGTTCATAAAGGTTTCATTATATGGCAAAGTATTTGAAAAATTAGAAAAATTAGGCTTTGGGGCGCAAAATGACATCATTTTGAGGCTATAAATGAGGTATTATAGGCCAATCAACTACAAGTCATTGGACACGCCGGCACTGACATGCCCAAAATCGATGTCGATGAGGTCCGAATCGACATCGATTTGGCCCTGCAAAGGGAACAAAATCGACACCTATTTAGCAGACCTCGGTGCCGATTTTGAGCACCTCGGTGCTGACTGTCCCACTGAAAAAAAAGAAGAAGAAAGAGAAAAGAAAGTCAAAATCACAATTAAAACTGAAACCTCTTAAGAATGAAAGAAAAGAAACGCTTTTCTAGAACTTTGACTATTTTACTTAACCAGTGTTTCTAGGCCGTAAAATTTTCAAAATATAAGTTAGCAAACGGGACCCAAAATTTTCCAGAGGCACTCTCTCAGAAGTGGAGCCAAATAATCAGAAATGGCACATCATATATCATACATTAGTATTTTGCTTTAACCATGTCAAACTAGAAGAAACAGGTATTTAGTGGAATTTCAGCGTAAATAGGGCGATCAGCACCAAAACATTCAAGACATGCCATCAGTGCAGTGATAAAACAAGCAGTCAGTGCCAATTCATTATAAATCAGGGCAATAAATGCTAAGGACGGAACCACAAGTCAAAATTAAAAACAAGCAGCCAGTGCAAATTTCGATGCAATCTAGTGCAGCTTCTAAATCGAATAGAGTAAAAACAGGCATTCAGTGCAACCACAACAAGACAAGCAAGCCAATGCCAATTCACTTTGAACAGGCGATCAGCGTAGAACTCAAAATCATGCAGTCGGTGCAGTCTCAAGCCAGGCAATCAATGCAACTAGGCAACCAGTGCAATTATTGGTACAATTCAATGCAAGTCTAATTGAAACAGGCAGTCAGTGCAAACCCCAATGCAATTCTATGCAAATTCAATTGAAACTACACTAAACGGGTAGTCGATGCAATCGTTACTCAAAACAGACATCAAGTGCAATATGAATAGGAAGTCAGTGCAGCTTCCAAATCAATCTCTTAGAACAGGCAGTCATTGCAAAATAGGCATTCAGTTTAACCACATTCGGACATGCAATAGTGCAACGATAAATCAGGCAGTCAGTGCAAAATAGGTGGCCAGTGCAACTCTTAGATCAGCAAACAAGCATTCAGTGCAATCACATCAAGACAGGCAAATTAGTACAAATACGATTCAAACAATTAGTGCAATGATAAATCAACTAGTCAGTGCAAAACAGGCATCCAGTGCAACAACATCAAAACAAGCAATCAGTGCAATGATAAATTAGGCAATCAGTGCAATTCTAAAACAATTATTCGAAATAAGCAATTCAGTGCAAACTTAGTGCAAAAATAGGATAGTCTGTGACAAAGCCAGGAAATTCGGATAAAAATGGCGATCAGTGCAACAACTTAGAATCAAATATTTCATACATACAAACAAAATAAGCAAAGCAGGCTTACAGAAACGAAAAAAAATATGATGTTTTCGGTGTGTGTGTATGTATATATATATATATATATATATGCCAAGATTTTTACAAAAGATGACACCGCGTTGAGGCAGTGTCAACCCAAAAAGTGCTATGATGTTAGTTCCTACACTACCCATGTAACGCCCCAAAATTTTCAAATCTTAAAATGATATTATTTTATCGGGTCATGAATGGTGCTACAGAGAGGGGGATAATATTTTATTTAGACCCGAGGAAGATATTGAGTATAATTAACTATGAATGGATAGTGATTTACCAGTCTGTGAATAGTACAACCGGTCGGTGAATAGTACTACCGGTCCGGGAGTGGGTATTATTTTGGTCCGAAAAAATTATTATATATGTTTAATATTTTCTTTAATATTTTTAGAGTATGTATGCATGATTTTTATGGGTAGAAAGTAAGTAATGAATATTTTTGGAGCATTTAAAGAATTAGTGAATAGTGAATTATGATGCTTTATTAATTAAGGAAATCGGAGGAATTATTTTTATGGAATAAATGAGAGAGTTTTGTGGAGATATATAATATTTTGAAGGAATTTCATTGGAGAATATTTGGAGCCATTAGATTAGTAGTGACTTAATCTTAGCTATCCAATTTGGAGAAAAGACCAAAATACCCCTTATTTGCTTTATTAAAGGCAACCATCAATTATTGAGCAACAAAATTTGTCCTTTTTCTTCTTCTCTACACGTCTCCTCCTTCTCCTCCTTCTTCTTCTTCTCCTTCTTCTTCTTCATTTTCTTCAATTCTTACTTAGTAAACACATCAAATTCACCCATCCAACTTGATTTAAGTAATTAATCTTAGAGAGTGAAGCTAGAGAAGTAATATTTGGTGACTAATTTCAAGGAATTTGGTGATTTTCCTACTTGGGTCAAAGGGTGGAGAGCTTTCTAACAAAGATAAGGGCAAGACCAAAGCTTGAGAAGCTTTGATTAAAGCTTGTTAAAGCTTGTTTTAAAGGTTAGTGTTCATAAACACAATTACTTTGTTAAACTTTTTGATTTTGTGAAGTTTATACTATTTTGTGACAATTGGGAATTTTATATGAAATGATTTGATTATTGAATTTTGGTGGTATAAATGTGTTCTTGGGAGATTTCTAAGCATGCCTATATGTTGAATTGATGAGGAAAACATTTTCTTCTTCATCTTCCAAGAGTGGCAGAATCTATTGATCAAGAAGGCCTTAAGTTTTCTTATTATTCCTTGTTGGTTTATGCTCTTAGGATGATGTTTGATGAGTATTTAGTATGTGGTAGAAATCTCTACCTTGTATCTTTGTTGTTCATGTTCTTTTCATGGTGGAAGAAAACTGAATTTGGGAAACAATGTTATTGGGTGAGATTAAGGACTAGTTTTCGACCATTTCTATTTTCCATTTGTGTCTGAGTCCTTCATGAAAGTTGTAGGCATACTTCTTAGCTTTCCAACCCATCCTCTTGTGTCCAATTTGGAGATATATAGCTCAAATTATGATTGAAATACCCAAACTGACTCTGTTATGTCGGGCCATATGCATCACTGAATTGAGTGCCCATTTTGACCACTATAATGACAAGATTAGGTTATGAGTTCTTCATGAAAGTTGTTTCCCTGTGTCTTGAGACTTCTATGGTTTTAGATTGGTTTAATTTGAGTGTTTGGTTAAGTAGGAATTTAATGAACATTGGACTTAGTTCTGCTGAATCGGGTCTAGACTGTTGGTCTGTGTTCCTAGCTTCTGTTTGCCACCTTATACATTGATCTGGGCTATGGCCCCTTGATAACATTTCTATAATTTTGTTTAGCTTTCTAATTAATCTAATTTCATTCAATTTGGAGACCTATAACTCAAGTTATGTCTTAAAAACACAGCAAAGGTCAAGGATATTTTAATGCTGGAAATTTCATATGCCTTGACTCATAGGTTTATGTGGATAAATGTATGTATGAATCATGTGTGATGAGGTTCTCTTGATTATTTGTATGCTTGAGGATTGATTTGACAAAAATAAGATATAAGGTTGAAAAGTGGTATTGTGGATATGTTTAAATGGATATAAATGGGAAAAATTATTGGAAATTTTGGAATAAAGTGTGGAATTAGTTTAGATAATGCATGATGAGGATAGAAATGGATACCTTGGTGCATAAGAGTTATGTTAGTATGCTTGGTTGGACAAAGAAATTCCTCCCCCTGGTTTTCATTAAGAGGCCAAACCACTCTAGGGTGGTAAGGCTTACTTAATTATTTTTTTTATGGTATAAGTATGACATAAGTATGATTTTATATGATAAGAAGTTTCTTATGATAAATTTCATTATGATGTTAAGAAAGTTTTAAGAGAAAAGGAATTTATGAGAAATTTTCTATATATATATATATATATTTTCAATATTTCCTTTGAAGAATGTGGTAATTTTTGTAAGTTGTAAGTTGAGAAATTTTGAAATGATGGGTATTAAGAAATGAAGAGTTTTGTGAAAGAATGATTGAAGAATTATTACTTTTGTGAAAGAATGATTTTGATTTGGGCTCTACTATACATGATTGAAACGTGGTATGATGAGATTGATTTTGTTACGTGAAGCTATGATCATATGCTAGGGTTATCAGCCCTTATAAATAGGCGGACGCGCTTATTTGTGTGATGGGGGTGGTGCTTTCATAGGCCACGGTGGTGCTTTCACAGGCCACGATTGTGTGATGGGGGTGGTGCTTTCATAGGCCACAGTGGTGCTTTCATAGGCCACGATCAAATCTGTTTATGTTCATTCTGTATTAGTACGAGCCTTAAATAAAGAATGAACATATTTGTATTTATAATCGCCTTATTGCTTTCAAAGTATTTGAATTAAACGAATGAGATCATATTATTTTAGTAAACCTTACTTTGGAAATTAATGATTATGTTATCAAATGAATTTTCAAAGCATGATATTCAAGTACATGTATATTGGTATAATAAATGTGCAAGTAATGATTTAATAAATGTAAATGTAATTTGATATTTCCTTATGTAATTAAGAATTATGGCATGTATAAGTATTATATTTTCCGAGATTGTGTTATTTGCATTATAACTTAAGCATGTAATTAGCAATTATGTTGGTGTATATATATTTGGAGATAAGCATAAGATTCATATACCGAATGTATTTAAGTGATGATTATTAAAATGTTATTGAGGAATTATGTAGTTATGAAAATATAGAAGTGCTATTGTGTTGTTATTGGAGTTTGATGGGGTTTGGAGTTTGAATTTGGGAGTGCTTTGTATTCATATGTTTGGCAACTTCTATTTTTAGGGGAAACTCTTGCAGTTTTTCTGTAGGACTCTCCCAAATCATTTTCAAACCAAAATATTATTACTTGCTAAACTTGTGAATACTCAATCACTTCTAATTCATAATATGGAAATTGATTTATATGGAGGTTAGGACTGGAGGCATCCACCGTCGGGTCTTTCAGGATTGGGCGGCGGGTGTTACAACCCAAGCCCAAATCACTGGCCTATCCTAAAAAGCGAACAAAAGTAGAAACCCAGGAACTCAGCGGTGCCTAAGATTATCCCGTAGTGTCTAGACCTAGTCCTCCAGGAAGCTTTCATGGGTAAGGGCCTCCAAGAGTGCCCCGCGAAGTTGGCCAATCAAGTACGTCACTCCCTCGCACTAACTAGGAGGTGGCTGTACAATAAGCAACATGTCAAAAAAAATTTATTGTGTGTGTCGAGAGGTAGCTAAACAATAAGCAACATGTCAAAAAAAAAATTTATTGTGTGTGTCGAGAGGTAGCTAAATAATAAGCAAAATGTCATAAAAATTTATTGTGTGTGTCGAGAGGTGTATATATACCGGGATGCCCTAAGGATAGACCGACCAGTTGTTAGGGACGTCGTCCATCAGAGGGTATGAGGCCATGCTGTGATGAGTAACAAAAGTCACGTGCTGCATGCTCTCACACAGCATATCTACACCTCACCCTTACTCAGAAGATTAGATCTTTCAAAACTCATTCAGATTCAGATCAATCCACGAT
Source organism: Jatropha curcas (assembly GCF_041381405.1). Taxonomy (NCBI): domain Eukaryota; kingdom Viridiplantae; phylum Streptophyta; class Magnoliopsida; order Malpighiales; family Euphorbiaceae; genus Jatropha; species Jatropha curcas. Next base: position 12,979,209 of record NC_143154.1, on the reverse strand, counting down.
CATAGTCGAAATGTCCGTGACGGAATTCAAAATGATGTTGCACCTTATGATCTTATAGATGATCACAGTAAGGACTTGAAAAATCAGACGGACTGAGCCGGCTTCAAAAAAATGTTCTCAAAATTAGATGAAATTTATACAAGATGTTTCAGACATTGCCACAATCTTCCAAGTATAGTTCCTAGAAAAAATTTCTCTTTAGATGTGCTGAAATTGGAGTCTAACAGATCGAGCCTTGATCGGCTCTAATCTCTCAAAGGGGGCAAGTTGTTGACCATGATTTTAGCACCACGCTCTAAGAAATTCAACCACAGTTCTAATGGCATGAGAATCAACTTGATTAGACATCATTTAGGCCCCGAATGGAGCTCTAGAAGCTTAAAAACCCTAAAATCAAAGGGTAGGGGCACTTTGGTCAAGAGCCCCGTTTGGCACTAAGGACCCAAGCTTCAGCGCCAATCTCCTCTTGATCGGTACCGATCCAGGATGCCAGGACCCCTGATCAGCATCGATTACGAGGACATCAGCTCCGATTAGGAGGACATTGGCACTGATTCCTTCCTAGCACAGCCCAGCCCTCCTCCTTTATTTTCACACACCTCTTGTTGCTTGATTGAGCGCTTCTCAAGCATCAACCACTCTCATTCTTCCTTTTGACGATTCTAAGGCAATATAGACCGACTTTTCTCTTCTTCTTTAGTTGAGTTAAAACCCGACTTGGTACTCAAAAGTCGATCTTTTCGACTTTCACTCACACTTTTGTCTCCGTTAGACAAGAGCTATTTGTTAGTGATTTATTATTAATTAATTTATTTAAGAATTAACTAATAATCTATCAACTAACACTAGTAAATATAAGACTATAATTTGGGTCTTTGTGCCCTATTTTAGCTTATTTTTTGGAGAGAGACTCAACCTTTTTGGTCGATTACCAACCGTGGAGCTCCGATCTGGCCGCATCACAAGCACGAGGGTATAATCACTCAAACTCAAAGCTCTGTTAATTAAGCCCAGTCCATCCGGCACTATATCAACTGTTAAGCCCAGTCCGTCCAACACCTAACATGCTTTAAGTCCACCCCATCCGGCACACAAAGCCTGGCCCATCCCGCAAAACTACAAAACTAGTTTTCAAACCCAAGCCCAGTCCGACCGGCATCCCGTAAGCTGACTCCATGAGTGGCACCTTCAAAAAACCATCCTAATTGATGGTAAAACTTCGTGCGCCTTGATCCTCATGCAAACGAGGTGTGAAGGCATACCTACAGATTTTAGCCTAGGTAGTTGGCCCCACCCAAATTGACCGATCGGGATTTAGAGGAATGTGTCGCACGATCTAAAATCCTTGATAAACGAGGCTAGAGCCAAGCTCCCCTCTGAATTACATACTTTTCAATAATTTATGCTTTTAATGCTTTGTCTATAATTGTCATGCATTATTAGTATGATTATGCATCGATAATCTAACATTCATGCAAAGCTCGATTTTGATTCTTAATTATGACTCAAACCGTTCGTTCATTTTGAAAGAAGCCGAAAACCTCATCCTTGAACCCAATGACTCGAGGCTAGTGCATTTTATCAAAAAATGCAAACTCAAAATGGAGTCCAAAATGGGGTTTTTTCCTTAATCTTTTCCCCGAAAAAAAAAAAAATAAGGTGGTGATTCTAACACCTCACACACAGTCAAAGCGCTCCAAAGAGCCAACTCGACATCACATAAGCGATAAACCGAGCCATAATTTGACATAATCAAACAAAAAAATGAACTGTATGGAGTTCCTCCCAGTTTTCATGATGAACCAACCAATGGGCTCGTCTGGTTAGACTCCGTCCTTCGGATCTTTCCCATGGCGCTCGAAAGGGGGCTCACAAATAGTTAATACTTGAACAATAGAAAGTTCAATTTGAGGGAAAATACTATCAGAAATATCGATAAGATTTAGATTAATTAAAGTAGTCCAATATCTAAGTAGATATATATTAATTTAATTATTAATTAAGGAAAGTCATCTGTTTAATGCAGTCTTTCCTTTATATTTGTGTTTTTTCTAGATCGTCCATGTTCGTCTACCACTCCTGCTAGTCAAAACCAAATCAAAGCTTGCTTTATCTCTTATCATTGTGAATAATAATAAATGGTGCATACTATCATTTGCATACATGCATCGACCACTTCGCATCTTATAAATATATATATATATATATATATATATATATATATATATGAACAAATGATATTCAGCCTTCACTCTTTTAGTACTATGTTATAAAAGTAACATTATTTACATTATGATCATCCTATATATTAAAATATTATAAGCATATGAAAAATTATATATTTATATATACATTCTATAAACTACACTCATTTGTGCATACTAATCTCCTATGTGATTTTCTATATTACATGGGTTTATTGAATTACTTGTGATGTGGCTATACTATGCCTTGTTTGCGAGTGGAATTGGGAGGAAGTGGGTCACCATGGGATTGTGAGAATGGTCCATGTCACACTCCAAAAATAATGGTATGATGGTCCTAGGGTCTAGGTAGGCTTAAGGCCACTGGGACCTCATAGAACCCATGACTAAACTAATCCAATTCAACACATTACTTAAGTGGGCCATAGTCAACTTATTTACTTTTATTTAATTTTCGGGATCATTGAATGTAATCTTTCACACAACCTTTCACACACTATGTATAGTTACACATCACACTATCATAATACTGTTTACATTATAGCTTACATACTTACCAAACTAATATCATTCACAAAGGTACTACGGAGCAACTAGAGTTCATAGAGCTTATCAACAACTTATAGTATCTAACAACTATTTACATTATTCACAGGCTTCTTGTTGGAAGAAGGAAATCAAGAAGCTAACGGACTTGGATCACCTCTATTTAAAGCCATAGGTGCTTGAGTGAGTCATCAACTCAGTGAAATTATAGTTTCATATTGTTAGCATGTACATTGAAAAGTATCTCAAGGTTAAACATTTATAGTAAGATAGGATGGTAGTACCATTTTAGCTCGTCAACAGAAATAAGTCCATATAAAAGGATTCATGGTAATCCGATCAATATCACAAAGGCAATATAAATAATATGACAGATAACCACATAGATAACACTGAAGAAAACATATCACTACATACATTCCAATGCTATCACACATTACACACTTTAGGGCAATAACTTCTCCCTTTAATTACAAATCTCTATGTGCACATAGCCTGATGGTATAGCCCCCATCAAGTTAGGATTCCGTCATATTGGCTAAACAAAAAGTCTAGTACAATCAAATAGGCCTAGAGGCGAAATAGGTTTCACAATTCACAATCTCAATATCACAATTAACAAATGGTTTCAAATACCAATAATGGTATGCATTTGATGAAAAGTTCCAATGCAACAAGGAAGGCTTATACAATATAACTCACCTTGAACATGAGAATTTGATTCCTCTCGATCACTTATAATTTTGAAATCGTTCTGTGGTAATCCTCGACCTATATTCACATTGACACACATATAGCACACTTAGTTTTGTTTCTAGCCCTTTATAGACTACAATTTTTTTTTTTTAAATATTCTTATTCATTAAATTTGCATTTGAAATTATAGGATCAGAAAGTAAACATATTGAGTTTAATGTTCATCCATTTTATACTTATGTTCATGGTTAAATCATTTATATTTAAGTTTGGTCAACTTTAGTGCAAGTTAAGGAAATCAAGAATTTTCAGCATATGAGCTACTTGCATTCTTTTGATTATATATTTATTTTCACCAATCCTTTGCCATGAAATTTTTGCATAATATTCCTAACATCGCAGGGCACTGTCATATAAAATTGGATGAATTTTAGAGTTCATTTAACTATTCAAATAATCCAATCGCAGAACCAGAATTTTCAGCTTTGACATATGGAGCAGTGTTCTTCCTTTTATTAATATCTCAATTTTCCCTTATCATTTGGACTTGCCATTTTAACAAAACTTCTTAAAATCTTAGGATACATTGCTATAAAATTTCATAATTTTTGAAGTTCATTTACATGGTCAAAAAGTCTAAGAATAATACTAAAATTTATTTAGAGTTTCAAATTGAGCAGTCTGTATTCACTTAGCTCTAAATTATTTCCCTTTCATCTTCTAAGCTTGTCCTTTTACCACAACCTTTCCAACATCCCAGCCTAGCTCTCTATAAAATTTCATTAATGTCACGACCCGAAACCATGGGTCGGACCGGCACTAGGGCCCAGTTAAGCATAAGGCCCCGAGGCCAGTGGTAAGTCTGAACCACTAAAATTCAACCATATCAATATGAATTTCAAACAATCAGCTCATATTGCCATACATGATAAATCTCATAGTTATATTATACATTGGCCTAAATGTAGCATATTAAACATTTTATAGCTTAGGCCCAATTATAATATGAAACATTCATAATATGGGCTAACTAGTTCATGCATTCACATAAATAAATAACTAAACATCCACCTAAGTTTGTCAAATACAATTGTATGACTGCGGAGTTCATTATCAGTTACATATAAATAAATTCTCGTACATAGAGCTAAATAGCAAAATAACTACTGAAATTTGGAAATTTCTTTTCTAGCTCTGCGGTGAAGAAAACAGAGCTTTAGTTAGGACAAAGAGGAATCTACTTCCTGGAAAAGTTAAACAAAGGAAATGTGAGTTTAATAATGAATAGTAGTTATTGGATAACACAAGCATTCGCACGAAATGCTTCCTAAAGTACTAAATGAACACACAGTTGGTCAAGCATATAGCACGACATCAGCATCCATAAGTAATTACACCTTCAAGTAATCAAACAAGTGGAAATTGGTCAATGGCGTCACCGAAACCCCCCGATCAGCCGTTCTCACACATGACCCATCCTCTCACAACGTGCGCACCAGGGAGTCGATCCCCTCTAAATGGCCGACCGATCTAATCCTCACTAGACCTGCCCTCTCATTTTTTTTATACTCTCCTTTCTTTCCATACCAACAGGAGGTCACCCTGTGGTTTTCCATATAATCCATATCATCAGATGCACACGGGGGCGCCGATCTCCCCATACATGACCGATGGTATCGAAGACCACCCTCACAAACCTATGGTGACCCACATCATCCCGATTCCATGCAAATAAGGCACATAAGTGTCACAACACAAATAATCAAACAATGCAATTAATGCAAGCATATTAAATAATTAAACATTATCATGCAAGAGCACAAATAGACATTCATTTACCAATTCAAATAAATATAATAATATTATATAATAATTGGTACTTGAAAAAAAATAATAATAATAAATAAATAAATAAATAATTGAAGACAAAGCTCTGTATAGAAATGATTTTATGTATGCTGCAAATGGTAAATACTGTTTATTATTACTTACATTGCTAAACAGGAAAAACACTCCAATTTCGGGTCCCAACTTATTGAAGTAGTGGACAACTAGAGTGATCTATACGAAATGGCATTCGAAGGAGAGGAGAGAATTGAATCGATAAAGTGCTCTATTTTAAATATATCGAGTTAAAGAATTATTCTAAATAAGCCTATTAACTTAATCATTAAATATAACTAGCATAGATTTTATCGAAATTTCGGCAGAACCTGATACGGATCCATCATCACTCGTCACTGGATCGCAAGGAGGCATGGTGAACGACGAAGGAGATCCGTTGGTGCTTCCTATTGGACCAATTACAAGGAGCCGTGCCAAGCGATATGGGGCAGCCATATCATTATTTGTTCAAGCCCAAATAACACAAGAACTTCATGATGTCGCATTCAACAAGTGTTGTGAGGAACTTGAAGGCATTCCTAGGCTTCTAATGTTGTTGGTGGCCCGTGAAGTTGAAGCACTCCAATAAATTAGCTTGACTGCTACAGTGGAGGGAAGCACGCCTGCTACAGTGCCCGCGCCAATTAGCTTGACTTGCTACAGTAAATTTGACTCGCTACAGTGACATCGACTTGAAGGCTTGGAGTGACTTAGGCGTGTTTTGTGTGTTTTATGCTTTGTTAAACCTAGATTCCTTATTTAGTATAAATAACTTGTCTTCCATGTAAGGACAGAATTTTGATAAATTGAAAAACTTCATTTGTTCAAGCTTTGCTTGTTCCATTCGCTTAGAGTGACAGTGAGAGATTGCTTCCTCTAATTGCATCAAGAATTTAAGGTAAACTTATTAATTCGTTTGTGACGTTTATCTTGTTCTTTGCTTGATTATTGGTGTTACCGTTTCCTTATAAACGTGGGGTGCCATAGAGCATTTAATCTCGATTATTGGTGTTTCCGTTTCATTATAAACGAGGGGTGCCATAGAGGCGAACTTACATCTCATCCTTTGATTCGATCCGTATCAGAACCTCCCCTAAAAATAGGACTTTCTACCTACTAAGATATTGTCAAATACTCTTTATATATATTCATTTCCACACAGTCCATCCATCAGGCAATCAATCAAATAAAATGCCCATCCTCCTTTACGACAATACCAACAATTAATGATTATTAATTATTACTCTTATTCAACAAACCCATTTTCAAACCTTAAACTCAATATTAAAAGCCATATTTCAAGAGATTAAGAAAATACATGTTGCTATTACAAAATAATTCTCACTTTATTCCATCTTAATCATTAAAACTTCTAATATTAACAACAATTATGAAACCTGTTCCTACCTACAATATACACTTAGTTCATATCATCTTAAAGGTAAAACACACTCATACTTGGTCTTTATTAGTCCAAATTTATAAGAATCAGTCTCGTAGCAGCTACCATTTCTTAGAAATCCTGAATTCTAGCTTAAACTTATAGCCCATAGTCTAGCAAATTCATTAATCAACAAGGACTTCACAAAATATACTGAGATAGGTTGGAAATTAATTACCTAGCTACACGACGCATCAAAAATTAAATAATTTATTCATAACAATTATTCTAAATGACTTGTATTCTAAATTTTCAGAACGAAGTGTATTTATCTATTGATGTTCCCTAACAAGAATCATATTCAATTAACTACTTAATCACAATCAACTTATAGTTTTAAATTTAGAGTTTATACCAAAAATAAGGAACTGGATCTTAGAGTGTACCAATCAAAAATCAGATGACGATTCCATAATCCATGCGAGGAGAAGATGATTCTGCCTCCTGGGGCCTTGCCGGAGACTCGTCGGCCGGTCACTGGACCGCCGCCGCTATCTATGGTGGCCAAAAAATTGTGACTACTCAAAATTGTGCACTCTTCACACGATCTAGCTCGAATTTCACTCGAGAGTTCATTTTTGGCGTTGGTTGAGCAAGATTGACCCTCTAACTGATTGGAACGGGCTCAACTTGCCTGTTGCGCCGATTGAAAATGAACGGAGTGAGAAGGAGGCTACGCCATCGACAAGGGAGATGCTGGAGTCGTTCAACTTTTTTGAGGTCACCGGAGATGGTGAAGGCATTGTTGCGTCAATCGCCATAGTGAGATCACAGCTCGCCGATTTGCTGCGCCCACTGAAAATGAAAAAAGAAAGAGAAAGAAGCTATAGAGCGATAATGGTGCGACGTCATGGAGAAGATGGAATTGATTGGCTCAGGTGGTAGGAAATAAGAGAGACGGAGAGAGAGGTAAGTGGCACCGGAGGAGAAAGAAAGAAGAATAAGAGAAAAGAAAAAAAATCTAGGGTTTCTAGACTATTCTAGTTCGATTCAAATCGGTTCAGTCCAACTCTATGGTCTAGTTCGGCTCTTGCTTGATTTATGGGTTTTCACTTGGTTTCGAAAAATTCAAACTAGCTTATAGGTTTGGTTTGGCAATAATAAAATATTTTTTTGCTAAATTGCATTGGTCAAAATTTTCAATTAAATTTTTGAAGCTTTTTCACATATTAATTTAATAAAATTTCATGAATTGAATTAGCTTCATTGAGATAGTTTTGGGAATTAAGATTTCTAGTTCTTCCTTGTCGAATTCCTTTTAATCCAAATAAAATAGCTTAATGAAAGGACAAGCCTAGAAGATGAAAGGAAAAGAATTTATAGCTAAGTGAATACAGACCGCTCAGTGTGACACTCTAAACAGATTTCAGTACTGTATTTAGACTGTTTGACCATGTAAATGAACTTCAAAAATTATGAAATTTTACAGAGATATAGCCTAAGATGTTAAGAAGTTTTTGTTCAAATGGCAAGTCCAAATGATGAGGGAAATGGAGATATTAATAAAAGGAAGAAGAATGCTCACTATTTGAAAGTTGAAAATTCTGGTTCTGTAATTGGATTATTTGAAAAGCTAAATGAACTCTAAAATTCATGAAATTTAATATGGAGTGCCTTGAGATGTTGGGAAAATTGTGTCAAAATTTCATGCAAAAGAATTGGTGGAAATAAATATATAATCAAAAGAATGCAAGTAGCTCATATGCTGAAAATTTCATAGCAAAAGAATTTTTAGAAATGAAAATATAGTCAAGAAAATGCAAGTCACTCATATGCTGAAAATTCTGGATTTCCTTAACTTGCAATAAAGTTTACCAAACTTACATATAAATGATTTAACCATGAACATAAGTATAAAATGGATGAATATTAAGCTTAATATGTGTACTTGCTGATCCTAAAATTTCAAATGCAAATTTAATGAATAAGAATATTAAAAAAAAAAACCTTGTAGTCTATAAAGGGCTAGAAATAAAACTAAGTGTGCTATATGTGTGTCAATGTGAATATAGGACAAGGATTACCACGGAACCATTTCAAAATTATATGTGGTTGAGAGGAATCAAATTCTCATGTGCAAGGTGAGTTATATTGTCTAACCCTTCCTTGTTGCATTGGAACTTTTCATCAAATGCATACCATTATTGGTATTTGAAACGATTTCTTAATTGTGATATTGAAATTGTGAATAATGAAACCTATTTGGCCTCTAGGTTAAGCTCAATATGTGAATAATAATGAAACATTCGATTACTATGAATCCTTTTATATGGACTTATTTCTATTGACCAGCTAAAATGGTACTACCATCCTATGTTACTATAAATGTTGAACCTTGAGATACTTTTCAATGTACATGCTACCGATATGACACTATAATTTCACTGAGTTGATGACTCACTCAAGCGTCTGTGGTTTCAGGTAGAGGTGATCTTGTGAACCCCTCCCCAAATATCAAGCATACAAATGCATGTGACTAAGGAAGAAATGCACGTGATGTGTGAGTCGCCACCTTGTTTAATTATTTTAGGGCAAACTAGGAAAAAACCCTAAGTGACTCCAATTTTAATTAACCTAATTACTAGATTAATTATCCCAATGTTTAAGGCATGGTCTACGAACCCGAGGTGGATCCCGAGACTATGTCATGCTGATAAACTAACCAAAACAATGAATGCTTTGCAGGGTAAATGATGCAATTTGGACCAATGAAAAATGTTTATGTGATTTTGACTTGCCGCTCGGGGTTAGATCCCGAACGTGCCTACGTACTTCCGTTTGAATGGAAGATCAAAGTCAACGTAGTTCGATAGGCCTTCTTTGAAGGGCTTTGAATGGGTATGCTTTATGCATGAGTGTGTGTATGCTTTGTGCATTTTGTTTAGGCTTTTTGCCAAAGATTGATTGATTTGATTAGGCATTTGTTGCCAAAAGTGTTGATTGGGCAATTTATTGCCAAAATTGATGTTTGGGCTTATTCTTGCCAAAAGTTGTTTTGTTGGGCGATTTGTCGCCAAAAATTGATGCTTGGGCTTATTCTTGCCAAAAGTGCTTATTTGAAGGCTTTTAGCCAAAAGATTGATTTAGGCAATTTGTTGCCGAAAATTGATTGATTGGGCGTTTGTCGCCAAAATGATTAAGGCTTTTAGCCAAGAAAGAGAGTGATTTAGGCAATTGTTTGCCAAAAGGTGATTATTTAGGCGTTTGTCGCCAAAATGCTTGATTTTAAGGCTTTTAGCCAAAAGATTGACTAATTTGAAGGCTTTTAGCCAAAATGAGTTGATTTAGACCATTTATTGCCAAAAGTTGATGATTGGGCGATTGTCGCCAAAATTGATTGACTTAAGGCAATTTATTTGCCAAAAGCAATTGTTTGAAGGCTTTTAGCCAAAAATTGTGATTTAAGCGATTTGTCGCTAAAAAGTGGTTAATCTAATTTATAGGCAATTTGTTTGCCAAAAATTGATTGAACCGTGGGCAATTTGTTGCCAAAATGTGGTTGATTTAATTGTAGGCAATTTGTTGCCAACATGTGATTGATTAAGGCTTTTTAGCCACAATTATTGATTAATTGGACTTAAGCCAGCCTGTTCGAAATAAAGGCAATTAACCGTAGTTATTGATTAACTAGGTCTTTTTAGGCCAATATTGTCGGATTTTAGGCTTTAATACCACGATTATTAATTAACCGGGCATTAGCCTAAATTTATTTATTGAGGCAGCTTATTTGCCTAATGATGACATGTAATGCATTTATGCAGTTGTAGAATTATTAGGAGTAGAAGAGAAGCATGCATGAAATGCTAAAATTAAATAAGCAGAGTTTAGTTCATGTACCTGATTTAGTCGACGGCCACTTCTTAACTCCAGGTTAAGCTCCACGTTAAGGGAATTTTAATTAATTTAATTTTAGTGACCAAGTAACAAGGCAAGAAAGCGATAAAATCTAAAATTAAAAATGCAGAAAAGCAGTAAAGAATCGCAAGGAGCGTAGGGGAGAAGGAGCGTCCGTTAACACAGACTGAGTGCCGAAAATAGGAGGCCCGGGGCTGCTATTTATAGCAAAAATCGGACTGTTTCGGCGGCTGGGCCGCCGGGCTCGGCGGCCGGGTTCGGCGGAGGCTCAGCGGCTGGGCCGCCGAACCTCGGCGGCTCGATCGCCGGTGGCCGGCGGCTGGCCCGCCGGACCTCGGCGGCCTGGTCGCCGGCGGCCGGCGGCTGGCCCGCCGGGCCTCGGCGGCCCGGCCGCCGGACCTCGGCGGCCTAGTCGCCGGTGGCCGGTGGCCGGCGGCTCGGCCGCCTGGTACGGTAGCCGGAGCCGCTGTCGCCGGCGGCTGCCGCCGCCGGCGATAGCGGCTACCGCCGCCGTGAAGGGCGGCTGCTGCCACCGCCGCGGCCCGCGGACCTTCTAATTTTACGTTCCGGAGGCTTTTTCGGGAGTTTCGGACCTCCAAAAAATATTTCGGGACCAGTTCCGCGATCCTTGCGACGTCCCGGACGTTTTAAGTACCATATTGGCATGCTTCCGGTAAATTTCCAAAATGGCCTCCGGTCCGGCCGGACTATTTGCAGTCCGGGAAAACTGGCTTTTCGAGCCTCAAAATTTGAGTGTTCACAGATCTAGGTTCGTCAGCTTCTTGATTTCCTTCTTCTAAGAAGAAGCTTGTGAATAATGTAAATAGTTGTTAGAAATTATAAGTTGTTGATAAGTTCTACGAAATCTAATTGATTTGTAGTACCTTTGTGAATGATATTAGTTTGGTATGTATGTAAGCTATAATATGAATAGTATTATGATCCTGGAAATTAAATGAAAATAAATAAGTTGACTATAGCCCACCTAAGTAATGTGTTGAATTGGATTACTTCAATTGTGGGTTCTACGAGATATCCGGTGGCCTTAAGCCTACTTAGACCCTAGGACTGTCGCAGCATCATTTTTAGGGTGTGATAGTCCTGGACCATTGGCCATCTATAGGAGATCGGCGCCCCCATGTGCACCTGATGAAATATGATGTGAATGATATGGTAAAACCACAGGGTGGCCTCCTGCTGGAAATGGAAAAGAAAGAGAGCATGGAAAAACAATGTGAGGACTGGTCAAGTGAGGAATAGACCAGTTGGCCATGTATAGGGATTGGCTCCCTGGTGCACATGTATGAGAGGATAGGCCATATGTAAGACAGCTTGTCGGGGGATTTATGATGCCATTGACTAATCTCCATTTGATGTGATTACTTGAAGGTGATATTATTTATGAATGCTGATGTTGTCACATGTGCTCGACTAGATGAGTGTTCATCATAATAATTATGGAAAGCATCCTATGTGATCATTTGGGTTGCATTATTTATTATTATTCATTGAGTTTGTGAATCTACCCCCTTAAATTTTTTCCAGGAGGTAGACACTGTGCTAGTTCAGGTAAGTTCTGCTTCTTTCTCTACAAAGTTACAATAGAAATTCCTAATTTTGAGTAATGTTAAGGGAATGCGGTAATGTGTATAAAAACGTACTCACATCCGTTTATTGAGCTCAGCTGATAGGGAGTTATGTATTACAATTTATCATGTAAAAGTTATTAGTATGTTGCACAAAAAACCTATAGAATTTTCTAATTGACTTTCTAAAAATACGATTGGACCAATTTGCCTATATTATGGACAACGTGAATGATATAAGGAATACAGGCCTGAGCTATGAATTATTTGTAAAATGAAAGCTACACTAGAGATATGATTTGATAGTATAATTTAATAATGTCGTATTATGGGCTTATTATTCCTAGAATCAATTATAAAGAGATGGATTAAAGTGAGTTAGGCTTACTACGAGCCTCAGGGGCCTTAAACTTACTTGGGCCCTAGTGCCGGTTTTGCCCACAGTTTTGGATCGTGATATAAAGGTAGAGTTATCATAGCTACACATTCTTTTCTCACTAGCTAGGAGCTCAGTCCTTTCCATTTCATTTAACCTAGACTGCTACTCAAGCCTAGGCATGGTGAGGCAAGCTTGTTAACTGATTCATTGATTATCATCCACATACAATCATTATTAAAGATGCCTAACTACTTTAACTTTTCTTATTATTTGTTGTTCATATATTCATTATTATTAATACTCTTTTCAACTTACTATATATACTGGCTTTTATGAAACGCATTGTACATACTCATAATTTAATTTTTTTTTATGTAAATATATTACAAAAATAGAACAAATATTTAAAATAAGTTCAATAATAAAATAAAATTTATTAAGAAATTAATTAAATCAACATATTTTATAATATAAAACTATATATATATATATGTATATATATATTGTCATACCCGACTCTAATCACTAGAGGAATTGTCTGCTTTAGATCAAGCCAAATTGCCCATACAACACGGTAAGACCTGCATGGTTTTGTCTCGCAGGTGAAATGGGAAATTTCCCAGGAGGTCACCCATCCAGAGATTTCTGTTAAGCGAGCACGCTTAACCTTGGAGTTCTTCCAACTCTCCAGCCATTCCACCAAAAGGCGCCTCTAATGATTAGTTTCCCCCTTTTCGATATATGATTCGATTCATTCCTGTGTCTCACATTCCACTACCCTAGCTAGCTTGCCATCCTAGAAGCTAGCCAGGAGCTTTGCTCTACCCGCCCTCTTAGGATCGTTTTGCCAGGTCAGGATGTCACATATATAATCCTGAAACCAAAAATATTTTAAAATTGATGATGTTGTTGACGCGTGTCTTTTGCCCCCGCCTAACCCGATGAGGATACAAGGACGCGAAATGAGGGATCATGGTTATCCAAAAGTCTTTAAACCCAGGGATTGATTTAAACCAATTTGAGGGTGACTGATTTGCGTTAGAGTTGCGTCACGCAGCTATAAGGTGTGTGACGGCACTGACAGTTGCGTTACGCAACTCCAATTAAGATGACGTCACCTTGAAATTCGACATAACGGTTTTACATTCTGTTTGGATACGTGGCAACGGTCTAGAAAGTGAGCTGCGTCACGCAGCTATCGGGTCCGTCACACAGCCGTCAGTTGCCCTCTGGAATTTTTAGGGCGTAAAAAAAGAGGCAATTGCGGCTAGGTTTTTCTATAGAAACTCTACTGAGTTCCCTTGAAGAAAAATAGCCTTTAGAGATTAATTAAGTTAAAACAAAAATCATAAAAAAGAGAAAAGGGAGAGAAAAACAAGAGAGAAGGAGGTGGGTGTTGAAACTTGGTGAATAAAGGCTTCTGGGACCCTGAAATCTCATTCTTTAAGGCGTTCAGATTGTTTACAATCCTCAATCTGAGGGTTAGGTAATTATCTAAGACTTCTCTTGGTATTTTTAGTTGTTTATTCATTATTATTTATTTTATTGGTGTTTTAGTGGTGTGACCTTAATTAAACGGTATTCTGCCCATTCTTAGATGTTTCTGGGTTGTAGTAAAACATGTTTTAATAAAAGGAAAACCTAAAAAGGGTTGTTTGAAAGGTAGATACGGACTAGAGCAGTTGCGTCACACAGCTATAAGGTGCGTGACAGAACTGTTCATGTCCAAAACATAGTTAAATTGCCCAGATTAGTTGCATGACGGAACTGTACGTATTTATGATTTTATTTCACTTTTATTTTTTGTTTAGTACTATATTTGAAATGAACGATTGATGGATCTGAAAGTTTTCCCAAATCATGAACAACTACGTCACGCAACCGTGGGATCCGTCACGCAACTGTTCTTCCATAGAACAGCTGCGTAACGCGACTGTTCTAAGGTTCCAGAACAGATTTTTGTTCTTTTTTTAAAAAAATAATAATAATAATTTTGTGCAATTAAATAAATATTCAATTCTTTTAATAATTCAAGAGACAACCAATTGTGGGCAGATTGCGGTTTAATCAGGTTTAGTATGTTAATATATTGTTATGCATGATTTCAGGTTTTTTAGGGTTTCTTAGATTTGAATTGGGTAGAATGTACTTTAGATTCGGTTTGTGGCCCGCCTTTAACCATAAGGCAAGAGCGGGGCTTTTGTTTATTTTAACTTAACTGTTGTGGGTTGAATGGTTGGTGTGATTTGAATGATTATGAATGCAATGAATGAAATTATTTGGGATGATTAAATAATTTTCCACATAGGAACTCGGTTCGATGTATTCGGGTTGGGTTTGTATAAATACATTGGCTTTTCTAGCCTAAAACAAATTACAAATTGTAGGTTAAAAGAGGTCGGTTTTCCCGGCGTCAGCTTCCAACGGGCCGACGTACCCAATTCCCTTATCCAGAATCGCACTTGGTGCGCCTGACCAGTTCTCTAAGTTGGCCTTAAATAAAATTGGGTTTTAAATGAAGTCACTTTTAAAATTGGAAACGGTCCCATTGCCCAAAAAAATGGGTGGCGACTCAAATTGTTTATAAGACCGATCCATCGGTATTGTATCCTAAAATGTTTTGTCACCAATTGTTAAAAACAAAGATCATTTTCCAATGAAAAACAAGAATCGAATGGTTTTTCGAGTCGCTCAGGGGCGATGCGAAAACAGATGTGGCACCCTACTTTTTTAGCTTTCTATTTTTTCCTTTTTTTTATAAATTTTTATATTTTTTCTTCTTCTTTTTTCCTTTATTTATATATATATATATATTTTTAAAAAAAATTCTTTTGTCAAGATATAAACCACTTTGAAGCTATTAAATTTTTAAAATTTAAACTTTAAAACTTTTTGAGTTTTTTTTTATCTATCTATATACCTATATCTATCTATAAATACCCTTGTTCAATAATTTTCTTTCACAATGGCTTTTGTGTTTTTTTTTTTTTACTGCCTCTTTCCATTATTTTGATTTCAAGTCTTTGTGTTTTGATTGTGTTGTGTTTATTTATTTATTTTATTTTTTATATATGTACTATTGTTGTTTTCAGATTTTGAATAGTAGAAATATGACAATATTAACTCTCTGATATAGATATATCACCATCTTTTTTGACAGCAGTAATTAACTGTCTAATCTCTTTTTTTCATTCCTTTTCTTTTTCTATTTATGGAAGGAACTTTTTATGAATTTCTCTATTTTTTTATTTATTTGCAGGTCATCTTCCTTTGTATTTGAAAATCCAATAGGAGGACACACAGCCTCACTCTTAATTATTTACTTTGTACTTTTTCATAACATAATATTTTATCTTATTAATTTTTAGATTTTGGAGTATTGCTTTTTTAAAGATTTTGATATTTTTAGTTATTATTTATCACTCTCATATTATTATTGTATATATCTTCCCAATCTGTTTAGAGCTTGAAAAGAGGCTAGTCAGAGGGAAATACCAAGGTTCTTGGAAGAAGTAGTAAGGTTCTTATTCCCCCTCTTTAAAAAAATAACCATTAAGGTTTTTGAAGTATGGGTGCATTGGAATGTTCCTTATTTCACCTTTCATTCTCACCACCTATTTGGCATCTTCTACCTCCTCTCAGTCTTCATCTATTGGTTTTAATTCAAGTCTTAAGGGAGGCTTAGCAATTGAAAATTCGGTGAAGGAGGCCATACCCTACTGGTTTCAGCCAAGTCCCATTCCTAGAAAATAACACATGGCTCTCATTATGTTAGCTACTAAGGGGTTACTATAGGGGTCAAAATCCATTGGAAAGACTTCTTTACCCAGCTCTGCTTGGATAAACTGGACTTAATCGAAGGAGAAGCCAGATGAAGGATAAACCGTTGGTTTGGGCTGAATTTCTAGGAGAGGCGCTAAGGCATGGATTTTAGATTTCCCTATCAGGTCCCCTTTAATTGTTACGACTACATCTTTATAGGGGAACTTTAGTTTTTGATGGAGAGAGGAGGCTACTACTTTAGTCAAATGAATCCAAGGCCTTCCTAGAAGGAGGTTGAAAGAAGTGGGGACATCCACCATCTGGAGTGGTATAGTTATAACTGCGGGCCCGATTGTGACTACCAGATTAGCCATGCCCAATAGTTCTCTTCTCGTGTTGTCATATGCCCTCACTATCTGATCGGATGGCATAAAATAAAATCTTCAGTTGTTAACCCCAAACAGCTAGCGACATGCAGTGGGCAGATGTTCAAAGCCAAACCATTATCTACTAAGACCATAGATATCGTCTTACCCTTGTCTTAGACTCTGATATAGAGAGCATGGTTATGCACTGCACCCCCTTTGGTATCTCATGCTCGGCAAAGTGGATGGCCATGGTAAGAGGGTTCCTTGTTATGGAGGCTACCAATGCCTCAGGAGTTATGTCGATAGAGGTTTGACATTGGTTCATGGCCTTTACCAAGGCTTACTGATGCATGAAGGAGGACTCGATCAAACCCCATATAGGGATGTTGGCCTCTATCTTCTGTAGCTGCTCCAAGACCAGGTTCTCGGGCTGGGGGCCAAAACTAGAGCTAGGCATGTCTTTGGCCAGGGTGGCAGGGTTGGGTAGAGCTTCAAGAGGAGGAGATGGGTATTGTCTCCCACTCTGGGTGATAGTACTAATTTCCTCAAGGACGTCGTTGAGATCTATGATGCAGCATAAGTCAGAATTTGGATCTTAGTGAATCATGTGAATTTTGTTTTGATGGTGAGGGAGAGGGTTGGTTTTATGTTCGATCTAGGTCTAACAGAGAGTATCTGGCCACTCTCCACCAAATCTTGGATCTTGTGCCTCAGGGTCTTGCACTCATCAGTCTTGCGCTCGAGACCTTGGTGGAAAGCACAAAAAGAGTTCAGGTTGAATGTTTTGGAATGGGGTTTGGTAGAGGTCTGGGCTGTAATGGTTGAATCAACTTATCATCCACAGCCTTATAGAAGATGAAAAAAGGGGAACTCCTAAATCCATGAAGTTATGCCTATCTGTTCGAGCAACTGACCTTAGGGGAAGAGGACGAGGAAGTTGTCTTTGGCCGACCGGTTTGGCCACCTCATCGCCTTTCTGGATGATGGGAGGAACTGCGATAGCTTGTCTGGGACATTTTGTATCTAGAGGAAGAAGCTTGATCTTCCTTGATTTCACCTGACTGGATCAAGTCTTCAATCTTGGTTGCGGTAGCAATAAGAGCTCAAAGTTTATGAGATATTGCGTCCTCAAGTGATTCTAGTAAGAGGGAAGTAGGTTCTTGACAATGATGTCAATCTGCTCTTGCTCGGAGGGACGATTAAACATCTAGGAAGCCTTGCCTCTCCACCTCCTAAGGAACAAGGAGAAGGACTCTTGAGCTCCCTATTTAATGGTCTCCAGGTTCCTCCTAGTAATGTCAACCTCCATATTATAATGGTATTATTGGTTGAAGGCATTACAGATCTCATCCTAGATCTTCTTCTTAGCATTGTCTAAGGCGAAGAATCAGCGAAGAGCAACACTAGTGAGAGATTACTGGAACAATTGAGCAAGAAGCTCATTATTCATACCAAGAGGAGTGAGGGCACCCAAGTACATCTTTAGATGAGTCTTGGGGCACATGGTGCCGTCAAATTTATCCATAGCGGCCATTTTAAACTTGGCTGGCAGCCTAACCTTAGGGAAGAGTGGGAGAGAGTCGATGTCAATAAGGTCCTCATATTTCTTAATGCTTTTGAGGAACTTCTCAAGGAGTCCATCTTCTCCATCATCTTCTTCACTTCAGGAGAAGTTGTATCATCCACTGTCTGGCTCGAGGTAGCAATGGTATTGGATGTGGCTCCAACTTTAGGAACTGACCTTCTAGCAGTCAGGTCGCCATTAGGTGGAGCAGCAGGTTGATCATTAGAACCTCTAGTCTGGTTCAGAGGGGCGTTGCCATTCTGGCTAGTGTTAATAACAGTTGTGACCTCCAACAGAATGGTCTCTCTTTGATTAGCCATGTCATTCTTTAGAGAGTCACTCTGTTCAGTAAGCGATTTCTCGAGGCGAGCTTCCTACGCCCATAGCATTTCCTCAAGTGTAGCTCTAAGAACGGTAGGTGGACTAGCAATCATTGTTGTTATTCAATTTGGAAGAAGCAAACAAAAGGTGGTATCAGTATATAGCTCTTGGTCTGGTTCAAAAGTATGCATCGTCAAAGCTTTATAACTCAGGTCGGTGTTTGAGGTTTATGGTGGTTGAGTAGCCTAGGTCAATTATTTGAGGCAATAAATAACTAGTAGAGGTAGTAAGGACACTTATGCCGATGTTCAAAATCCCTAAACTAGGGGCAATGCTTGAATGGTAAATGGTGGTAAATGGTGCTCAGGTCGGTGCTCAAGGCTTAGTGAGAGGGAAACAATGCTCGAATCAAGATTTGAGGGCATGATCGAGCATTGCCCGCAATTTGGAATTTTGAATGCTTAGGTCTGGTTTAATGCTTTTGGTAATCTGTGATTCTCAAGTCGATTTTGAGGCTTTTTGGTAATTAAATGTGCTCAGGTCCGTGTTTGAGACTTTTGGTAATAAAGGGTACCCAGGTCATTGATTGAGGCTTAAGATATGAGAACTTGATCGGGCATTGCCCTCGGTTTGAATGCTTAGGTCAGGTTTAAGGCTTTTGGTATTTTGAGAGTGCTCAGGTTAGCGTTTGAAGATCATAAGTCGAGTATATCTCCTCGGATAAGGATTAGTGTTTAGGTTTGACCACTAGTTGGAGTTCAGGTTTGACCATTGATTGGGATTTTGACCATGGATTTGGGTTGAACCATGGGTTTATTGTTTAGGTTTGACCTCCAGTTGGTGTTTAGTTTTGACAACTGGTTGGTGTTTTGGTTTTATTCTTGGTCCATAACATGATATGCTTGAATGTGTGAATGTTATGCCAAAATAGTTTCATGATTGTTGGGTGCATATAATCCCAGGGATCAATTTTAGGGTCATTACATAGTTTTGGCGGATTGGTGTAAGGGTCCCATCCGCTAGAGCTGGAATATACCTCATCATTTGACCATTTGGTGTCAAATTGAATGATTGATTCTCCAAACCCTTTATCCTATCGTAAGGAATGGAGGTACGCAGGATTGGGTGAGCAGCTTTCTCAACCTGGGGCTGCTCTAAGGAAGATTGCCCCTAAGTGATAATAGCAACTCAATTTGCTTAATTCTAATGACTAGAAAGGATCCTAAATGATGCCCTTGGAGAGTGGGCTTAAGGGGGTGCCGGGCAGACCAGGCTTAGTTGAAAACTAGTTTTATCAGTTTGCCGAACGGATTAGGCTTCAAAGCACTTTGGGTGCCGGATGAACTGGGGTTGACAATTTATAAGGTGCTGGATGGACCAGCTGTAATTGACAAAGTTTTGAGTTTAGTGTGGTTATACCTTTGCGTTTGTGATGCGATCAAATCGAAGCTTTGTGTTGAAAAACGACAAAAGAGGTTGGGTCTTCCCAATCAAGGTAGGGTAGGGCACAAGGACTAGAATTATAGTCTTATAATATTGCTAATTATCGAATTATTAATTAAATCTTAACTTAATTAATAATAAATTATAGCTAATAGTTTTCATCTAAGGAAGACCAAAGTGCATGTGAAAGTCCAAAAAATTAACTTTTGAGTGCCAAGTTGGGCTTAAACTCAACTAAGTAAGAAGACCAAGGTCGGACTATAATGCCTTAGAACCGTTCAAGAGGGAATAAGAGTCATTGATGCTTGAGAAGCCTTGATCAAGCAACAAGAGGTGCTTGAAAATGAGGGGGGAGGTGCCCTTTTATAGGCCAAAAGGCTACTAGGCAAAGGACACGGTGGTACCAATCTCGTCCAAATCGGTATCGTTGTGCCCTAATTCGGTACAAATTGAGATGCTCGATAGGCACCAAAATGGCATTAATTTGGGGCAGATTAGTACCGGCAATGAGTTGGTCGGTGCCGATTAGAGCAAATTACTACCCTGCCCCTAGCCTTTAATTTTGGGGCTTTCAGGGGTCCATTTAAGGCCCAAACGACATCCGATTGAGCTGATTCCCACACTGTTGGAACCGTGGCAGAATTTTCTTAAGTTCGGTGCTAAAATCATAGTCAACAGTGAGTGATAAGGTATTCCTTAAGGTATCATCATGGAAGAAAGTGTTGAGATTTGATAATAAAGGTAAACTTAGTACTAGGTTTATTGGTCCATATGAGATCATAAAGCGTGTGGGTCCATTAGCCTATAGACTAGCATTACCATCAGACCTGGATAGGATTCATAATGTCTTTCACGTTTCTATGTTGAGAAGGTATATATCAGACCCATCACATGTGATTTCTACACAGTCTGTTACTATTGAGGCGGATTTGACTTATAAGGAGGAACCAGTGAGGATTCTTACTAGAAATGTTAAGGAATTAAGGAATAAGAAAAACCTTTAGTGAATATAAGACTGAAGAGTCAACCTAGGAGAGTGAGGATATTATGAGATAGCAACATCCTCAGTTATTTGTCTTAAGTAAATTTTGAAGATGAAATTTCTTAAAGGGGAGAGAGCTGTAATGCCCTGATTTTTTTGTGTCATGAATAGTGACTTACCAGACTGTGAATATTACCATCCAACCGGGAATCGATATTTTTACAAACCAAAAATAGTATTATTCATATTTAATAGTTTTATTAATTATTTTAGTTCATGCATGCATTATTTTGGTGGGTAAAAAATAAATTGTGAATTTATTTGGAGAAATTAAGTAATTAGTGAATAGTGATTTGTGGTATTTATAAAAATTAGAAAAATTGAAAGAATTAGAATTATTGAATAATGTTTTATGGAGGAAAATATAATCATTGAAAGTCATTGTGGAAATTAATTATAGCCATTGGATCACAATTCCATGACTTAATCCTAGCCACACATTAAACAACTTCTTGAGGAAGTTGTCCATATTTATAGAAATATCCTATATGGCATAAAAGAGCTTTTCTTTCTCTTTATGCTATTGCACTATCTCCTTTCTCTTCTTCTTCATATATGGACAAAGCATTTAAAATATAAATAAACATAAAAGGTGTGATTCGGAGGGGAACTTGACTCTAGCCTCGTTTATTGAGGATTCTAGTTCGCGCGATAAATTTTCCTAAATCTTGACCAGCCTGTTCGGTCGGCGTCCACTATCTAGGCTGAAATCTTAGATATACTTTCATATCTCGTTTGAACGAGGATAAAAGCGCATGAAGTTCTACCATCGATTAGGATGGTAGGATTTTGATGTGGTGCCATTCGTAGAATAGGCTTAAAAGGTGCCGAACGGACCGAGCTTGCATGCCTAATGGACCATGCTAGCATACATTAGGTGCCGGACAGACCGGGCTTGAGTGTCGAATGGATCGGGCTTTAATTGAAAAGCTTGAGTTTGAGTTTGAGAATTATACCCAGACCAGGCCGGTCTTGTGTGCAGAGTATGGTATGATTAGAGCACCACGACTTGGTTTCTGGGTCAAGGAGACCAGGTCTTTCTCCAATTTTAGCAACGGATGAATATGAGAACAAGAGTTAGTCTTATAATTAATTAATTATTTTATTAATTATAGCTTTGGACCAAAGAGGACCAAAGTGTGAGTGAAAGCCAAAAGGATTATTTTTGATAACGAAATCGGTTCTTATTGAATTAAAGGAATTGAACTAAAATGGACTTTGTAGCATTAAAAACATGCTTGCAGGAGAAATAGGATCATCGATGCTTGAGAACTGCTCAATCAAGTAAAAAGATGTGAAAATGAGGATGGAGAGTCCAATTTATAAGGGTGTGGACGGTACATGCAGTCTCCTCACGGTACCGTGGAGTCTCCCCATGGTACCGTAAAGTCTGCTATTGGCTGCTCTCCACGGTAGGATGTTTTGGAGAGAGACTATTTTAGTCTTTTTAATAAAGACTACCAACAAAAATGACATTTTTTTGGCTAGAATGACAGAATAGTCAAATGAAGACAAAGTTTAAAAGCTAAATGGAAACGAAGTTCAAAAGCTAATTATTTATCCAAACTGCAAAAACAACTTAATTAATTTTGTTGAATGTCAGAAATGAAATGATAATTTTCTTGTGGAAATACGAGTTTGGCAACTCATTTTGACATTAGATGTCGCTTGATTATAATCTTACTAAAATCGCATGATATCTGATCATGTTTTTTCCATTTAGATTTTAACATAAAGTTCAAAAACCGATAACATAATTATTCCAAAATATGCCTTTAAAGTTGCCTGGTAAGTTTATTCAAATCATGCAACCACATCTGCAAAGAAAAAAGCTTCATAATAATAAAAAAAGGAAAAAGAAATATAAGAAAAATGCAAAACGCTGTGACATCAACAAGTTTAATTCATAAAGTTGACAGTTTGAGACTAAATTTTTCAATTGCAAATACTTCCATTTCTACTGCAGCTAGAACAAGAACATAACCTTGATTTTTTAGAAAAAAAGGCAATAAAAGTTCATCCAGCATTTGCCCAAAGCCAGATTGTAGATATGAAGAACGAAACATAAAACCAAACATTAACTAGTAAAAATTATTCAAAAGATGACAGATTTATTATATATGGATTCTAGAGTTGGAGGACCTTCTTCCAAGAAGGCCTGTTGCTAATATTATCCCACCAAGCACTCACATGCTTTCTGCTCTTTATCATATACTCCTTGTTCATGGGACCAACCAAGTATTGGGTAAAAGGTAGGTGGCTCAGGTCTGCAAGGCTGAAAAATTCCCCAGCTAAGTATTTACTCTTTGAAAGTCTGTCCTCATAGATATCCAAAACTTTTGCAAGCTTTTCTTCACTCTCTTTTATAATCTTTTCATCTGGAGGAAACCCCAAGGCTGAGGCAAACAAAATGTGAAGGGTCAAGTTGTAAATTGGAGGATGATAGTTCTGTGCTTCCACCTCTAGCCATTGTTCCACCAATCCCCTTTCTTCAATGGTCTTGCCCAGTAATTCAGTTCCCTGCGACTTGTACTTCTCTGCATAATACCTTATGATTGCTCTCGATTCTACACATCAAATACAAGTTATTAGTAGAAATCATCTATTGATCCAATTCCCTATCAAACCTATTGACTCTAACTGAGCAGATATATGATGCGAGGATTTACCGTATAGAGTGTAATCTCCATCTTGAATAACAGGTACTGCTCCGAAAGGCTTCAATTGAAAGACAAGAAATTAACAAAAGCAAATTTAGAAAGAATATATTTCAGAAGAAATTAATAAAATTACCTGCAATTGGAGATATTCAGGACTTTTATGCTCTCCTTTGATGAGATCAATGGGTACAGTTTCGAACTCGATTCCCTTCTCAATCAGGCAGACTAGCACCCGCTTAGGAGAAGCATAGGCTGTACCATATACCTTCACCACCATTTTCTTATCTCGAGTTGCAAGCGGAAGTGATTGTCTTGTTTATCTATTTGATTGGATTTATGCAATACAGCCCATCAAGTGGAGGGTGGCGTAGGGTTAGAAATTTGATACATCGACGCTGTGTGTTAATTCGTATCTGCATTTGTATCCACGTGTACTCATCTCAGTCCAGTTTGGTGGGACGATTAAGATGGCCGCTGGACCTACTTCCAATTTTTAGTTGACTTACTCTCTTAATATCAATAATGTAGTTGTTGAGACTATAAACAATTTGGATTGTGGTAAATGTGAAAGTATAAATTTAATTTTGGAGAAGCTATATAATCAAGAATTGTTTGATTTCATTTGATCCGATTCCTAGAAAAAAATTATAATTAAATAAACTGTCGGTTTATTAATTTTTCAAATAATTAATGTTTTTTTAACCTTCCAAAATAAGAAAAGAAAAAAAAACTTAGAATTATGACATTAAAAATAGAATGGGAGAATTACAATTTAATTTAGCGCATTCTTTTATATATATATATATATATATATATGTACTCATCTCAGTCCAGTTTGGTGGGACGATTAAGATGGCCGCTGGACCTACTTCCAATTTTTAGTTGACTTACTCTCTTAATATCAATAATGTAGTTGTTGAGATGATAAACAATTAATAATGTAGTTGTTGAGATGATAAACAATTTGGATTGTGGTAGATGTGAAAGTATAAATTTAATTTTCGAGAAGCTATATAATCAAGAATTGTTTGATTTCATTTGATCCGATTCCTAGAAAAAAATTATAATTAAATAAACTGTCAGTTTATTAATTTTTCAAATAATTAATGTTTTTTTAACCTTCCAAAATAAGAAAAGAAAAAAAAACTTAGAATTATGACATTAAAAATAGAATGGGAGAATTACAATTTAATTTAGCGCATTCTTTTATATATATATATATATATATATATAACATCTCTGTTTTGATTAAATTAAAATTATTAGATAATATTTATTATTAATACATGATTTAAGCACACTAAAGACATAATTTAGTAGTATGCATATATGATCTAACAATAAATCTATGTTTGAATTCCCTCTATAATACTAATACTTAATATAAAATTTTAAAATTCAATTGGTAAATTGCTTTGTTAAATATCACCTTAATTGAATTGCGTTGAAAAATGAAAACATCTAGAAGGAGAAGCAACTGAAAAATTGTCCTCCTTCGTGGTCAAAAAAAGGAACGGAGTTGGTGGGTAGCAGGGATGGCAATTTTATTCGATCCTGCGCGGTACCAGATCCAATTTGGTTCGATCCGATTTTAGCAGATTTGGATAGTGAATAAACGGGTTTAAAAGGGGTTCGGATAATATTTTTATTATCTATATCGGATTCGGATTTAAAGACTCGGATACACGCTACCTGTTACCCATTTAATAAATATTCAAGAATATTTCAAATAACTATTTTTTAAAAAGAAAATTTATAAATATATATACCATTTTAATTATAGTTAATACTACAATTATATTCAATATCTATATTATATTTTTTATTAAGTCAAAATAATAATTTTATAATTTTAATTTACTTGTGAAATTAAAAGTATTTTGAATGCTAAAAGGAGAGTTAAAGGGGTTCGCGTATTTAAACGGGTAATTATGATTGGGTTTAGGATGGGTTCGAGTATTAAAAATGAAATTCTAAACGAGTTCAGGTAGTTAATTTATAATTGGGTCTGGTTAGTTCATTTTAAGTGGGTGTCTCACCGGGTTCCATCCCTAATGGGTGGGAAAGATAACATTACCCAATGCAAAATGCATAAAATACTACTCTCTCCATTTTATTTATTTTGAAAAACTTTCTATTTAGGGTGACATTTATTTAGACAAAATTGTTATTTTTGATAAAAAAAAATAAAGGTACAAAGTCCATATTACCCTTTATATAGCTTCCAATATGTGAAAATATCAAGATATTGACAAATAAAGTACAGTAACACATTTAATGAGGCTATGTTTACAAGGCAATTGTTTTATCCATTTCTTTCTCCACTTTAATTAAAAATGCACGAAAAAGTTAATTTATGAGTGCAATTTTAGTTTCCTGTGTCATTCTTATAATTTTCTCCAAACAACAATGCACAACTGTGAATTCCCTCCCGAGCGCCATGGGAAAGACCCAAAAGAGGGAGTCTAATCAGATAGGCCCATTGGTCGGTTTCTTACGGAGTGACGAGAACTCCTTAGGGTTCCTTTTGTTTGTCATGGCTCGGTTTAACGATTAAGTGTGTCAGGTTGACTCTTTGAAGCGCTTTGACAATGTGTGATGAGTTTAGAGTCGTCACCTTACTTTGTTTTGACACTGTCTGAAATAGTAGTTTATTAGTCTGTGAATAGTACCGTCTATCCAAAAGTCGGTGTTATTTCGATTCGAAAAAATTACTGCTTATATTTTATATTTTATTTAATATTTTTAGAGCATGTATGCATAATTTTGGTGGGCAAAAAATATAAGTTATGAATTTATTTGGAGAAAGATAATTAGTGAATAGTGACTTATGGTATTTTATGAATTAGGAAATTAGAGAAATTAATTTTATGGAGTAAATTTAATAATTTTATAGAGATAAATAATATTTTCGGAGATGATTATTGAGGACTAATTTTAGCCATTTGATTGTCATACCAAAGACCAAATCAAAGCCATTCATCAACAACTTACTAAGGAAGTTGTTAAAAATGACCAAACTACCCTTAATGAGATTTTAAAGCCCTTAATTCCCCTTAAGCAATAACATTTCTTTTCCTTTTCCTTCTCCCTCTCTTGTCCGACCCTCTCCCTCTCCCTTCTCTTTATTTTTCTTCAATTTCTACTAACTAAACACACCAAATCTACTCCACTAAGCCTTAAGCAAGTGAATTTTCATGGAGATTTAAAGCTTTGGTTATGATTTTTGGTGTTGGATTTCAAGAAGAAAATTTGAGATTTCTCTACATATTTAAGTAAGTGTATTATAGATTTTCTTTTTATTTTTGGATTTTGATTTCTCCATTAGCATTTTCATGCTCATTCATGCTCCATTTCTTCTTCTACTTACTTTCTTGGTTGTGATTTTTGGTTTTTCCTTAATGTAGAGATTGGGGAACCCTCTACTAAGTATAAAGGTAAAGCTAAGGCATAGAGAGAAATTATCTAAGTTTGTTGAAGCTTAATTTGAGGTTTGTTCTCATAAATACACTTCCTTTAAATTATTTGAAATTTTTATAATTCTAGACAATAATGTGGAATTTGGGATTTCTTAGCATGACTTCATGCTTAATTGGGGAGGAAGACTCTTCCTGATACGGATTCAGTCTCACTCAACCATGGAGCTCAAGGGAGCATGGGTACCTCAACTTCTAACTTGCTTCCTTAAGCTTTAGGTGCCATAGAGGGGAAGTTTAGTTTGATCTTGGAAACTATTCCAATCTTGTCATAGAGTTCTTGGAATTAATTTCCATAGGGTTCCACGTCACTTCCTCCTTTTCTTGCTAAGAGTGGTCGAACAACTTGGCCAGAGGGAGGAGTTTTTTTTCTTGCTTTTCATGATAGTAGTTACCTTTAAATAATATTTATGATGGATTTAAGTGATGATGAAATTATTTTGCATGAAATCTTTAGTTGGGTGATTTTTTCCTATAACTAGAATTATGCTAAAATGGGAAAAATGAGCTCTATGATTAAATTGATGCATGTTAGTATGTAATTTATATTCTTGGGCAAGTTTTAAAAATATTTTAATGATTGAGTTGATGGGAGAAGCTCCCTTTCCCTAGGAGCTACATTTGGCCAAACCATGTGCATAGTTAAGGTTTGTGTTTCCTTACTTTCTCAAGCATGAATGGATTTCTAATTAATGCTTTATACGTGTATTTTGATGTTACTGAGACTAAATTGCATGAATGCTAGTTATATTAAACTCCCTATGACAAAAGTATGGTAAAAGTTGGGAATTTCGCTGCTAAAGCTTGTAAGTGAATGTTTTGAGCATATATGAGTGATGTTGAGACTTAATGAATGATGTTAAGATGACTAGAACTTAATTTGCATGATGAGAACCTCTTATGAGAATTTTCCGTATGTATGACTATGTATAGGATTCATATGTATTCTAAGAGTTTCTATAATTGTAATGAATGGAATTCTTGATTTTGTAATGATTAGCATGTGGCTAAAGTTTGGCATGAATATTTCTAGTAGATGTTGGAAAATGTCAATTTTCCTACGACTTAAGTCATAAGGATTTTTGAGGTAAAGTATGACATTATGCATGCATGCCTTAAGCGTAATTGTGTTTCTCATGATATATGAGGTATTTTGGGTGACTTGGATGAGAAAGAAATGATTTGTTTGATGAGATACACATTTATGCTAAAATATTTCCTATAACTTGATATCTGAGAAGTTTTGCATATATGTCATGAAGTTTGTTTATTTAGCATAATGAAATGCTTACATGTGTTTAGGAAATGATATGATGATGTTGGCTAATGAATATATGAAGTAAGTATGAAAAATGACTTTTATGACACAAAAATCCTATGTTAAGTTTATTATGACAAAGTATGAGTTTCATGACTTATTGGATTCTAAACTAAGAACCTATGATGAAATTAATTCTGCTAAAAGAATATAGTTCTATGAGAAATCTATGATTTAAAAAAAAAAAGAAAGGAAAATAAGATTTTAGCTCTAATATGATTGTTGAGAATTTGATGTGTGATTTGATTTATTCTGTTATATGAGCATGCTCGGCACTTAATGCCATTCTGATATTAGCTATGATCATATGCTAAGCACGTGGGTGCATTCTATATGAGCGGATGCGCTCTATCTATTTTTGTTAGGCTCTTAAAGCCCTCTGATTCTACTAGCTTACATAGCCATTCTAATCCTATTTCTGAAATCTTATTTGCTTCATTTTCTCCTAGGTGTGCATGAGCCCAAGAGTAAAATATTTAAAGGAAATTAAATTAATAAGATAATATTCATGATATGTATACTTGTGAGCAACAATTTATATTTATGATTTTCATGATTCAAATATATGGTTTAGGTGCCTTAGGTTTAATGAGATTATATTATA
Organism: Jatropha curcas; assembly: GCF_041381405.1. Taxonomy (NCBI): domain Eukaryota; kingdom Viridiplantae; phylum Streptophyta; class Magnoliopsida; order Malpighiales; family Euphorbiaceae; genus Jatropha; species Jatropha curcas. The sequence continues at coordinate 12,950,060 of NC_143154.1, read as the reverse complement.
TGATCTTAGTTTAGGAATATGTGATTATGTTAATACATGAAACTATATAGCACGTTGATGTGAAATTTAGATTTAAAATGATTAGCATGGTTATAGGTAGTATAAATATCAAAGGAAATGAATATATGATATGATATGATGATAATTATAAATTTTAGCTCTAATATGATTGTTGAGAATTTGATGTGTGATTTGATTTATTCTGTTATATGAGCATGCTCGGCACTTAATGCCATTCTGATATTAACTATGATCATATGCTAAGCACGTGGGTGCATTCTATATGAGCGGATGCGCTCTATCTATTTTTGTTAGGCTCTTAAAGCCCTCTGATTCTACTAGCTTACATAGCCATTCTAATTCTATTTCTGAAATCTTATTTGCTTCATTTTCTCCTAAGTGTATATGAGCCCATGAGTAAAATATTTAAAGGAAATTAAATTAATAAGATAATATTCATGATATGTATACTTGTGAGCAACAATTTATATTTATGATTTTCATGATTCAAATATATGGTTTAGGTGCCTTAGGTTTAATGAGATTATATTATATGATCTTAGTTTAGGAATATGTGATTATGTTAATACATGAAACTATATAGCATGTTGATGTGAAATTTAGATTTAAAATGATTAGCATGGTTATAGGTAGTATAAATATCAAAGGAAATGAATATATGATATGATATGATGATAATTATAAATTTTATTAATTTGTAATTTTAATATGATATTATGTGCCTTGAATGCTTATGCATGTTTGATATTCAAATCATTTTATAATTATGAAACTTCTTGTATAGATTCATGCTTTAAAGGTATGTTGCCATAGCAACATTAGAATATATGTGTTTTATGAGTACCACTGAGTTTTATACTCAGCCCGTCAATTTTCATCATGTGCAGATTGTAGACCGTGGTTGCTGCTCGAAGACTAAGGGAGTAGCATCAGAGCAGAAGAGATTTTTTTGGTAGTTATAGAATTAGTGTTATGTATTTAAGATTTATGGCATGTATAATTAATACCATTGGAGAATATGTCATTTGGGTATATGTAACTTAAGTATGCTTAAAGTATTGTGAACCCCTCCCCCGAAAACACAGGCATATAAATGCATATGACTAAGGGCAGAAATGCACGTGAATGTGTGAGTCGCCACCTTGTTTAATTATTTTAGGGTAAACTAGGAAAAAACCCTAAGTGACTCCAATTTTAATTAACCTAATTACTAGATTAATTATCCCAAAGTTTAAGGCACAATCTACGAACCCGAGGTGGATCCCGAGACTATGTCATGCTGATTGACTAACCTATGAGTGAATGCTTTGCAAGGAAGATGATGTAATTGGACCAATGAAAATGTTTATGCGATTTCGACTTGCCGCTCGGGGTTAAATCCCGAACGTGCCTACGTACTTCCGTTTGAATGGAAGATCAAAGTCAACGCAGTTCGATAGGCCTTTTTAAAAGGGCTTTGAATGGGTATGCTTAATGCATGAATGTGTGTATGCTTCATGCATTTTGTTTAGGCATTTTGCCAAAAAGGTTGATTGATTTATTGAGGCGTTTGTTGCCAAAAGGAAGTGTTTGATTGGGCTTATTGTTGCCAAAAAGAAGTGTTTGATTGGGCTTATTGTTGCCAAAAATGGATTAAGGCTTTTAGCCAAAGAGTTTTGTGATTTAGGCAATTTGTTTGCCAAAAGATTGGTTTATTTAAAGGCTTTTAGCCAAACATGTGTAGATTTGAAGGCTTCTAGCCAAAAGTGTTGATTTAGGCAATTTATTTGCCAAAAGATGTTGATTGGGCGATTGTCGCCAAAATGACTGATTTAAGGCTTTTAGCCAAAAGATTGATTAATTAAAGGCATTTTTCCAAGACTTTGTTTTAAGCGATTTGTCGCTAAAAAGGATTAATCTCACTTTATAAGCAATTTGTTTGCCAAAAGAGATCAATTGAATTGCAATGTAGGCAATTTATTGCCAAGAAAACGTGTTTGAATTAAGGCCTTTTAGTCACAATTATTGATTAATTGGACTTAAGCGGAATTGTTTGAAATAAAGGCGATTAAACCGTAGTTATTAATTAACTAGGTTATTTAGCCAATATTGTCGGATTTTATGCTTTAATACCACGATTATTAATTAACCGGGCACTTAAGCTTAATTGTATTTTAATTGAGGCAACTTATTTGCCATATGATGACATGAATGCATTTATGTAGTTGTAGAATTAGGAGTAGAAGAGAAGCATGCATGAAGTGCTAAAATTAAATAGGCAGAGTTTAGTTTATGTACCTGATTTAATCGACGGCCACTTCTTAACTCCAGGTTAAGCTCCTCGTTAAGGGAATATTAATTAATTCAAATTTAGTGACCAATTAAGAAAGCAAGAAAGCAATGAAGCTAAATTAAAATGCAGAAAAGCAGTAAAGAATCGCAAGGAGCGTAGGGGAGAAGGAGCGTCCGTCAACACAGACTGAGTGAGTTGAAAAGTCACACCGGGGCTGTATTTATAGGCAAAATCGGACTGTTTCGGCGGCCTGGTCTGCCGTGTCAAGCAGCCTGGGCCGCCATGTTCCGGCGGCCGGAGCCGCTGGGTCCGACGGCCTGAGCCGCAGTGGACTGGTGGCCCGAGCCATCGAGGCCGGTGGGTTTGCTACTTTCTTGTTCCGGAGGGTTTTCTGGGAGTTCCGGACCTCCAAAAAATATTCGGGGACCAGTTCCGTGATCCTCGTAATTTTCCGGACGTTTCAAGTACCATATTGGTATACTTTCGGTGAACTTTCTGAATGGCCTCCAGCCCGGCCGGACTATTTGCAGTCCGGAAAAACTGGCTTTTTGAGCCTAAAAATTTGGATATTCACAGTTGCCCCCCCACCGGCAACCATAAAAATGATTTATGGGAGTCGGTGGTTGTCTGAAGAAACAAATTTTGAGGATGGGCAGAGGAGGAAACCCGGCCGTTGGTTTTTTTCTTCTTTGAAATGAAATGATCAATGTCATGGATTTATGTTTGCAACTTAAAGATGTTTTTGCCTCTTTGAGGACTTGAAAAGAGATTTGTTTTATTTTTGTTTTTTTTTCTTTGAGAACCAAGGGTCCACCTAAAGTCGAAATGATCAAATGGCTTGGTTTTGGATGAAAAACGGTTGGTTATTGGTTAGGGTTTCACCCTAGGTTTTATGTAGAAAAAGGTTAACCATTAACCGGGTTCTACCCTGGGTTTGTGTAAAAGAGATTGACGATGGTTGGGTTTCACCCTGGATTGTGTATGTTTTTTTTTTATAACACTTGCCCCTTAATTCGACTTGGAGGATTTTGCCCCCTGCTTGAGAGAATTGATGCCCTTATTAGCTGAAATAGAATTTCTTCTTAATGAAAGACTAAAAATTCCATGATTACTTCTGTGATGGGAGAATGGTGAAGGTTCTTATCACTTCTTGCCCCCAGAATGGTGCTGACCATGGAATACTTCAAAACATTGGTGTTGTACTTGTCCAATCGATTGAGGAATCAAAGAGAACAAACCCACTTATATGACTCGAGGAAACAGACAATGTGGATGACATCGCTCATCTGAAAGGATCGAAGAAACGATGGTCTGAGTGGAGACGAGGCATTAAAGAATTACCTCTCAACAATTGTGTTTGACATTTTTTTAGGGTTGTTTTGGAAACCCCGGGGATTGAATTGACATTTTCCTCTCTCTCTCTTTTTTTTGAGGAATGACTCAAAGAGTGACGCTTTCAAAACGAACTTTTGAGAATGACTCGATTTTTGTGACTCGTTGTGGAATGACCACTGGTGATAGAGACTTGATTTTAGAGACTCATTGGAGCCTCGATTTAGAGACTCAAATTTTTCTTGTGGTGAATTTTGACTCGAAGGAAATTCAGTGATTCCTGGAAAAAAAATGATTTATATACTCCCAAGGAGACCTTTGAAAGGGATTTTTTTTTTTTTGCCTTAACTTTTGCCCAGTAGCCGCCCTTTCGGGTTTTCGACTCTAGCAGGCTCTTTGCCCTAACTTTTGCCTAGATCGCCCTTTCGGGTTTTCAGCCTAGCGGGCTCAATTCTTGCCTGAAGCCGTCCTTTCGGGTTTTCAACTCCAGCTTTTATTTTTCTTTTCTTCTTTTTTTTTTTATTTTTTATATTGGCAAAGAGAAAATGCTATTTATGATGCAAACTTATGTTTGTGACCGCGCCTTTGCGGCTGCCTACGTATCTCCAAGAACTCTTCGGGGGATGGGGAGAATCAGGTCTTTCGTAGTTCCTTCCAGGATGCGAACTTCGTGCTCGACTGGTGCGGAATTAATCTCCGACTTGATGTTATTGCGGAATTCCTTTCCGTCTTGGTGCGGAATTTATTTTCGACTTGCTGTTGGGGCAAAATTCAATTCCGACTTAATGCTGATTGTGGAATTCATTTCCGATTTGATTTCTTCGGGATTCCTTCCCGACTTGATATTAATACAGAATTCATTGCCAACTTGATTTCTTCGCGGGATTTCTTCCCGGCTTGATGTCTTTGCGGGATTCCTTCCCGATTGGATGTCTTTGCGGGATTCCTTCCCGACTGGAGTTGATGCAGAATTCATTTCTGACTTGATTTCTTTGCGGGATTCCTTCCCGGCTTGATGTCTTTATGGGATTCATTCCCGACTTTGATGATGTTGAATCAACTTATTGACTCGAGCTCGTATGATAGTGATGACCCTAGGCGAATCTGACTTTGTTGTTGTAGTGGTTTTACCACTGGTTGACTGAAATATGACTTGTATTCATCACAAAGAGTTTTGAATACCCACATTGTGGTGGTAACTTGAGTGGCTTGAGTGTTGAAGAAGCTTTTATGCTTTGAGTTTGTGGCTTCGCCATGTTTGAATTCTTGAGGTTAATTTGATTCCTTTTCTTGAACTTTATCTTCCTCTGAATTTGAAACTTATTTTCTCAATGGTTCTCCTCTCCATAAGGAATTTTGAGGAGACTCTTCCTTTTCCTTGTTTTGAGAAATGATCATTGTTTATAAGGACACTTGTACTTGTGCCATGCCTGGCGCTTGATTTTCAAGGTGTTTGTTGTCATCCAATTTGTGGAAATGACTGCTTCTTTTAACTTGCTTTTTCAAAATGTGAGCAGCCGCTTAGTCTTTGTCCTTATGGCTGAAATGATTTGTCATCTACCCTTGATGGGCTTGAATTTAACGGATAGCTTGCAGTTGACCCGTTTTTGACAACTTGATTTCATGTAGCTTTGTCCTTGATTTCTTTCTTTTGTGCAGAAGTTCCTTTTGACCCATTTTCTTTTCTTTTGCTTGTTTGCTTCCTTTTGACCAGGGATTCCTTTTGTCCCGTTTTTCCTTTTGCTTGCTTAGAAGCAGCCTCTCCATAAAGAATTTTGAGGCAACTTGATTCTGAGATGTCTTGAGTAGTGTATGGATAGCATTGCGACTTCGTGCAGACCCAACCCAATTCCAAACATAACTTCTTTATTCTGTCGCTTTTAAGCTCAAAATTCAGACACCTTTCTATCGGAGCATCTTCCATTCCTGGGTTTTCGGAGAAACCATTCTGGCCCTATCCCCTTCAATCGGCTTTACCTCGGTACTGTTTGAAGTCTTGCGTACCCTTTGCTGGATCCTTTCCATGATTACCCTTCAAAACTTCCCCTTTGATGGTGCTTCTTAGGATGCCCCCAACTTTGATTGATGCAGAGCAAATGAATGCATTTTTCTTTGCCAATTTTTATTATCTTTTTATCATCATTTTTTTTAATTTTTTATTATTATTTTTTTCAATTTTTTTTTTGTGCTTTCACAGGAAAGGATAGGGAAAGAGCATAAACATGATTGGAACGTAAACTGATCACTTTTTATTGATAAGACAAAATTTATGTATAAAAGACACTTAGATTTACAAATGAAAACTTGAATGGAAATGAAAATGAAAAGAAAAACGAGACCCTAAAAGATAGACTCTGGGTGGACTGTGATGGACTAGGATGGGATTGATTATAGTGACTTTGTTCTTCTCGATGCTTAAATCGATCAGACAGGTTATTGTTGGTCTTGAACAATTCCTTTGTTCTTTTGGAGGTTTGATCTCAACCTTCTCAGACACAAACTTCATTCATTTCTAAGAAAAGTTCGAAAGGATCGAAAGATTCTTATTCAGCAATTTTTTTTTTGCATTAATCCTATGGTTAGGCAAGGGATTGGTTGTTATTCAGCTTGCTCTTGGGGATGATGGACCCATTGTCAACCAGGTCTTGTAGGCGGTTTTTCAAAGTCCAGCATGATACTGCTTCTTGTATGAGTCTTCTTTGAGTTGACCCAACTGGATTAAGTCTTCCACCTTAGTTGCAGTCGCAATGAGCGATTGGAACGTAGGCAAGTACTGTGTTTGAAGTTGTGACTGGTAGATAGGCAGTAAATTCTTGATTATTATGTCAACTTGTTCCTGTTCAGAGGGTCGGTTGATCATTTGAGCAGCTTTGGCTCTCCACCTCGAAAGGAACGAGGAGAAGGGCTCATTGTTCTTTTGTTTAGTGGTTTCCAGCTCCCTCCGGGTAACATCCACTTCGATATTATAATGGTACTACGTGTTGAAAGCATTGCATATGTCCTCCCAATTCTTCATTTTGGAACGATCCAAGCTCACAAACCATCTTAATGCAGCACCAGTCAAAGATTGCTAAAACAACTGAGCAAGGAGCTCACTGTTCAGGCCAAACGGGTTGAGGGCACCCACATACATTTTCAGGTGCATTTTGGGACAAGTGGTTCCGTCAAACTTGTCCATGTTAGGCATCTTGAATTTTGTAGGTAATCTTGCTTCGGGGAACAAGGACAAGGAGTCCATGTCCACCACTTCCTTGTGTGTCTTGAGGGCAGTAATAGACTTTTCCAACAATTCCAGCTTCTCTCTCATTTTCTGAGCTTCCAGCTCAGAAGCAGTTCCAGAGGGCATGTCATCCAGGGCAGGGTTTGAGGACGTCAATGCAGCGCTGGGTCCCTGATTGGAGGCAGCAGGTCCGCTTCCCCCGGCTGAAGCTCCATTTCCATTACCACCACCTAGTTCAGCTATTAGGGCAGTCCTTTGGGTGGCCAATGCCTCATTCATTCTAACCTCCATTCTGGCCTCCAGTTGTTCAATGAGGTTTTGGATGTCAGTAAGTGATGCCATTGGTGCAGTCGGAGTTGTTGGACTTGTGGATGAGAGCTCAGTTGGTGTTTCGAGTACAGGTGGTCTTTGGAGGGGTGCCTGTGAAAGGACATAGTCAAAACGATTAGACTATCGTATATAAGGTGTTTTCATAGGGTATGTGAGATAGTGTGAGGTAGGGTAGTGTATGGGTAAGGTATTTGGACTTGACCCTGTGAGATGGGACGGTTTGACCTTGTGTGGTAGGGTAATGTTGGTATGCTAGGACACCTAGGATAGAACCCAATGGGATGTGATATGTAAGGTAGAGTGCTTAGGGCTGGACACCTCGACTTTTCGAAAGGCCCTAATGTGAACCCCTACCCAAAACATCATATGCATGTGGATGCATGTGACTAAGGAAGAAATGCACGTGATGTGTGAGTCGCCACCTTGTTTAATTATTTTAGGGTAAACTAGGAAAAAACCCTAAGTGACTCCGATTTTAATTAACCTAGTTACTAGATTAATTATCCCAATGTTTAAGGCATGGTCTTCGAACCCGAGGTGGATCTCGAGACTATGTCATGTTGATGAACTAACCAAAAATGAATGCTTTGCAAGGTAAAATGATGTAATTGGACCAATTGAAAGTGATTTCGACTTGCCGCTCGGGGTTAAATCCCAAACGTGCCTACGTACTTCCGTTTGAATGGAAGATCAAAGTCAACGTAGTTCGATAGGCCTTCTTTGAAGGGCTTTGAATGGGGATGCTTTATGCATGAGTGTGTGTATGCTTTGTGCATTTTGTTTAGGCATTTTGCTAAAGACTTGATTAATTTTTAGGCATTTGATGCCAAAAATGTTGATTTTAATGGCTTTTAGCCAAAAAGATTGCTTTAGGCAATTTATTGCCAAAAATGTTGATTGGGCGATTGTCGCCAGAATGATTGATTTTAAAGCTTTTAGCCAAAAAGAGTGATTTAGGCAATTTGATTGCCAAAATGATGTTGATTGGGCGATTGTCGCCAAAATGATTGATTTAAGGCTTTTTGCCAAAATAAGTTGATTAATTTTAAGGCATTTTGCCAAAAGATCGATTTAATTGTAGGCAATTTGTTGCCAAAACGTGATCGATTAAGGCTTTTAGCCACAATTATTAATTAATTGGACTTAAGCCGGATTTGTTTGAAATAAAGGCGCTTACACCATAGCTATTAATTAACTAGGTGTTTTAAGCCAATATTGTCGGATTTGGGCTTTAATACCACGATTATTAATTAATCGGGCATTTAGCCTAAATTTATTTAATTGAGGCAATTTGTTTGCCTAATGATGACATGGATGCATTTATGCAGTTGTAGAATTATTAGGAGTAGAAAAGAAGCATGCATGAAGTGCTAAAATTAAATAGGTTCAGTTCATGTACCTGATTTAATCGTCGACCGCTTCTTAACTCCAGGTTAAGCTCCTCGTTAAGGGAATTAATTTTAATTTAATTTTAAGTGACCAAGTATCACAAAAATAAAATAAAACTAAAATTAAAAAATGCAAGAAAGCAGTAAAGAATCGCAAAGAGCGTAGGGAGAAGGAGCGTCCGTCAACACAGACTGAGTGTCTCAAAACGGAGCCCCAGAACCGTTTTTTATAGGAAAAAATGTGACCCCGGGCGCCCCTGTCCGCCTTCGAGGGCGGGCATGCCCGCCTGGGCTGGGCGGGCGTGCCCGTCCCCGCGGACGGGCATGTGTGCCTTTTCCCCTCTCTTTTTTCTTTTTTCGTTCCGGAGGCTTTTCCAGGAGTTCCGGACCTCCAAAAAATATTCCGAGACCAGTTCCGTGATCCTCGTAATTTTTTGGACATTTCAAGTACCATATTGGCACACTTCCGGTGAACTTTTTGAATGACCTCCGGTTCGACCGGACTGTTTGCAGTCCGAAAAAAATGGCTCTTTGAGCCTCAAAATTTGATTATTCACAGCTGCCCCCCATCGGCGACTATAAAAATGATTTATGGGAGTCGATGGTTGTCTGAAACACAAATTTTGAAGGCGAAAAACAGACGCGTCCAGAAGACCCGCCTTTTGGCTCCTTTTTTCTTCTATAAATAGCTTAAACTTTCATTTTTTCATTCATTTCCATCCTCTTACTCTAAGGCTCTCTCTCAAATTCTCCCAAATCTCTCATCATGGCTTTCTCCGATTATGGCAGCGACGAGGATCTGCTGGAGTCTCTGGAGATCTCTTTCAGTGATGTCGATCTCATGGCGGATGCTGATACTCACGCTTCTATGACCGGCGTCTTTGCCCAGGTACGCTTGCTTTGTTGGCATATTGTCCATTATTTTAGGCCAAATTGTGATTTTGGGCCTTAGGCCGAAATGTAATTTTTTGGGCCTTAGGCCAAACTGTGATTTCTGGGCCTTAGGCCAAATTGTGATTTTTTGGGCCTTAGGCCAAATTGTAATTGACTTCTTTTTGTGCTTACTATTTTTATTAGTATGCATACTAGGAGGGGATTAAGATATCTTTTAGTTAGGAACCAAAGGATAACCTTAAACTGTTTTACCTTTTAGGGTGCATACATTAGGCTGGACGTAGGCGAGTCCTCCATTGCTGAGATCCCATTTGACATACTTGATCATAATAACCCGGTCGGAGCCGTCATTGGCCCTTCTCACCTGGACTTCTTAAGAAACCTCGAGCTGGGTAGGCAGAATTATAAGAGCCTACTGGGTGCGTTGGCTGAGAGATGGTGGGACACCACCAACACTTTCCACTTCTCTTTTTTCTTTTTTCGTTCCGGAGGCTTTTCCGGGAGTTCCGGACCTCCAAAAAATATTCCGAGACTAGTTCCGTGATCCTCGTAATTTTTCGGACATTTCAAGTACCATATTGGCACACTTCCGGTGAACTTTTTGAATGACCTCCGGTCCGACCGGACTGTTTGCAGTCCGAAAAAAATGGCTCTTTGAGCCTCAAAATTTGAGTATTCACACCTAAGTTCTCAAAAAAAAATTTTTTTTTTTGGGTTTTAGGGGCCAAAATGTGAACTTTTGGGCCTTTGTGGCCAAATTGGACATTTTTGGGCCTTTGGGGCCAAATTAAGAATTTTTGGGCCTTAGGGGCCAAATTGTGAATTTTTGGGCCTCTGTGACCAAAATATAATCTTCGAGGTCTCAGGGACCAAAATGTAATTTTTCAAGTCTCACGGACCAAAATGTGATTTTCCAGCTTTTGAAATGGAATGTTTTTTTTTTTTTTTTGTGAAGTATGGGATGAATGCATGAATGCGCACAACATCGCAATATAATTCATTTTAATGGAATGATTCAGCATCATTGGGTGCATACAGCCCTAAAGGATAGGTTCTATAGGCTATGACACAAATAGAGAATAGGCTTATAAAGGGACCCTTGAACCTTGAGCATGGATATACCTAACCGCATGTGAAACAAGGAGTTTCGCGTGGGTCCGACAGTACGCATACTCATGGGCCACCCCCAAAAGGATTATGGATGGTTTGCAGTAACAGGGAGGATGCTTTGGCTGTCCGTCGACATAATCAAGGAGACCTGCCGATCAGCGCTACTTGCTATCCAGACTCAGAAGTTTGAACAGAAGAGAAGAAATTCATTTGAAATTCATTTTTTATGTAATGGAGAAAAGGATTCTCAATCGTGCAAATAAATAAACAAATTTGAATGATTCAAAGTAAATTTCAATTAGGTCCAAATTCTTTTTATTAAGCATTCTTAAAGAAAGAATACTTAATCTTTGTTGGGGTACTCTGCAAAACAAAGCATAGTAAAATAATACCCTAAAGAAGGGCAGGTTAGTTTACATAACAATTGTAGTCCACTTTATGCAAAATGATTACATAATTCTCCAGTGAAGTCGCCAAACTGTGAACCCCTCCCTCGAAAACACAGGCATATAAATGCATATGACTAAGGGCAGAAATGCACGTGAATGTGTGAGTCGCCACCTTGTTTAATTATTTTAGGGTAAACTAGGAAAAAACCCTAAGTGACTCCAATTTTAATTAACCTAATTACTAGATTAATTATCCCAAAGTTTAAGGCACAATCTACGAACCCGAGGTGGATCCCGAGACTATGTCATGCTGATTGACTAACCTATGAATGAATGCTTTGCAAGGAAGATGATGTAATTGGACCAATGAAAATGTTTATGCGATTTTGACTTGCCGCTCGGGGTTAAATCCCGAACGTGCCTACTGTTTTCCCCCGGAGAAAATCAATGTTGTTTGTTTTTGGAAAAAGGTGATAAAAAATCTTTTTGGATATGCGATGCCGATAAATCGGTCTTATAAATTATTTTTAGTCGCCACCCATTATTTCGGCAATGGGAACGTTTCCAATTTTAATTTATAAAATGACTCCATTTAACCCAATTTTATTCAAGGCCTATTAATTAGAAAAACTGGTCAGGCGAACCAATGAGGTTCTAGGTAAGGGAATTGGGTATGTCGGCCCGTTGGAAGCCGACGCCCGGAAAACCGGCCTCTTTTAACCTACAATTTCTAATTTTATTTTATTTTAGAAAAGCCAATTTATTTAATTAAACCCCAATCCGATTAAATCGAACCGAGTTCCTATGTGGAAAATTAATTAATCGTCCCAATCAAATCTAATTATCACATAGCAATTATTCAAATCAAAGCAATTAAATCAAAGCGATCAAACCAAATAAATAAAAAGACCCGCTCTTGCCTTATGGTTAAAGGCGGGCAACAAACCGAACCGAAAATATTAAATCAAATAAATAAATGACCCGCTCTTGCCTTATGGTTCAAGGCGGGCAACAAACTGAACCTAAAATACATTCTACCCGATTTAAATCCAACCCATAAACCCAAAATCATGCATATTTATTATTTAACACTAGAAATGCAAACTGTTAATAAACATGCAAATTAAACTTAAATATAAATAAATCAACAAACTTAATTTTATTTTTCATTTAAACATAAATTGCAAAATTCATATAAATAAACACATAAAATTGCATTTTAGTATTCTAAGCTTAATCTAAACTGTGATCTGTTCATAATTGGGCATTTTCAAATTTATTGAAGAAATTAGATTTTATTTTCGTATAAAATTTATTATTATTATTATTTTTATTTTTTTGGAAAAATCGATGAACAGTCGCGTGACGCAACTGTTCTTGGATGAACAGTTGCGTGACACGACTGTTCTTCATGAGCCGTGAATAGTGAACAGTGAATAGTGAACAGTGAATAGTGCACAGTCGCGTGACGCAACTGCACAGTCGCGTGACGCAACTGTTCTTGGATGAACAGTCGCGTGACACAACTGTTCTTCCAGGAACAGTTGCGTGACACAACTGTTCTTGGATGAACAGTGGCGTGACGCAGCTGTTCATCCAAGAACAGTTGCGTGATGCACTGTCCTAGCCCAGAATTCATTTTTAAATGTTTTATTTACATTATTTCTTACTTAAATACGATTTAAAGACTTAAAATGGCCAAATATGAACAGAACATGATTTAAAGAAACTTAGATTACTAAAACCACAAAAATATTACTAAAATCACAAAAATGTATAAAAAAAATACAAAGAATGTTAAGGAAATTACCTGATCCTCAGATTGATGCTTGCAAATGGATCAAATCTCTTAACAAATGATAGTTAAGATTTCCAGAAGCTTTGTATCCAAGGATTTAATTGTGGTTTCTTTATAGTATGTTTTTTAGGCTTTCAAAATCGTGTTCTTCCTCTTTTTTTTGTTATGTTCTGTGTTTTTTTTTTGTTCTCCTCTTCTGTTCTCTTCCGAAAATTGTGAGAAAGAGATGTATTTATAGGGTAGGTCAAGACACAGCTGCGTCACGCTACTGTAGCTGCGTGACACTACTGTAGCTGACTGTAGCTGCGTGACGCTACTGTAGCTGCGTCACGCTACTCATTTGTTGAACCTGATGAACAGTGATGAACAGTGATGAACAGTTGCGTGACGCAACTGTTCTTGGATGAATAGTTGCGTGACGCAGCTGTTCTTGCGTGACGCAGCTATGACTCAGCCAACTATTCAACATTATTTTTAATTTAAATCCTTGGATTAAAAGACTTCTAGATAGCATTAACCCATTTATTTTGCATCCTCATTTCCTCATTGGATCAGGCGGGGCATAAAAAACACGCGTCAACAGTTTGCCCCCCCACTTTATCATTAATTGTATAAACGATTAATGTTAAAGTGGTCCTATTGACGCTCCTTCAATCTGGCCACCATCCTCAAGGCTCAGTTTGATCGGCTTGAAAGATGTTGGATTAACTTGATCATCTGGCCACCTACTCAGCTCGGTTTGATCGGCTTTCGTCGGCTCCAGTTGGATTTGTGAATAACTCCAAAGCTCGGTTTGATTGGCTTCGAAGACACTTCCGAGGCGCGGTCTGATTGGCTCGAAGGATTTTGTATGCCCTGGTCAACTTCGCAATACACCATCATTGACCGGGAAGGGAACCCAAATAGCTTCGCAATACACCATCACTATTCGGTGGGAGAATTGAAATTGGCCTGATTAGCTTCGCAACAACACCATCACTAATCAGTAAGAGAGTTGACTCGATCAGCTTCGCAACAACACCATCACTAATCGAGAAAAATAATCCAAACAGTTTCGCAATACACCATCACTGTTCGGTGGGAGAATTGAAATTGGCCTGATTAGCTTCGCAACAACATCATCACTAATTGAGAAAAATAATCCAAACAGCTTCGCAATACACCATCACTGTTCGGTGGGAGAATTGAAATTGGCCTGATTAGCTTCGCAACAACATCATCACTAATCAGTAAGAGAGTTGACTCGATCAGCTTCGCAACAACACCATAACTAATCGAGAAAAATAATCCAAATAGCTTCGCAATACACCATCACTGTTCGGTGGGAGAATTGAAATTGTCCTGATCAGTTTCGCAATAACACCATCACTAATCAGTAAGAGAGTTGACTCAATTAGCTTCGCAACAACACCATCACTAATCGAGAAAAATAATCCAAACAGCTTCGCAATACATCATCACTGCTTGAGGATTGTCCTGATCAACTTCGCAATACATCATCATTAACCAGGAACAGGATTGACTCGATTCGCTTCGCAATACATCATCACGAATCGAGAAAAGGATCCAAACAGCTTCGCAATACATCATCACTGCTTGGTGGGACCTATCGGCTTCGAAAAACCATCACCGGTTGACCTGAAAAATTATTCAACAGAAAAAGAGCAATATCTGTGTACAAACAGACCTTGCCTTTTTGTTAGAAGAATGTTGGGACATCATATGCCCCCATGCATTAATTATAAATTTCAAAAGTTTGCATCAGGGCAAAAGATTATACTTTTGCCCCCAGTCCGGAATTCCGACTTAGGACCAAAAGTATCATCTTCTTAGGCAGACCTTCAATGTTTATTGTCAAAATTTGGTTTGAAAGGTTTGCAAAAATTTAGTAAAAATTTTAGGCCAGAAGAATTTTAAGCCTGAATTTTCAAGTATACCCTTCCTGATCCAATGTTTGAGAGAAAACTTACCTGAGGGTAATTTGGGCAATTTGATGCTCCTCCCCCCTGTATGGTGAGTAGACAAAATCGCTGAAGTGTACGAATTGTATATCGACGTCAAATTGCTTGAACGGGTCACTATGGGCTTTAAACGGACCATTTGGGCCTTATGGGCTTAACGAGTGTGATGGGCCCTTCCTTTGGGCTTGAGGGTTGTTGATGGGCCCCTCCTTCTCTTGGACTTAGAGAGGTGGGCTTGGACCCAGCGCTTACTTATACGTAAGTTTCTTCTAACCATTTCATTTAGCAATTGCACCAAATGTTCTTTTCTGTGCTTGCAGGTGCCTGCTCAAAGGTATCAGGAGGTGTGCCAGCGGTTCGGCTTCGCCCGGTCTTACATCGCTCGACTCTACGCTGATCGCGACGAGAGGGTATGTATCTCATATGCGTTACTTTCTTCTTCTTTTGTCTGCATACCCTTCTTACATATTTCTGCTCTTACAGGATTTGGAGATTGGGAGGTTGCAGAGGCACCAGTCTCGCCAATCCAGCGCTGTTACCCGATTCCAGCTGGAGGTGGATCGACTTCGGACAAGGTTAGAGGTGGAGGGGATTCCGCTAGACTTCTCCAGAGAGGATGATGATGGTTCCTCATACGATGACGCACTGCTATCTCCACCCCCTCAGGCAGTTGCTGGTCCGAGCCGGAGGCGTCGCTAGCTAGGCTCCTGTTTTTTTGACTATTTTTGAAACATTTTTGTAGTTTGTAGGATTATACGTACAGTTTTATTAATTTTATGACATTATTTTACATCTTTACAGTATATTTGCTTTTATTACAGTATCGTTTATACGTGTATTTCTTACAACTTGTGAGATTTTATTCCTGCAAAAACAAAATATAAACACAAAAACACAAAATAGCAGTATCCCACTTATTCACAAGAGTGGTCCACCCTGTTAGTGATCAATGAACCAATTTATTGTAAATGAATAAATGGAATGAAATGAAATAAAAGACTAAATAAGGAATTTAAAATGAAACACGACAAAAATCAATTAGAAACAGAAATGGATCGTAGTACTTACCTGACAGGGCGGTCCACTCGGTGAATGCGGACGTAATGGCTCAACCATCCTTTCTCGGTTAATGCGATCATAAAGGCTCAACTTCCTTATTGTACAAATCGTCCTTCTTATTAACGCAGGCATAAATGTCTGCCAACTGGAGCGACCTACGCATAAATGCTCTTCCAACCACTATTGACGGTAAATATCAGGTCTGATAATGATGGTGCTTCATTCATGAAACCCCTTACACTTCTATAAATGAAGGCTTCCTTTTACGGCCTCTTCACACCCAGCATTCAAAACAAATCCATTCCTTAGATGATCCTTTTCCATGGCTTTCAGGAACCAAGTTTCATCCTTCGTCCAATCCATCCCTGACGACTTATGGCAGATTCCCCCTATGGACCAACTCGCCTGGTTGAAATATTTCAAAGACCTAAAACCTAACCATGGCTTCTTGTCTTGGCTCGTTACACACTTCAATCCTAACATCATGGTTTTTCGGTTTGAAGACGCTGAAATAACTCCGACCTATGAGGAAATGTGCGCCATGATGGATCATCATCCTGAACAAGACGAAACTCCGGCTTTACCCCCAGGTCCTAGGTATGATCTAGCTGAAATTGCGGCCCTGTGCCCGGTTTACCTTCTTGACGGCATAAACACGGATCAAGGTCTTCCTCTAGAGCCTTTTCTGAGTAAGGTTCTGGCCATGGATCTAGATCCCTCTTGGATTCAAGCTTGTTGCTTCTTGCTGTTAAATGTATATGCCATGAAGAACCGTCAACCCGGAGTTGGAGACTTCCGTCTTCTGACAGTTGTTCGTGACATGCAACTGTATCATCGTACCGTATTCATGATGATCATGGGAGAAACGATGTGCTGGGTCAGGGATATTGCCCTTCACATCACCAACTTTAACATTCACCATCGCGGTTGTCCAATGTTACTGCAAGCCTGGGCTCTAGACAAGTTAAGCCTGATTCTTCCAGTCCCAGCTCGTTTAATTCCAACCTACGGTCCTGTCAACTTTCGGTCTCGGACTCGAGGACATTTCGACTTTGGGGATAACCCGACAATTCGGTGGACTTGTCCTTGGTGGAGGATCAGACTGGTCACTACTGGAAGCATGAACCTCAACTATGTGTTGTATGCCAGTCTAGACCGTTCCATGGCCTATTTCCCAGACAGGATCAGCCGTCAATACGGTATGATACAACGCGTTCCCAGAATTCATAACTTCGAGAGTGGTCTCGTGACGCTGCATCTGCTGACCAATTTGGCTGACCGTTGGCGAAACCGAAACACCAGGTACCTAGGTCAAGGAGTGATGCAGGACACTGTGACACCCGAGTATGTGAACTGGTTTTTTACCCCATGATGATGTTAAGTTCTGCAAGGATCGGTGTCTGATGGTAGCCCTTACTGAAATAAATGTTGTTATTGCTTTCTCTGTCTTCTTTTGAGCTCGGGCTTTGAGCTCCTATTTAATGTATCTGCTTTCTTTGAATCAATGAATTTGCTGATTCTGCCTTTATTAATTCCTGCACACATGGATAACACCAAACAACAAAACTTTTCCTTCGAAATTATTTGTCGTGTTAGTTATTCGGGCCTCCTGCCCTTAGGTTAATAAAGAAATGCTCATAAAAATGAATTATTTGATATAAATACAGAAGCTTACGCTTGGGGAGAACAAGAATGGTATGACTATTTATTACCTGCACAGATCAAACAAAAACAACATATGCAACTTCTTTATGTATGCATGAACCTACATGAGTACTAAGGTTTTATTCATGGTTTTATTGATCTTTCCAAGGAAATCGCCGAGAAAATGGCACTTGACCTTCTAATCGCTGTCTAAGAGAATCCAATAACCGGGCAGGACCAACAGCTACACATCTTTAAAACAAATGAGCAAATGCTGACAACATAGGCAGAGAGGAATGTCTTGTAATCGACAATCATGCCCCAGAAACAAAAGGGAAGAAGATTTTGAGAATCAAGCTCTTTATTGCACATACTTCTTTCAACATTATACAGAAGTGAAGAGAAATTATTTCAATACAATGGTTATTCATTCTAACTACTCATTTGCCTATTCTCCTTCTAATCAAGTTGATGACATTGAGCAACCAGTTGCAAGCATGTCACAAATGCATGGCATAGATTTCGCATTTAAACTAAGCACCATGCGTTAATCTCGAAACTCTTTATTTTTATTATTATCATTTTTTATTATTTTTATTATGCTCTAACTTTTGCCTAGGCCGCCCTTTCGGGTTTTCAACCTAGCGAGCTCATTTCTTGCCTAAGCCGCCCTTTCGGGTTTTCAACTTAGCCCTTTCTTTTCTTTTCTTTTCTTTTTTTTTTTTAATCGAAATCATCATTTCAGACATTGAATCTCTTCATTTGTTCTTGACTGACAATCCGATTAACAGGCTTCCCTTCCGAAGTGACCAATTCAGCGGCACCCTTATCCGACAGCTCCTGGATTTTGAATGGTCCATGCCAATTGGTTCTGAATTTCCCTCTAGGGTGACTCTGGGATTCGTGGTCTAACAGTCTGATCAACACTGAATCTCCACTTTTCAAAGTCCTTGGATGTACCCGCTTACTGTAGAAACAAGCAATCATTCTTTCTTTCTTTTTTCATTCATTTCATTATTATTATTATTATTATTTTATTTTTTATTTTATTATTTTTTTTTATAACATGCCATTCCTACAGCACTGTTACTCAGGACATCCATATGCGGAAGAAGGAAGTCATCTTTGGGCGAGGCTGTAGTCGACACAGGTTGTTAGTCCCCCCCTTTTTTGGGCATAGGGACTATGTTCGTCGACCACTCAGGGTAATGCATTACCTTCCCAGAAACTTGCATCTAGCTCTTTCTGAACCATAGCCTTCATCTTGTTTTGCCACTTCTAGTTTGACCCATCTCCTTTTCCGCTTTACTGGCTTGATATTTGAATCGATAGGGATGACATGTCCTATAATCGGCTTATTGATCCCCCGGTATATCAGCATAACTGTAGACGTTCTTGGAAATCGTTTTTGAGCTCAAGCTTAAAGTCTGATCCGATTTCGATTATTTTTTGAGATTTTGGGCGGTGCTTAGGTTAAATGCAAAATGATGCAATGCATTTATGCCAAATATGCGTGTGGTATAATCAATGCCATGAACATAACAATCAGGAGAAGTAAGAAAACAAGTAATCAAAATTCATTCCCATTGATTGAAATAGTAAATGAAGTTCATTCAAATTGTTCTTAAAGCAATATTCAGAAAAACAAAAAGAAAGATTAAGAGCTTGTTCAATTCGCCCATTAGATAACTTTAATGGTTTCTGGGCGCCGACTTATTATGCTCAGGAGGCTTGGTGATCTTCCCGCTATCTATCAAATCTTGGATATCATGTCGGAGCTTGAGACAATTATCAGTAGAATGACCTTTACACTGATGATATTCACAGTCTTGATCAGCGAACCTACCCTGAATAGGCTTAGATGGATTAATTGGCAACTTTGACAATACGCCATTCTCAATGCAGGATCTCATGACTGCGCTTAAAAGCATGCCCAAATCAGTGAATTCCCTTTTCTTTTTCTCCTTAACAGCTCTAACTGTATTACTACTCCCTAATTGGTTTGTAGCTGCATGACCAACATTTTTGTTATGATTACTGCTGGAAGACCGGTAGTTACCAAACCCTCGGTTCTTCTTTTTCTTTTTGTTGTACAGTTCTTCAAAATTCAATTCAGCCCTCCGTATCCCCAGATCCAGGCCGTCACATCTTTTCCTATAGTTCTTGTACGATGTCTGAGGAAATCCTCGCAACACATCCTCTTCGCCGTATTGGTTCATCTGAGCAACACGGATGGACTCCGACAAATGGGACCTCGGGTCATCACTCTCCGCAAACAGGGTATGCTTTGAAGAAGTAGAATTTGTGGGCTTCAAGACATACTCTGTCACATGAAAATTGATGACTGGATCTTTTTCTTTCGAAACAGATATCCTCTCCACCTTGTCCTTTAGTTCTACTATTTGCTTAATTAGCTCATTCTCAGTCGGACTAGCATTATCAGCTGATG
Source organism: Jatropha curcas (assembly GCF_041381405.1). Classification (NCBI taxonomy): domain Eukaryota; kingdom Viridiplantae; phylum Streptophyta; class Magnoliopsida; order Malpighiales; family Euphorbiaceae; genus Jatropha; species Jatropha curcas. The sequence goes on along the minus strand of NC_143154.1, from coordinate 12,930,193 downwards.
CTTGACTACCCAAGGTGTGTTCTGGAGCCTCTCTTCCCTCCACTATAGGCTGATTACTTGAAGTAGGCGGCACTTGGTTCTGGGCTCTATCTTGAGCAAGAGCAGCAGCTATTATTTCAGAAATGGTCCTTATCTGGGCTGGAGAGAAACCCGTCTCATTCACAGTGTTATCAGCCATCCCAACCAAATATGAATCAGAAATTGAATCCGAAGAACTTGAATGAATCACAGGACTAAACGGAGCAGGCTCAGGGATTGGGATACTCTGACCAAACGTTGACCAGGGCGTCGGTGCCAAGCTCTCGAGGTGATTTCCCGGGAAGGATCAATTCTGACTGATAGATATAAACATCTGAGTTAAAATGGGTCCTGTATGTATGCATGAGAAAATGAAAGCACATAGGATGAGAAATGCATTTCTAATGTGCTAAAGATCGGTGTGGAAATAAGATCTTGATTTCGACGACTGGAATCAAAAATTCGGTGTGAATAATATGATAATAACTTATTTTGTATTCAAACATTTCTGACATTATCTGTCGTTGACCGTTCCTTTTGGATTTTACAGTCAACTATTTTCACTCAAGTCCCTAATTTTTGCCTTGGAATGAAAGAATTTCCAAGCGGGATATTTTATTTTATTTTTTTTGTCCTTAATTTTTGCCTTGGAATGGAAGAATCTCCAAGCGGGATTTTTATTATTTTTTTTGTGTCCTCAATTTTTGCCTTGGAATGGAAGAATCTCCAAGCGGGATTTTTCTTATTTTTACTTTTTTTGTTTTTGTATCCTTACTTTTTGCCTTGGAACATATGGTCCCAAGCAGGATCTCGTTTTGTTTTGTTACAAATTTTGTAATCTCTTGCTCACTTATTTTCAGATAATGCGAGAAATGTGACAATACAAAGGAATCGCAACCCCCTTATAACTCCCTTTTCTTTTGGGTATTGATTCACTATAAGTGATTGCATTGTATTATTCAAAACGAATTTGAGGTCCAGTCTCAAAATCAAGGTCAAACGTCCATACCGAAAATTAGCTCTTATTAATGCATGGCTGAAAAGGAAAATGTTACATGGTGCATGAATGTCACAACATATGTACAGTTTATATCATACAGGGGAACGGGAGTTGGGAAATGCATGCCTTCCAACCTTATTTCTCCCACACACGGATTCCATTGGTATAAATTCCGACATCTGTTTCCTAGGAATTGGTCTAATCTCGACAACCAACAGGGGGTTTTGAGATTGACGATACAACTCTCGGAAATGAATGCGGCACAACAACAGCAAATAGAATCGGGTGCACCTTAGGGGAAGTAACTAAGGCTTTAACTATATGCATTGGCTTTAGTCTTATTGGGCTTAACAAAGTCTGGGTTCCGCAAACAGGATTCAGGCTTTGTTGGGCCTACTCCTTTTGACGCACCTTTAAGGTACTAGGCTTGCAGTTGGTAGTAATGTTAATTCTCGGATGGATGCACCTAAAACGCGAGGTTTAGGCTAGATCCACCGTCAAAGTTAACACCAGTACCGAAGGGTAATATGGATAGAATGAGGTGAGAAGAGAGAAATGCGAATGAATGCAAAAATCCTAGAAAGAAAAAGGAAAGCATTTAAACATATACGGACGATTAAAAATTTTCCATCGGCTTTTCTAATCAATTTTATTTAAAAAGTAGGCTTTTTTTTAGAGTCAATTCCTAATTGCAACCATTAATTTATTAAAAATAACCGGGGATTAATGGGTGCAAGGTCCCCAGTGAAGTCGCCAAACTGTTTTCCCCCGGAGAAAATCAATGTTGTTTGTTTTTGGAAAAATGTGATAAAAAATCTTTTTGGATATGCGATGCCGATAAATCGATCTTATAAATTATTTTTAGTCGCCACCCATTATTTCGGCAATGGGACCGTTTTCAATTTTAATTTATAAAATGACTCCATTTAACCCAATTTTATTCAAGGCCTATTATTTAGAAAAACTGGTCAGGCGAACCAATGAGGTTCTAGGTAAGGGAATTGGGTATGTCGGCCCGTTGGAAGCCGACGCCCGGAAAACCGGCCTCTTTTAACCTACAATTTCTAATTTTATTTTATTTTAGAAAAGCCAATTTATTTAATTAAACCCCAATCCGATTAAATCGAACCGAGTTCCTATGTGGAAAATTAATTAATCGTCCCAATCAAATCTAATTATCACATAGCAATTATTCAAATCAAAGCAATTAAATCAAAGCGATCAAACCAAATAAATAAAAAGACCCGCTCTTGCCTTATGGTTAAAGGCGGGCAACAAACCGAACCGAAAATATTAAATCAAATAAATAAATGACCCGCTCTTGCCTTATGGTTCAAGGCGGGCAACAAACTGAACCTAAAATACATTCTACCCGATTTAAATCCAACCCATAAACCCAAAATCATGCATATTTATTATTTAACACTAGAAATGCAAACTGTTAATAAACATGCAAATTAAACTTAAATATAAATAAATCAACAAACTTAATTTTATTTTTCATTTAAACATAAATTGCAAAATTCATATAAATAAACACATAAAATTGCATTTTAGTATTCTAAGCTTAATTTAAACTGTGATCTGTTCATAATTGGGCATTTTCAAATTTATTGAAGAAATTAGATTTTATTTTCGTATAAAATTTATTATTATTATTATTTTTATTTTTTTGGAAAAATCGATGAACAGTCGCGTGACGCAACTGTTCTTGGATGAACAGTTGCGTGACACGACTGTTCTTCATGAGCCGTGAATAGTGAACAGTGAATAGTGAACAGTGAATAGTGCACAGTCGCGTGACGCAACTGCACAGTCGCGTGACGCAACTGTTCTTGGATGAACAGTCGCATGACGCAACTGTTCTTGGATGAACAGTCGCGTGACACAACTGTTCTTCCAGGAACAGTTGCGTGACATAACTGTTCTTGGATGAACAGTGGTGTGACGCAGCTGTTCATCCAAGAACAGTTGCGTGATGCACTGTCCTAGCCCAGAATTCATTTTTAAATGTTTTATTTACATTATTTCTTACTTAAATACGATTTAAAGACATATAAAATGGCCAAATATGAACAGAACATGATTTAAAGAAACTTAGATTACTAAAACCACAAAAATATTACTAAAATCACAAAAATGTATAAAAAAAATACAAATAATGTTAAGGAAATTACCTGATCCTCAGATTGATGCTTGCAAATAGATCAAATCTCTTAACAAATGATAGTTAAGATTTCCAGAAGCTTTGTATCCAAGGATTTAATTGTGGTTTCTTTATAGTATGTTTTTTAGGGTTTCAAAATCATGTTCTTCCTCTTTTTTTTGTTATGTTCTGTGTTTTTTTTTTGTTCTCCTCTTCTGTTCTCTTCCGAAAATTGTGAGAAAGAGATGTATTTATAGGGTAGGTCAAGACACAGCTGCGTCACGCTACTGTAGCTGCGTGACACTACTGTAGCTGACTGTAGCTGCGTGACACTACTGTAGCTGCGTCACGCTACTCATTTGTTGAACATGATGAACAGTGATGAACAGTGATGAACAGTTGCGTGACGCAACTGTTCTTGCGTGACGCAGCTATAACTCAGCCAACTATTCAACATTATTTTTAATTTAAATCCTTGGATTAAAAGACTTCTAGATAGCATTAACCCATTTATTTTGCATCCTCATTTCCTCATTGGATCAGGCGGGGCATAAAAAACACGCGTCAACACCTACGTACTTCCGTTTGAATGGAAGATCAAAGTCAATGCAGTTCGATAGGCCTTTTTAAAAGGGCTTTGAATGGGTATGCTTAATGCATGAGTGTGTGTATGCTTCGTGCATTTTGTTTAGGCATTTTGCCAAAAAGGTTGATTGATTTGTTGAGGCATTTGTTGCCAAAAGGAAGTGTTTGATTGGGCTTATTGTTGCCAAAAATGGATTAAGGCTTTTAGCCAAAGAGTTTTGTGATTTAGGCAATTTGTTTGCCAAAAGATTGGTTTATTTAAAGGCTTTTAGCCAAACATGTGTAGATTTGAAGGCTTCTAGCCAAAAGTGTTGATTTAGGCAATTTATTTGCCAAAAGATGTTGATTGGGCGATTGTCGCCAAAATGACTGATTTAAGGCTTTTAGCCAAAAGATTGATTAATTAAAGGCATTTTGCCAAGACTTTGTTTTAAGCGATTTGTCGCTAAAAAGGATTAATCTCACTTTATAAGCAATTTGTTTGCCAAAAGAGATCAATTGAATTGCAATGTAGGCAATTTATTGCCAAGAAAACGTGTTTGAATTAAGGCCTTTTAGTCACAATTATTGATTAATTGGACTTAACCCGAATTGTTTGAAATAAAGGCGATTAAACCGTAGTTATTAATTAACTAGGTTATTTAGCCAATATTGTCGAATTTTAGGCTTTAATACCACGATTATTAATTAACCGGGCACTTAAGCTTAATTGTATTTTAATTGAGGCAACTTATTTGCCATATGATGACATGAATGCATTTATGTAGTTGTAGAATTAAGAGTAGAAGAGAAGCATGCATGAAGTGCTAAAATTAAATAGGCAGAGTTTAGTTTATGTACCTGATTTAATAGACAGCCACTTCTTAACTCCAAGTTAAGCTCCTCGTTAAGGGAATATTAATTAATTCAAATTTAGTGACCAATTAACAAAGCAAGAAAGCAATAAAGCTAAATTAAAATGCAGAAAAGCAGTAAAGAATCGCAAGGAGTGTAGGGGAGAAGGAGCGTCCGTCAACACAGACTGAGTGAGTTGAAAAGTCACACCGGGGCTGTATTTATAGGCAAAATCGGCCTGGGCCGTGGACTGGCGGCATGAGCCGCCGTGGCCGGTGGGTTTGCTACTTTCTTGTTCCGGAGGCTTTTCCGGGAGTTCCGGACCTCCAAAAAATATTCCGGGACCAGTTCCGTGATCCTCGTAATTTTTCGGACGTTTTAAGTACCATATTGGCATACTTCCGGTGAACTTTTCGAATGGCCTCCGGCCCGGCCGGACTGTTTATAGTCCGAGAAAATTGGCTTTTTGAGCCTCAAAATTTGGGTATTCACAAGTATATTTTATTTAGGCATATGTATGGGGAGATAAATGTGGATTTATGTAATATCTGGATGTAAAAATTTCTCCTAAGTTAATTATGTATGGTTTGGATTTATGAGACTTTATATATATATATATATATATATATATATATATATATATATATATATATATATATATATAAAGTCTGACTCGCGAATTCTTACAGAACGATGGGCAGGAAAAAGGATAAGGGCAAAGTCCCTAAAGAAGAACCTGAATCACCCACTAAAGCTCTCTCTGAGCATTCAGAAGATTTACCTAAAACCCTAAACACTAAACTTTCTCCAGATCTTAAAAAATGGATTGAACAGCTAAGTCAATCTCCAGAAGTGTTTAAGGCGTTACAAAGTATAGCGTCCTCTTCCACAGAGGCGCCAGGTATGTCTTCTACACCTAAAGCGATCGTACCCGTTCATGGTACGGCTAGTCTGTCTCAAACGGTAGGCAGTAAAGACTTATCAAATCCGTTGATGGCTGTGGATTTGCCAAAAATCCAGTATACGCAAGGTATACATAAATGGTTTCTTAAAACTATTTTTCATTATGAAATTGAAATCGAAGATGGATATAATAACACTAATCCTTGGTCTGTTTTAAAACAGTACTACCCTGAGGATTGGTACTTTGCTCCAACTGATCTTTCAAAACCCCAAGAATATTATCATAATATTCTCTTGGATACTGGATCTGTAAAAATTAAACATAATTATGATTCAAAAAATAAATCTGTTATTTTATATTCTTCACTTAAAATCCAACGGATTCTTCATCCCAAGGACTGGCCTAAACCCTCTCTTTCTACCCCTGTACAATTTAAAGTTTTATATAAACATGTACACAGTACTGTATACAATTATTTTGATTATCGTGATGCATGGGACAAAATTTTTGCTATTCAAAATCCCACTGCTACGCATTCATGGTTAATCTATTTTGACACATCCTTTCGTACTGATTGTAAAGTGCCTAACTGGTTTAAAAAATGGTGGGAAACTCGGGGAATTTCCAATGAAATTATCCCTCCTCCAATCCAGGCCTTATATCAGTATTTTAAAGCCCATTATAAACCCAATCCTGCAGAAGCCCATATTCCTTCCCTTATGTACTATTGTATGGCCTTCTTCACGCCCTGGGTATATCAATGGTATTTGGACACTCAGTATGCCGTAGGAACATACCAGATTCCTATGTTGGTAAAAAGACATAAGATTAAATGGTGGGGATCTTTCAAGAACTCTACCACAGAACTTAAAATTGATCTCTGGATACGTGATAAATTAAAACAGGTTTCTCCATTAACCTATGCAACCACTCTTGCACTAAAAGATCAACCGACTTTCGGGATCCAAAAAGCACAGTGCCAAGCAAGGTTAGCTGCTGCTAAAACTCCAGATGAGTATAGAAGAATCTGTCAAGAAATGCTTCAGCATCTTTCAACAGATTCTGATTCTCCAGTAAAACCCTCATCAAGTAAAAAGCAGGCAGACTGTTCCAGTAAAATATCTAAATCAAGCAAACAGAAGTGGGCTGACATGGCTTCCTCTTCCTCATCAACATCATTTCCACTATCCTCCAACGAAGATAGTAATGATGAAATTTTTGAATCCATTATAGTCAAAAGTAAAGCTGAAAAAGCAAAAGAAAAATTAAAACAAAAAAGCAAAGCAAAGAAAAAAGAAAAGAAAAAGAAGGACACATCGTCCTCATCTGAGTAAAAGGCAGGTGAAACCTTATTTCACCATCATTCAACAGTAAAAGTTAACTCACTCTTTCTACAGGAAAAGCCAACGCATCATCCACAGTAAAGATTCGGTGGCAGACCAACAACTATTCATCCACAGTAAAGGTCAACACTGTTCAAGATTCGGTGGCAGACCAAGCACTGTTCATAAATAGTAAAAGTAGAATAGTAAAGATTCTTTTCTATGTTACTTAAAGGGAGCCTATCCTCTTGTGAAGGCATAAGCTTGTATAACCATATACTAAACACTCTCTCATCCTCTCCCCCAAAGTTCTTTGTAAGCATTCAACGTTCGAAGTCTGGATTATAAACTTTTAAATTGTAAGTTTAAATTTGATTTTCGTATTTGAATAAAGTTATTTATTTAAACTTATAAATTGCTACTATTAAGCCCTGTTAAAGGCTTCCTTCTCTTCTCCCTCCACAATCTGACTTAGTTCTGGGGATCCCAGGCTAAGGTTGCAGGAACCCTCAACCTTAATTAAAATACCATTAATTAAAATTGGTTGAGTTAATTGATAAATATTATTTTGTATAAGTATGCTCTGTGGTTGCACCTCTGTGTGATCTTCCACACCAGAAATCTTGTTCTTAATTGTTCATAAACATAAACTGTTCATTTACTGTTCAGATTAAAACGGATACTGTTCATCTTTAAACAATTACTGTTCAAATTAAAATTCTTTGGTATATCAGCTGGAAACACATAACCTCCTGGTGTTTATCATTGCACTTGATAAACAAGGGAAACTTTGTGCTACAACGCTACGTACCATATGAATTATATTCATGTTTTTATAAATTTAAGAGAAAATAATATTTTAATTACAATATATAATATTAATTTAAATATTGTTGAAATATTAATTGATTTAAATAATAGATCTATTTTAGTTGATATGTTTAATATTAATTTGGATAATATAAGTCATTTCTTGTTTGATTAAAATACTTAAATCGGTCGATCTTGGCCAGCAAATGGTATCAGAGCCTAACGGTTTAAGTATTGGTTACTATCACCCAATAAAGTATTGATTGTTTACTATATTAATGAAGCTTTTAGCTCTGCCCACTGAGCCGATTCCATATGAACCCGTTGTAAGACCCATTTGTTGAGAATTGTTGGGCAGTGAAGGGTATAACCGGAGGGCATAATCGGGTAGCTTCTAAGATTCTTTAATATAGTATACAATGGATCCTTTATTGTGTCGATCTGTAAGTAATGTTAAATCGGATGATTCTGATTCTTCAGAAATAAAAAGAATAATAAATAGAAATGAATTAATATTACAAGATTTTAGTAAAGCTATAGATGATTGGGAAATACCTAAAGTAGATAAAGAACACATTTATAAAATTAGTAAATTTCCTTTATGGAATACAGATTATGTTATTAAAACTGAAGAACGTGATTTTCAATTAAGCAAACCTTTTGAACGCATCACTCTTCTTTCATCTAAAACATTACAGCAACATAAAAATAAAAAGTATAAATATATTCATATAGGATTAATACAAGTAGGTATAAAACCTTTAACTAGAGAAGGATTAAACACTAGTATATTGGCAGTAGTAAGAGATGCTAGATTTTTAAATTTTCAAGATTCTTTATTAGGATCTGTTGAAACAAGTTTAAGTGAAGGACCAATCTCATTTGAGGTTTATCCAGATATGACTGTTTCTTTAAATGATCTTAATATTCTAGAAAGTATAATTTTAGAAGTTAAAACTCATAATTATAAAATGAAGCAAGGATCTATTCCAATTGCTTTAATCTATAAAATCCATTATAAAGCTATGAATTCAGCTTGTAAAGTAACTTTAAAATTTAATAGGAGTCTAAGTTCTAGGTATACAGGATCAACATCTTCTGAGATTATGGATGATGATAAGCCGAAAATACCTTCAGTAATTTATGCAAGATATAAAGAAAATGAACCTAAACCAATTATTCAAACCTTAGTAAAACCTAGGTATTCTACTTCAGATATACCTGCATCTAGTCAATCATTTAAAATGAAAGGAGTTGATTATAGTAATTCAGTCCCTCAGGCAGTTTATAACCCTGTTGACAATTATTTAAATCAACAATCTAATTTAGTAAACAATTCACCAGAGTCACCAACAGCTTCAGCCATCACTGAAAATGTTAGTGAATTAAATAGAGAACTAAATGTTTTAACTAAAGATGAAACTAATAAAGATTTGGTAAAAGAGATAACAAAAACAAAGAATTTAATGAAGTTTAATAAAATATTAAAAACTCATAATTTTGAAGATTTAAAACAGGAATATGTTGAATATCAATTTCAAACTCAGACTAGAATTAGATTTTTAGACTGGTTCTCATTAATTAAAAATAATTCAACTAAAAGTCTTAACCCAATAACAATTCGTAATAAAAGACCAGAATGGATAGTAAATGATAGGATAATCCAGAGTGATTTTCCTCCTAAAGCCATTAGTAAATTTAAATATCAAGATAATGATATTACTTGTGCACCATATAAAGTAACTAGAGAAAATGATTCAGATAAAAAATTAATTGAGCAAAATAATTTTAGTAATGCTAGTTTAATTTGTTTGCATACACAATTAAAAAAGATAGAACAATTACTTCAAGATCAACCCATAGTACTTGAACAAGCTAAAGGTAAAGCATTAGTAAAGTCACATATGTTTAAACCATTTCAGGTATCTAAAACTAGTCAAAAGGAATTAAATTCACAATTTATAGGAACTTTAAAACAACAGCTTAGTCAACTTGAGGCAAGTTCAGGATCTACTCCCCAAGTTGTTCAAGATTCTTCTAATGCTTCCAGAAATATAAATCTTTTAGAAGAAACTTCTAGCTCTGAAGATAGTAAACCTGACTCAGATAGTGTTCAACAATTTGTCAATAATATAACCCATAGAGAAATAGTCTCTAGGGCCCCAGACTTAGGATTACTTGATAAACCTCCTCCATACATATCCCAAGTTCACTATAATGCTAATACATTATATGAATGGAATATTGATGGATTATCTGAATATAAAATCTTAAGTATTTTGCAACAAATGACCATGGCTGCGAATGCCTATAAAACTCAGTCACCTATATCTGATAAAGCCGTTGCTGAAATCCTCATTGCAGGATTTACAGGACAATTAAAGGGATGGTGGGATTACCATCTCACTGAAAAAGATCAATTAGATATTTTAAATGCAGTTCAAGTAAATGACCAGGATCAACCTTTATTTGATGAAAATGGTGAACCTATTCAAGATGCAGTTGCAACCTTAATATTAACCATTTCATTACATTTTATAGGCGATCCATCACATATAAAAGATAAAAATGCTGAACTTTTAAGTAATTTAAAATGTAAACACTTAGGTCAATTTCAATTATATAAAACCACTTTTCTTACACGATTAATGTTAAGAGAAGATTCTAATCAAGCTTTTTGGAAAGAAAAATTCTTAGCTGGTTTACCCTATTTTTTAGGCGAAAGGGTTAGGAATTACATAAAACAACAACATGGTAATCCAATTCCATATAATAAATTAACTTATGGGCAATTAATAAGTATAATTCAAAAAGAAGGATTACAAATTTGTCAAGATTTAAAGCTTCAAAAAACTTTAAAATATGAGCTAAAAAAGACTAAACAAGAATTAGGAAGTTTTTGTAAACAATTTGACTATAATATAACCCCTACTCAACAATGTAGTGGTCAATGCTCTAAACCCACAAGCTATAAAAAACACTATAAAAAACACTATAGGTCTAAACCTAGTAAAGAAGAATTTTATCATCAAGATAAACGTAAACACCATAAAAAATCTAAGAATAAAAAACCATACAAAAAGACTAATAAGATTTCATATAAAGACTTAACTTGTTTTAAATGTGGTAAGAAAGGACATACATCTAAATTTTGCAAATTCAATAAAAAATTGCATGAATTAAACTTAGAAGATGAGGTGATAAATAAAATTCATGAATTGTATCTTACTTCTGATACATCAGATTCTGAGGTACAAGAAAGTGAAAATCAAATTGATGAACTAGGTTCAACAACCAGTTCTTCAGAAAAATCTGTAAATATGTTAACAAAAGATCAGAATACACTTTTAGAGGTAATACATAGCTTGACAGATACTGAACTTAAAAGTCAACTTCTTAAAAAATTAATTAAAAGTTTTGAAGAAGAAAAAGAAGTAAAAATAATCACACCTAAAATTCAGACTAATACTTATGATTTAACTACTATATTAAATAAGAATAAAAAATTAGAAACAAAAATATCATTAGAAGATCTATATAAAGAACTTAGAATTTTAAAACATGAAGTCAAAGAATTAAAACATCAAGCACAAGTACATGATGCCAAAATAAAACATTTAGAAACTCAATTAATATCTAGTTCCTCTTCGGATGAACAAGATGATAAAATAACAGATGGAATAAATGAGCTAAATGAAGATGAAGACATAAATCCACATTTTCTCTTTCTTTTACAAGAAATAACATCTAGAAAATATTTAGTAAAATTAAATTTACAAATTTCACATGATTTTATAATAAATGGTATAGCTTTATTTGATACAGGAGCAGATTTAAATTGCATAAAATCTGATTTAATTCCACATCGATTTTGGTCAGAAACACATGAAAAACTGACTACAGCTAATAAATCTAAATTAGAAATTCTTGGTAAAATTGAAGCAGATATTATAAATAATGAATTAGAAATAAAAACAATATTCTTACTTTCACCACAGATAAATTATATGGTAATCTTAGGAACACCATTCATTAACCTAATTACACCATATTCGGTAAAAGAAGATTGCATTAAATTCAAGGTAAACGGAAGTAGAGCTAGGTTAGAATTTACTGAAAAACCTAGGAGAAAAAATTTAAATTTATTAAAAGCTCATTCTATTAAAACTTTGGAAATTAATTCTTTAATAAAATCTAAAGAAGAAGACTTAAATCATTTGAGAAATTATACATATCTTCAAAGGATTAAAAAGCAACTCGAAGATGAAGATATTCAAATTAGAATTGGTAAATTAAAGACATTTATGGAAAATAAATTATGTGCAGATCACCCATATGCATTTTGGAATCGTAAACAACACATAGTAGATTTACCCTATGAGAAGGACTTTGATGAAAAGTCCATTACAACTAAAGCCCGACCTATTCAAATGAGCCCTGAACTTATCGACCATTGTAAAAAAGAAATTCAGGATTTAGAAAATAAAAAATTAATTAGCAAATCTAGAAGTCCGTGGTCTTGTGCAGCTTTTTATGTCAATAAAAATGCTGAGATAGAAAGAGGAGTCCCTAGATTAGTAATTAATTATAAACCACTAAATACAGCCTTAAAATGGATAAGGTATCCATTACCCAATAAGAAGGATTTATTAAAACAATTATATAAGGCAAATATTTTTAGTAAATTTGATATGAAATCTGGTTACTGGCAGATCCAGATTCATCCTAATGATAGATATAAAACAGCATTTACAGTTCCCTTCGGTCAATATGAATGGAATGTAATGCCTTTTGGATTAAAAAATGCTCCTTCTGAGTTTCAGAGGATCATGAATGATATATTTAATCCCCATAGTGAATTTTGTATAGTATATATTGATGATGTTCTAGTTTTTAGTAGAACATTAGAAGAACATTTTAAACACTTAAAAAAATTTTGCATGGTAATTGAAATGAATGGATTAGCATTGAGTAAAACTAAAATAGATCTATTATTTAAATCAATTAATATTTCAACAATATTTAAATTAATATTATATATTGTAATTAAAATATTATTTTCTCTTAAATTTATAAAAACATGAATATAATTCATATGGTACGTAGCGTTGTAGCACAAAGTTTCCCTTGTTTATCAAGTGCAATGATAAACACCAGGAGGTTATGTGTTTCCAGCTGATATACCAAAGAATTTTAATTTGAACAGTAATTGTTTAAAGATGAACAGTATCCGTTTTAATCTGAACAGTAAATGAACAGTTTATGTTTATGAACAATTAAGAACAAGATTTCTGGTGTGGAAGATCACACAGAGGTGCAACCACAGAGCATACTTATACAAAATAATATTTATCAATTAACTCAACCAATTTTAATTAATGGTATTTTAATTAAGGTTGAGGGTTCCTGCAACCTTAGCCTGGGATCCCCAGAACTAAGTCAGATTGTGGAGGGAGAAGAGAAGGAAGCCTTTAACAGGGCTTAATAGTAGCAATTTATAAGTTTAAATAAATAACTTTATTCAAATACGAAAATCAAATTTAAACTTACAATTTAAAAGTTTATAATCCAGACTTCGAACGTTGAATGCTTACAAAGAACTTTGGGGGAGAGGATGAGAGAGTGTTTAGTATATGGTTATACAAGCTTATGCCTTCACAAGAGGATAGGCTCCCTTTAAGTAACATAGAAAAGAATCTTTACTATTCTACTTTTACTATTTATGAACAGTGCTTGGTCTGCCACCGAATCTTGAACAGTGTTGACCTTTACTGTGGATGAATAGTTGTTGGTCTGCCACCGAATCTTTACTGTGGATGATGCGTTGGCTTTTCCTGTAGAAAGAGTGAGTTAACTTTTACTGTTGAATGATGGTGAAATAAGGTTTCACCTGCCTTTTACTCAGATGAGGACGATGTGTCCTTCTTTTTCTTTTCTTTTTTCTTTGCTTTGCTTTTTTGTTTTAATTTTTCTTTTGCTTTTTCAGCTTTACTTTTGACTATAATGGATTCAAAAATTTCATCATTACTATCTTCGTTGGAGGATAGTGGAAATGATGTTGATGAGGAAGAGGAAGCCATGTCAGCCCACTTCTGTTTGCTTGATTTAGATATTTTACTGGAACAGTCTGCCTGCTTTTTACTTGATGAGGGTTTTACTGGAGAATCAGAATCTGTTGAAAGATGCTGAAGCATTTCTTGACAGATTCTTCTATACTCATCTGGAGTTTTAGCAGCAGCTAACCTTGCTTGGCACTGTGCTTTTTGGATCCCGAAAGTCGGTTGATCTTTTAGTGCAAGAGTGGTTGCATAGGTTAATGGAGAAACCTGTTTTAATTTATCACGTATCCAGAGATCAATTTTAAGTTCTGTGGTAGAGTTCTTGAAAGATCCCCACCATTTAATCTTATGTCTTTTTACCAACATAGGAATCTGGTATGTTCCTACGGCATACTGAGTGTCCAAATACCATTGATATACCCAGGGCGTGAAGAAGGCCATACAATAGTACATAAGGGAAGGAATATGGGCTTCTGCAGGATTGGGTTTATAATGGGCTTTAAAATACTGATATAAGGCCTGGATTGGAGGAGGGATAATTTCATTGGAAATTCCCCGAGTTTCCCACCATTTTTTAAACCAGTTAGGCACTTTACAATCAGTACGAAAGGATGTGTCAAAATAGATTAACCATGAATGCGTAGCAGTGGGATTTTGAATAGCAAAAATTTTGTCCCATGCATCACGATAATCAAAATAATTGTATACAGTACTGTGTACATGTTTATATAAAACTTTAAATTGTACAGGGGTAGAAAGAGAGGGTTTAGGCCAGTCCTTGGGATGAAGAATCCGTTGGATTTTAAGTGAAGAATATAAAATAACAGATTTATTTTTTGAATCATAATTATGTTTAATTTTTACAGATCCAGTATCCAAGAGAATATTATGATAATATTCTTGGGGTTTTGAAAGATCAGTTGGAGCAAAGTACCAATCCTCAGGGTAGTACTGTTTTAAAACAGACCAAGGATTAGTGTTATTATATCCATCTTCGATTTCAATTTCATAATGAAAAATAGTTTTAAGAAACCATTTATGTATACCTTGCGTATACTGGATTTTTGGCAAATCCACAGCCATCAACGGATTTGATAAGTCTTTACTGCCTACCGTTTGAGACAGACTAGCCGTACCATGAACGGGTACGATCGCTTTAGGTGTAGAAGACATACCTGGCGCCTCTGTGGAAGAGGACGCTATACTTTGTAACGCCTTAAACACTTCTGGAGATTGACTTAGCTGTTCAATCCATTTTTTAAGATCTGGAGAAAGTTTAGTGTTTAGGGTTTTAGGTAAATCTTCTGAATGCTCAGAGAGAGCTTTAGTGGGTGATTCAGGTTCTTCTTTAGGGACTTTGCCCTTATCCTTTTTCCTGCCCATCGTTCTGTAAGAATTCGCGAGTCAGAAAGTCTGGAATGTTATTTTTATCTCCTTTAATAAATTCAATATCAAATTCAAATATACTAAGTAAAGCTTGCCATCTTGCAAAAATTTGTTTAGAAGCCAGATTTTTTACATCTTTTTGTAAAACATCTTTTGCAGATTTACAATCAATACGAAGTAAAAATTTTTGATTTAATAAATCAGATTGGAATTTATTGATGCAAATTACTATACTTAAAATCTCCTTTTTAATAGTAGAATAATTTATTTGAGTTTGGTTCCAATGACCAGACGTATACTGAATAATTCGTTCTTTACCATTAATTACTTGTTTTAAAATACCACCATATCCAACATCGGAAGCATCAGTTTCAACTATCTTGAAAGCTGTTGGATGAGGGATATAAAGATATGGAATTTCTTTGACTAAGGCCTTTATCTTTTTTACTAACTGTGTATGCTGGGCTGTCCATGGGTCAGCATTTTTCTTAAGCCTATCATGTAATGGTTTTATCATGCAATTGAGATTTGGATAAAAATCTATAACATAATTTAAACATCCAAGAAAACGTTGAAGTTGGGTTTTATTGGTTAACTCATCAGGGAACTTGGACCCAAATACCATAGCTCGTTCTATGGGCTGGATAATACCCTGTTCTATGTAATGACCCAAAAATCTAACTTTAGTTTTAAATAAGTCCATTTTAGTTTTACTCAATGCTAATCCATTCATTTCAATTACCATGCAAAATTTTTTTAAGTGTTTAAAATGTTCTTCTAATGTTCTACTAAAAACTAGAACATCATCAATATATACTATACAAAATTCACTATGGGGATTAAATATATCATTCATGATCCTCTGAAACTCAGAAGGAGCATTTTTTAATCCAAAAGGCATTACATTCCATTCATATTGACCGAAGGGAACTGTAAATGCTGTTTTATATCTATCATTAGGATGAATCTGGATCTGCCAGTAACCAGATTTCATATCAAATTTACTAAAAATATTTGCCTTATATAATTGTTTTAATAAATCCTTCTTATTGGGTAATGGATACCTTATCCATTTTAAGGCTGTATTTAGTGGTTTATAATTAATTACTAATCTAGGGACTCCTCTTTCTATCTCAGCATTTTTATTGACATAAAAAGCTGCACAAGACCACGGACTTCTAGATTTGCTAATTAATTTTTTATTTTCTAAATCCTGAATTTCTTTTTTACAATGGTCGATAAGTTCAGGGCTCATTTGAATAGGTCGGGCTTTAGTTGTAATGGACTTTTCATCAAAGTCCTTCTCATAGGGTAAATCTACTATGTGTTGTTTACGATTCCAAAATGCATGTGGGTGATCTGCACATAATTTATTTTCCATAAATGTCTTTAATTTACCAATTCTAATTTGAATATCTTCATCTTCGAGTTGCTTTTTAATCCTTTGAAGATATGTATAATTTCTCAAATGATTTAAGTCTTCTTCTTTAGATTTTATTAAAGAATTAATTTCCAAAGTTTTAATAGAATGAGCTTTTAATAAATTTAAATTTTTTCTCCTAGGTTTTTCAGTAAATTCTAACCTAGCTCTACTTCCGTTTACCTTGAATTTAATGCAATCTTCTTTTACCGAATATGGTGTAATTAGGTTAATGAATGGTGTTCCTAAGATTACCATATAATTTATCTGTGGTGAAAGTAAGAATATTGTTTTTATTTCTAATTCATTATTTATAATATCTGCTTCAATTTTACCAAGAATTTCTAATTTAGATTTATTAGCTGTAGTCAGTTTTTCATGTGTTTCTGACCAAAATCGATGTGGAATTAAATCAGATTTTATGCAATTTAAATCTGCTCCTGTATCAAATAAAGCTATACCATTTATTATAAAATCATGTGAAATTTGTAAATTTAATTTTACTAAATATTTTCTAGATGTTATTTCTTGTAAAAGAAAGAGAAAATGTGGATTTATGTCTTCATCTTCATTTAGCTCATTTATTCCATCTGTTATTTTATCATCTTGTTCATCCGAAGAGGAACTAGATATTAATTGAGTTTCTAAATGTTTTATTTTGGCATCATGTACTTGTGCTTGATGTTTTAATTCTTTGACTTCATGTTTTAAAATTCTAAGTTCTTTATATAGATCTTCTAATGATATTTTTGTTTCTAATTTTTTATTCTTATTTAATATAGTAGTTAAATCATAAGTATTAGTCTGAATTTTAGGTGTGATTATTTTTACTTCTTTTTCTTCTTCAAAACTTTTAATTAATTTTTTAAGAAGTTGACTTTTAAGTTCAGTATCTGTCAAGCTATGTATTACCTCTAAAAGTGTATTCTGATCTTTTGTTAACATATTTACAGATTTTTCTGAAGAACTGGTTGTTGAACCTAGTTCATCAATTTGATTTTCACTTTCTTGTACCTCAGAATCTGATGTATCAGAAGTAAGATACAATTCATGAATTTTATTTATCACCTCATCTTCTAAGTTTAATTCATGCAATTTTTTATTGAATTTGCAAAATTTAGATGTATGTCCTTTCTTACCACATTTAAAACAAGTTAAGTCTTTATATGAAATCTTATTAGTCTTTTTGTATGGTTTTTTATTCTTAGATTTTTTATGGTGTTTACGTTTATCTTGATGATAAAATTCTTCTTTACTAGGTTTAGACCTATAGTGTTTTTTATAGTGTTTTTTATAGCTTGTGGGTTTAGAGCATTGACCACTACATTGTTGAGTAGGGGTTATATTATAGTCAAATTGTTTACAAAAACTTCCTAATTCTTGTTTAGTCTTTTTTAGCTCATATTTTAAAGTTTTTTGAAGCTTTAAATCTTGACAAATTTGTAATCCTTCTTTTTGAATTATACTTATTAATTGCCCATAAGTTAATTTATTATATGGAATTGGATTACCATGTTGTTGTTTTATGTAATTCCTAACCCTTTCGCCTAAAAAATAGGGTAAACCAGCTAAGAATTTTTCTTTCCAAAAAGCTTGATTAGAATCTTCTCTTAACATTAATCGTGTAAGAAAAGTGGTTTTATATAATTGAAATTGACCTAAGTGTTTACATTTTAAATTACTTAAAAGTTCAGCATTTTTATCTTTTATATGTGATGGATCGCCTATAAAATGTAATGAAATGGTTAATATTAAGGTTGCAACTGCATCTTGAATAGGTTCACCATTTTCATCAAATAAAGGTTGATCCTGGTCATTTACTTGAACTGCATTTAAAATATCTAATTGATCTTTTTCAGTGAGATGGTAATCCCACCATCCCTTTAATTGTCCTGTAAATCCTGCAATGAGGATTTCAGCAACGGCTTTATCAGATATAGGTGACTGAGTTTTATAGGCATTCGCAGCCATGGTCATTTGTTGCAAAATACTTAAGATTTTATATTCAGATAATCCATCAATATTCCATTCATATAATGTATTAGCATTATAGTGAACTTGGGATATGTATGGAGGAGGTTTATCAAGTAATCCTAAGTCTGGGGCCCTAGAGACTATTTCTCTATGGGTTATATTATTGACAAATTGTTGAACACTATCTGAGTCAGGTTTACTATCTTCAGAGCTAGAAGTTTCTTCTAAAAGATTTATATTTCTGGAAGCATTAGAAGAATCTTGAACAACTTGGGGAGTAGATCCTGAACTTGCCTCAAGTTGACTAAGCTGTTGTTTTAAAGTTCCTATAAATTGTGAATTTAATTCCTTTTGACTAGTTTTAGATACCTGAAATGGTTTAAACATATGTGACTTTACTAATGCTTTACCTTTAGCTTGTTCAAGTACTATGGGTTGATCTTGAAGTAATTGTTCTATCTTTTTTAATTGTGTATGCAAACAAATTAAACTAGCATTACTAAAATTATTTTGCTCAATTAATTTTTTATCTGAATCATTTTCTCTAGTTACTTTATATGGTGCACAAGTAATATCATTATCTTGATATTTAAATTTACTAATGGCTTTAGGAGGAAAATCACTCTGGATTATCCTATCATTTACTATCCATTCTGGTCTTTTATTACGAATTGTTATTGGGTTAAGACTTTTAGTTGAATTATTTTTAATTAATGAGAACCAGTCTAAAAATCTAATTCTAGTCTGAGTTTGAAATTGATATTCAACATATTCCTGTTTTAAATCTTCAAAATTATGAGTTTTTAATATTTTATTAAACTTCATTAAATTCTTTGTTTTTGTTATCTCTTTTACCAAATCTTTATTAGTTTCATCTTTAGTTAAAACATTTAGTTCTCTATTTAATTCACTAACATTTTCAGTGATGGCTGAAGCTGTTGGTGACTCTGGTGAATTGTTTACTAAATTAGATTGTTGATTTAAATAATTGTCAACAGGGTTATAAACTGCCTGAGGGACTGAATTACTATAATCAACTCCTTTCATTTTAAATGATTGACTAGATGCAGGTATATCTGAAGTAGAATACCTAGGTTTTACTAAGGTTTGAATAATTGGTTTAGGTTCATTTTCTTTATATCTTGCATAAATTACTGAAGGTATTTTCGGCTTATCATCATCCATAATCTCAGAAGATGTTGATCCTGTATACCTAGAACTTAGACTCCTATTAAATTTTAAAGTTACTTTACAAGCTGAATTCATAGCTTTATAATGGATTTTATAGATTAAAGCAATTGGAATAGATCCTTGCTTCATTTTATAATTATGAGTTTTAACTTCTAAAATTATACTTTCTAGAATATTAAGATCATTTAAAGAAACAGTCATATCTGGATAAACCTCAAATGAGATTGGTCCTTCACTTAAACTTGTTTCAACAGATCCTAATAAAGAATCTTGAAAATTTAAAAATCTAGCATCTCTTACTACTGCCAATATACTAGTGTTTAATCCTTCTCTAGTTAAAGGTTTTATACCTACTTGTATTAATCCTATATGAATATATTTATACTTTTTATTTTTATGTTGCTGTAATGTTTTAGATGAAAGAAGAGTGATGCGTTCAAAAGGTTTGCTTAATTGAAAATCACGTTCTTCAGTTTTAATAACATAATCTGTATTCCATAAAGGAAATTTACTAATTTTATAAATGTGTTCTTTATCTACTTTAGGTATTTCCCAATCATCTATAGCTTTACTAAAATCTTGTAATATTAATTCATTTCTATTTATTATTCTTTTTATTTCTGAAGAATCAGAATCATCCGATTTAACATTACTTACAGATCGACACAATAAAGGATCCATTGTATACTATATTAAAGAATCTTAGAAGCTACCCGATTATGCCCTCCGGTTATACCCTTCACTGCCCAACAATTCTCAACAAATGGGTCTTACAACGGGTTCATATGGAATCGGCTCAGTGGGCAGAGCTAAAAGCTTCATTAATATAGTAAACAATCAATACTTTATTGGGTGATAGTAACCAATACTTAAACCGTTTGGCTCTGATACCATTTGCTGGCCAAGATCGACCGATTTAAGTATTTTAATCAAACAAGAAATGACTTATATTATCCAAATTAATATTAAACATATCAACTAAAATAGATCTATTATTTAAATCAATTAATATTTCAACAATATTTAAATTAATATTATATATTGTAATTAAAATATTATTTTCTCTTAAATTTATAAAAACATGAATATAATTCATATGGTACGTAGCGTTGTAGCACAAAGTTTCCCTTATTTAAATTAATATTATATATTGTAATTAAAATATTATTTTCTCTTAAATTTATAAAAACATGAATATAATTCATATGGTACGTAGCGTTGTAGCACAAAGTTTCCCTTGTTTATCAAGTGCAATGATAAACACCAGGAGGTTATGTGTTTCCAGCTGATATACCAAAGAATTTTAATTTGAACAGTAATTGTTTAAAGATGAACAGTATCCGTTTTAATCTGAACAGTAAATGAACAGTTTATGTTTATGAACAATTAAGAACAAGATTTCTGGTGTGGAAGATCACACAGAGGTGCAACCACAGAGCATACTTATACAAAATAATATTTATCAATTAACTCAACCAATTTTAATTAATGGTATTTTAATTAAGGTTGAGGGTTCCTGCAACCTTAGCCTGGGATCCCCAGAACTAAGTCAGATTGTGGAGGGAGAAGAGAAGGAAGCCTTTAACAGGGCTTAATAGTAGCAATTTATAAGTTTAAATAAATAACTTTATTCAAATACGAAAATCAAATTTAAACTTACAATTTAAAAGTTTATAATCCAGACTTCGAACGTTGAATGCTTACAAAGAACTTTGGGGGAGAGGATGAGAGAGTGTTTAGTATATGGTTATACAAGCTTATGCCTTCACAAGAGGATAGGCTCCCTTTAAGTAACATAGAAAAGAATCTTTACTATTCTACTTTTACTATTTATGAACAGTGCTTGGTCTGCCACCGAATCTTGAACAGTGTTGACCTTTACTGTGGATGAATAGTTGTTGGTCTGCCACCGAATCTTTACTGTGGATGATGCGTTGGCTTTTCCTGTAGAAAGAGTGAGTTAACTTTTACTGTTGAATGATGGTGAAATAAGGTTTCACCTGCCTTTTACTCAGATGAGGACGATGTGTCCTTCTTTTTCTTTTCTTTTTTCTTTGCTTTGCTTTTTTGTTTTAATTTTTCTTTTGCTTTTTCAGCTTTACTTTTGACTATAATGGATTCAAAAATTTCATCATTACTATCTTCGTTGGAGGATAGTGGAAATGATGTTGATGAGGAAGAGGAAGCCATGTCAGCCCACTTCTGTTTGCTTGATTTAGATATTTTACTGGAACAGTCTGCCTGCTTTTTACTTGATGAGGGTTTTACTGGAGAATCAGAATCTGTTGAAAGATGCTGAAGCATTTCTTGACAGATTCTTCTATACTCATCTGGAGTTTTAGCAGCAGCTAACCTTGCTTGGCACTGTGCTTTTTGGATCCCGAAAGTCGGTTGATCTTTTAGTGCAAGAGTGGTTGCATAGGTTAATGGAGAAACCTGTTTTAATTTATCACGTATCCAGAGATCAATTTTAAGTTCTGTGGTAGAGTTCTTGAAAGATCCCCACCATTTAATCTTATGTCTTTTTACCAACATAGGAATCTGGTATGTTCCTACGGCATACTGAGTGTCCAAATACCATTGATATACCCAGGGCGTGAAGAAGGCCATACAATAGTACATAAGGGAAGGAATATGGGCTTCTGCAGGATTGGGTTTATAATGGGCTTTAAAATACTGATATAAGGCCTGGATTGGAGGAGGGATAATTTCATTGGAAATTCCCCGAGTTTCCCACCATTTTTTAAACCAGTTAGGCACTTTACAATCAGTACGAAAGGATGTGTCAAAATAGATTAACCATGAATGCGTAGCAGTGGGATTTTGAATAGCAAAAATTTTGTCCCATGCATCACGATAATCAAAATAATTGTATACAGTACTGTGTACATGTTTATATAAAACTTTAAATTGTACAGGGGTAGAAAGAGAGGGTTTAGGCCAGTCCTTGGGATGAAGAATCCGTTGGATTTTAAGTGAAGAATATAAAATAACAGATTTATTTTTTGAATCATAATTATGTTTAATTTTTACAGATCCAGTATCCAAGAGAATATTATGATAATATTCTTGGGGTTTTGAAAGATCAGTTGGAGCAAAGTACCAATCCTCAGGGTAGTACTGTTTTAAAACAGACCAAGGATTAGTGTTATTATATCCATCTTCGATTTCAATTTCATAATGAAAAATAGTTTTAAGAAACCATTTATGTATACCTTGCGTATACTGGATTTTTGGCAAATCCACAGCCATCAACGGATTTGATAAGTCTTTACTGCCTACCGTTTGAGACAGACTAGCCGTACCATGAACGGGTACGATCGCTTTAGGTGTAAAAGACATACCTGGCGCCTCTGTGGAAGAGGACGCTATACTTTGTAACGCCTTAAACACTTCTGGAGATTGACTTAGCTGTTCAATCCATTTTTTAAGATCTGGAGAAAGTTTAGTGTTTAGGGTTTTAGGTAAATCTTCTGAATGCTCAGAGAGAGCTTTAGTGGGTGATTCAGGTTCTTCTTTAGGGACTTTGCCCTTATCCTTTTTCCTGCCCATCGTTCTGTAAGAATTCGCGAGTCAGAAAGTCTGGAATGTTATTTTTATCTCCTTTAATAAATTCAATATCAAATTCAAATATACTAAGTAAAGCTTGCCATCTTGCAAAAATTTGTTTAGAAGCCAGATTTTTTACATCTTTTTGTAAAACATCTTTTGCAGATTTACAATCAATACGAAGTAAAAATTTTTGATTTAATAAATCAGATTGGAATTTATTGATGCAAATTACTATACTTAAAATCTCCTTTTTAATAGTAGAATAATTTATTTGAGTTTGGTTCCAATGACCAGACGTATACTGAATAATTCGTTCTTTACCATTAATTACTTGTTTTAAAATACCACCATATCCAACATCGGAAGCATCAGTTTCAACTATCTTGAAAGCTGTTGGATGAGGGATATAAAGATATGGAATTTCTTTGACTAAGGCCTTTATCTTTTTTACTAACTGTGTATGCTGGGCTGTCCATGGGTCAGCATTTTTCTTAAGCCTATCATGTAATGGTTTTATCATGCAATTGAGATTTGGATAAAAATCTATAACATAATTTAAACATCCAAGAAAACGTTGAAGTTGGGTTTTATTGGTTAACTCATCAGGGAACTTGGACCCAAATACCATAGCTCGTTCTATGGGCTGGATAATACCCTGTTCTATGTAATGACCCAAAAATCTAACTTTAGTTTTAAATAAGTCCATTTTAGTTTTACTCAATGCTAATCCATTCATTTCAATTACCATGCAAAATTTTTTTAAGTGTTTAAAATGTTCTTCTAATGTTCTACTAAAAACTAGAACATCATCAATATATACTATACAAAATTCACTATGGGGATTAAATATATCATTCATGATCCTCTGAAACTCAGAAGGAGCATTTTTTAATCCAAAAGGCATTACATTCCATTCATATTGACCGAAGGGAACTGTAAATGCTGTTTTATATCTATCATTAGGATGAATCTGGATCTGCCAGTAACCAGATTTCATATCAAATTTACTAAAAATATTTGCCTTATATAATTGTTTTAATAAATCCTTCTTATTGGGTAATGGATACCTTATCCATTTTAAGGCTGTATTTAGTGGTTTATAATTAATTACTAATCTAGGGACTCCTCTTTCTATCTCAGCATTTTTATTGACATAAAAAGCTGCACAAGACCACGGACTTCTAGATTTGCTAATTAATTTTTTATTTTCTAAATCCTGAATTTCTTTTTTACAATGGTCGATAAGTTCAGGGCTCATTTGAATAGGTCGGGCTTTAGTTGTAATGGACTTTTCATCAAAGTCCTTCTCATAGGGTAAATCTACTATGTGTTGTTTACGATTCCAAAATGCATGTGGGTGATCTGCACATAATTTATTTTCCATAAATGTCTTTAATTTACCAATTCTAATTTGAATATCTTCATCTTCGAGTTGCTTTTTAATCCTTTGAAGATATGTATAATTTCTCAAATGATTTAAGTCTTCTTCTTTAGATTTTATTAAAGAATTAATTTCCAAAGTTTTAATAGAATGAGCTTTTAATAAATTTAAATTTTTTCTCCTAGGTTTTTCAGTAAATTCTAACCTAGCTCTACTTCCGTTTACCTTGAATTTAATGCAATCTTCTTTTACCGAATATGGTGTAATTAGGTTAATGAATGGTGTTCCTAAGATTACCATATAATTTATCTGTGGTGAAAGTAAGAATATTGTTTTTATTTCTAATTCATTATTTATAATATCTGCTTCAATTTTACCAAGAATTTCTAATTTAGATTTATTAGCTGTAGTCAGTTTTTCATGTGTTTCTGACCAAAATCGATGTGGAATTAAATCAGATTTTATGCAATTTAAATCTGCTCCTGTATCAAATAAAGCTATACCATTTATTATAAAATCATGTGAAATTTGTAAATTTAATTTTACTAAATATTTTCTAGATGTTATTTCTTGTAAAAGAAAGAGAAAATGTGGATTTATGTCTTCATCTTCATTTAGCTCATTTATTCCATCTGTTATTTTATCATCTTGTTCATCCGAAGAGGAACTAGATATTAATTGAGTTTCTAAATGTTTTATTTTGGCATCATGTACTTGTGCTTGATGTTTTAATTCTTTGACTTCATGTTTTAAAATTCTAAGTTCTTTATATAGATCTTCTAATGATATTTTTGTTTCTAATTTTTTATTCTTATTTAATATAGTAGTTAAATCATAAGTATTAGTCTGAATTTTAGGTGTGATTATTTTTACTTCTTTTTCTTCTTCAAAACTTTTAATTAATTTTTTAAGAAGTTGACTTTTAAGTTCAGTATCTGTCAAGCTATGTATTACCTCTAAAAGTGTATTCTGATCTTTTGTTAACATATTTACAGATTTTTCTGAAGAACTGGTTGTTGAACCTAGTTCATCAATTTGATTTTCACTTTCTTGTACCTCAGAATCTGATGTATCAGAAGTAAGATACAATTCATGAATTTTATTTATCACCTCATCTTCTAAGTTTAATTCATGCAATTTTTTATTGAATTTGCAAAATTTAGATGTATGTCCTTTCTTACCACATTTAAAACAAGTTAAGTCTTTATATGAAATCTTATTAGTCTTTTTGTATGGTTTTTTATTCTTAGATTTTTTATGGTGTTTACGTTTATCTTGATGATAAAATTCTTCTTTACTAGGTTTAGACCTATAGTGTTTTTTATAGTGTTTTTTATAGCTTGTGGGTTTAGAGCATTGACCACTACATTGTTGAGTAGGGGTTATATTATAGTCAAATTGTTTACAAAAACTTCCTAATTCTTGTTTAGTCTTTTTTAGCTCATATTTTAAAGTTTTTTGAAGCTTTAAATCTTGACAAATTTGTAATCCTTCTTTTTGAATTATACTTATTAATTGCCCATAAGTTAATTTATTATATGGAATTGGATTACCATGTTGTTGTTTTATGTAATTCCTAACCCTTTCGCCTAAAAAATAGGGTAAACCAGCTAAGAATTTTTCTTTCCAAAAAGCTTGATTAGAATCTTCTCTTAACATTAATCGTGTAAGAAAAGTGGTTTTATATAATTGAAATTGACCTAAGTGTTTACATTTTAAATTACTTAAAAGTTCAGCATTTTTATCTTTTATATGTGATGGATCGCCTATAAAATGTAATGAAATGGTTAATATTAAGGTTGCAACTGCATCTTGAATAGGTTCACCATTTTCATCAAATAAAGGTTGATCCTGGTCATTTACTTGAACTGCATTTAAAATATCTAATTGATCTTTTTCAGTGAGATGGTAATCCCACCATCCCTTTAATTGTCCTGTAAATCCTGCAATGAGGATTTCAGCAACGGCTTTATCAGATATAGGTGACTGAGTTTTATAGGCATTCGCAGCCATGGTCATTTGTTGCAAAATACTTAAGATTTTATATTCAGATAATCCATCAATATTCCATTCATATAATGTATTAGCATTATAGTGAACTTGGGATATGTATGGAGGAGGTTTATCAAGTAATCCTAAGTCTGGGGCCCTAGAGACTATTTCTCTATGGGTTATATTATTGACAAATTGTTGAACACTATCTGAGTCAGGTTTACTATCTTCAGAGCTAGAAGTTTCTTCTAAAAGATTTATATTTCTGGAAGCATTAGAAGAATCTTGAACAACTTGGGGAGTAGATCCTGAACTTGCCTCAAGTTGACTAAGCTGTTGTTTTAAAGTTCCTATAAATTGTGAATTTAATTCCTTTTGACTAGTTTTAGATACCTGAAATGGTTTAAACATATGTGACTTTACTAATGCTTTACCTTTAGCTTGTTCAAGTACTATGGGTTGATCTTGAAGTAATTGTTCTATCTTTTTTAATTGTGTATGCAAACAAATTAAACTAGCATTACTAAAATTATTTTGCTCAATTAATTTTTTATCTGAATCATTTTCTCTAGTTACTTTATATGGTGCACAAGTAATATCATTATCTTGATATTTAAATTTACTAATGGCTTTAGGAGGAAAATCACTCTGGATTATCCTATCATTTACTATCCATTCTGGTCTTTTATTACGAATTGTTATTGGGTTAAGACTTTTAGTTGAATTATTTTTAATTAATGAGAACCAGTCTAAAAATCTAATTCTAGTCTGAGTTTGAAATTGATATTCAACATATTCCTGTTTTAAATCTTCAAAATTATGAGTTTTTAATATTTTATTAAACTTCATTAAATTCTTTGTTTTTGTTATCTCTTTTACCAAATCTTTATTAATTTCATCTTTAGTTAAAACATTTAGTTCTCTATTTAATTCACTAACATTTTCAGTGATGGCTGAAGCTGTTGGTGACTCTGGTGAATTGTTTACTAAATTAGATTGTTGATTTAAATAATTGTCAACAGGGTTATAAACTGCCTGAGGGACTGAATTACTATAATCAACTCCTTTCATTTTAAATGATTGACTAGATGCAGGTATATCTGAAGTAGAATACCGAGGTTTTACTAAGGTTTGAATAATTGGTTTAGGTTCATTTTCTTTATATCTTGCATAAATTACTGAAGGTATTTTCGGCTTATCATCATCCATAATCTCAGAAGATGTTGATCCTGTATACCTAGAACTTAGACTCCTATTAAATTTTAAAGTTACTTTACCATCTTCAAATTGTTCAATTTTTTGTAAATTGACATTTGGTTTAACAGGTTCTGGTTCTGGGGGAGGGACTATCCCTTCCAAAATCCATTCCTCTGGTAAGGTGATATCCTTCCATTGGATGGTTTTAGGTATAACGGTGTTGGTTTTAGCCAAATCAGTTTGAAGAAACTTAGTTTCTCCAATTTTTGGTTGTAATTTATATTTAGTACTAAAAGCTGAATTCATAGCTTTATAATGGATTTTATAGATTAAAGCAATTGGAATAGATCCTTGCTTCATTTTATAATTATGAGTTTTAACTTCTAAAATTATACTTTCTAGAATATTAAGATCATTTAAAGAAACAGTCATATCTGGATAAACCTCAAATGAGATTGGTCCTTCACTTAAACTTGTTTCAACAGATCCTAATAAAGAATCTTGAAAATTTAAAAATCTAGCATCTCTTACTACTGCCAATATACTAGTGTTTAATCCTTCTCTAGTTAAAGGTTTTATACCTACTTGTATTAATCCTATATGAATATATTTATACTTTTTATTTTTATGTTGCTGTAATGTTTTAGATGAAAGAAGAGTGATGCGTTCAAAAGGTTTGCTTAATTGAAAATCACGTTCTTCAGTTTTAATAACATAATCTGTATTCCATAAAGGAAATTTACTAATTTTATAAATTTGTTCTTTATCTACTTTAGGTATTTCCCAATCATCTATAGCTTTACTAAAATCTTGTAATATTAATTCATTTCTATTTATTATTCTTTTTATTTCTGAAGAATCAGAATCATCCGATTTAACATTACTTACAGATGGACACAATAAAGGATCCATTGTATACTATATTAAAGAATCTTAGAAGCTACCCGATTATGCCCTCCGGTTATACCCTTCACTGCCCAACAATTCTCAACAAATGGGTCTTACAACGGGTTCATATGGAATCGGCTCAGTGGGCAGAGCTAAAAGCTTCATTAATATAGTAAACAATCAATACTTTATTGGGTGATAGTAACCAATACTTAAACCGTTTGGCTCTGATACCATTTGCTGGCCAAGATCGACCGATTTAAGTATTTTAATCAAACAAGAAATGACTTATATTATCCAAATTAATATTAAACATATCAACTAAAATAGATCTATTATTTAAATCAATTAATATTTCAACAATATTTAAATTAATATTATATATTGTAATTAAAATATTATTTTCTCTTAAATTTATAAAAACATGAATATAATTCATATGGTACGTAGCGTTGTAGCACAAAGTTTCCCTTATTTAAATTAATATTATATATTGTAATTAAAATATTATTTTCTCTTAAATTTATAAAAACATGAATATAATTCATATGGTACGTAGCGTTGTAGCACAAAGTTTCCCTTGTTTATCAAGTGCAATGATAAACACCAGGAGGTTATGTGTTTCCAGCTGATATACCAAAGAATTTTAATTTGAACAGTAATTGTTTAAAGATGAACAGTATCCGTTTTAATCTGAACAGTAAATGAACAGTTTATGTTTATGAACAATTAAGAACAAGATTTCTGGTGTGGAAGATCACACAGAGGTGCAACCACAGAGCATACTTATACAAAATAATATTTATCAATTAACTCAACCAATTTTAATTAATGGTATTTTAATTAAGGTTGAGGGTTCCTGCAACCTTAGCCTGGGATCCCCAGAACTAAGTCAGATTGTGGAGGGAGAAGAGAAGGAAGCCTTTAACAGGGCTTAATAGTAGCAATTTATAAGTTTAAATAAATAACTTTATTCAAATACGAAAATCAAATTTAAACTTACAATTTAAAAGTTTATAATCCAGACTTCGAACGTTGAATGCTTACAAAGAACTTTGGGGGAGAGGATGAGAGAGTGTTTAGTATATGGTTATACAAGCTTATGCCTTCACAAGAGGATAGGCTCCCTTTAAGTAACATAGAAAAGAATCTTTACTATTCTACTTTTACTATTTATGAACAGTGCTTGGTCTGCCACCGAATCTTGAACAGTGTTGACCTTTACTGTGGATGAATAGTTGTTGGTCTGCCACCGAATCTTTACTGTGGATGATGCGTTGGCTTTTCCTGTAGAAAGAGTGAGTTAACTTTTACTGTTGAATGATGGTGAAATAAGGTTTCACCTGCCTTTTACTCAGATGAGGACGATGTGTCCTTCTTTTTCTTTTCTTTTTTCTTTGCTTTGCTTTTTTGTTTTAATTTTTCTTTTGCTTTTTCAGCTTTACTTTTGACTATAATGGATTCAAAAATTTCATCATTACTATCTTCGTTGGAGGATAGTGGAAATGATGTTGTTGAGGAAGAGGAAGCCATGTCAGCCCACTTCTGTTTGCTTGATTTAGATATTTTACTGGAACAGTCTGCCTGCTTTTTACTTGATGAGGGTTTTACTGGAGAATCAGAATCTGTTGAAAGATGCTGAAGCATTTCTTGACAGATTCTTCTATACTCATCTGGAGTTTTAGCAGCAGCTAACCTTGCTTGGCACTGTGCTTTTTGGATCCCGAAAGTCGGTTGATCTTTTAGTGCAAGAGTGGTTGCATAGGTTAATGGAGAAACCTGTTTTAATTTATCACGTATCCAGAGATCAATTTTAAGTTCTGTGGTAGAGTTCTTGAAAGATCCCCACCATTTAATCTTATGTCTTTTTACCAACATAGGAATCTGGTATGTTCCTACGGCATACTGAGTGTCCAAATACCATTGATATACCCAGGGCGTGAAGAAGGCCATACAATAGTACATAAGGGAAGGAATATGGGCTTCTGCAGGATTGGGTTTATAATGGGCTTTAAAATACTGATATAAGGCCTGGATTGGAGGAGGGATAATTTCATTGGAAATTCCCCGAGTTTCCCACCATTTTTTAAACCAGTTAGGCACTTTACAATCAGTACGAAAGGATGTGTCAAAATAGATTAACCATGAATGCGTAGCAGTGGGATTTTGAATAGCAAAAATTTTGTCCCATGCATCACGATAATCAAAATAATTGTATACAGTACTGTGTACATGTTTATATAAAACTTTAAATTGTACAGGGGTAGAAAGAGAGGGTTTAGGCCAGTCCTTGGGATGAAGAATCCGTTGGATTTTAAGTGAAGAATATAAAATAACAGATTTATTTTTTGAATCATAATTATGTTTAATTTTTACAGATCCAGTATCCAAGAGAATATTATGATAATATTCTTGGGGTTTTGAAAGATCAGTTGGAGCAAAGTACCAATCCTCAGGGTAGTACTGTTTTAAAACAGACCAAGGATTAGTGGTATTATATCCATCTTCGATTTCAATTTCATAATGAAAAATAGTTTTAAGAAACCATTTATGTATACCTTGCGTATACTGGATTTTTGGCAAATCCACAGCCATCAACGGATTTGATAAGTCTTTACTGCCTACCGTTTGAGACAGACTAGCCGTACCATGAACGGGTACGATCGCTTTAGGTGTAGAAGACATACCTGGCGCCTCTGTGGAAGAGGACGCTATACTTTGTAACGCCTTAAACACTTCTGGAGATTGACTTAGCTGTTCAATCCATTTTTTAAGATCTGGAGAAAGTTTAGTGTTTAGGGTTTTAGGTAAATCTTCTGAATGCTCAGAGAGAGCTTTAGTGGGTGATTCAGGTTCTTCTTTAGGGACTTTGCCCTTATCCTTTTTCCTGCCCATCGTTCTGTAAGAATTCGCGAGTCAGAAAGTCTGGAATGTTATTTTTATCTCCTTTAATAAATTCAATATCAAATTCAAATATACTAAGTAAAGCTTGCCATCTTGCAAAAATTTGTTTAGAAGCCAGATTTTTTACATCTTTTTGTAAAACATCTTTTGCAGATTTACAATCAATACGAAGTAAAAATTTTTGATTTAATAAATCAGATTGGAATTTATTGATGCAAATTACTATACTTAAAATCTCCTTTTTAATAGTAGAATAATTTATTTGAGTTTGGTTCCAATGACCAGACGTATACTGAATAATTCGTTCTTTACCATTAATTACTTGTTTTAAAATACCACCATATCCAACATCGGAAGCATCAGTTTCAACTATCTTGAAAGCTGTTGGATGAGGGATATAAAGATATGGAATTTCTTTGACTAAGGCCTTTATCTTTTTTACTAACTGTGTATGCTGGGCTGTCCATGGGTCAGCATTTTTCTTAAGCCTATCATGTAATGGTTTTATCATGCAATTGAGATTTGGATAAAAATCTATAACATAATTTAAACATCCAAGAAAACGTTGAAGTTGGGTTTTATTGGTTAACTCATCAGGGAACTTGGACCCAAATACCATAGCTCGTTCTATGGGCTGGATAATACCCTGTTCTATGTAATGACCCAAAAATCTAACTTTAGTTTTAAATAAGTCCATTTTAGTTTTACTCAATGCTAATCCATTCATTTCAATTACCAAAAAAAATTTTTTTAAGTGTTTAAAATGTTCTTCTAATGTTCTACTAAAAACTAGAACATCATCAATATATACTATACAAAATTCACTATGGGGATTAAATATATCATTCATGATCCTCTGAAACTCAGAAGGAGCATTTTTTAATCCAAAAGGCATTACATTCCATTCATATTGACCGAAGGGAACTGTAAATGCTGTTTTATATCTATCATTAGGATGAATCTGGATCTGCCAGTAACCAGATTTCATATCAAATTTACTAAAAATATTTGCCTTATATAATTGTTTTAATAAATCCTTCTTATTGGGTAATGGATACCTTATCCATTTTAAGGCTGTATTTAGTGGTTTATAATTAATTACTAATCTAGGGACTCCTCTTTCTATCTCAGCATTTTTATTGACATAAAAAGCTGCACAAGACCACGGACTTCTAGATTTGCTAATTAATTTTTTATTTTCTAAATCCTGAATTTCTTTTTTACAATGGTCGATAAGTTCAGGGCTCATTTGAATAGGTCGGGCTTTAGTTGTAATGGACTTTTCATCAAAGTCCTTCTCATAGGGTAAATCTACTATGTGTTGTTTACGATTCCAAAATGCATGTGGGTGATCTGCACATAATTTATTTTCCATAAATGTCTTTAATTTACCAATTCTAATTTGAATATCTTCATCTTCGAGTTGCTTTTTAATCCTTTGAAGATATGTATAATTTCTCAAATGATTTAAGTCTTCTTCTTTAGATTTTATTAAAGAATTAATTTCCAAAGTTTTAATAGAATGAGCTTTTAATAAATTTAAATTTTTTCTCCTAGGTTTTTCAGTAAATTCTAACCTAGCTCTACTTCCGTTTACCTTGAATTTAATGCAATCTTCTTTTACCGAATATGGTGTAATTAGGTTAATGAATGGTGTTCCTAAGATTACCATATAATTTATCTGTGGTGAAAGTAAGAATATTGTTTTTATTTCTAATTCATTATTTATAATATCTGCTTCAATTTTACCAAGAATTTCTAATTTAGATTTATTACCTGTAGTCAGTTTTTCATGTGTTTCTGACCAAAATCGATGTGGAATTAAATCAGATTTTATGCAATTTAAATCTGCTCCTGTATCAAATAAAGCTATACCATTTATTATAAAATCATGTGAAATTTGTAAATTTAATTTTACTAAATATTTTCTAGATGTTATTTCTTGTAAAAGAAAGAGAAAATGTGGATTTATGTCTTCATCTTCATTTAGCTCATTTATTCCATCTGTTATTTTATCATCTTGTTCATCCGAAGAGGAACTAGATATTAATTGAGTTTCTAAATGTTTTATTTTGGCATCATGTACTTGTGCTTGATGTTTTAATTCTTTGACTTCATGTTTTAAAATTCTAAGTTCTTTATATAGATCTTCTAATGATATTTTTGTTTCTAATTTTTTATTCTTATTTAATATAGTAGTTAAATCATAAGTATTAGTCTGAATTTTAGGTGTGATTATTTTTACTTCTTTTTCTTCTTCAAAACTTTTAATTAATTTTTTAAGAAGTTGACTTTTAAGTTCAGTATCTGTCAAGCTATGTATTACCTCTAAAAGTGTATTCTGATCTTTTGTTAACATATTTACAGATTTTTCTGAAGAACTGGTTGTTGAACCTAGTTCATCAATTTGATTTTCACTTTCTTGTACCTCAGAATCTGATGTATCAGAAGTAAGATACAATTCATGAATTTTATTTATCACCTCATCTTCTAAGTTTAATTCATGCAATTTTTTATTGAATTTGCAAAATTTAGATGTATGTCCTTTCTTACCACATTTAAAACAAGTTAAGTCTTTATATGAAATCTTATTAGTCTTTTTGTATGGTTTTTTATTCTTAGATTTTTTATGGTGTTTACGTTTATCTTGATGATAAAATTCTTCTTTACTAGGTTTAGACCTATAGTGTTTTTTATAGTGTTTTTTATAGCTTGTGGGTTTAGAGCATTGACCACTACATTGTTGAGTAGGGGTTATATTATAGTCAAATTGTTTACAAAAACTTCCTAATTCTTGTTTAGTCTTTTTTAGCTCATATTTTAAAGTTTTTTGAAGCTTTAAATCTTGACAAATTTGTAATCCTTCTTTTTGAATTATACTTATTAATTGCCCATAAGTTAATTTATTATATGGAATTGGATTACCATGTTGTTGTTTTATGTAATTCCTAACCCTTTCGCCTAAAAAATAGGGTAAACCAGCTAAGAATTTTTCTTTCCAAAAAGCTTGATTAGAATCTTCTCTTAACATTAATCGTGTAAGAAAAGTGGTTTTATATAATTGAAATTGACCTAAGTGTTTACATTTTAAATTACTTAAAAGTTCAGCATTTTTATCTTTTATATGTGATGGATCGCCTATAAAATGTAATGAAATGGTTAATATTAAGGTTGCAACTGCATCTTGAATAGGTTCACCATTTTCATCAAATAAAGGTTGATCCTGGTCATTTACTTGAACTGCATTTAAAATATCTAATTGATCTTTTTCAGTGAGATGGTAATCCCACCATCCCTTTAATTGTCCTGTAAATCCTGCAATGAGGATTTCAGCAACGGCTTTATCAGATATAGGTGACTGAGTTTTATAGGCATTCGCAGCCATGGTCATTTGTTGCAAAATACTTAAGATTTTATATTCATATAATCCATCAATATTCCATTCATATAATGTATTAGCATTATAGTGAACTTGGGATATGTATGGAGGAGGTTTATCAAGTAATCCTAAGTCTGGGGCCCTAGAGACTATTTCTCTATGGGTTATATTATTGACAAATTGTTGAACACTATCTGAGTCAGGTTTACTATCTTCAGAGCTAGAAGTTTCTTCTAAAAGATT
Organism: Jatropha curcas; assembly: GCF_041381405.1. Lineage (NCBI taxonomy): Eukaryota > Viridiplantae > Streptophyta > Magnoliopsida > Malpighiales > Euphorbiaceae > Jatropha > Jatropha curcas. Next base: position 12,895,008 of record NC_143154.1, on the reverse strand, counting down.
TATATTTCTGGAAGCATTAGAAGAATCTTGAACAACTTGGGGAGTAGATCCTGAACTTGCCTCAAGTTGACTAAGCTGTTGTTTTAAAGTTCCTATAAATTGTGAATTTAATTCCTTTTGACTAGTTTTAGATACCTGAAATGGTTTAAACATATGTGACTTTACTAATGCTTTACCTTTAGCTTGTTCAAGTACTATGGGTTGATCTTGAAGTAATTGTTCTATCTTTTTTAATTGTGTATGCAAACAAATTAAACTAGCATTACTAAAATTATTTTGCTCAATTAATTTTTTATCTGAATCATTTTCTCTAGTTACTTTATATGGTGCACAAGTAATATCATTATCTTGATATTTAAATTTACTAATGGCTTTAGGAGGAAAATCACTCTGGATTATCCTATCATTTACTATCCATTCTGGTCTTTTATTACGAATTGTTATTGGGTTAAGACTTTTAGTTGAATTATTTTTAATTAATGAGAACCAGTCTAAAAATCTAATTCTAGTCTGAGTTTGAAATTGATATTCAACATATTCCTGTTTTAAATCTTCAAAATTATGAGTTTTTAATATTTTATTAAACTTCATTAAATTCTTTGTTTTTGTTATCTCTTTTACCAAATCTTTATTAGTTTCATCTTTAGTTAAAACATTTAGTTCTCTATTTAATTCACTAACATTTTCAGTGATGGCTGAAGCTGTTGGTGACTCTGGTGAATTGTTTACTAAATTAGATTGTTGATTTAAATAATTGTCAACAGGGTTATAAACTGCCTGAGGGACTGAATTACTATAATCAACTCCTTTCATTTTAAATGATTGACTAGATGCAGGTATATCTGAAGTAGAATACCTAGGTTTTACTAAGGTTTGAATAATTGGTTTAGGTTCATTTTCTTTATATCTTGCATAAATTACTGAAGGTATTTTCGGCTTATCATCATCCATAATCTCAGAAGATGTTGATCCTGTATACCTAGAACTTAGACTCCTATTAAATTTTAAAGTTACTTTACCATCTTCAAATTGTTCAATTTTTTGTAAATTGACATTTGGTTTAACAGGTTCTGGTTCTGGGGGAGGGACTATCCCTTCCAAAATCCATTCCTCTGGTAAGGTGATATCCTTCCATTGGATGGTTTTAGGTATAACGGTGTTGGTTTTAGCCAAATCAGTTTGAAGAAACTTAGTTTCTCCAATTTTTGGTTGTAATTTATATTTAGTACTAAAAGCTGAATTCATAGCTTTATAATGGATTTTATAGATTAAAGCAATTGGAATAGATCCTTGCTTCATTTTATAATTATGAGTTTTAACTTCTAAAATGATACTTTCTAGAATATTAAGATCATTTAAAGAAACAGTCATATCTGGATAAACCTCAAATGAGATTGGTCCTTCACTTAAACTTGTTTCAACAGATCCTAATAAAGAATCTTGAAAATTTAAAAATCTAGCATCTCTTACTACTGCCAATATACTAGTGTTTAATCCTTCTCTAGTTAAAGGTTTTATACCTACTTGTATTAATCCTATATGAATATATTTATACTTTTTATTTTTATGTTGCTGTAATGTTTTAGATGAAAGAAGAGTGATGCGTTCAAAAGGTTTGCTTAATTGAAAATCACGTTCTTCAGTTTTAATAACATAATCTGTATTCCATAAAGGAAATTTACTAATTTTATAAATGTGTTCTTTATCTACTTTAGGTATTTCCCAATCATCTATAGCTTTACTAAAATCTTGTAATATTAATTCATTTCTATTTATTATTCTTTTTATTTCTGAAGAATCAGAATCATCCGATTTAACATTACTTACAGATGGACACAATAAAGGATCCATTGTATACTATATTAAAGAATCTTAGAAGCTACCCGATTATGCCCTCCGGTTATACCCTTCACTGCCCAACAATTCTCAACAAATGGGTCTTACAACGGGTTCATATGGAATCGGCTCAGTGGGCAGAGCTAAAAGCTTCATTAATATAGTAAACAATCAATACTTTATTGGGTGATAGTAACCAATACTTAATTTGGATATGGTGGTATTTTAAAACAAGAATCTTGAACAACTTGGGGAGTAGATCCTGAACTTGCCTCAAGTTGACTAAGCTGTTGTTTTAAAGTTCCTATAAATTGTGAATTTAATTCCTTTTGACTAGTTTTAGATACCTGAAATGGTTTAAACATATGTGACTTTACTAATGCTTTACCTTTAGCTTGTTCAAGTACTATGGGTTGATCTTGAAGTAATTGTTCTATCTTTTTTAATTGTGTATGCAAACAAATTAAACTAGCATTACTAAAATTATTTTGCTCAATTAATTTTTTATCTGAATCATTTTCTCTAGTTACTTTATATGGTGCACAAGTAATATCATTATCTTGATATTTAAATTTACTAATGGCTTTAGGAGGAAAATCACTCTGGATTATCCTATCATTTACTATCCATTCTGGTCTTTTATTACGAATTGTTATTGGGTTAAGACTTTTAGTTGAATTATTTTTAATTAATGAGAACCAGTCTAAAAATCTAATTCTAGTCTGAGTTTGAAATTGATATTCAACATATTCCTGTTTTAAATCTTCAAAATTATGAGTTTTTAATATTTTATTAAACTTCATTAAATTCTTTGTTTTTGTTATCTCTTTTACCAAATCTTTATTAATTTCATCTTTAGTTAAAACATTTAGTTCTCTATTTAATTCACTAACATTTTCAGTGATGGCTGAAGCTGTTGGTGACTCTGGTGAATTGTTTACTAAATTAGATTGTTGATTTAAATAATTGTCAACAGGGTTATATATATATATATATATATATATATATATATATATATATTAATTTCTCAAATTCTTATGTCTATTATGGTGATAATGTGGAAATGAATGACTACAAATCTATAGAAATTAATTTTGTGTTGGCTTCATTGTTGGAGTTTATTGGATGATTGAGGTTGAATTGGGAGTGTTTTCTATTCACAGGTTTTGGGGAAAACTCTTGTAGTTTTTCTGTAGGATTTAAAATATTTTTCTATAAAAAAAATTTATACTTGCTAGACTTGTGAATACTTAATCACTTCTAATCATGTAGTAGTTTATTAGATTTATATATTAGTTAGAATGGTGCCTCCAGCACCGAATGTGGCATCCGCCGTCTAATCTGCCAGGATTGGGCGGCAGGTGTTGCATTTAGTTGCATCTGAGCATAGTTTTAAGCAATTCTAGGGCTATATTTATTTATAGGAATTTATCTGCTTTTGAGTGAGAGTACAAGTAATTTAAGTTAAATAAATGCCATACTGGTGTGTTTGGAACTTCTCTCTGATGCGAACCTTTTGGTCTTTGTAAGAATTGTGAGATGTCTCAGCATTTGTCTAATGAGGAGGTGGATATTTATGCCCCTCCTAATGGAGGTAATCCTACTCGTAGTGCCGCTGGTGGTGTTTTGGGTTCTAATGCAGAGCGTGCCTTGGTGACGGGGTAGGCTACTGCAAGTCCTGCTCGGCCTAATCAAGATGTACTCTAGCAGTTAGTTATTGCTTTGAGGCAGGTAGTGGGCACTGTTCCCCAGGCTTCAGTCGCTCTAGCCCCTCTTTCAGCTCATCCCCCTATTGAGAATTTGAGAAAGTATGGTGCTGCTGAGTTCAAGGGTAGGAAGGATGATATAGGCTCTACCACAAAGTATTGGCTTTAGGCTACACAAAGGATATTAGAGCGGATGTAGTGTTCCCCTTAGGATAGCTTATTGTGTGCCACTTCCTTGCTGAAGGAAGAGGCTTATTAATGGTGAGACACTATGTCCTTTGTCAGTGAGTGTTGAGGAGAGGACTTGGGACTTCTTCATCGCTGAGTTTAAGAAGAAGTATCTTGGAGATCTTTTCATTAAGCATCGTAGGACTGAGTTTCTGGAGCTTAAGCAGGGTAGGATGACTGTATCAGAGTATGAGCGAGAGTTTATCCGCATGAGTAAGTATGCTACTGACTTGATTCCTTTTGAGCTAGAGAGGTGCAAATGCTTTCGAAAAGGCTTGCATGATAAGTATAGGATGCATCTGATTGCTCATCCTCACACCTCATTATCTTCTTTGGTGACCACTGCTTTAGAGCTTAAGGAGGTTAGGACTAAGCAGTAGTCCAGGAGACAGTAGAGTTAGTAGGGCCAACATAAGAGGTTCCATAAGGCAGTATCTGGTAGGACTTCTGGGGTTCAGTCGGGTAGTAAGAGGCATAGAGATGCACATTAGTATGGGTTTAGACCAAGTTAGAGACATGGTAAGGATACTTCTACTAGATCAGCTCCACAGACTACATCTGTCGGTAATGCTAGCAGCGTTGTGAGGAGTGACACACCGGCTTGTACTCAGTGCGGTAAGAGGCATGTTGGGGTTTGTAGGAGGTCTTATGGGACATGCTTTCGATGGGTCTACAAAGCATATGATCAGAGATTGTCCTAGAACTCCGATTGGTTCAACTCCACAGATTGGGAGGTTAGCTCCCTTTGTTCCAAGAGGCACGGCTAGAGGCTATGGTGATAAAGCGGGTATTGGGAGTTAAAGACCAGTTTCTAAGATAGTGGACAGACCTGAGTCCAAAGCACTTGCCAGAGTATATGCCATTAGGGCTAGAGAGGAGCAGGATGCCCCAGACATCATAATTGGTACATTCTCTATCTTTGATACTCATATACATGCTTTGATAGGCATATAATGAATATGACTAAGGGCAGAAATGCACGTGAATGTGTGAGTCGTCACCTTGTTTAACTATTTTAGGGTAAACTAGGAAAAAACCCTAAGTTGACTCCAATTTTAATTAACCTACTTACTAGATTAATTATCCCAATGTTTAAGGCATGGTTTGCGAACCCGAGGTGGATCCCGAGACTATGTCATGCTGATGAACTAACCAATGAATGAATGCTTTGCAAGGTAAATGATGTAATTGGACCAAATGAAAGTGTTTAAGTGATTTCGACTTGCCGCTCGGGGTTAAATCCCAAACGTGCCTACGTACTTCCCTTTGAATGGAAGATCAAAGTCGACGTAGTTCGATAGGCCTTTTTTAAAGGGCTTTGAAGGGGTATGCTTAATGCATGAGTGTGTGTATGCTTCGTGCATTTTGTTTAGGCATTTTGCCAAAGAATTGATTGATTTGATTAGGCGTTTGTTGCCAAAAGTGTTGATTTAAGGCTTTTAGCCAAAAATATTAATTTAGGCAATTTGTTTGCCAAAAGTTGATGTGATTTAGGCGATTGTCGCCAAAATTGATTATTTGAAGGCTTTTAGCCAAAATGGGTTGATTGAGGCAATTTATTTGCCAAAAAGTGTTGATTGGGCGATTGTCGCCAAAATTGAGTGATTTAAGGCTTTTAGCCAAAAGATTGATTAATTCAAGGCTTTTTTGCCAAAGCTTCGATTTAAGCGATTTGTCGGTAAAAATGGTTGATCTTAATTATAGGCAATTTGTTTTTCAAAAGTGATCAATTGAATTACAACATAGGCAATTTATTGCCAAAAAAAAAATGTGGTCGATTAAGGCTATTTAGCCACAATTATTGATTAATTGGACTTAAGCCGGACTATTCGAAATAAAGGCGATTATACCTTAGTCATTAATTGACTAGATACTTTAGCCAGTATTGTCGGATTTAGGCTTTAACACCACGATTATTAATTAACCGGGCATTTAAGCTTAATCATATTTAATTGAGGCAGTTTATTTGCCAAATTGATGACGTGAATGCATTTATGCAACAGTTTAATTCAGAATTGGAGTAGAAGAGAATATGCAAAAAATGCTGAAATTAAATAGACAGGGTTTCGTTATCACCTGAGTTAATCGGCGGCCGCTTCTTAGCTTCAGCTTCAAAATTCCAGATTAAGCTTCTCGTTTGGGGAATATTAATTAGAATTAATTTAATTAAGTGACCAAGTATCACAACAGTAGTGTAATAAAAGCCTACACTAAATGCAGAAAAGCAGTAAAAGAACCGCAAGGAGCGTAGGGGAGAAGAGAGCGTCCGTCAACACAGACTGAGTGAGTAAAAAAGTCGCATCGGGGCTAATTTTATAGGAAAAAACAGGCTGGAGGATGGGTGCCGCCGCCCTAGACAGCGGTCGCCGCCGCCGTGGCCGACGGGCGCCATCGCCCTGGCCGGCGGACTTGCTAGTTTTTCATTCCGGAGGCTTTTTCGGGAGTTCCGTACCTCCAAAAAATATTCCGGGACCAGTTCTGCGATCCTCGCAATTTTTTGGACGTTTCAAGTACCATATTGGCATACTTTCGGTGAACTTTCCAAACGTCCTCCGGTCCGGCTGGACTGTTTGCAGTCCGTGAAAATAGGCTTTTTGGGCAACCATAAAAATGATTTATAGGAGTCGGTGGTTGTCTGAAAAACAAATTTTGAAGGTGAAAATCGGACGCGTCCAGAAGACCCGCCCTTTAGCTATTTCCTTATAAATAGCTAAAGTTTCACTTCTACATTCATTCTAAACTCTCCAAATCAAAGAGCTCTCTCAAATTCTCTCAACTTCCTCATCGTGACTTCTCCGGGTCAAAGCAGCGACGAGGATTTTCTTGGGTCTTTGGGAATTTCCCTAGACACCGACCTTACAGTGGACGCAGACACCCACGCTTCCGTGACCGGTATCTACGCCCAGGTAAGTTTATTTTTTCTTTTTTCTTTATTATTATTTTTTATTTTTCTGAATTTTACTGTTTTAATGACATGCATGCTAGGGTAGAACTAAGATATTATCCTTAGTAAGGAACCGAGGAATAACTCTTAGATTGTTTTACCTTTTAGGACCCCCATATTAGATTGGATGTGGGTGAGACCTCTGTGGCTGAAATTCCGGTCGAGATATTTGACCACAACAACCCAATTGGAGCGATTATTAGCCCGTCCCATCTAGACTACCTGAGGCATTTTGACATAGGTTGGAGCAGACACAAAGAATTGCTGGGCGCTTTGGCCAAGAGATGGTGGGACACCACCAATACCTTCCACTTTTCTTGGGGCGAGTTGACAATGACCCCCACAGATTTTTCTATGATCTCTGGGATCCCCTTTGGGACTCGGGCGATCGAGTTATATGATGACTGGAGGACAGAGATCTCCTCGGACCAGATGGTGGAACTGATCGGGATAGACCTGCCTCGGATTGTCTGGCCAAGTTCTTCTACACCTGTCTTGAGCGTTTCCAGACGCTGGTTATCCCTCCAGGCCCCCAACATTTATGCTAGATACAGGCAGGGAGAGCTGACGGCTACTCAGGTGGCCAGATTCACTTTGTTGCTGCTGTTCACTTCGACCTTCTGGTCCAGCAGGAAAGAGAAGTTTAATCCTTCCATCTTGAAGAGTTTGGAAAATCTGGCCCATCTTGAGGAGTATGACTGGGCCGGTGCTATTCTGAGCCGCATGTATGATGACATGTGTGATCTGAGTTGGGGCCACTGTAAACTCAGCGGGACCTACTACTTTTGGGAGGTAATGTAAAGAACATTCCCCCTTTTTGTGTTTTTGTTTATTATACTTGATTTTTTTTTCATTGATTCTTGTTTCTTCTTTTTTTTTTTTGCAGACTTGGGCATTCGAGTATTTCCCGTATAATACTCGCCCGGTTCATGCTGATCTTGGGCTGGGACTAGTGCCTTCGGCTTGGAGATGGTACCGAACAAACCTTCATACCATTTGGCGCAAAAAATCGCTGAGGGATCTAAGGGCCTTTTTTGATACTTGCACTCTGGAACAGGTAAGTGCTTAGTAATTCTTGAATATGTTAAATAAAAAGGATTTATTAACACATTTGCATCTTCCATAGGTTGAGCTGGGGGCGATGACCGCCCGTCTACAGAGTTGGATTCAGGCCGATCCCCATTTCCAGCGGTCGGACGCCTTGTCTCGGCGGAGGGTTGTCCTATCGCACCCCGTCCTTAGACGATATTACTTGGGCGAGAGAGTAGACCTTCAGATAAGAGGCTGCCGTTTTGTCCTTTATTCCCCTCCCGAGGACATGTGAGCGGGCAAGCAGATGATGCTTACCGATGCCCATACTGAGGGTGTTCCACATGTGGAGTTCATCCTGGGGGAGACTATGACGAGTTCTGCAGAATCTTTTTGATGCAGCCCATTGGATCTCGGCTTGATAGTTTTCAGAGATCGGCACCTTCCCAGCCGCTTGACACCAATTCTTCTGGGGCTTCGGGCCCCTCGACTAGGACTCCGAGGAGGAGGCCTACGACTGATCCCTCTTCTTCCACTCCGGTTGAGGGCCCGTCTCAGGCTGGGCCCAGTCGCCCGTCAGGCCCTTCCAGGGCTCCTCGGGCCATTTCATCTAGGCCTGGCCAACCTACGTCTTCCATACAGCATTTCCTACTATACACCTGACGGCACTCTAGCTTTTCGGGAGGTCTCCTTGGAGAATGTGGATCGCTTGGATCTTCCTCCCAAGGACATTAATGAGGTAATGACTCATAAATCTCTCATAAAAAGGATTCATAAGAGACTTGATATTAACTTGTGTTTTTTGTATGATTTCCAGGTTCCTAACGGCTTGGTCAGTCAGATGATGGAGCTGATGCTCGGGATGCAGCAAGAACTTTCTGTGTCCTGGACTCTGAGGGCCTTTGATGATCAGAGGAGGAGGAGGCCCCATCGCTAACGCCATGGTTGCTGGATTTTTCCTATTTTTTTTTATTTCTGTATTGAACTTTGACTGTACCTGCACTTGGTTAGTACTGAAAATATGTATGCATGATTATCCATTTTGAAAGAAAACGGGATTTTTTTTTTTAAGGCGGGCGCCGCCGCCGCCGGCGGTAGCTGCCGCCTTCGGGCGCATTTTTCTATAAAAAAACTTGTTTTTTCCAGGCTCCCTCATTCTTTCTCGAAATTCGTGCTAGAAAAATAGTTTTCAGCCAGTTTCTTCTCTTTTTCTCTCTTTTCCTTCTTCTTTTTTTCAAAAAATGAATCCTTTTTATAATCACAGCATGCATAGCTGGACTAAGAGCCTCTCCAAAGTCGAAAAGATCAACTTAGGGAGGTACGGTCTTTCTCCTATCGTTACCCTTAGGGGAGTGGTAATTGACTGGGATTTTCTACGGGCCTGCACCAGACTTTGGGACCCGGAGGCCCACGTTTTTCGGTTTGGGGCCATGATGGAGGAGATGTGCCCTCTTTTTGAGGAATTCTGCGCTATTATAGGGTGCGATCCCAATGCCCCTTTAGTCAAGCATGAGGTCAAAATTGGGTATGTTCGGTCGTTTGAGAACCTGTTTCAGTTCAGCCGGCCACAAGCTAGGGCCATGATTGTTGGTGACCAGAAAGCAATTCTGTTGCCCTTGATTGACGAATTTTCAGAGGTTCACTCAGACGACCCAGACCGGATGAGGCTGAGAATGTGGGCCTTGGTTTTCTGCTTATTAGCTGGTTTCTTGTTCAACAAGGACCCAGGCTTTGGGGATTTGCGACTTTGCCCCATGATTCGGCAGATGGAGGATATGGGTTGCATCGGTGGCATTGTGCTGGCAGAGACTATCAGGAGCCTTGACAGAGCTGCTTTAGGCTTCGATGACTGGACGGTCTCTCCGATTATTCTCCAGGTATTTCCCCTTTTCCTTTTTCTTATTTTTTTTCCTTCTTTCTTTTGGTTCATTCCTTCGTAATAGAAAGGATCCATTACTCAGGTTTGGTTAAAGGACCACCTCCAAGTGGTTGCTGCTCCTACTTTCTTGCCTTATAACCCCTCTCAGTATCGTATGCGGAGGATCCTGATCACTCATCCATCTACTGATGCATGGACCTCATGGCTGATTGAGTTGGGTCCAAATGAGGTACTGTGGTACATTTCCTGGTATAACATCACCCGCTTCATCCAGGTTAGCTTCTGCCATACTCGGGTTTACCTTTTAGGCCTTACACACTGTACTTGGTACTGCGCTTCGCTCATTTTGAGGCAGATGGGGATAGACCAGACTGTTCCGATTGTGGATGACATTTCAGCTGACTCAGCCATCACTCCGGGTGTTACCTGAGCCGTCCTTAGGGCTTGGGTTAGAGACCATCACATGGTTAGGCCTTTACCTAATCCTGCCGGTGTTCAGATTTCTCCTGAGTATCGGACCTGGTTCATTGTCATTGTCTGGCCGGTTGAAAGGCCAAGGAGGAACGCACTGCTGAGTGTACTTGAAGGTTGGGCTCAGGCTGACGCTGATAATGAGGTTGGGACTGATGAGGAGATTATGTTGGCTCCCCGGACAGGCGAGGTTGGAGAGAGTTCAGCAGCTAGGGATGACTCGAAGGATGTTGCCCCACGGAGGCGACGAGACACCTAGACTCTTATAGGCTTTTGGACTCTAGACTTTATTTAGAGATTTGACTTTGGATTTTTTTTTTTTTTTGGCTTTGGATGTATGTTTTTTTTTGGACTTGGACTTAGACTTAATTATTTATTTATTTTTCTTGGACTCTTTTGCTTTCTGCTTGACTTCAAACCATTTGACTTTATTGCTTTAATTGGGAATGTCATTTGACTTTTAAGCTTTCCAAGCATTTCCAACTTTATTTATTCAAGCTCTAATTTTTGCCTAAGCCGCCCTTTCGGGTTTTCAGCTTAACGAGCTAACCATTTTTGCCTAAGCTGCCCTTTCAGGTTTTCAGCTTAGCGGGCCCCGACTTTTGCCTAAGTCGCCCTTTTCGGGTTTTCAACTTAGCGGGTTTTTTTCTTCTTTTTCTTTTCTTTCCTCTTTTTTTTTTTTTGGCAAAGAAGAAGGAATGATGAAATGATTTTTTCATTAATGCTTAGACCGCGCCCAAAGAGGGTTGCCTACATATCTCTGATACATAATTTCTTTTTTCCGAGGAGAATCAAGTCTGATGTAGCTCTTTTACATTATGCAATGCTTATTATACAAAATATCTTTTTAACTGATCTAAATTACATGGATTCGTGAATTCCAAACCATCCAAATCAGTCAAAATGACGGCTCCGCCAGACAATATTTTCTTCAACACGTAGGGTCCAGCCCGATGAGGATGAAACTTCCCACGTGGGTCTATGATTGGCTGTCTAATTTCCTTCAGGACCAAACAACCTTCTTCCAGTTTTCGGTCTTTGACCTTCTTATTAAAATGCCGTGCCATTCTTCTCTGGTAAACTTGAGTTTGGTGGATCACTTGCAATCGTTTTTCGTCCATACCCAAGAGTTGCAAATGATAATTCTTAGCCCAATCTACTTCGCTGATCTGGCTTTCCCGGATAATCCTCGCCGACTGAACTTCCAGCTCAATAGGCAACACTGCTTCCATACCATACACTAAGGAATACGAGGTCGCCCCAGTAGGCGTTCTGATTGAAGTCCTATATCCCCATAGGGCATTCGGTAATTGTTCGTGCCAAGCTTTATGCTTTTGAACTGTCTTTTGTAAAATGACTTTTATAGCCTTATTTGCAGCCTCTACAGCCCCATTTGTTTGTGGCCGATAGGGTGAAGACTTGTGATGCTGAATCTTCTTTTGCTTCAGCAGGTCAAAAAATTAACTTTGAAAGTGGGACCCGTTATCAGTAATGATCTCGAATGGCGTTCCGTACCGACAAAGGATGTTAGTACGAATGAACTGTGCTGCCTTCTTGGCATTCAAGACCGAATAGGAGGCTGCCTCAATCCACTTAGTGAAATAATCAACAGCGACCAGGATAAATTGGTGACCATTGGAAGCCTTTGGGTGGATTTTTCCGATCACGTCTATGCCCCAAGTTGCGAAGGGCCAGGGTGAAGCAATGGGATTCAAATTGACCGGAGGCTGTTTTTGCAGCTTAGCAAAAATTTGACACTCATGGCACTTCTACGCGTGCCTCACGCAGTCTGCATTCATGGTTGACCAGTAATAACCCAGGTTCGCGATTTTCCGAGCCAAGGCTATCCCGTGCATGTGTGGACCGGACTCCCCGTTATGTAAGGAATCCATAATGGTTTGAGCTTCTCCCTCATCAACGCACCTTAGGTGAAGGCCATTCCAACATCTTTTATACAGTACTCCCCCAGTAAGGAAATATCCGGATGCTAACTGTCTCAATGTCCGTTGATCAGTTTTGGTGGATCCCTCCGAGTAGGCTTCATTCTGAAGATAATTCTGTATATCCCAATACCAGGGCTTGTCATCCACCAAATTCATGATATGTGCTGGCTGTTTCTGTAGCCGAACTGTCAGAGGTCGAATGACTTGGTCTCCCCCTATATTAACCATGGAGGCCAAAGTAGCCAGAGCATCAGCAAACTGATTTTTGGCTCACGGCAAGTAGTGGAAGGATAAATCCTCAAATTGCTGAGCCAATTCGTCCAAGCGTTGTAGGTAAGGAACCAAACGCTCTTCCTTAATTTTCCATTTTCTCAAAGCTTGGGAGACTATTAAATTGGAATCCCCGAAAACCTTGAGGACATTTATTTCCTTTTCTAGGGCTGCTTCTAACCCCTTTATGCAAGCTTCATACTCGACTTCATTGTTGGTGCAGTCGAAATCTAATTTGACTGCGATTGGGACGTATTCTCCACAAGGAGTTTTGAATACGACTCCGACCCCATTTCCATGGTAGTTTGAAGCTCCATCGAAGTACATTTCCCAGACTTCACTCTCCAAGCTCAACAAGTCTTCATCAGGAAATTCTACCTCCGGCATTTGGTCTTCGACCGGTAATTCTGCTAATTGATCAGCCAAGGCTCCGCCTTTCCCTGCCTTCCATTGTACAAATTTTAAATCATAGGCTGCGAGCACCGACACCCACTTAGCCATTTTACTGTCAAGAATCGGCCTCTCCATAAGGAATTTTAAGGGGTTCGATTCAGAAATAACGTATGTGGTGTAGGACGAGAGGTAGTGCTGCAGCTATTGACGAGTGTTTTTTATGCCCCGCCTGATCCAATGAGGAAATGAGGATGCAAAATGAATGGATTAATGCTATCTAGAAGTCTTTTAATCCAAGGATTTAAATTAAAAATTATGTTGAAGAGTTGGCTGAGTCATAGCTGCGTCACGCAAGAACAGCTGCGTCACGCAACTGTTCATAACTGTTCATAACTGTTCATAACTGTTCATCACTATTCATCACTATTCATAACTGTTCTTCACTGTTCAACAAATGAGTAGCGTCACGCAGCTACAGTAATGTGACGTAGCTACAGTAGCATCACGCAGCTACAGTAGCGTCACGCAGCTACAGTAGCGTGACGCAGCTATGTCTTGACCTACCCTATAAATACATCTCTTTCTCATAATTTTCAGGGGACGAAAAAGAGGAACAAAAAAAAAGGACAGAAGAACAAAAAGAAGAGGAACACGATTTTGAAACCCTAAAAAACACACTATAAAGAAACCACAATTAAATCCTTGAAAAAAAGGCTTCTGGAAATCTTAGCTATCATTTGTTAAGAGATTTGATCCATTTGCAAGCATCAATCTGAGGATTAGGTAATTTCCTTAACATTCTTTGTATTTCTTTTATATATTTTTGTGATTTTAGTAATATTTTTGTGGTTTTAGTAATCTAAGTTTCTTTAAATCAAAAAAAAAAAAAAAAAAAGAAAAGAAAGGGCTAAGTTGAAAACCCGAAAGGGTGGCTTAGGCAAGAATTAAGCTCGCTAGGTTGAAAACCCGAAAGGGCGGCCTAGGCAAAAGTTAGAGCATAATAAAAATAATAAAAAAAATGATAATAATAAAAATAAAGAGTTTCGAGATTAATGCATGGTGCTTAGTTTAAATGCGAAATCTATGCCATGCATTTGTGACATCCTTGCAACTGGTTGCTCAATGTCATCAACCTGATTAGAAGGAGAATAGGCAAATGAAGTAGTTAGAATGAATAACCATTGTATTGAAATAATTGCTCTTCGCTTCTGTATAATGTTGAAAGAAGTAAGTGGAATAAAGAGCTTGATTCTCAAATTCTTCTTCCCTTTTGTTTCTGGGGCACGATCGTCGATTACGAGACATTCCTCTCTGCCTATGTGGTCAGCATTTGCTCATTTGTTTTGAAGATGTGTAGCTGTTGGTCCTACCCAGGTATTGGATTCTCCTAGACAGCGATCAGAAGGTCAAGTGCCATTTTCTCGGTGATTTCCTTGGAAAGATCAATAAAACCATGGATAAAACCTTAGTACTCATGTAGGTTCATGCATACATAAAGAAGTTGCATATGTTGTTTTTGTTTGATCTGTGCAGGTAATAAATAGTCATACCATTCTTATTCTCCCCAAGCGTAAGCTTCTGTATTTATATCAAATAATTCATTTTTATGAGCATTTCTTTATTAACCCAAGGGCAGGAGGCCCGAATAACTAACACAACAAATAATTTCGAAAGAAAATTTTTGTTGTCTGGTGTTGTCCATGTGTGCAGGAATTAATAAAGGCAGAATCAGCAAATTCATTGATTCAAATAAAGCAGATACATTAAATAGGAGCTCAAAGCTCGAGCCTAAAAGAAGATAGAGAAAGCAATAACAACATTTATTTCAGTAAGGGCTACCATCAAACACCGATCCTTGCAGAATTTAACATCATCATGGGGTAAAAAACCAATTCACATACTCGGGTGTCATAGTGTCCTGCATCACTCCTTCACCTAGGTACTTGGTGTTTCGGCTTCGCCAGCGGTTAGCTAAATTGTTCAGCAGATGCAGTGTAATGAAACCACTCTCAAAGTTATGGATTCTTGGGACACGCTGTATCATTCCATATCGACGGCTGATCCTGTCTGGGAAATAGGCCATGGAACGGTCTAGACTAGCGTACACCACATAATGGAGACTTATGCTTCCAGTAGTGACCAGTCCGATCCTCCACCAAGGACAAGTCCACCGAATGGTCGGGTTATCCCCAAAGTCGAAATGTCCTCGAGTCCGAGACCGAAAGTTGGCAGGACCGTAGGTTGGAATTAAACGAGCTGGGACCGGAAGAAGTAGGCTTAACTTGTCTAGAGCCCAGGCTTGCAGCAACATTGGACAACCACGGTGATGAACATTGAAGTTGGTGATGTGAAGGGCAATATCCCTGACCCAGCACATCGTTTCTCCCATGATCATCATGAATATGGTACGATGATACAGTTGCATGTCACGCACAACTGTCAGAAGACGGAAGTCTCCAACTCTGGGTTGACGGTTTTTCATGGCATACACATTCAACAGCAAGAAACAACAAGCTCGAATCCAAGAGGGATCTAGATCCATGGCCAGAACCTTACTCAAAAAGGGCTCTAAAGGAAGACCTTGATCCGTGTTTAGGCTGTCAAGAAGGTAAACTGGACACAGGGCTGCAATCTCGGCTAAATCATACCTAGGCCTAGGGCAAAGCCGGAGTTTCATTTTGTGCAGGATGATGGTCCATCACAGCGCGCATTTCCTCATAGGTCGGAGTTATTTCAGCGTCTTCAAACCGAAAAACCATGGTGTTAGGATTGAAGTGCGTAACGAGCCAAGACAAGAAGCCATGGTTGGGTTTTAGGTCTTTGAAATATTTCAACCAGGCGAGTTGGTCCATAGGGGGAATCTGCCATAAGTCGTCAGGGATGGATTGGACGAAGGATGAAACTTGGTTCTTGAAAGCCATGGAAAAAGATTATCTAAGAAAAGGATTTGTTTTGAATGCTGGGTGTGAAGAGGCCGTAAAAGGAAGCCTTCATTTATAGAAGTGTAAAGGGTTTCATGAACGAAGCACCATCATTATCAGACCTGATATTTACCGTCAATAGTGGTTGGAAGAGCATTTATGCATAGGTCGCTCCAGTTGGTGGACATTTATGCTAGCGTTAATAAGAAGGACGGTTTGTACAATAAGGAAGTTGAGCCTTTATGATCGCATTAACCGAGAAAGGATGGTTGAGCCATTACGTCTGCATTCGCCGAGTGGACCACCCTGTCAGGTAAGTATTACCATCCACTTCTGTTTCTAATTGATTTTTGTCGTGTTTCACCTTAAGTTCCTTATTTAGTCTTTTATTTCATTTCATTCCATCATTCATTTACAATAAATTGGTTCATTGATCACTAACAAGGTGGACCACTCTTGTGAATAAGTGGGATACCGCTATTTTGTGTTCTTGTGTTTTATATTTTGTTTTTGCAGGAATAAAATCTCACAAGTTGTAAGAAATACACGTATAAACGATACTATAATAAAAGCAAATATACTATAAAAATGTAAAATAATGTCATAAAATTAATAAAACTGTACATATAATCCTACAAACTACAAAAGTGTTTAAAAAATGGTCAAAAAACAGGAGCCTGGCTAGCGACGCCTCCTGCTCAGACCAGCAGCCAACTCTAACCTTGTCCGAAGTCGATCCACCTCCAGCTAGAATTGGGTAACGGCGCTGGATTGGCGAGACTGGTGCCTCCGCCACCTCCCAATCTCCAAATCCTGTAAGAGCAGAAATATGTAAGAAGGGTATGCAGACAAAAAAAAGAAGAAAGTAACGCATATGAGATACATACCCTCTCATCGCGGTCAGCGTAGAGTCGAGCGATGTAAGATAGGGCGAAGTTGAACCGCTAGCACACCTCCTGATACCTCTGAGCAGGCACCTACAAGCACCGAATAGAACATTTGGTGCAATTGCTAAATGAAATGGTTAGAAGAAACTTACTTATAAGTAAGCACTGGGCCGAAGCCCACCTCTCTAAGTCCAAAAGAAGGAGGGGCCCATCAACAATCCTCAAGCCCAAAGGAAGGGCCCATCACACTCGTTAAGCCCACAAGGCCCAAATGGTCCGTTTAAAGCCCATAGTGACCCGTTCAAGCAATTTGACGTCGATATGCAGTTCGTACACTTCAGCGATTTTGTCTACTCACCGCACAGGGGGGAGGAGCATCAAATTGCCCAAATTACCCTCAGGTAAGTTTTCTCTCAAACACTGCATCAGGAAGGGTATACTTGAAAATTCAGGCTTAAAATTCTTCTGGCCTAAAATTTTTACTAAATTTTTGCAAACCTTTCAAACCAAATTTTGACAATAAACATTGAAGGTCTGCCTAAGAAGATGATACTTTTGGTCCTAAGTTGGAATTCCGGACTGGAGGCAAAAGTATAATCTTTTGCCCTGATGCAAACTTTTGAAATTTATAATTAATGCATGGGGGCATATGATGTCCCAACATTCTTCTAACAAAAAGGCAAGGTCTGTTTGTACACAGATATCGCTCTTTTTCTGTTGAACAATTTTTCAGGTCAACCGGTGATGGTTTTTCGAAGCTGATAGGTCCCACCAAGTAGTGATTGTGTTGACGAAGTTGTTTGGATCCTTTTCTCGATTCGTGATGATGTATTGCGAAGCGGATCGAGTCAATCCTCTTCCTGGTTAATGATGATGTATTGCGAAGTTGACCAGGACAATCCCCAAGCAGTGATTGTGTTGACGAAGCTGTTTGGATCATTTCTCTCAATTAGTGATGATGTATTGCGAAGCTGATCGAGTCAATCCTCTTCTTGGTTAATGATGATGTATTGCGAAGTTGACCAGGACAACCACCAAGCAGTGATGATGTATTGCGAAGCTGTTTGGGTTCTTTTCTCGATTAGTGATGATGTATTGCGAAGCTGATCAGGACAATCTCAAATCCTACCAAGCAGTGATGATGTGTTGCGAAGCTGTTTGGGTTCTTTTCTCGATTAGTGATGATGTATTGCGAAGCTGATCGAGTCAATCCTTTTCCTGATTAGTGATGATGTATTGCGAAGCTGATCAAGACAATCTCAAATCCCACCAAGCCGTGATGGTGTATTGCAAAGCTGCTTGGACCTTTTCTTGATTAGTGATGGTGTGTTGCGAAGCTGATCAAGACAATCTCTATTCAAATCCTCTAAAGCCGATCAAACGTAGCTGAGGAGGTGGACAACAAAGCCGATCAAACTGAGCTTTGGAATCCTTAATCGAGTCAATGATGGTGTATTTCGAAGTTGACTCAAATCCTGATTAGTGATGGTGTATTGCGAAGCTGATCAGGACAATTTCAATGACCGAACAGTGATGGTGTATTACGAAGCTGTTTGGGTTCTCTTCCCGGTCAATGATGGTGTATTGCGAAGTTGGCCAGGGCATTCAAATCCTTCAGGCCAATCAAACCGAACCTCGGAGGTGTCTTCAAAGCCAATCAAACCGAGCTTTAGAGTTATTCACATATTCGACGGGAGCCGACAAAGCCGATCAAACTGAGCTAAGGAGGTGACCAGAGAATCCATTCTAATCCTTCAGGCCGATCAAACCGAGCCTCAGAGGTGTCTTCGAAGCCAATCAAACCGAGCTTTGGAGTTATTCACATATCCGACTGGAGCCGACGAAAGCCGATCAAACCGAGCTGAATAGGTGGCCAGATGATCAAACCAGCCCAACATCTTTCGAACCAATCAAACCGAGCTTGGAGGATGATTGCCAGACTGAAGGCGCGTCAGTAGACCACTTTAACATTAATCGTTTATACAATTAATGATAAAGTGGGGGGGCAAACTGTTGACGCGTGTTTTTTATGCCCCGCCTGATCCAATGAGGAAATGAGGATGCAAAATGAATGGATTAATGCTATCTAGAAGTCTTTTAATCCAAGGATTTAAATTAAAAATTATGTTGAAAAGTTGGCTGAGTCATAGCTGCGTCACGCAAGAACAGCTGCGTCACGCAACTATTCATCCAAGAACAGTTGCGTCACGCAACTGTTCATCACTATTCATCATTGTTCATCACTGTTCATCACTGTTCATATATTTTTGTGATTTTAGTAATATTTTTGTGGTTTTAGTAATCTAAGTTTCTTTAAATCATGTTCTGTTCATATTTGGCCATTTTATATGTCTTTAAATCGTATTTAAGTAAGAAATAATGTAAATAAAACATTTAAAAATGAATTCTGGGCTAGGACAGTGCATCACGCAACTGTTCCTGGATGAACAGCTTCGTCACGCAACTGTTCATCCAAGAACAGTTGCGTCACGCAACTGTTCTTGGAAGAACAGTTGTGTCACGCGACTGTTCATCCAAGAACAGTTGCGTCACGCGACTGTGCACTATTCACTGTTCACTGCTCATGAAGAACAGTTGCGTCACGCAACTGTTCATCCAGGAACAGCTGCGTCACGCGACTATTCATCGATTTTTCCAAAAAAATAAAAAAAAATAAAAAAAATAAATTTTATATGAAAATAAAATCTAATTTCTTCAATAAATTTGAAAATGCCTAATTATGAACAGATCACAGTTTAATTAAACTTAGAATACTAAAATGTAATTTTATGTGTTTATTTATATGAATTTTGCAATTTATGTTTAAATGAAAAATAAAATTAACTTTGTTGATTTATTTATATTTAAGATTAATTTGCATGTTTATTAACTATTTGCATTTCTAGTGTTAAATAATAAATATGCATGATTTTGGATTTATGGGTTGGATTTAAATCGGGTAGAATGTATTTTAGGTTCGGTTTGTTGCCCGCCTTTAACCATAAGGCAAGAGCGGGTCTTTTTATTTATTTGGTTTGATCGCTTTGATTTAATTGCTTTAATTTGAATAATTGCTATGTGATAATTAGATTTGATTGGGACGATAATTAATTTTCCACATAGGAACTCGGTTCGATTTATTTGGGTTGGGTTTAAATAATTTGGCTTTTCTAAAATAAAATCAATTAGAAATCGTAGGTTAAAAGAGGCCGATTTTCCGGGCGTCGGCTTCCAACGGGCCGACGTACCTAATTCCCTTACCTAGAATCGTACTTGGTACGCCTGACCAGTTTTTCTAAATAATTCGGCCTTAAATAAAATTGGGTTTAAAAATGGAGTCATTTAATAAAATTAAAATAAAAACGGTCCCATTGCCGAAATAATGGGTGGTGACTCAAAAATGATTCATAAGACCGATTTATCGGCATCGCATATCCAAAAAGATTTTTATCACCTTTTTCCAAAACAATAACAATAAAATAAAATTGATGTTTTCGAATCCTTCTAGGGTTTTGGGATTCAGGCGAAAACAGCAGCTTTGTACAAGCCCAAACTAGAGCCAGACACAACTTCTCTATCTTATTGTATTTTAGCTCGTAGTCTAGCATCCTTTTGCTGAGGTAATACACGGCATTTTCTACCCTTGTATCTTTTGCTTGTTGAGCTAGCATTGCACCCATCGCTTCTTCTGTCACTGATATGTACAATAGCAAAGGCTTTCCTAGCCTTGGTGGCTGTAAAACCGGCGGGGATAACAGATATTGCGTGGCTCGGTCAAAAGCTTTCTGACAATCCTCATTCCATTTGACGGACACCCCTTTCCTGAGTAATTTGAAGATCGGACCACAAGTATCGGCCAATTGATTAATGAACCGGCTGATGTACTGTAGCCTTCCCAAGAAACCCCGAACTTCTTTTTCTGTCTTCGGTGCTGGCATTTCCAAAATGGCTTTGGCTTTTGAAGGGTCAATCTTTATGCCCTTCCGACTGACCATATGCCCCAGGAATACTCCGGATGTAGCTCCAAACAGACATTTCGCCGGGTTGAGCCTTAAATTGTACTTTCGAAGTCTAAGGAAGAACTTCTCAAGTGTTGTTGTATGTTCTTTAGCTGTTTTTGATTTACAACCATATCGTCCACGTACACTTCTACTTCTTTGTGAATCATGTCATGGAAGATGGTCGTTGCCATTCTTTGATAGGTTGCCCCGACATTTTTGAGCCCAAAAGGCATAACCCTGTAGCAGTAGGTTCCCCACTCCGTGATGAATGTTGTTTTCTCTTTGTCTGGCAAATGCATCATTATTTGATTGTATCCGACAGCGAGATCGGTCAAGGAGACCATCTCGTGTCCCGCCATTTGGTCCACCAACAAGTCAATATGCGGCAGGGGGAAGTTGTCCTTCGGACATG
Source organism: Jatropha curcas (assembly GCF_041381405.1). Taxonomy (NCBI): domain Eukaryota; kingdom Viridiplantae; phylum Streptophyta; class Magnoliopsida; order Malpighiales; family Euphorbiaceae; genus Jatropha; species Jatropha curcas. The sequence continues at coordinate 12,874,088 of NC_143154.1, read as the reverse complement.
CTTTATTCAAATCCCGGTAATCCACACACATCCTGACTTTGCCATCTTTCTTTGGCACCGGCACAATATTCGCTAACCACGTCGGGTAGGCAATGGGTTCTATGAACTTATTCTCTAGTTGCTTGGCTACTTCCTCCTTGATTTCCAAGGACCATTCTGTTTTTAGCCTTCTTAGCTTCTGTTTTACCGTCTTAGCCTCAGGGTATACTGGAATCTTGTGCACCGCTATTGCCGGGTCAATTCCCCGTGATGTAACTTGCCTTCCACATGAAGCAATCGGCAAACTTTTTCAAGCATTCAATGACCTGTTCCCTGTTCACATAGTCAGATGCAATGCATATATGTTCATTTTCTTCTTTGCCAATTATTATTTTTTCTTTTTCATTTTTTATTTCGTTTATTTGATTTTCATTATTTTTGCTTGGAAATGCTTGGAAAGATAGACACGCGGGGTAGCCAATAATTTGCAAGCTCTTATTGATTAGGACGGAATCGTCCTCAAAAATTACATCAAATTTGAAGTCTGGATTTTCTAAATCCGACACAGACGACTCAGAACTGAACTGGACTCTGACTCGGTTTCAAACTCGGGGTCAGACTCAAACTCAGTACAAGAGTTGATTACAGACTTTGACTCTAGGTTTGACTCGGGAGGGGGTTTATCAGCAGCGCGCTCCTCCTCGGCGTACCAGTTGGTGAGAGGCCCTTTGTATGGCTTGATCAGTCTCAGCAGGTCTTGGTTCCCATCATTTCCTGTAATGACCGCAACCTTGTCAAAGAGGCTGGGCTGCATGAAGTCTTCCACTTCCAGTTCAGTTATTGTTTCGGGCTTGTTGTCCCAGGTATCAGCAAATATTTCCAACCAGGCAGCATTTTCTTAGCTGTCGAGAAGTAGAATGGTTCCTGAAAGCCACAATAAGGAATTGTTTCTCCCGGTTTGCAGAAATGACCATTCAAAGTGAAAAGGTAAGGCCGCATCTGTGTACTCTCCTTCTTTCTTCTCCTGGTCCTTTCAGCAAGGTCTTCATCAGTGGGTTCATAACCTAGCCCAAAGTTCCCTTCATTCACCGGACACTTCCAAGCTTGCAGTGTGGGGTATGTCTTTCCGGACCTTGCCATAATCATTCCCGGCAGATAGGACATCTTCAGCATTAAAGGAACTAGGCAGTTTATTTGCACTGTCCTGAAATCAAAGAGAATTCGGGAGTTTGCAGTCTTCCCTTCTATGAACTGTACAGTGTCATACTGAAATCCCGAAAGGGGCAAATTGGCATTTTCAGGGTTGACCTCAAAGAGAGGCTGGCCCTTTGGCTTCTTGAGCTGGCTGTAATCATCCCCTTGAACCGTTATAATTTTACCCTTATAGGGGAATTTGACCTTTTGGTGCAAAGAGGAAGGTACTGCCTTGGTATGGTGTATCCATGGCCGTCCCAGAAGCAAGTTGAAACTAGTGGGCACGTCGATTACTTGGAACGGTACCTCCATTATGGCTGGCCCAATTGCCAATTTTAGTGTAGCAACCCCCAATACTTCTCTCCGGGTGCTGTCATATGCTTTCACTATCTGATCCGACGGAATGAAATCTATTTCTTCCAACCCCAGACAGCTGGCTAACCTTAATGGGCAGACGTTCAGTGCTGACCCATTATCAATGAGAACCATGTGCACAGTTTTATCTTTGGTCTGAACAGTGACGTAAAGGGCATCGTTGTGACTGCCTCCCTCCTTGGGCAAGTCATCATCAGAAAACCCGATGCTTTGCATCTTTGACGATTGGGTGAGGGTGGATACCAGCATTTCAGGGCTTACCTCCACCGATGTTTGAAGTTGACTCAAAGCCTTGCAAAGAGCTTGGCAATGAGGAAAGGATGATGCCAGAAGTTCCCAAATTGACACCCTGGCTTGTGTCTTTTTTAGCTGCGAGAGTACCGGGTCTTCCTTTGGCTCATCTGCCCTCTGGTAGGGCTTATTTTGGACTTTGTCCAGGACTAATGGTTCATACTGTCTCCCGCTCCTGGTTATTGCATCGACCTCTTCAGATAAGTCATTCAGGTCCAGGACACAGATGTCATTCATTTCTAGGAATAGTTCGAAAGGATCGATCAATTCCTGGTCAGCAACAATAGCATTTACCCCGTGATTTGGTAAGGGATTAGTGCTAATGTTTGGCTTACTCCTTGGAATAATTGAACCATTGTCCACCAGGTCTTGGATGCGGTTTTTAAGCGTCCAGCACGCTTCGGTCTTGTGACCGTTATCCTGATGGTACTCACAGTATTCGTCAGCTCTATAGTTCCTTGGTAATAGGTTGGGTGGCGGCCTTGCTTCCAAAGGCTTGATGTAGTTTGCCTTGATAGCCTCTCGGAATACCAAAAGGATTGGCATCCCGAGATCAGTATATGTCCTTCTCGACTGACTGCCATTTCTCATATTTCCCGCACGTAAAGGATTCGTGGGGGTGATGCTTGCCACTTCGTGGACTTTGCTAGCTTGGCTAGGCTTCTTGTATTTTGAGGTTCCCGAGTCTTCTTTCAGTTGCCCCATTTGAATTAAATCCTCTACCTTCGTAGTAGTGGCAATGAGTGACTGGAACGTCGGTAGGTATTGAGTTTGTATTTGTTGCTGGTAGACAGGCAGCAGGTTCTTTATAATTATGTCCACCTGTTCTTGCTCAGAAGGCCGGTTGATCATTTGGGCGGCCTTGGCCCTCCACCTCGTAAGAAACGAGGAAAAGGGTTCATTATTTTTCTGTTTGGTGGTTTCCAGTTCCCTCCGAGTAACATCAACCTCCATATTATAGTGGTATTGCATATTAAACGCATTGCAGATGTCTTCACAGGTCTTCATTTTAGACAGGTCCAGGCTGACAAACCACCTCAAAGCAGCACCGGTGAGTGATTATTGAAACAACTGAGCAAGGAGCTCGCTGTTCAGTCCGAACGGGTTGAGGGCACCCACATACATTTTCAGGTGCATTTCGGGACAAGTGGTTCCATCAAACTTGTCCATGTTGGGCATTTTGAACTTTGTTGGCAGTCTTGCTTCGGGGAACAAGGACAAGGAGTCCATGTCCACTACTTCCTTGTGTCTTAAGGGCAATAATAGACCTTTCCAACAATTCTAGTTTTTCTCTCATTTTCTGAGCTTCCAGCTCAGAAGCAGTTCTGGAGGGCATGTCATCCAGGTTAAGGGCAGGGTTTGTCGGTTCAGCAGCAGATCCCTGATTGGAGGTAGCAGGTCCACTTCTCCCAGCTGAAGCCCCATTTCCATTACCACTACCTAGTTCAGCTATTAGGGCAGTTCTCTGGGCAGCTAATGCCTCATTCATTCTAGCCTCCATTTTGGCTTCCAGTTGTTCCACGAGATTTTGAATGTCAGCAAGTGATGCCATTAGTGCAGTGGAAGTTGGTGGGGTTGGTGAAGCTGGTGAGGTTGGTGAAGCTGGTGAGGTTGGTGATAGCATTGTAGGTGTGACTGGAACTTGGATAGGCACTCGAACAGTGGGTACCTGTAAGTATAAGGGTAATTGGATTAGGGTACAGTGGTTCGTATATCAGGGTAGCTGATGTGAGGTAGATCGACTCTTTGTCCAACTGTGCATGACTAAAAAACAAAAGAATGTTTTGTGTTCTTTTTGTGTTTATTCAATGTTTATGATATGTCGTGAATGCGCACAACAACACGTCATATTCTGTTTTAATGAGATGCTTCAAGCATTGGGTACATACAGCCCTAAACGATAGGTTCTATAGGCTATGACACAAATAGAAAATTGGCTTATAAAGGGACCCTTGAACCTTGAGCATGGATATACCTAACCACATGTTAAACAAGGAGTTTCGCGTGGGTCCGACAGTATGCATACTCATGGGCCACCCCCAAAAGGATTAGGGATGGTTTGCGGTAACAGGGAGGACGCTTTGGCTGTCCGTCGACATAATCAAGGAGACCTGCCGATCAGCGCTACTTGCTATTTAGACTCAGAAGTTTTAACAAAAGAGAAGAAATTCATTTGAAATTCATTTTTTTTTATGCAATGGAGAAAAGGATTCTCAATTCGTGCAAATAAATAAACAAATTTAAATGATTTAAAGTAAATTTCAATTAGGTCCAAATTTTCCTTATTAAGCATTCTTAAAGAAAGAATACTTAGTCTTTGTTGGGGTACCCTGCAAAACAAAGCATACCAAAAAATAATACCCTGAAGAAGGGCAGGTTAGTTGATGCAACAATTGTAGTCCACTTTATGTAAAACGATTACATGTCGTCCCCAGCAGAGTCGCCAAGCTGTGAACCCCTCCCCCAGAAATAGGCATATAATGAATATGACTAAGGGCAGAAATGCACGTGAATGTGTGAGTCGCCACCTTGTTTAATTATTTTAGGGTAAATTAGGAAAAAACCCTAAGTTGACTCCAATTTTAATTAACCTACTTACTAGATTAATTATCCCAATGTTTAAGGCATGGTTTGCGAATCCGAGGTGGATCCCGAGACTATGTCATGCTGATGAACTAACCAATGAATGAATGCTTTGCAAGGTAAATGATGTAATTGGACCAAATGAAAGTGTTTAAGTGATTTCGACTTGCCACTCGGGGTTAAATCCCAAACGTGCCTACTGTGAATACTTAAATTTTGAGGCTCGAAAAGCTTATTTTTTTGGACTACGGACAGTTTGACCGGACCGAAGGCCATTTTGGAAGTTCACCGAAAGTATGCCAATATGGTACTTAAACGTCCGGAATGTCGCGAGGATCGCGGAACAGGTCCCGGAATATTTTTCGGAGATCCGAAACTCCTGAAAACTCCTCTGAAGTGAAAGGCCCAAGGGGCCGCCGCCGAGCACGGCGGCTCCGGCCGCTGGACATGGCGGCACCTGCCGCCGGCCAGCGGCGGCACTGGCCGCCGACCTCCGGCGGCACATGCCGCCGGCCATCGGGGCCGGCGGTAGCTGCCGCCCTAGGCCCGTTTTTGGCCTATAAATGGCCACTTACCTCTCCATTTTTTGGCCACTCCTGTCTGTGTTGACGGACAATCTTTCTCCCTCACGCTTTTGCGATTCTTTTACCGTTTTTTGCATTTTTAATTCAGTCTTTATTTTTTTGTTTTATGTGTTGTGATACTTGGCCACTAAAATTAAACAAATTCTAATTAATTAATTAATATTCCCCAAACGAGGAGCTAAATCTGGAGTTAAGAAGCGGTCGCAATTAAATCAGGTACTAACGAAACTCTACCTATTTAATTTTAGCATTTCATGCATATTCTTCTTCTACTCCGATTCTGAATTAAAGTTGTTGCATAAATGCATTCACGTCATCAATTCGGCAAATAAACTGCCTCAATTAAAACACGATTAAGCTTAAACGCCCGATTAATTAATAATCGTGGTATTAAAGCCTAAATCCGACAATATTGGCTAAAGTGCCTAGTTAATTAATAACTATGGTATGATTGCCTTATTTTCGAACACTTCACCTAAAAGTCCAATTAATCAATAATTGTGACTAATGGCCTCGTTCAAATCACGTTTTTTGGCAATAAAATTGCCTACATCTAATTAATTATTCTGGCGACAAATTGCCTACAGTCTAATCGATTTTTAGCAAACAAATTGCTTTTAAATGAGATTAATCATTTTAGCGACAAATCGCCTTAAAATCGAACAATTTCGGCAAAAAGCCTTAAAATCAACCATTCTCGGCAAAATGCCTTAAAATCAAACATTTTTGGCTCAAAGCCTTAAAATCAACCATTTTCGGCTCAAAGCCTTAAAATCGATCAATTTCGGCAAAATGCCTTAAAATCAACCATTTTCGGCTCAAAGCCTTAAAATCGACCATTTTTGGCAAAATGCCTTAAAATCGACCATTTTTGGCAAAATGCCTTAAAATGAACCATTTTTGGCTAAAAGCCTTAAAATCAATCATTTTGGCGACAAATCGCCCGACAAAATCAATTTCGGCAATAATAAGCCCGAACATCAATTTTTGGCAATAATAAGCCCAAATATCAACTTTGGCAACAAATCGCCCGACAATCATTTTTGGCACAAATGCCTTAAAACCAACATTTTGGCGACGAACGCCTAATCGAATCAATCGATCCTTTGGCAAAATGCCTAAACAAACATGCACAAAGCATACACACACTCATGCATAAAGCATCCCCATTCAAAGTCCTTTAAAAGAGGCCTATCGAACTACGTTGACTTTGATCTTCCATTCAAACGGAAGTATGTAGGCACGTTAGGGATTTAACCCCGAGCGGCAAGTCGAAATCACTTAAATATTTCATTTAGTCCAATTACATCATTTACCTTGCAAAGCATTCATTCTTTTGGTTAGTTGATCAGCATGACATGGTCTCGGGATCCACCTCGGGTTCGTAGATTGTGCCTTAAACATTGGGATAATTAATCTAATAATTAGGTAAATTAAAATTGGAGTCGCTTAGGGTTTTTTCCTAGTTTAACCTAAAATAATTAAACAAGGTGGTGACTCATACATTCACATGCATTTTTGCCCTTAGTCACATGCATTCACATGCCTATGATATTTGGGGTAGGGGTTCATAGTTTGGCGACTCCGCTGGGGAGTTATTAATTGTAATCATTTTTTGCATAAAGTGGACTACAATTGCTGCATCAACTAACCTGCCCTTCTTTAGGGTATTATTTTGTTGTGCCTTGTTTTGCAGGATATCATAGCACGAATCAAGTGTTCTTTCTTTAAGAATACTTGATAAGGAAATTTGGACTTAATCGAAAAATGTGATTAAAATATTAAAACCTATTGATTTATTTGCACGATTGAGAATCCTTTTCTCCATTGCATAAAAAAATGAATTTCTTCTCCTTCTGTTCAAACTTCTGAGTCTGGATAGCAAGTAGCGCTGATCGGCAGGTCTCTTTGATTATGTCGACGGACAGCCAAAGCGTCCTCCCTATTACCGCAAACCATCCCTAATCCTTTTGGGGATGGCCCATGAGTATGCGTACCATTGGACCCACGCGAAACTCCTTGTTTCACATGTGGTTAGGTATATCCATGCTCAAGGTTCAAGGGTCCCTTAATAAATCGATTCTCTACTTGTGTCATAGCCTATAGAACCTATCCTTTAGGACTGTATGCACCAAATAATGCGAATCATCTCATTGAAACGGATTATGACATGTTGTTGTGCGCATTCACGACATATCATAAACACTAAATAAACACAAAAGGGACACAAAACATTCTTTTGTTTTAATCATGCACAGTTGGACAAAGAGACGATCTACCTCATATCAGTTACCCTGATACACAATACCACCTACTGTACCCTGATACAACTACCCTCATACTTACAGTTACCCACTGTTCAAGTGCCGACGTCAGTGCCAGCCACACCTACAGTGCTATCACCAATCTCATCAACTTCAACTAAACCAATGGCATCACTAGCTGACATCCAAACCCTTACGGAACAATTAGAAGTCAGAATGCAAGCTAGGATGAATGAGGCATTGGCTGCCCAAAGGACCGCCTTAATAGCTGAACTGGGTAATGGTAATGGAAATGGGGCCTCGGTTGGAGGAAAGGGTCCTGCTGCCTCTAGCCAAAGACCTAATGCTGCACAATCATCTTCAAACCATAACTTGGATGACATACCCGCCAAAACTGCATCTGAGCTCAAAGCTCAGAAAATGAGAGAAAGCTAGAACTCTTAGAAAGATCTGTTACTGCCCTTAAAACACACAAAGAGGTGGTAGACATGGACTCTTTGTCCTTGTTCCCCGAAGCAAGATTACCTACAAAATTCAACATGCCCAACATGGACAAATTTGATGGAACCACTTGTCCTAAAACGCATCAGAAAATCTATGTGGGTGCCCTGAACCCGTTTGGACTGAACAACGAGCTCCTTGCTCAGTTGTTCCAACAATCACTCACCGGTGCTGCTTTGAGGTGGTTTGTTAGCCTAGATCGGTCTAAGATGAAGACCTGGAAAGACATCTGTAATGCATTTAATTCACAGTACCGCTATAATATGGAGGTGGATGTTACTCGAAGAGAGCTGGAAACCACCAAACAGAAAAACAATGAACCCTTTTCCTCGTTCCTTACGAGGTGGAGGGCCAAGGCTGCTCAAATGATCAACCGACCCTCTAAACAGGAACAAGTTGACATAATAATCAAGAATTTACTGCCTATCTACCAGTCACAGCTTCAAACACAATACCTACCAACATTTCAGTCGCTCATTGCCACTGCTACAAAGGTAGAGGATTTACTTCAAATGGGGCAACTGAAGGAAGACTCGGGAACCTCAAAATACAAAAAACCTAGCCAGCCCGGAAAAGTCCACGAAGTGGCAAGCATCACCCCCACGAATCCTTTATGTGTGGGAAACATGGGAAACATGAGAAATGGTGGCCAGTCAAGAAGAACATATACTGATCTCGGCATGCCAATCCTTTTGGTATTCCGAGAGGCTGTCAAAGCAAACTACATCAAGCCTTTGGAAGCAAGGCCACCACCCAACCCCTTACCAAGGAACTATAGAGCCAATGAATACTGTGAGTTCCATCAGGGTAATGGACACCAGACTGAAGCGTGTTGGACACTTAAGAACCGCATCCAAGATCTAGTAGACAACGGTTCTATTATTCCGAGAAGGAACCCAAACATTAGCACTAATCCCTTACCAAATCAAGGGGTAAATGCTATTGTTCCTGACTAGGAATTGATCGATCCTTTCGAGCTATTCCTAGAAAAGAATGAAATCTGTGTCCTAGATCTAAATGACCTGACTGAGGAGCTCGATGCCATAACCAGGAGCGGGAGACAATATGAACCATTGGTCCTGGACGAAATCCGAAATAAGCCTTACCAGAGGACAGACGAACCAAAGGAAGACCCGATACTTTCGCAGTTAAAGAAGACACAAGCTAGGGTATCGATTTGGGAACTTCTAGCATCATCCTTTCCTCATCGCCAAGCTCTTTGCAAGGCTTTGAGTCAACTTCAAACGTCGGTGGAGGTTAGCCCCGAAGTGTTGGTATCCACCCTCACCCAATCATCAAAAACTCAAAACATCGGGTTTTCTGATGATGACTTACCCACGGAAGGGGGTAGTCACAATGATGCCCTTTACATTACTGTTCAGACTAGAGACAAAACTGTGCCCATGGTTCTCATTGATAATGGGTCAGCACTAAACGTCTGTCCATTGAGGGTAGCCAGCTGTCTGGGTTTAGAGGAAACAGATTTCATTCCGTCTGACCAGATAGTGAAAGCATATGACAGCAACCGAAGGGAAGTATTGGGGGTTGCTACACTAAAATTAGCAATTGGGCCAGCCATAATGGAAGTACCATTCCAAGTAATTGACGTGCCCACCAGTTTCAACCTGCTTTTGGGATGCCCATGGATACACCATACCAAAGCAGTACCTTCCTCTTTACACCAAAAGGTCAAATTCCCCTACGAGGGTAAAATCATAACAGTTCAAGGAGATGACTACAGCCAGCTCAAAAAGACAAAGGGTCAGCCTCTCTTTGAGGTCAAACCTGAAAATGCCAATTTTTCCCTCTCGGGATTTCAGTATGACACTGTGCAGTTCATAGAAGGGAAGACTACAAACTCCGGAATTCTCTTTGATTTTGGGACGATGCAAATAAACTGCATAGTTCCTTTGATGTTGAGGATGTCTTACCTGCCGGGAATGGCTATGACGAGGTCCGGAAAGACATACCCCGCACTGCAAGCCTGGGAATGTCCAGTAAATGAAGGGACTTTTGGGCTAGGATATCAGCCCACTGAGGAAGACATGGCCGCGAAGACCAGGAACAGAGGTAGAAAGATGCAGATGCCATCACACCTTTTGACTTTGAATAGCCACTTCCGCAAATCGGGAGAGACGGTTCCTTATCACGGCTTCCAAGAGCCATTTTACTGCCCGAATGCTAAGAAGATGCTGCCCGGGTTGGAGATATTTTCTGATGTCTGGGGTAACAAGCCTAAAGCAATAGCTGAGCTGGAAGTGGAAGACTTCATGCTGCCGAGTCTCTTTGACGAGGTTGCGGTCATTACAGGAAATGAAGAAAATCAAGACCTGCTGAGCCTAATCAAGCCGAATGAAGGGCCTCTCACCAACTGGTACGCTGAGGAGGAGCGCGCTGCTGACAACCCCCCTCCCGAGTCAAACCTAGAGTCGGAATCTGTAATTAAGTCCTGTACTGAGTCTGAGTCTGACCCCGAGTCTGAAACCGAGTCAGAGTCCAGTCCCAGTTCTGGGTCGTGTGTGTCGGATTTTGAAAATCCAGATTTTAAATTTGATGTAATCTTTGAAGACGATTCCGTCATGATCAATAAAGGTTTGCAAATTATTGACTACCCCGTGTGTCTATCTTTCTAAGCATTTCCAAGCAAAAATAATGAAAATCAAATAAATGAAATGAAAAATGAAAAAGAAAAGATAATAATTGGCAAAGAAGAAAACGAACATACATACATTGCATCTGACTGTGTGAACAGGGAGCAGATTAGTGAATGCTTAAAGAAGTTTGCCGATTGCTTCATGTGGAAGGCGGGTGACATCACGGGAATTGACCCGGCAATAGTGGTACACAAGATTCCAGTATATCCCGAGGCTAAGCCAGTGAAACAGAAGCTAAGAAGGCTGAAGACCGAATGGTCCTTGAAAATCAAGGAGGAAGTGGCCAAGCAACTGGAAAATAAATTCATAGAACCTATTGCCTACCCGACGTGGTTAGCAAACATTGTGCCAGTGCCGAAAAAAGATGGCAAAGTCAGAATGTGTGTAGACTATCGGGACTTGAATAAAGCATGTTCGAAAGATGACTTCCCCCTGCCGCATATTGACTTGTTGGTAGACCGAATGGCGGGACACGAGATGGTCTCCTTGACCGATCTTGCTGTCGGGTACAACCAGATAATGATGCATTTGCCAGACAAAGAAAAGACGGCATTCATCACAGAATGGGGAACCTACTACTACAGGGTCATGCCTTTTGGGATCAAAAATGCCGGGGCAACCTATCAAAGAATGGCAACGACCATCTTCCATGACATGATTCACAAAGAAGTAGAAGTGTATGTGGATGACATGGTTGTTAAATCAAAAACAGCTGGCGAACATACAACAGCACTTGAGAAGTTCTTCCTTAGACTTCAAAAGTACAATTTAAAGCTCAACCCGGCAAAATGTCTGTTTGGAGCTACATCCGGAGTATTTCTGGGGCATATGGTCAGCCAGAAGGGCATAGAGATCGACCCTTCAAAAGCCAAAGCCATTCTGGGAATGCCAGCACCGAGGACGAAAAAAGAAGTTCGGGGTTTCCTGGGGAGGCTACAGTACATCAGCCGATTCATCAATCAATTGGCCGATACTTGCGGCCCGATTTTCAAATTGCTCAGAAAAGGAGTAGCCGTCAAATGGAATGAGGATTGTCAAAAAGCTTTCGACCAAGTCAAATAGTATCTGTTATCCCCGCCAGTTTTACAGCCACCAAGGCTAGGAAAGCCTTTGCGGCTGTACCTATCAGTGACAGAAGAAGCGATGGGTGCGATGCTAGCTCAACAAGCAGAAGATACAAGGGTAGAAAATGTCGTGTATTACCTCAGCAAAAGGATGCTAGACTACGAGTTGAAATACAATAAGATAGAGAAGCTGTGTCTGGCTCTAGTATGGGCCTGTACAAAGCTACAGCACTACCTCTCATCTTACACCACAAGCATTATTTCTGAATCGAACCCCTTGAAATTCCTTATGGATAGGCCAGTTCTTGACTGTAAGACGGCAAAGTGGGTGTCAGTGCTCGCAGTTTATGATTTAAAATTTGTACAACGAAAGGCAGTGAAAGGCGGAGCCTTAGCTGATCAATTAGCAGAATTGCCGGTCGAAGACAAAATGCCGGAGGTAGAATTTCTTGATGAAGACTTGTTGAGCTTGGAAAGTGAAGTCTGGGAAATGCACTTCGATGGAGCTTCAAACTACCATGGAAATGGGATTGGAGTCGTATTCAAAACTCCCTGTGGAGAATATGTCCCAATCGCAGTCAAATTAGATTTCAACTGCACCAACAATGAAGCTGAGTATGAAGCTTGCATAAAAGGGTTAGAAGCAGCCCTGGAAAAAGAAATAAAAGTCCTCAAGGTTTTCAGGGATTCCAATTTAATAGTTTCTCAAGCCTTGAGAAAATGGAAAATTAAAGAAGAGCGCTTGGTTCCTTACCTACAACGCTTGGATGAATTGGCTCAGCAATTTGAAGATCTATCCTTCCACTATTTACCGCGAGCCAAGAATCAGTTCGTTGATGCTCTAGCTACCTTGGCCTCTATGGTCAATGTGGGAGGAGACCAAGTCATTCGACCTCTCACAGTTCGGCTACAGAAGCAGCCAGCACATGTCATGAATTTGGTGGATGACAAGCCCTGGTATTGGGATATACAGAATTATCTTCAAAATGAAGCTTACCCGGAGGGATCTACCAAGACTGATCAACGAACATTGAGGCAGTTAGCATCCGGATATCTCCTTACTGGGGGAGTTCTGTATAAGAGAAGTTCGAATGGCCTGCACCTAAGGTGCGTGGATGAGGGAGAAGCTCAAACCATCATGGATTCCTTACATAATGGGGAGTCTGGTCCACACATGCACGGGATAGCCTTGGCTCGGAAGATTGTGAACCTGGGTTATTACTGGTCAACCATGAATGCAGATTGCGTGAGGCACGCGCAGAAAAGCCACGAATGTCAAATTTTTGCTAAACTGCAAAGATAGCCTCCGATCAATTTGAATCCCATTGCTTCACCATGGCCCTTCGCAACTTGGGGCATAGACGTGATCAGAAAAATCCACCTGAAAGCTTCTAACGGTCATCAGTTCATCCTGGTTACCGTAGATTATTTCACTAAATGGATCGAGGCAGCCTCCTATTCAGTTTTAAATGCCAACAAGGCATCACAGTTCGTTAGTACTAACATCCTTTGTCAGTACGGAACGCCATTCGAGATCATCACGGATAATGGGTCTCACTTTCAGAGTGAATTTTCTAATTTGTTGAAGGAAACAAGAATTCAACATCATAAGTCTTTGCCCTATCGTCCACAAACAAATGGGGCTGTAGAGGCCGCGAATAAGGCTATAAAAGTCATTCTGCAGAAGACGGCTAAAAAGCACAAAGCTTGGCACGAACAGCTACCGAATGCCTTATGGGGATATAGGACTTCAATTAGAACGCCCACCGGAGCAACCCCGTATTCTTTGGTATATGGTATGGAAGCAGTATTGCCTATCGAGCTGGAAGTTCAGTCGGCAAGGGTTATCCAAGAAAGCCAGATCAGCGAAGTAGACTGGATTAAGAATTATCATTTGCAACTCTTGGGTATGGATGAAAAGCGGTTGCAAGCAATTCACCAAACTCAAGTCTACCAGAGAAGAATGGCACGGCATTTTAATAAGAAGGTCAAAGACCAAAAATTAGAAGAAGGCTGTTTGGTCCTGAAGGAAATTAGACAGCCAATCCTAGATCCATGTGGAAAGTTTCGCCCTCATTGGGCTGGGCCCTATATGTTGAAGAAAATATTATCCGGTGGAGCCGTCATTTTGACTGATTTGGATGGTTTAGAATTCATGAATCCATGTAATTTAGATCAGTTAAAAAGATACTTTGTGTAATAAGCATTGCATAATGTAAAACGAACTACATTAGACCTGATTCTCTTCGAAAAAAAAAAGAAATTATGTATCGGAGATATGTAGGCAGCCTGTAATATCCTCAATTTTGTAGTTCTTTCTATTTTAGCTTTTTCGATGAATTCGGTTATCCGAATAAAAGGAAAACTTAAAATAATGGGAAACACTATAGATTGAGGATATTAATATTAATTAAATGAAACATTAATTGATCTTTACAAATCCATGTGAAAGCTTAAAGGAAATCAAAAATGAGTTGAAAGATGAATGACTTCTCGGTAAAGCACGATTTTACCTGAAAAGCCTGAAAAACGGTAATTTCCGTACGATTTTTACCAAGTGGAGTTTAGAATATTAAATACACTTGGTTTATACCTAATAGGACTAAAGTAAAATGATTAAAAAGATTAGAGTGCCAAAGGATGAAGGGAAAACAAAAGAGAGGATTATGGTGCAATTTGCATTTAAAGGACATGGAAGGAATTTTTAATAAAGTTTATTATATAATTTTATTGAAGAAGAGGAAAGAACCACGACACGTCACTCATTGTTGCAGGCCAAACCGTTCAAGAAGAGAGGAGGAGGGTTTTGAGTCAAAACCAAGCAAAAAGAAGGTGAAAATCAAAGAATTTTCAAGTAATTCTTAAGAAAAGGTTAGTTATTTTCACTTCCTCCTTCATTTCTATGGATTACTTTTTGAATTCCATGAACTTTGAAGTGAGGTGCTTGTTTGTGTAATCTGATTTGGTGAAGATGAAGTGATGAGAAGTGATTTAAGGTGATTTAAGATGATTGAAAGTAGTTATGCATGAATTCAAAGTCTAAGTTGCATAAGTCACCAAGATGGATGATTTTGAGTTTGGTTTTGATATTCTATGAACTATGGACTCTGCTATATCTTATATTATGATGTTATTTCAGTAATAGAAGAGTTGGATTGCATGAATTTGTGCTGGAAGTGAGTTGAGAATACTTAAATAAACTTATCATTGTTGGACATGTTACAGTTATGCTGCCTGACATTCAGCTTCTGTAATTGACCTATTTGACTAAGCAAATGAACTCCAAACTTTATGAAATTTGATATGGAGATAGGCTGAGATGTTGGGTAGGTCGTGTTAAAATTTAAAGGCCATTGGATAAAAGGAAATGGAGTTGTAAGTAAATCACTGCAGGCTGCTCAGCATGAGAAAAACTAAACTTCAGATTCTATAATTATGTCATTTAAAAATGCAAATGAGCTTTAAAAATTATGAAATTTTCCAGAACAGTACCCTAAGATGTTTGGAACATGCTGTCAAAATTTCAGGGCAATTGAATATGGGGAATTCAAGATATAGTCAACGCAATGCCAGCTACTCAAATGCTGAAATTCTGCATTTCATAAACCTTGAACGAATTTAGCATGCTATTCACTTCTATTGTTTTCATTGTTAGTATTTTGTGTCTAGGATGTGGTTAAGTGTTGGATATGAAGTGTTTCATGCTTAAACTCAGATCATATAACACTTGGACAAGTATAGTGAAAATGAAAGAAAAAGCATGAGACTACATTCTAATGCTTAATTTACATTCTTATAGAAGTGCATGTGTGTACATTGTGTAGTATGATCTTAATGTGAGTATTAATATCATGCTACAGCTGCTGAGAGAAAGGGAGTTGAGGAGAGGGTGATTACTAGAGGAAAAGGGCTAGGGGAGCCATCTAGTTCAGGTTAGTGTATATTATTCCTTTCCTACTTTTATTTAAACAAAATGAAATTGATTTTGCAAAATATTTTCAATGGATTTGCTTTATGAATTATAATTATATTCATAAGTTTTTAAAGAGGAAAAGGATTATTTTGAAAGCATACGACCGAATGATATTTGTAAATGAATTTTATGATTCTTATACTGTGAAAGAGGAGGACGTTGGCCAATTGATATCTGTAGTATGAGGGGTGGCCGTGATTGAATGTTTTTAGCAGTGGTTGTGAAATGAAATGTTGTCCATTGTGATTTTGATATTAGTACATAAATGGACTGGTTTAAAAGTCTTACAGCTGATATAGACATGGTTATTACCTCGAATATCACTACATTTGTTGAAGTTGATATTACGATCGATTGAACATGGATATCATCACTAGATGATATATGATTGACATGAAATTCTCCCTCCATGTTGAGGTTGTAGATTGCTCCCTCTTCTGTTGAAATCATATCACAGATTGAGGTTGTCGATAGCAGGTCTAGATGTGCACATTAGACACTGATGGCCCTCAGAATTGACTCTATAAAAGCTGTAAAGACTATATTATGAATTGATGATTTAAATGGTATTGATTTATTTTGTTTCTTATTTTCTTTACCATGGTGGATTTATGAATTGTCATTCCTTATTATTTTTATTAGTACACCACTAAGCCATATGTTTAGCGATAGTTGCTTTTGTACTATCGCAGGTAAAGGAAAGGAAAAAGAACCAAGAGAGGATCATTTTTATTTGATGTAGATAGTATGCTACTGATGTAGCTATTGTATATTTGACTTCTTTTGGAATATGTATGATGTATTAAACATTAACAGATCATTTATGTATATTTGAGCAGATTCATGTAAATTATGATTGTATGAATTTGAAAATTTATAGTCTATTAAAGTAATTAATTTCTATTATGTATCTAAGATTTGAACAGGACTCCAATATGTAATTAAATCATCCATGGACTTATGGGTTATGGAACCATTTTATTTTATGTTTTTTTTATAATATGTTTAAGAAATTATATTGAGATTAATATCTACCAAAAGAAGTTATATATATTTAATAACTAAATTATTTTGCTACAAGATATAAAAATGAAGGAATTAAAAGGATTAAGTCCCTTGTAGTATACTTAGTAAGCATTTATAAGAATTAAGTGCTTATTAATTATATTACGGGCGACATGCCATGTCTTACAGTAGGGTAAGGTGTGACATGTTTATTTTGGTATCAGAGCAGTTTTAATTGCATATTGGATCATATTTTTACTGCATATAAATGTGTGAAATGTAATCTGCTCAAATATGACATGCCTGTTAATTGTTGGATATCTACATCATACAATATTCTAATACGATGCATGGTTTTCTGTGATAATATACAGAGAGCGTGTTATTTTTGATCGATAGTATGGAGGGTGTTAGTCGGGGAGATAATTTTAATCCGCTTGAGGAGCAGTCTGAAGCGAGACAGGAAGAGCGTGGTAATGCTCCCGAGCATGCTGATGTCCCTGTTGCACCAGCTGCTGACCCTATAGCCCAGCAGATGGCTGCGTTATTGAGACAAATGGCGGGTAACTTACAGCAACAGCAGCAGCCAGTTAGACAGTATGATAAGTTGGTTAAGTATGGGGCCACAGAGTTTTCAGGCACCACTGACCCGATGGTAGCTGAGCAGTGGCTAGAGAGGATTGATAGGGTTTTCCTAAAACTCCAGTGTGATGATGCTCAGAAGTACGATTATGCAGTCTCTTTACTTCAGGAAGATGCATATGAGTGGTGGAAGACAGTTCCTAGGAGCAGAGTGCAACCACCAGTTCTGACTTGGACAGACTTCCTGAGGGAGTTTAAGAAAAAGTATGTTCCATCTAGCTATGTGGATGCCAGAATAGAGGAGTTTCTGCAGCTCAAACAGGATCATAGGACTGTAGTTGAGTATGAGAGGGAGTTTACTCGGTTGAGTTATTATGCTGGGAGGATGTTAGTTACAGGTAGGGACAGGTGCAAGAGATTTGAACAGGGATTGAAGCCCAGTATTAAGAGCCATGTGATCGGCTTTGAACATGAGAATTTTTCTGCATTGGTATCACAAGCTCTGAATCAAGAGAAGGTTGATCAAGAAAAGGCTACAGAGGAGAAGAGTGTCAGGAGGACTTTCCCAGTGGCTAGTAGCTCTAGTAATAAAAAGAGGAGATTCTTCAGTCCATTTCCTCCTAGATCTAGCAGTGTGAGGCCACAGAGCCAGAGACAGTTTAGACCACCATTGCCACCTCCACGAGCTCCTCCAGTTACTCGTAGTTGTGTTCATTGTGGTAGATATCATGGCGGAGTGTGTAAGTTGACCACAGGAGCATGTTTTAACTGTGGTGAGGTTGGACACTTTGTGAGGGATTGCCCTAAACCGAGAACGACTACGGCATATACAGCCATAGGGGGATCGATTCAAAGACCAGCTGCTAGTTATGGCTCTTCTCAGTCTTCAGGCAGAGGTAGGGGCAGCGGTAGAGGTAGCATGTCGGGTAGTCAGGGGACAGTGAATCAACCAGAGCCTATTGGTGTGCCAGCTAGAGTTTATGCTATGAGGCAGAGGCAGGATGCTGATGCAGTTGATGTGGTGACTGGTATATTTCCTTTATTTAATCATGATGTTTATGTGTTATTTGATCCTGGATCATCTCACTCTTATATTAGTGCTGGGATTTCTTGCTATGCATCTGTTCCTTGTTTGCGATTGGGGTATGATGTGCTTGTATCGAGTCCATTAGGACAGGAGGTTATTGTTAACAAATTATATCCTGATTGCCCACTCATAATCCAAGATCATGTATTCCCTTCTGATTTAGTTGAGATGCCTTTCGGAGATTTTGATGTTATTTTGGGCATGGATTGGTTAAAAAAATATCAAGCAGTGGTTGATTGTGACCTTAAGAAGATACTATTTAAACTGCCAGAATATATTGATGTGGTGATACAGGGTGAGAGACAGATACTTCCTTCATCTGTGATAACTGCAGCTTTAGCTCAGAAATTGATCCGTCATGGGTGTGAGGCATACCTAGCTCACATTGTGGACACAAGGGTAGGTACTCCTAGTCTTAAGGACATTCCTACAGTGTGTGACTTTCCAGATGTTTTTCCAGAAGAATTACCAGGATTGCCGCCAGAAAGGGAAGTTGAATTCGAGATTGAGGTTATGACAGGGACTCAACCGATCTCCATTACTCCTTACAGGATGGCTCCTGCTGAATTAAAAGAATTGAAAGCACAATTACAGGAATTGCTTGATAAGGGGTTTATTCGTCCTAGTGTGTCACCATGGGGAGCTCCAGTGCTATTTGTAAAGAAAAAAGATGGCGGTTTACGGTTGTGCATCGATTACCGTCAGTTGAATAAGGTCACAGTCAAGAATAAGTATCCTTTACCAAGGATTGATGACCTCTTTGATCAGCTTCAAGGTGCTTCTGTATTCTCTAAGATAGATTTGAGATCGGGGTATTATCAACTCAGGGTTAAAGAGCAGAGTATTCCTAAGACGACATTCAGGACTCGCTATGGCCATTATGAGTTTCTAGTTATGCCATTCGGATTAACTAATGCTCCAGCAGCATTCATGGCTTTGATGAACACGATCTTCAGACCTTACCTTGACCAGTTTGTTGTGGTTTTTATTGATGACATTCTGGTATATTCCAAAGATATAGAAGAGCATGATAAGCACCTAAGAATCATTTTTCAAACTCTTCGAGAAAAACAACTTTATGCTAAGTTTTCTAAATGTGAATTCTGGTTAGCACAAGTTGCTTTTCTTGGTCATATTGTATCTGCAGAGGGTATTGCAGTGGATCTTGGTAAGATTGAGGCTATTTCCAGTTGGAAGCCACCAAAGAATGTTTCCGAGATTCGTAGTTTCTTGGGTTTGGCTGGCTATTATCGCAAGTTTGTTAAGGGATTTTCTATCATTGCTTTGCCCTTAACTCAACTATTGCGGAAGAACGTTAGGTTTGAATGGACAGATAAATGTCAGGAGAGCTTTGATAAGCTGAAGAAGTGCTTGACTGAAGTGCCAGTTTTGACTTTACCTATTCCAGGTAAAGAGTTTACTGTTTATAGTGATGCTTCTCATAATGGCTTAGGTTGTGTGTTGATGCAGGATAGAAATGTTATTGCTTACGCATCACGCCAACTTAAACCACATGAGAGGAATTATCCTACACATGATTTGGAACTTGCAGCCATTGTATTTGCATTGAAGATATGGAGACATTATCTTTATGGTGAGAAATGCTATATCTTCACAGATCATAAAAGTTTAAAGTATCTGGGTACTCAAAGGGAGTTGAATTTGCGACAGAGACGATGGCTTAAGTTGATAAAAGATTATGACTGTATTATCGATTATCAGCCAGGGAAAGCTAATGTGGTAGCAGATGCATTGAGCCGTAAGATTATTGCTAACCTCAGGACGACAGCGTTATCTCTAGTCCATGATCTACGGTCTATTAATGCTAAGTTTGAGAAGATTTCTGACAATTGGGTGTTAGCTAATCTTCAGGTGAAGCCTTTATTGATTGATCAGATTCGAACAGCAATATTGACGGATGATGACTATCAAAAGATTCTTTCAGAGGCACAAGATGGTAAACGACCAAATTTTTCTGTCAGTAGAGATGGGTTATTACTATTTCGGGACCGGTTATATGTTCCGTCAGATTTAGATTTGAGACATCTCATCTTGAAGGAAGCACATGATTCTCCATTTTCTATGCATCCGGGCGGGACCAAGATGTATAGGGATTTGAAGAGGAACTATTGGTGGACTGGTATGAAGAAAGATATTGCTGAATTTGTAGCTAAATGCCTAACGTGTCAACAAGTCAAGGCAGAACATCAAGTACCAGCAGGATTACATCATCCACTTCAGATTCCAGAATGGAAATGGGAAAGAGTGACTATGGATTTTCTAATGGGACTTCCACTTACCCAGAAGAAACATGATGCAGTTTGGGTTATTGTAGATAGATTGACGAAGAGTGCTCATTTCCTACTTGTAAGATCAGACTATAGTTTAGAGAAGTTGGCAGAAATGTATATTGGTGAAATAGTTAGACTACATGGAGTGCCAGTATCCATTGTTTCTGATAGAGATCCAAGATTCACATCTAGATTTTGGGCTAGTTTATAGAAAGCCCTGGGCACTAGATTGAATTTTAGTACTGCATTCCATCCTCAGACAGATGGTCAATCTGAGAGGATTATTCAAATATTGGAGGATATGCTTCGAGCTTGTGTTCTTGAGTTTGAAGGTAGTTGGGATAACTATTTGCCTTTGATAGAATTTGCTTATAATAACAGTTACCAGACCAGTATCGGAATGCCTCCATATGAAGCTTTATATGGTAGAAAATGTAGGACACCTCTATGTTGGGATGAAGTTGGTGAAAGGCAATTACTAGGTCCTGAAATTATTCAACAAACAGAAGAAAAGATCAAAGTAATTAAAGAAAGATTGAAGGCGGCGACAGATCGACAAAAGTCATATGTGGATCTAAAGAGAAGAGATGTAGAGTATAAGGCGGGTGATAAAGTATTCCTTAAGGTTTCCCCTTGGAAGCGTGTTATGAGATTTGGTAGAAAGGGAAAATTAAGTCCTCGTTTCATAGGACCTTATGAAATACTTGAGAGGATTGGTCCATTGGCATATAGGTTAGCCTTACCACCAGACCTCGATAAGATTCATAATGTTTTCCATGTTTCTATGCTTCGGCGATATAGATCGGACCCTTCACATATATTGCCTTTAGAATCAATTGAAGTTAATCGAGACGTCACATATGATGAAGAACCAGTGGCTATCCTAGCTAAGGAAATTAAGCAACTTCGGAATAAACAGATTCCCCTAGTTAAGGTGTTATGGCGAAGCCACTCCAGAGAAGAGGCTACTTGGGAACGTGAAGAAGATATGAGAAGACAACATCCAATATTATTCAGAGATCTATAACAGGTAAAATTTCGAGACGAAATTTCTTTAAGGAGGGAAGAGTTGTAATATCCTCAATTTTGTAGTTCTTTCTATTTTAGCTTTTTCGATGAATTCGGTTATCCGAATAAAAGGAAAACTTAAAATAATGGGAAACACTATAGATTGAGGATATTAATATTAATTAAATGAAACATTAATTGATCTTTACAAATCCATGTGAAAGCTTAAAGGAAATCAAAAATGAGTTGAAAGATGAATGACTTCTCGGTAAAGCACGATTTTACCTGAAAAGCCTGAAAAACGGTAATTTCCGTACGATTTTTACCAAGTGGAGTTTAGAATATTAAATACACTTGGTTTATACCTAATAGGACTAAAGTAAAATGATTAAAAAGATTAGAGTGCCAAAGGATGAAGGGAAAACAAAAGGGAGGATTATAGTGCAATTTGCATTTAAAGGACATGGAAGGAATTTTTAATAAAGTTTATTATATAATTTTATTGAAGAAGAGGAAAGAACCACGACACTTCACTCATTGTTGCAGGCCAAACCGTTCAAGAAGAGAGGAGGAGGGTTTTGAGTCAAAACCAAGCAAAAAGAAGGTGAAAATCAAAGAATTTTCAAGTAATTCTTAAGAAAAGGTTAGTTATTTTCACTTCCTCCTTCATTTCTATGGATTACTTTTTGAATTCCATGAACTTTGAAGTGAGGTGCTTGTTTGTGTAATCTGATTTGGTGAAGATGAAGTGATGAGAAGTGATTTAAGGTGATTTAAGATGATTGAAAGTAGTTATGCATGAATTCAAAGTCTAAGTTGCATAAGTCACCAAGATGGATGATTTTGAGTTTGGTTTTGATATTCTATGAACTATGGACTCTGCTATATCTTATATTATGATGTTATTTCAGTAATAGAAGAGTTGGATTGCATGAATTTGTGCTGGAAGTGTGAACCCCTCCCCAAAATGCCATAGGCATGTGAATGCATGTGACTAAAGGAAGAAATGCACGTGAATGTATGAGTCGCCACCTTGTTTAATTGTTTTAGGGTAAACTAGGAAAAACCCTAAGTGACTCCAATTTTAATTAACCTAGTTACTAGATTAATTAGCCCAATGTCTAAGGCAAGGTCTTCGAACCCGAGGTGGATCCCGAGACTATGTCATGCTGATGAAACTAACCTAAGAATGAATGTTTTGCAAGGAAGATGAAATAATTTAGACCAATGAAAAAGATGTTTATGTGATTCGACTTGCCGCCCGGGGTTAGATCCCGAACGTGCCTACGTACTTCCGTTTGAATGGAAGATCAAAGTCAACGTAGTTCGATAGGCCTCTTTTAGAGGGCTTTGAATGGGATGCTTTATGCATGAGTGTGTGTATGCTTTGTGCGTTTTGTTTAGGCATTTTGCCAAAAAGGTTGAAGGATTTAGGCACTTGGTGCCAAAATGTTGATTTTGAGGCTTTTAGCCAAAAGAATTTAATTTGGGCTTATTCTTGCCAAAAGATTGATTTTTAAGGCATTTGTGCCAAACGAATTGTTTTAAGGCTTTTAAAGCCAAAATATTGGTTTAGGCAATTAATTTGCCAAATGATGCTAATTAGGCGATTGTCGCCTAAGTTGATTGATTTAAGGCAGTTTATTTGCCAAAAAAAAAATTGTTTGAAGGCTTTTAGCCAAAGAAATTTAATTTAAGCGATTTGTCGCTAAAAAGGTTAATCTTCACTTATAGGCAATTTGTTTGCCTAAAGTGATTAATTAAATTGAAATATAGGCAATTTATTGCCATAATAAAAAAAGTGTTTAATTAGGGCCTTTTAGTCACAATTATTGATTAATTAGACTTAAGCCAAAACTTGTTCGAAATAAAGGCAATTTCACCATAGTTATTGATTAACTAGGCTTTTAGCCAATATTGTCGAATTTAAACTTTAATACCACGATCATTAATTAACCGGGCATTTAGCTTAAATTTATTTAATTGAGGCAATTTATTTGCCTAGTTAATGGTATGAATGCATTTATGCAGTTATAGAATTTAAGAGGAGTAGAAAAGAAGCATGCATGAAATGCTAAAATTAAAAAAAACAGAGTTTAGTTTTGCGTACCTGATTTAGTCGACGGCCACTTCTTAACTCCAGGTTAAGCTCCTCGTTAAGGGAAATTAATTAATTTAATTTTAATGACCACTTAACAAAGAAAGAAAGCAATAAAAGCTAAATTAAAATGCAAAAAAGCAGTAAAGAATTCGCAAGGAGCGAGAGGGAGAAGGAGCGTCCGTCAACACAGACTGAGTGTGGAAAAAAGGAGGCCCGAGGCCTGTATTTATAGGCGCAAAACGGACTGTTTCCGGTGGCCGGGTCGCCGGATGGACCGCCGGCTCGGCGGCCGGGCCGCCGGCTGAGCCGCCGGATCGGCGGCCCTCCCGGCGGCCGGGCCGCCGGGTCTCAGCGGTCGGGCCGCCGGGTCTCGGCGGCCCGCCCGGCGGCCTGGCCGCCGGTTCGTCGGCGGCCTGCCCGGCGGCTGGGCCGCCGGGATGGGCCGCCGACTCGGCGGCCTTCCCGCAGCCAAGCGCCGGTCTTTCGGCGGCTGAGCCGCCGGGTCGGCGGCCTTCCCGGCGGCTGAGCCGCCGGGATGGGCCGCCGGCTCGGTGGCTGGCTCGGCGGCCGGGCCGCCGGCTGGGCCGCCGGATCGGCGGCCCTCCCGGCGGCCGGGCCGCCGGGTCTCAGCGGTCGGGCCGCCGGGTCTCGGCGGCCCGCCCGGCGGCCGGGCCGCCGGTTCGTCGGCGGCCTGCCCGGCGGCTGGGCCGCCGGGATGGGCCGCCGGCTCGGCGGCTGGGCCGCCGACTCGGCGGCTGGGCCGCCGACTCGGCGGCCTTCCCGCAGCCAAGCGCCGGTCTTTCGGCGGCTGGGCCGCCGGGTCGGCGGCCTTCCCGGCGGCTGAGCCGCCGGGATGGGCCGCCGGCTCGGTGGCTGGCTCCGGTGGCTGAGCCACCGGGGCAGGCAGGTTTATTCCGGGGGCTTTTCCGGGAGTTTCAGACCTCCAAAAAATATTCCGGGACCTGTTCCGCGATCCTCGCGACATTCCGGACGTTTTAAGTACCATATTGGCATACTTCCAGTAAATGTCCAAAATGGCCTCCGGTCTGGCCGGACTGTTTGCAGTCCGGCACTGACACTGTGGTGAAGTCAAAGTTACTGTAGAAAATTCAAATTTACTGTAGCAAATGTCAAAATTTGAGTATTCACAGTTGCCCCCCACTGGCTATCATAAAAACGATTTATGAGAGTCAGTGGTTGTTTGAAGGAGCAAATTTTGAGGATGTGCAGAGAAGGAAACCTTGCCGTCTCAAATGAAATGATCGATTTGGCCTCTTGGAGGGCTTGAAAAGAGATTTTTGCCTCTTAAAGGGCTTGAAAAGATGTTTTGCCTCTTAGAGGGCTTAACAAGAGAGTTTGCCTCTTAGAGGGCTTGAAAAGAGATTTTGCCTCTTAGAGGGCTTGAAAAGATGTTTTGCCTCTTAGAGGGCTTGAAAAGATGTTTTGCCTCTTAGAGGGCTTGAAAAGAGATTTTGCCTCTTAGAGGGCTTGAAAATAGATTCTGCCTCTTAGAGGGCTTGAAAAGAGATTTTACCTCTTAGAGGACTTGAAAAGAGATTTTGCCTCTTAGAGGGCTTGAAAAGATGTTTTGCCTCTTAATGAGGGCTTGAAAAGATGTTTTGCCTCTTAATGAGGGCTTGACAAGAGATCTTGCCTCTTAATGAGGGCTTAAAAAGAGATCTTGCCTCTTAGAGGGCTTGAAAAGAGATTTTGCCTCTTAGAGGACTTGAAAAGATGTTTTGCCTCTTAATGAGGACTTGAAAAGATGTTTTGCCTCTTAATGAGGGCTTGAAAAGATGTTTTGCCTCTTAATGAGGGCCTGAAAAGATGTTTTGCCTCTTAATGAGGGCTTGAAAAGAGATTTGCTTTATTTTTACTTTTCTCATTGAGAACCAAGGGTCCACCTAAAGTCGAAATAATCAAATGGCTTGGTTTTGGATGAAAAAGGGTTGGTTATTGGTTAGGGTTTCACCCTAGGTTTTATGTAAGAAAGTTAACCATTAACCGGGTTCTACCCTGGGTTTGGGTAAAAGAGATTGACGATGGTTGGGTTCCACCCTGGGTTGTGTATGTTTTTTTTTTTATAACACTTGCCCCTGAATTCGACTTGGAGGAATTTGCCCCCTGCTTGAGGGAATTGATGCCTTTATTAGCTGAAACAGAATTTCTTCTTAATGAAAGACTAAAATTCTGTGATTACTTCTGTGATGGGAGAATGGTGAAGGTTCTTATCACTTCTTGCCCCCAGAATGGTGCTGACCATGGAATACTTCAAAACATTGGTGTTGTATTTGTCCTTTCGATCGAGGAATCAAAGAGAACAAGGTTACTTATATGACTCGAGGAAACGGACAATGTGGATGACATCGCTCGTCTAAAAGGATCGAAGAAACGATGGTCCGAGTGGAAACGAGGTATTAAAGAATTACCTCTCAATGATTATGTTTGACACTTTTTTAGAGATTGTTTTGACATTTTTCTCTCTCCCTCTTTCTTCGAGGAATGACTCAAAGAGTGACGCTTTCAAAACGAACTTTTGAGAATGACTCGATTTTTGTGGCCCGTTGTGGAATGACCACTGATGACGGAGACTTGATTTTAGAGACTCATATTTTTCTTGTAGTGAATTGTGACTCGAAGGAACTGGGTGATTCCTGAAAAAAATGATTTATATACTCCCGAGAAGACCTTTGAAAGCACTTTTTTTTCTTTTTGCCTTAACTTTTGCCTAGTAGCCGCCCTTTCGGGTTTTTGACTCTAGCAGGCTCTTTGCCCTAACTTTTGCCTAGACCGCCCTTTCGGGTTTTCAGTCTAGCGGGCTCAATTCTTGCCTGAAGCCGCCCTTTCGGGTTTTCAACTCCAGCTTTTTATTTTTCTTTTCTTCCCTTTTTTTTATTTTTTATTTTTATTTTTTGTATTGGCAAAGAGAAAATGCTATTTATGATGCAAACTTATGTTTGTGACCGCGCCTTTGTGGTTGCCTACGTATCTCCAAGAACTCTTCGGGGGATGGGGAGAATCAGGTCTTTCGTAGTTCCTTCCAGGATGCGAACTTCGTGCTCGGCTGGTGCGGAATTCATCTCCGACTTGATGTTAGTGCGGAATTCCTTTCCGGCTTGGTGCGGAATTTATTTCCGACTTGCTGTTGGGGGAAAATTCAATTTTGCCTTAATGCTGATTGTGGAATTCATTTCCGATTTGATTTCTTCGCGGGATTTCTTCCCGGCTTGATGTCTTTGGGGGATTCCTTCCCGATCGTATGTCTTTGCGGGATTCCTTCCCGACTTGATGTTGATGCAGAATTCATTTCTGACTTGATTTCTTCGCGGGATTCCTTCCCGGCTTGATGTCTTTGCGGGATTCCTTCCCGACTCGATGTTAATGCAGAATTCATTTCTGACTTAAGTTCTTCGCAGGATTCCTTCCCGGCTTGATGTCTTTACGGGATTCATTCCCGACTGGATGTCTCTATGGGATTCATTCCCGATTTTGATGATGTTGAATCAACTTATTGACCCGAGCTCGTATGATAGTGATGACCCTAAGCGGATCTGACTTTGTTGTTGTAGTGGTCTTACCACTGGTTGACTGAAATATGACTTGTATTCATCACAAAGAGTTTTGAATACCCACATTGTGGTGGTAACTTGAGTGGCTTGAGTGTTGAAGAAGCTTTTATGCTTTGAGTTTGTGGCTTCGCCATGTTTGAATTCTTGAGGTTAATTTGATTCCTTTTCTTGAACTTTATCTTCCTCTGAATTTGAAACTTATTTCCTCAATGGTTCTCCTCTCCATAAGGAATTTTGAGGAGACTCTTCCTTTTCCTTGCTTTGAGAAATGATCCTTGTTTATAAGGACACTTGTACTTGTGCCATGCTTGGCGCTTGATTTTCAAGGTGTTTGTTGTCATCCAATTCGTGAAAATGACTGCTTCTTTTAACTTGCTTTTTCAAAGTGTGAGTAGCCGCTTGGTCTTTGTCCTTATGGCTGAAATGATTTGTCATCTACCCTTGATGGGCTTGAATTTAACGGAGAGCTTGCAATTGACCCATTTTTGACAACTCGATTTCCTGTAGCTTTGTCCTTGATTTCTTTCTTTTGTGCAGGAGTTCCTCTTTGACCCATTTTTTTCTTTTGCTTGTTTTCTTCCTTTTGACCAGGGGTTCCTTTTGTCCCGTTTTTCCCTATGCCTGCTTAGAAGCAGCCTCTCCATAAAGAATTTCGAGGCAACTGGATTCTGAGATGACTTGAGTAGTGTATGGATAGCATTGCGACTTCGTGCAGACCCAACCCAATTCCAAATATAACTTCTTTTATTCTGTCGCTTTTAAGCTCGAAATTCAAACACCTCTCTGTCAGAGCATCTTCCATTCCTGGGTTTTTGGAGAAACCATTCTGGCCCTAACCCCTTCAATCGGCTTTGCCTCGGTACTGTTTTGAAGTCTTGCGTACCCTTTGCTGGATCCTTTCCATGATTACCCTTCAAAACTTCCCCTTTGATGGTGCTTCTTAGGATGCCCCCAGCTTTGATTGATGCAGAGCAAATGAAAGGATGAATGCATTTTTCTTTGCCAATTTTTATTATCTTTTTGTCATTTTTTTTTATTTTTTTCAATTTTTCTTTATTATTTTTTTTCGATTTTTTTTTTTTTTTTTTTTGCTTTCACAGGCAAGGATAGGGAAAGAGTATAAATATGATTGGAACGTAAACTGATCCCTTTTTATTGATAAGACAAAATTTGTGTACAAAAGACACTTAGATTTACAAATGAATATTTGAATGGAAATGAAAATGAAAAGAAAAAAGAAACTAGACCCTAAAAGATAGACTCTAGGTGGGCTGTGATGGACTAGGATTGGATTGACTGTAGTGACTTTGTTCTTCTCGATGCTTCAATCGATCAGACATGTTGTTGTTGGTCTTGAACAATACCTTTGTTCTTTTGGAGGCTTGATCTCAACCTTCTCAGAGACAAACTTCATTCAATTCTAAGAAAAAGTTTGAAAGGATCGAACGATTCTTGTTCAGCAAATTTTTTTTTGCATTAATCCCATGGTTAGGCAAGGGATTGGTTGATGTTCAGCTTGCTCTTGGGGATGATGGACCCATTGTCAACTAGGTCTTGTAGACGGTTTTTCAAAGTCCAGCATGATTCGGTCTTATGCCCATGTCCTTGATGGTACTCACAGTATTCATTGGTTTTGAAATTCCGGGGCAGGGGGTTTGGTAATGGCCTTGCTTCTAAGGGCTTCAGTAAATTTGCTTTTACTGCTTCTTGGAACACCAAAAGGATTGGCATGCCGAGATCAGTATATTGCCTCCTTGGCTGATTGTTTCCCAAATTCCCAATACGTAAAGGATTCATGGGGATTATACTGGCTATTTCATTTGTCTCACTGGACCCAGCATGATTCTGCTTCTTGTATGAGTCTTCTTTGAGTTGACCCAACTGGATTAAGTCTTCCACCTTAGTTGCAGTCGCAATGAGCGATTGGAACGTAGGCAAGTACTGTGTTTGAAGATGTGACTGGTAGACAGGCAGTAAATTATTGATTATTATGTCAACTTGTTCCTGTTCAGAGGGTCGGTTGATCATTTGAGCAGCTTTGGCCCTCCACCTCGAAAGGAACGAGGAGAAGGGCTCATTGTTCTTTTGTCTAGTGGTTTCCAGCTCTCTCCGAGTGACATCCACTTCGATATTATAATGGTACTGCGTGTTGAAAGCATTGCATATGTCCTCCCAATTCTTCATTTTGGAACGATCCAAGCTTACAAACCATCTTAATGCAGCACCAGTCAAAGATTGCTGAAACAACTGAGCAAGGAGCTCGCTGTTCAGGCCAAACGGGTTGAGGGCACCTACATACATTTTCAGGTGCGTTTTAGGACAAGTGGTTCCATCAAACTTGTCCATGTTGGGCATCTTGAACTTTGTCGGCAGTCTTGCTTCGGGGAACAAGGACAAGGAGTCCATGTCCACGACTTCTTTGTGTGTCTTGAGGGCACTGATAGACCTTTCCAGGAGTTCTAGTTTCTCTCTCATTTTCTGAGCTTCCAGCTCAGAAGCAGTTCCAGAGGGCATGCCATCCAGGTTAAGGGTAGGGTTTATTGGTTCTGCAGCAGGTCCCAGATTGGAGGTAGAAGGTCCACTTCCCCCGGCGGAAGCCCCATTTCCATTACCACCACCAAGTTCGGCTATTAGGGCAGTCCTCTGGGCAGCCAATGCCTCATTCATTCTAGCCTCCATTCTGGCTTCCAATTGTTCAATGAGGTTTTGGATGTCAGACAGTGATGCCATTGGTGCAGTTGGGGTTGTTGGACTTGTGGGTGAGAGCTCAGTTGGTGTTTCGGGTACAGGTGGTCTTTGGAGGGGTACCTGTAAAAGGACATAGTCAAAAATGATTAGACTATAAGGTATTTTCATAGGGTATGTGAGATAGTGTGAGGTAGGGTAGTGTATGGGCGAGGTATTTGGACATGACCCTTGTGATGTGGGGTGATATTGGTATGCTAGGACACCTAGGATAGAACTCCATGGGATGTGATATGTAAGGTAGAGTGTTTAGGGCTGGACACCTCGACTTTTCGAAAGACCCTAAGTTCTCAAAAAAAATTTTTTGGGCCTTAGGGGCCAAAATGTGAACTTTTGGGCCTTTGGGGCCAAAGTGTGAATTTTTGGGCCTCTGTGGCCAAATTGGGAATTTTTGGGCCTCTGTGGCCAAATTGGGAATTTTTGGGCCTTCGGGGCCAAATTGAGAATCTTTGGGCCTCTATGGCCAAATTGGGAATTTTTGGGCCTCCATGGCCAACTTGGAAATTTGTGGGCCTTCGGGGCCAAATTGGAGATTTTTGGGCCTCTATGGCCAAATTGGAAATTTGTGGGCCTCTATGGCCAAATTGGAGATTTTTGGGCCTTTGGGGCCAAATTGAGAATTTTTGGGCCTTAGGGGCCAAATTGGGAATTTTTGGGCCTCTATGGCCAAATTGGAAATTTGTGGGCCTTCGGGGCCAAATCGAGAATTTTTAGGCCTCTGTGGCCAAATTGGAAAATTTTTCGGCCTTAGGGGCCAACTTGAGAATTTTTGGGCCTTTGGGGCCAAATTGAGAATTTTTGGGCCTTTAAGGCCAAATTGGGCATTTTTGGGCCTCTGTGGCCAAATCTAGAATTTTTTTTTGGGCCTTAGGGGCCAAAATTGGAAATTTTTGGGCCTCTGTGGCCAAATTGGGAATTTTTGGGCCTCAGTGGCCAAATTAGGAATTTTTGGGCCTTAGGGGCCAAAATGTAATTTTTCAGGTCTTAGGGACCAAAATGTGATTTTCCAGCTTTGAAAGGAATGTTTTTTTTTGTGAAGTTATGGGATGAATGCGTGAATGCGCACGACATCACAACATAATTCATTTTAATGGAATGATCCAGCATCATTGGGTGCATACTGTCCTAAAGGATAGGTTCTATAGGCTATGACACAAATAGAGGATTGGCTTATTAAGGGACCCTTGAGCCTTGAGCATGGATATACCTAACCACATGTGAAACAAAGAGTTTCGCGTGGGTCCAACAGTACGCATGCCCATGGGCCACCCCCAAAAGGATTAGGGATGGTTTGCGGCAACAGGGAGGACGCTTTGGCTGTCCGTCGACATAATCAAAGAGACCTGCCGATCAGCGCTACTTGCTATCCAGACTCAGAAGTTTGAACAGAGAGAGAAGAAATTCATTTGAAATTCATTTTTTATGTAATGGAGAAAAAGATTCTCTCAATCGTGCAAATAAATAAATAAATTAAAATGTCTTAAACAATTTGTACAATTTGAGTTTAAATTCCTCATCTTGTATTCTTAAAGAAAGAATACTTGATTTGTGCTAAGGTACCCTGCAAAATAAAGCATTGTAAAATAATGCCCTAAAGAAGGACAGGTTAGTTTACACAGCAATTGTAGTCCACTTTATGCAAAATGATTACATAAATCCCCAGCAGAGTCGCCAAACTGTGAACCCCTCCCCAAAATGCCATAGGCATGTGAATGCATGTGACTAAAGGAAGAAATGCACGTGAATGTATGAGTCGCCACCTTGTTTAATTGTTTTAGGGTAAACTAGGAAAAACCCTAAGTGACTCCAATTTTAATTAACCTAGTTACTAGATTAATTAGCCCAATGTCTAAGGCAAGGTCTTCGAACCCGAGGTGGATCCCGAGACTATGTCATGCTGATGAAACTAACCTAAGAATGAATGTTTTGCAAGGAAGATGAAATAATTTAGACCAATGAAAAAGATGTTTATGTGATTCGACTTGCCGCCCGGGGTTAGATCCCGAACGTGCCTACGTACTTCCGTTTGAATGGAAGATCAAAGTCAACGTAGTTCGATAGGCCTCTTTTAGAGGGCTTTGAATGGGATGCTTTATGCATGAGTGTGTGTATGCTTTGTGCGTTTTGTTTAGGCATTTTGCCAAAAAGGTTGAAGGATTTAGGCACTTGGTGCCAAAATGTTGATTTTGAGGCTTTTAGCCAAAAGAATTTAATTTGGGCTTATTCTTGCCAAAAGATTGATTTTTAAGGCATTTGTGCCAAACGAATTGTTTTAAGGCTTTTAAAGCCAAAATATTGGTTTAGGCAATTAATTTGCCAAATGATGCTAATTGGGCGATTGTCGCCTAAGTTGATTGATTTAAGGCAGTTTATTTGCCAAAAAAAAAATTGTTTGAAGGCTTTTAGCCAAAGAAATTTAATTTAAGCGATTTGTCGCTAAAAAGGTTAATCTTCACTTATAGGCAATTTGTTTGCCTAAAGTGATTAATTAAATTGAAATATAGGCAATTTATTGCCATAATAAAAAAAGTGTTTAATTAGGGCCTTTTAGTCACAATTATTGATTAATTAGACTTAAGCCAAAACTTGTTCGAAATAAAGGCAATTTCACCATAGTTATTGATTAACTAGGCTTTTAGCCAATATTGTCGAATTTAAACTTTAATACCACGATCATTAATTAACCGGGCATTTAGCTTAAATTTATTTAATTGAGGCAATTTATTTGCCTAGTTAATGGTATGAATGCATTTATGCAGTTATAGAATTTAAGAGGAGTAGAAAAGAAGCATGCATGAAATGCTAAAATTAAAAAAAACAGAGTTTAGTTTTGCGTACCTGATTTAGTCGACGGCCACTTCTTAACTCCAGGTTAAGCTCCTCGTTAAGGGAAATTAATTAATTTAATTTTAATGACCACTTAACAAAGAAAGAAAGCAATAAAAGCTAAATTAAAATGCAAAAAAGCAGTAAAGAATTCGCAAGGAGCGAGAGGGAGAAGGAGCGTCCGTCAACACAGACTGAGTGTGGAAAAAAGGAGGCCCGAGGCCTGTATTTATAGGCGCAAAACGGACTGTTTCCGGTGGCCGGGTCGCCGGATGGACCGCCGGCTCGGCGGCCCGCCCGGCGGCCGGGCCGCCGGTTCGTCGGCGGCCTGCCCGGCGGCTGGGCCGCCGGGATGGGCCGCCGGCTCGGCGGCTGGGCCGCCGACTCGGCGGCCTTCCCGCAGCCAAGCGCCGGTCTTTCGGCGGCTGGGCCGCCGGCTCGGTGGCTGGCTCCGGTGGCTGAGCCACCGGGGCAGGCAGGTTTATTCCGGGGGCTTTTCCGGGAGTTCCAGACCTCCAAAAAATATTCCGGGACCTGTTCCGCGATCCTCGCGACATTCCGGACGTTTTAAGTACCATATTGGCATACTTCCAGTAAATGTCCAAAATGGCCTCCGGTCTGGCCGGACTGTTTGCAGTCCGGCACTGACACTGTGGTGAAGTCAAAGTTACTGTAGAAAATTCAAATTTACTGTAGCAAATGTCAAAATTTGAGTATTCACAGGAAGTGAGTTGAGAATACTTAAATAAACTTATCATTGTTGGACATGTTACAGTTATGCTGCCTGACATTCAGCTTCTGTAATTGACCTATTTGACTAAGCAAATGAACTCTAAAATTTATAAAATTTGATATGGAGATAGGCTGAGATGTTGGGTAGGTCGTGTTAAAATTTAAAGGCCATTGGATAAAAGGAAATGGAGTTGTAAGTAAATCACTGCAGGCTGCTCAGCATGAGAAAAACTGAACTTCAGATTCTATAATTATGTCATTTAAAAATGCAAATGAGCTTTAAAAATTATGAAATTTTCCAGAACAGTACCCTAAGATGTTTGGAACATGCTGTCAAAATTTCAGGGCAATTGAATATGGGGAATTCAAGATATAGTCAACGCAATGCCAGCTACTCAAATGCTGAAATTCTGCATTTCATAAACCTTGAACGAATTTAGCATGCTATTCACTTCTATTGTTTTCATTGTTAGTATTTTGTGTCTAGGATGTGGTTAAGTGTTGGATATGAAGTGTTTCATGCTTAAACTCAGATCATATAACACTTGGACAAGTATAGTGAAAATGAAAGAAAAAGCATGAGACTACATTCTAATGCTTAATTTACATTCTTATAGAAGTGCATGTGTGTACATTGTGTAGTATGATCTTAATGTGAGTATTAATATCATGCTACAGCTGCTGAGAGAAAGGGAGTTGAGGAGAGGGTGATTACTAGAGGAAAAGGACTAGGGGAGCCATCTAGTTCAGGTTAGTGTATATTATTCCTTTCCTACTTTTATTTAAACAAAATGAAATTGATTTTGCAAAATATTTTCAATGGATTTGCTTTATGAATTATAATTATATTCATAAGTTTTTAAAGAGGAAAAGGATTATTTTGAAAGCATACGACCGAATGATATTTGTAAATGAATTTTATGATTCTTATACTGTGAAAGAGGAGGACGTTGGCCAATTGATATCTGTAGTATGAGGGGTGGCCGTGATTGAATGTTTTTAGCAGTGGTTGTGAAATGAAATGTTGTCCATTGTGATTTTGATATTAGTACATAAATGGACTGGTTTAAAAGTCTTACAGCTGATATAGACATGGTTATTACCTCGAATATCACTTCATTTGTTGAAGTTGATATTACGATCGATTGAACATGGATATCATCACTAGATGATATATGATTGACATGAAATTCTCCCTCCATGTTGAGGTTGTAGATTGCTCCCTCTTCTGTTGAAATCATATCACAGATTGAGGTTGTAGATAGCAGGTCTAGATGTGCACATTAGACACTGATGGCCCTCAGAATTGACTCTATAAAAGCTGTAAAGACTATATTATGAATTGATGATTTAAATGGTATTGATTTATTTTGTTTCTTATTTTCTTTACCATGGTGGATTTATGAATTGTCATTCCTTATTATTTTTATTAGTACACCACTAAGCCATATGCTTAGCGATAGTTGCTTTTGTACTATCGCAGGTAAAGGAAAGGAAAAAGAACCAAGAGAGGATCATTTTTATTTGATGTAGATAGTATGCTACTGATGTAGCTATTGTATATTTGACTTCTTTTGGAATATGTATGATGTATTAAACATTAACAGATCATTTATGTATATTTGAGCAGATTCATGTAAATTATGATTGTATGAATTTGAAAATTTATAGTCTATTAAAGTAATTAATTTCTATTATGTATCTAAGATTTGAACAGAACTCCAATATGTAATTAAATCATCCATGGACTTATGGGTTATGGAACCATTTTATTTTATGTTTTTTTTATAATATGTTTAAGAAATTATATTGAGATTAATATCTACCAAAAGAAGTTATATATATTTAATAACTAAATTATTTTGCTACAAGATATAAAAATGAAGGAATTAAAAGGATTAAGTCCCTTGTAGTATACTTAGTAAGCATTTATAAGAATTAAGTGCTTATTAATTATATTACGGGCGACATGCCATGTCTTACAGTAGGGTAAGGTGTGACACAGCCCTCATTGGGCACGGTCTAAACATTTATAAAAAAAAAATCATCATTTCACCATTCTTTCTTCTTTGCCAAAAAAAAAAAAAAAAGAAAAGAGAAACAAAGAAAAACCCGCTAAGTCAAAAACCCAAAAAGGGCGGTTTAGGCAAAAGTCGGGACCCGCTAAGTTGAAAACTCGAAAAGGGCGGCTTAGGCAAAGATGGGTAGCTCGCTAAGTTGAAAACCCGAAAGGGCGGCTTAGGCAAAAATTAGAGCTTAAATGAATAAAGTGGAAACATGCATGGAAAGCTTGAAAGTCAAATGACACTCCAATGAAAAGCAATAAAGTCAAACAGTACAAGTAGAAAGCCAAAGAAACCAAGAAAAATAAAGTCCATAAAACAAAATAAAAAAAAAAAAAAAAGAGAAGACATACAAAGCCAAAGAAAAGCAAATTCAAAAGCCTATCAGAGTCTAGGTGTCCCGTCGCCTCCGTGGGGCAACGTCCTCCGAGTCATCCCTCGTTGGTGAACTCTCTCCAGCCTCGCCTGTCCGAGAAGCCAACACGATCTCCTCATCAGTCCTAACCCCATCAACAGCGTCAGCCTGAGTCCAACCCTCAAGTGCACTCAGCAATGCATTCCTCCTCAGCCTTTCAACCGGCCAGACAATGGTCATGAACCAGGCCCGATACTCAAGAGAAGTCTGAATACCAACATGATTAGGTAAAGGCCTAACCATCTGATGGTCTCTAACCCAAGCTCTAAGGACGGCTCGGGTAACCCCCGGAGTGATGGCTGAATCAGATAAAGAGTCATCCACGATCGGTACAGTCTGATCTATCCCCATCTGCCTCATAACACGCGAAGCATGGTACCAAGTACAATGGGTAAGGCCTAAAAGGTAAATCTGAGTATGGCGAGAGCTAACCTGGATAAAGCGGGTAATGTCATACCAGGGTACGAACCACAACACCTCATTTGGACCCAACTCAATCAGCCATGAGGTCCATGCATCAGCAGACGGGTGTGTGATCAAGATCCTCCGCATGCGGTACTGGACGGGGTTATAAGGCAGTAAAGTAGGAACAGCAACCACTTGGAGGTGGTCCTTTAACCAAACCTAAGTAATGGATCCTTTCTATTACAAAGGGACAGGCCAAAAGAAGAAAAAATAAAGAAAAAGAAAAAAGAGAAGTACCTGGAGAATAATAGGAGAAACCATCCAATCCTCGAAGCCTAAAGCAGCTCTGTCAAGGCTCCTAATAGTTTCTGCCAGCACAATGCCACCTATGCAACCCATATCCTCCATCTGCCGAACCATGGGACAAAGTCGCAAATCCCCGAAGCCTGGATCCTTGTTGAACAAGAAACCAGCCAATAAGCAAAAAACCAAGGCCCACATTCTCAGCCTCATCCGGTCCGGGTCGTCTGAACGGACCTCTGAAAACTCATCAATTAGGGGCATCAGAATTGCTTTCTGATCACCAACAATCATAGCCCTAGCTTGAGGTCGGCTGAACTGGAATAGGCTTTCAAACGACCGAACATACCCAATCTTGACCTCCTGCCTGACCAAAGGGGCATTGGGGTCGCACCCTATGATAGCACAGAATTCCTCAAAAAGAGGACACATCTCCTCCATCATGGCTCCAAACCAGAACACATGGGCCTCAGGGTCCCAAAGTCTGATGCAGGCCCATAAAAAGTTCCAATCGATTACTACCCCCCTGAGGGTAACGATAGGAGAGAGACCGTACCTCCCCAAGTTGATCTTTTCGACTTTGGAGAGACTCCTAATCCAGCTGTGCATGGTGTGAGTAAAAAAGGGATTCATTCTTTGAAATTAAGAAGAAGAAGAGAGGAAAGAAAGGATGAGCGAAGAACCACACAAAAAACTAGTTTTTATAGAAAAATACACCGAACGACAGCGGCAGCAGTGGCCGAATTACCGCCGAATGATGGCGGCAGCAGGTGCCAAACAACAGCGGCAGCTGCCGCCGATGATGGGGGCCACTTAAAAAGAGGGGGGTAAGTAAATAAACAAAAAATAAAGTACAAACCCCATTTTCATTTCAAGCATGCATACATATTTTCAGTGCTAACTGATTACAGGTACAAATGACATTCAGTACAGAAGTACAGTCAGAATTCGGCACAACAAAACAAAAAAAAAAATCTGGCAACCATGGCTTCAACGACGGGGCCTCCTCCTCCTCTAATCATCAAAGGCTATCTGAGTCCAGGCCGTAGTTAGTTCTTGCTGCATCCTGAGAACCAGCTCCATCATCTGATTGACCAGCCCGACAGGAACCTGGAAATCATACAAAGGAAAATACGAGTCAATATCAAATCTCTTATGAATCACTGTTGTGAGAAATGTGTCAGGTTTTACCTCAAAGATGTCCTCGGAAGGAAGAGCCGAGCGATCCACACTCTCCAGGGAGACCTCTTGAAAAGATGGAGGGCTGTCAAGAACATAGTAAGGAATACTGTATGGCAGACGTAGATTGGCCAGGTCTGGGTGAAGCGGCCCGGTAGCCTCCAAAATAGCCCGGGGAGCCCTAAAAGGACCGGTCGATCGGCTAGGACTAGCCGATCGGCTAGGCCCGGCCTGCGATGGACCCTCAACCGGGGTGGAAAAAGTGGGATCGGTCATGGGCCTCCTCCTTGGAGTCCTAGTCGAGGGACTCGAAGCCCGAGAAGAACGGGTGCCAAGTGGCTGAGAAGGTGCCAATCTCTGAAAACTATCAAGCCGGGATCCGATGGGTTGCATCAAGAAAATCCTACAGAACTCGTCATAATCTCCCTCCAGGATGAACTCCACATGCGGAACACCCTCAGTATGAGCGTCCGTCAGCGTCATATGCTTGCCCGCTCGCATGTCTTCGGGAGGGGAATAAGGAATAGAGCGGCAGCCTCTTATTTGAATGTTTACTCTCTCACCTAAGTAATATCGTCTCAGGACGGGGTGCGACAGGACCACCCTCCGCCGAGACAAGGCATCCGACCGCTGGAATTGGGGGTTAACTTGAATCCAGCTCTGCAGGCGGGAAATCATTGCCCCTATCTCCACCTATGAAAAATGCAAATATGTTAATAAATCCTTTTTATTCAACATATTCAAGAATTACTAAGCACATACCTGCTCCAGTCTACAAGTATCAAAAAAGGCTCTCAAATCCTTTAGCGATTTCTTGTGTTGAAGAGTATGAAGGTTTGATCGGTACCATCTCCAAGTCAAAGGTACCAGCCCCAATCCAAGATCAGCATGAACCTGCTCTGGGCGAGTGAAAGGAAAGTACTCATACGAAAGTCAATGGAAAAAGGAATGAGAACCAAAAAGAAGAACGTCCCTTACATTACCTCCCAGAAGTAATAAGTCCCGCTGAGTTTACAGTGGCCCCGACTCAGATCACACATGTCATCATACATGCGGCTCAGAATAGCGCCGGCCCAGTCGTACTCCTTGAGATGGGCTAGATTTTCTAAACTCTTCAAGATAGAAGGGTTAAAACTCTCCTTCCTGTTGGACCAGAAGGTCGAAGCAAACAGCAGCAACAAAGTGAACCTAGCTGCCTGAGTAGCCGTCAGCTCTCCCCGCCTGTATTTAGCATAAGTGTTGGGGGCCTGGAGGTATAGCCAGCGTCTGGAGACGCTCAAAGCTGGAGTAGCAGAGCTTGGCCCGACGATCCGAGGTAAGTCTACCCCGATCAGCTCCACCATCCGGTCAGGGGAAATCTCTGTCCTCCAGTTGTCATATAATTCGATCGGTCGAGTGCCAAACGGGATTCCGGAGATCACTGAAAAATCCACAGGGGTCATTGTCAACTCGCCCCAAGAAAAATGGAAAGTATTAGTAGTGTCCCACCATCTCTAAGCCAAAGCGCACAATAACTCCTTGTGACTGCTCCGGCCTATATCATGGTGCCTCAGGTAACCTAAATGGGACGGACTGATAATCGCCCCAATCGGATGGTTAAGATCAAATATCTCGAACGAGATTTCAGACATAGAGGTCTCACCCACATCTACTTTGACATAAGGGTCCTGAGAAGGTAAAGCAATCTAAAAGTTATTCCTCGGTTCCTTACGAAGGATAATCTTAGTTTCACCCTAGCATGCATACTAAAAAAAAAAAAAAAAAAAAAAATCATCACAGTCCGGCCACGAAAGCCTACAAAAATCACAAGTCGGCCACAAAGGCCCACAAAATCACAAGTCGGCCACGGAGGCCCAAAAATCACAATTCCGCCACAAAGGCCCACAAATTCGCAATCCGGCCACAAAGGCCCACAAAATCACAAGCCGGCCACGGAGGCCCAAAAATCACAATTCCGCCACAAAGGCCCACAAATTCGCAATCCGGCCACGGAGGCCCACAAAATCACAAGCCGGCCACGGAGGCCCAAAATCACAATTCCCCCACAAAGGCCCACAAATTCGCAATCCGGCCACGGAGGCCCGAAAATTCACAATCAGGCCAAGGAGGCCCGAAAATTAATAATTCGGCCACGAAGGCCCAAAAATTCCTAGTGCGATCTAAGGCCCAAAAAAAAAATAATAATAATAATACAATCGCAAACAAATAGGAGCGAAAAGCGGCTTACTTGGGCGAAGATACCAGTTACGGAGGCGTGAGTATTAGCGTCCACCATAAGATTGACTTCTTCAATGGAAATTCCTAGAGAACCTAGAAAATCCTCACCGCTGAGATCCGAGGAAGCCATGGAGAAAGGAAGTTCGAAGCCTTGAAGATTGAAAGAATTTGAAGAGAGCTCTTTAATTTGAAAAGTTTAGAATGAATGAAAATAAAAGTTTCAAGCTATTTATAAGCAAATGGCTAAAGCACGGGTCTTCTAGACGCGTCCGATTTTCGCCTTCAAAATTTGTGTTTCAGACAACCACCGACTCTCATAAATCATTTTTATGATCGCCGGTGAGGGGTAACTGTGAATACTCAAATTTTGAGGCTCGAAAAGCCTATTTTTCTGGACTACGGACAGTCCGACTGGATCGAAAGCCATTTTGGAAGTTCACCAAAAGTATGCCAATATGGTACTTAAAACGTCCGGAACGTCGCGAGGATCGCGGAACAGGTCCCGGAATATTTTTTGGAGATCCGAAACTCCTGAAAACTCCTCTGAAGTGAAAGGCCCAAGGGGCCGCTGCCGATCACGGCGGCTCCGGCCGCCGGCCTCCGGCGGCACCTGCCACCCTAGGCCCGTTTTTGGCCTATAAATGGCCACTTACCTCTCCATTTTTTGGCCACTCCTGTCTGTGTTGACGGACGATCTTTCTCCCTCACGCTTTTGTGATTCTTTTACCATTTTTTGCATTTTTAATTCAGTCTTTATTTTATTTTTTATGTGTTGTGATACTTGGCCACTAAAATTAAACAAATTCTAATTAATTAATTAATATTCCCCAAACGAGGAGCTAAATCTGGAGTTAAGAAGCGGTCGCCAATTAAATCAGGTACTAACGAAACTCTACCTATTTAATTTTAGCATTTCATGCATATTCTTCTTCTACTCCGATTCTGAATTAAAGTTGTTGCATAAATGCATTCACGTCATCAATTCGGCAAATAAACTGCCTCAATTAAAACACGATTAAGCTTAAACGCCCGATTAATTAATAATCGTGGTATTAAAACCTAAATCCGACAATATTGGCTAAAGTGCCTAGTTAATTAATAACTATGGTATGATTGCCTTATTTTCGAACACTTCACCTAAAAGTCCAATTAATCAATAATTGTGACTAATGGCCTCGTTCAAATCACGTTTTTTGGCAATAAAATTGCCTACATCTAATTAATTATTCTGGCGACAAATTGCCTACGGTCTAATCGATTTTTAGCAAACAAATTGCTTTTAAATGAGATTAATCATTTTAGCGACAAATCGCCTTAAAATCGAACAATTTCGGCAAAAAGCCTTAAAATCAACCATTCTCGGCAAAATGCCTTAAAATCAAACATTTTCGGCTCAAAACCTTAAAATCAACCATTTTCGGCTCAAAGCCTTAAAATCGATCAATTTCGGCAAAAATGCCTTAAAATCAACCATTTTCGGCTCAAAGCCTTAAAATCGACCATTTTTGGCAAAATGCCTTAAAATGAACCATTTTTAGCTAAAAGCCTTAAAATCAATCATTTTGGCGACAAATCGCCCGACAAAATCAATTTCGGCAATAATAAGCCCAAACATCAATTTTTGGCAATAATAAGCCCAAATATCAACTTTGGCGACAAATCACCCGACAATCATTTTTGGCATAAATGCCTTAAAACCAACATTTTGGCGACGAACGCCTAATCGAATCAATCGATCCTTTGGCAAAATGCATAAACAAACATGCACAAAGCATACACATACTCATGCATAAAGCATCCCCATTCAAAGCCCTCTAAAAGAGACCTATCGAACTACGTTGACTTTGATCTTCCATTCAAACGGAAGTACGTAGGCACGTTAAGGATTTAACCCCGAGCGGCAAGTCGAAATCACTTAAATATTTCATTTGGTCCAATTACATCATTTACCTTGCAAAGCATTCATTCTTTTGGTTAGTTGATCAGCATGACATGGTCTCGGGATCCACCTCGGGTTCGTAGATTGTGCCTTAAACATTGGGATAATTAATCTAATAATTAGGTTAATTAAAATTGGAGTCACTTAGGGTTTTTTCCTAGTTTACCCTAAAATAATTAAACAAGGTGGCGAATCATACATTCACGTGCATTTTTGCCCTTAGTCACATGCATTCACATGCCTATGATATTTGGGGTAGGGGTTCACACCTACGTACTTCCATTTGAATGGAAGATCATAGTCGACGTAGTTCGATAGGCCTTTTTTAAAGGGCTTTGAAGGGGTATGCTTAATGCATGAGTGTGTGTATGCTTCGTGCATTTTGTTTAGGCATTTTGCCAAAGAATTGATTGATTTGATTAGGCGTTTGTTGCCAAAAGTGTTGATTTAAGGCTTTTAGCCAAAAAGATTGATTTAGGCAATTTGTTTGCCAAAAGTTGATGTGATTTAGGCGATTGTCGCCAAAATTGATTATTTGAAGGCTTTTAGCCAAAATGGGTTGATTTAGGCAATTTATTTGCCAAAAGGTGTTGATTGGGCGATTGTCGCCAAAATTGAGTGATTTAAGGCTTTTAGCCAAAAGATTGATTAATTCAAGGCTTTTTTGCCAAAGCTTCGATTTAAGCGATTTGTCGCTAAAAATGGTTGATCTTACTTATAGGCAATTTGTTTGCCAAAAGTGATCAATTGAATTGCAATATAGGCAATTTATTGCCAAAAAAAAACGTGGTCGATTAAGGCTATTTAGCCACAATTATTGATTAATTGGACTTAAGCCGGACTGTTCGAAATAAAAGCAATTATACCTTAGTCATTAATTGACTAGATACTTTAGCCAATATTGTCGGATTTAGGCTTTAACACCACGATTATTAATTAACCGGGCATTTAAGCTTAATCATATTTAATTGAGGCAGTTTATTTGCCAAATTGATGACGTGAATGCATTTATGCAGCAGTTTAATTCAGAATTGGAGTAGAAGAGAATATGCAAAAAATGCTGAAATTAAATAGACAGGGTTTCGTTATTACCTGAGTTAATCGACGGCTGCTTCTTAGCTTCAGCTTGAAAATTCCAGATTAAGCTCCTCGTTTGGGGAATATTAATTAGAATTAATTTAATTAAGTGACCAAGTATCACAACAGCAGTGTAATAAAAGCCTACACTAAATGCAGAAAAGCAGTAAAAGAACCGCAAGGAGCGTAAGGGAGAAGAGAGCGTCCGTCAACACAGACTGAGTGAGTAAAAAAGTCGCATCGGGGCTGATTTTATAGGAAACAACAGGCTGGAGGGCGGGTGCCGCCGCCGCCGTGGACGGCGGTCACCACCGCCCTGGCTGTCGGACTTGCTAGTTTTTCATTCCGGAGGCTTTTTCGGGAGTTTCGTACCTCCAAAAAATATTCCGGGACCAGTTCTGCGATCCTCGCAATTTTTCGGACGTTTCAAGTACCATATTGGCATACTTTCGGTGAACTTTCCGAACGTCCTCCGGTCCGGCCGGACTGTTTGCAGTCCGTGAAACTAGGCTTTTTGAGCCTCAAAATTTGAGTATTCACACATTCATATTTGTGCATACATATGGGTAGGTTGGGTGATATGCATGCCGTCATGTTAGAGCATAGTGTTGAGGTCACAAATCCCTTAGGTCACAGTGTGGTAGTTAATTGGTTAAATAGAGATTGTCCATTAGTAATTTATAGCCATGTGTTTCTAGGACACTTGATAGAGTTGCCTTTCCAGGAGTTTGATGTGATTCTGGGTATGAATTGTTTATCTAGACATGAGGTCATAGTTGACTTTAGACTTAAGAGGATTTCACTTCGGACTTCGTTTGATGAGGAGATCATAGTTGTGGGTGAGAGGTCGGATTACCTCTCTAATGTCATTTCTGCTACTACTGCTAGGAGATTGATCCAGAATGGATGTGAGGCATTCTTA
This sequence comes from Jatropha curcas, assembly GCF_041381405.1. Lineage (NCBI taxonomy): Eukaryota > Viridiplantae > Streptophyta > Magnoliopsida > Malpighiales > Euphorbiaceae > Jatropha > Jatropha curcas. Next base: position 12,830,163 of record NC_143154.1, on the reverse strand, counting down.
GCTTATGTACTTAAGTCGGAGTCGAAATCTCCTAGTGTGCATGATATACCCATAGCATGCGATTTTTTAGATGTATTTCCCAAGGAGTTGCTTAGCTACATCTTGAAAGAAAGGTTGAGTTTGGTATTGAGGTAATGCCTGGTACCGCGTTGATATCCATTACTCCATATCAAATGGTGCCTACTAAGTTGAGAGAGCTGAAGATTCAGATTCAGGAGTTGCTCGATAAGGGCTTCATTCGTCCTAGTGTATCTCCGAGTGGTGCCCCAGTGTTGTTTGTAAAGAAGAAAGATGGATCCCTGAGACTGTGTATTAACTACAGGCAGCTTAACAGAATCACTATGAAGAACCGGTATCCATTGTCTCAGACAGATAACTTACTTGATCAGTTGAGAGGAGCTAGTGTGTTCTTGAAGATAGATCTGCGATCTGGTTATCATCAGCTTGCGATTAAAGAATCAGATGTGCCTAAGACATATTTCAGGACCTGTTATGATCACTATGAGTTTTTGGTGATGCCGTTTTGTTTAACTAATGCTCCTATAGTTTTCATGGATTTGATGAACCAGATCTTCCATCCTTATTTGGATCAATTTGTGGTCGTGTTTATCGATGACATCTTGGCATATTCTCGGACTAGAGAGGATCATGATCATCATTTGAGGATTGTACTATAGACTTTGAGAGAGAGGCAGTTATATGCCAAGTTGAGTAAGTGCGAATTCTAGTTATCTAAGATTAATTTCCTAGGTCGCATCATTTCTAGTGAGGGTATTAGAGTTGATTCGAAAAAGATTGAGGTAGTACTTGATTGGAAGCCACTTAAGAACGCCACTAAGATTCGGAGTTTCTTAGGATTGGCTAGTTATTATGAGAGATTCGTCAAGGGGTTTTCTCTAATTGTAGCCCCTTTGACTAGACTTCTTCGGGAGGATGTCAGATTTGAATGGACTAATAGATGTCAGAGTAGCTTTGAGAAGCTTAAGGCGATGCTACAGAGGCTCTAGTGTTGGCTCAGCCAGTTTTGGGTAGACCGTATGATGTGTATAGTGATGCTTCGCATAATGGGTTGGATTGTGTGCTTATGCAGGAGGGTAAGGTAGTTGCTTAGGCTTCTAGACAGATTAAGCCACATAAGAAGAACTACCCTACCTATGATTTGGAGTTAGTAGCTATAGTCTTTGCTTTGAAGATTTGGAGGCATTACTTGTATGGTGAGAGATGCCATCTGTATACGGATCATAAGAGTCTCAAGTATCTGCTTACTCAGAAGGAGCTTAACTTGAGACTAGTGTAGATGGGTAGAGCTCTTTAAGGACTATGACTTCACCATTGATTACGATCCAGGTAAAGCTAATGTGGTTGTAGATGTACTCAGCAGAAAGTCTTTAGTTACTTTGCATGCTATGAACACTCGATTGTCTATTGCTAGTGATGGTGCACCTGTGGCAGAGCTTATGGTTAGTCCTAGCCTACTTCAGCAGATTTGAGATGCACATAGAGATGATGAGACGATTGCCTTGTGGAAAGGCATGCTTGTACTTCAAGGATCGAATTTGTGTGCCTAAGATTTCAGACTTGAGGAAGAGAATCATAGAGGCAGCTCATAGTAGTCCTTATTCTATGCATCCTGGCGGTAATAAGATGTATCATGATTTGAGATCACAGTATTGCTGGCCGGCTATGTGTGAATACTCAAATTTTGAGGCTCAAAAAGCCTATTTTCCTGGACTGCAAACAGTCCGGCCAGACTGTAACACCCGCCGCCCGATCCCGAAAGACCCGACGGTGGATGCCACATTCGGTGTCGGAGGCACCGTCCTAACCGACATATAAATCATACAATCATATTATGAAGTAGAAGTGACTTAGTATTCATAAGTTTAGCAAGTACTAATATTTTGTTTTGAAAATGATTTGGGAGAATCCTACAGAAAAACTGCAAAAGTTTCCCCTAAAAAAATAGAAGTTGCCCAACATATGAATACAAAGCACTCCCAAATTCAATCTCCAAACCCCATCAAACTCCAATAACAACACAATAGCACTTCTATAATTTCATATCCTCAATAACATTATAATATTGATCAATTCAATACATTCATTTAAATATATCAACTTCTAATGTTCTAACCATTAAATAAGTCCAAGTTTATCTCCCAATATATATACACCAAAATAATTTACAATAACCTGCTTAAGTTATAAATTAAATAATACAGTCTCCAAAAATGTAATACTTATACATGCCATAATTCTTAGTTATAGAAAAATACTAAGTAACTACCAAAATATCTCTTCAGCTCTGATGCTACTCTTCAGGTCTTTAAGCAGCAAGCACAATCTCCAACCTGCGCGTGATAAAATCAACGCGCTGAGTATAAAACTCAGTGGTGCTCATAAAACACAACAAACCAATGTTGTGATGACAACATACTTAAAAATCATTTATATACATAAAATCATTAAATTTGAACATGCAGTACATATGTACAACAACACATCATGCTTTAGAAATTCATTTGATATCATAAATAAGTTATGGTAAACTACGAGTTATTAACATAATGTGATCTCATTTATTTCACTTCCTTAAAACTATTTTACAAGGGCTCACATACACTTAGGAGAAAAAGAAGCAGATGAGTTTTCATAGCTTATTCATAATGGCCTTAGGTCGCCAACCTTTTCAGAACATATAGAGCGCGTCCGCCCTAACATAAGACACCCACGTGCCTAGCATATGATCATAGCTTCTTATCATAATGGCATCAAATGCCGAGCATGCTCATCATACATAATAAAATCAAATCATGCATCAAATCCACACCAAGTATATTAGAGCCCAAAAACATTTCTCATAAAATTCATTTTCTTTAGTCTTCTCAAAATCAAAACTTAATTTAAACTTAAGTAATTCATAAAAATTCTCATACTTAAACAAAATGACTTAACATAGAAAAATTCCAGCATAAAAATAACATTGACCTTTGCTGTGTCTTTAAAACATAAATTCCTTCAAAATATTATTTATCTCCACAAAACTCTCTAATTTATTTCCTCCATAAAAAAAATAATTGCTCAAATTTCCGTACTTAATATAACACCATAATTCACTATTCACTAATTATCTAAATTCTCCAAAAATATTCCTTACTTACTTTCTACCCATAAAAACCATGCATACATGCTCCAAAAATGTTAAATAAAATATAAAACATAAATAGTAATTTTTCCAGATAAAAAAATAATACCAACTTCCGGACCGGTGGTACTATTCACAAACCGGTAAACTACTATTAAAACACAGGAAAAATGGGGCGTTACACGGACCGGAGGCCATTCACCGAAAGTATGCCAATATGGTACTTGAAACGTCCGGAAAATTACGAGGATCGCGGAGCTGGTCCTGGAATATTTTTTGGAGGTACGGAACTCCCGAAAAAGCTTTTGGAACGAAAAATTAGCAAGTGGACCGTCCACGGCGGCGGCGCCCGCCGTCCAGCCTGGTTTTTCCTATAAATACAGCCCCGAATCGACAGTTTTAGGGACTCAGTCTGTGTTGACGGATGCTCTCTTCTCTCCTACGCTCCTTGCGGTTCTTTTACTATTTTTCTGCATTTAGTGTAGGCTTTTTTGCTCTGCTGTTGTGATATTTGGCCACTTAAATTAAATTAATTCTAATCAATATTCCCCAAACGAGGAGCTTAATCTGGAGTTTTCAAGCTGAAGCTAAGAAGCGGCAGCCGATTAACTCAGGTAATAACGAAACTTTGTCCATTTAATTTCAGCATTTCATGCATATTCTTCTTCTACTCCAATTCTGAATTAAACTGTTGCATAAATGCATTCACATTATCAATTTGGCAAATAAACTGCCTTAATTAAATATGATTAAGCTTAAATGCCCGGTTAATTAATAATCGTGGTGTTAAAGCCTATATCCGACAATATTGGCTAAAGTATCTAGTCAATTAATGACTATGGTATAATCGCCTTTATTTCGAACAGTCCGACTTAAGTCCAATTAATCAATAATTGTGGCTAAATGGCCTTAATTAAACACGTTTTTTTGGCAATAAATTGCCTATATTGCAATTCAATTGATCACTTTTGGCAAACAAATTGCCTATAAGTAGATTAATCATTTTTAGCGACAAATCGCTTAAATCGAAGCTTTGGCAAAATGCCTTGAATTAATCAATCTTTTGGCTAAAAGCCTTAAATCAATCAATTTTGGCGACAATCGCCCAATCAACACTTTTTGGCAAACAAATTGCCTAAATCAACCCATTTTGGCTAAAAGCCTTCAAATAATCAATTTTGGCGACAATCGCCAAAATCACATCCACTTTTGGCAACAAATTGCCTAAATCAATCTTTTTGGCTAAAACCCTTAAATCAACATTTTTGGCAACAAATGCCTAAAACATCAAATCAATCAATTCTTTGGCAAAATGCCTAAACAAAATGCACAAAGCATACACACACTCATGCATTAAGCATACCCATTCAAAGCCCTTTAAAAAAGGCCTATCGAACTACGTCGACTTTGATCTTCTATTCAAACGGAAGTACGTAGGCACGTTCGAGATTTAACCCCGAGCGGCAAGTCGAAATCACTTAAGCATTTCATTGGTCCAATTACATCATTTACCCTGCAAAGCATTCATTCATCGGTTAGTTCATCAACATGACATGGTCTCAGGATCCACCTCGGGTTCGCAAACCATGCCTTAAACATTGGGATAATTAATCTAGTAAGTAAGTTAATTAAAATTGGAGTCAACTTAGGGTTTTTTCCTAGTTTACCCTAAAAATAATTAAACAAGGTGGTGACTCACACATTCACGTGCATTTCTGCCCTTAGTCATATTCATTATATGCCTATTTTTGGGGGAGGGGTTCACAGTTTGGCGACTTCACTGGGGAGTTATCTAATCATTTTGCGTAAAGTGGACTACGATTGTTATGTAAACTAACCTGCCCTTCTTTAGGGTATTATTTTACTATGCTTTGTTTTGCAAGGTACCCTAGCAAAGATTAAGTGTTCTTTCTTTAAGAATGCTTAATAAGGAGAATTTGGACCTAATTGAATTTTACTTTAAATCATTTAAATTTGTTTATTTATTTGCACGAATTGAGAATCTTTTTCTCCATTGCATAAAAAATGAATTTCAAATGAATTTCTTCTCTCTCTGTTCAAACTTTTGAGTCTGGATAGCAAGTAGCGCTGATCGGCAGGTCTCATTGATTATGTCAACGGACAGCCAAAGCGTCCTCCCTGTTACCGCAAACCATCCCTAATCCTTTTGGGGGTGGCCCATGAGTATGCGTACTGTTGGACCCATGCGAAACTCTTTGTTTCACATGTGGTTAGGTATATCCATGCTCAAGGTTCAAGGGTCCCTTAATAAGCCAATTCTCTATTTGTGGCATAGCCTATAGAACCTATCCTTTAGGGCTGTATGCACCCAATGATGTGAATCATCTCATTAAAACGGATCATGACGTGTTGTTGTGCGCATTCATGACATATCACCTCATAAAAACATTAAAAAGAACACAAAATATTCTTTTTAGTCACGCACAGTTGGACAAAGAGTCGATCTACCTCATATCAGCGACCCTGATACTCGAACCACTGTACCCTAATCCAATTACCCTTATACTTACAGGTACCCACTGTTCGAGTGCCTATCCAAGTTCCAGTCACACCTATAGTGCTATCACCAACCTCACCAGCTTCACCAACCTCACCAGCTTCACCAACTTCACCTGCAATCCAAATGGCATCACTGGCTGACATCCAAAATCTCATGGAACAACTGGAAGCCAGAATGGAGGCTAGAATGAATGAGGCATTAGCTGCCCAGTGAACAACCCTAATAGCTGAGCTAGGTATTGGTAATGGAAATGGGGCTTCTGCTGGGGGAAGTGGACCTGCTACCTCCAATCAGGGACCTGCTGCTGAACCGACAAACCCTACCCTTAACCTGGATGACATGCCCTCCAGAACTGCTTCTGAGCTGGAAGCTCAGAAAATGAGAGAAAAACTAGAATTGTTGGAAAGGTCTATTACTGCCCTTAAGACACACAAGGAGGTAGTGGACATGGACTCCATGTCCTTGTTCCCTGAACCAAGACTGCCAACAAAGTTCAAAATGCCCAACATGGACAAGTTTGACGGAACCACTTGTCCCAAAACGCATCTGAAAATGTATATGGGTGCCCTAAACCTGTTCGGACTGAACAGCGAGCTCCTTGCTCAGCTGTTTCAACAATCACTCACCGGTGCTGCTTTGAGGTGGTTTGTCAACCTGGACAGTCTAAAATGAAGACCTGGGAAGACATCTGCAATGCGTTTAATACGCAATACCACTATAATATGGAGGTTGATGTTACTCGGAGGGAAATGGAAACCACCAAACAGAAGAACAACGAACCCTTTTCCTTGTTCCTTACGAGGTGGAGGGCCAAGGCCGCCCAAATGATCAACCGGCCTTCTGAGCAAGAACAGGTGGACATAATTATAAAGAACTTGCTGCCTGTCTACCAGCAACAATTGTAAACTCAGTACCTACCGACGTTCCAGTCGCTCATTGCCACTGCTACAAAGGTAGAGGATTTAATTCAAATGGGGCAACTGAAAGAAGACTCGGGAATCTCAAAATACAAGAAGCCTAGCCATCGGCAAATGAAAACATTTAAATTTGTTGATTTATTTGCACGATTGAGAATCTTTTTCTCCATTGCATAAAAAATGAATTTCAAATGAATTTCTTCTCTTCTGTTCAAACTTCTGAGTCTGGATAGCAAGTAGCGCTGATCGGCAGGTCTCCTTGATTATGTCGACGGACAGCCAAAGCGTCCTCCCTGTTACCGCAAACCATCCCTAATCCTTTTGGGGGTGGCCCATGAGTATGCGTACTGTTGGACCCACGCGAAACTCTTTGTTTCACATGTGGTTAGGTATATCCTTACTCAAGGTTCAAGGGTCCCTTAATAAGCCAATGCTCTATTTGTGTCATAGCCTATAGAACCTATCCTTTAGGGCTGTATGTACCCAATGCTTGAAGCATCTCATTAAAACAGATTATGACGTGTTGTTGTGCGCATTCACGACATATCATAAACATTGAATAAACATAAAAAGAACACAGAACATTCTTTTGTTTTTTAGTCATGCACAGTTGGACAAAGAGTCGATCTACCTCACATCAGCTACCTTGATACACGAACCACTGTACCCTAATCCAATTACCCTTATACTTGCAGGTACCCTCTGATCGAGTGCCTATCCAAGTTCCAGTCACACCTATAGTGCTATCACCAACCTCACCAGCTTCACCAACCCCACCAACTTCCACTGCACCAATGGCATCACTTGTTGACATTCAAAATCTCGTGGAACAACTGGAAGCTAGAATGGAGGCTAGAATGAATGAGGCATTAGCTACCTAGAGAACTGCCCTAATAGCTGAACTAGGTAGTGGTAATGGAAATGGAGCTTCCGCTGGGGAAGTGGACCTGCTACCTACAATCAGGGACCTGCTGCTGAACCGACAAACCCTGCCCTTAACCTGGATGACATGCCTTCCAGAACTGCTTCTGAGCTGGAAGCTCAGAAAATGAGAGAAAAACTGGAATTGTTGGAAAGGTCTATTACTGCCCTTAAGACACACAAGGAAGTAGTGGACATGGACTCCTTGTCCTTGTTCCCCGAAGCAAGACTGCCAACAAAGTTCAAAATGCCCAACATGGACAAGTTTTATGGAACCACTTGTCCCAAAACGCACCTGAAAATGTATGTGGGTGCCCTCAACCCGTTCGGACTGAACAGCGAGCTCTTTGCTCACTTGTTTCAACAATCACTCACCGGTGCTGCTTTGAGGTGGTTTGTCAGCCTGGATCGATCTAAAATGAAGACCTGGGAAGACATCTGCAATGCGTTTAATACGCAATATCGGAGGGAGTTGGAGACCACCAAACAGAAAAGCAATGAACCCTTTTCCTCGTTCCTTACGAGGTGGAGGGCCAAGGCCGCCCAAATGATCAACCGGCCTTCTGAGCAAGAACAGGTGGACATAATTATAAAGAACCTGCTACCTGTCTACCAGCAACAATTGCAAACTCAGTACCTACCGACATTCCAGTCACTCATTACCACTGCTACGAAGGTAGAGGATTTAATTCAAATGGGGCAACTGAAAGAAGACTCGGGAACCTCAAAATACAAGAAGCCTAGCCAAGCTAGCAAAGTCCACGAAGTGGCAAGCATCACCCCCACGAATCCTTTACGTGTGGGAAATCGGAGAAATGGCAGTCAGTCGAGAAGGACATATACTGATCTCGGGATGCCAATCCTTTTGGTATTCCGAGAGGCTGTCAAGGCAAACTACATCAAGCCTTTGGAAGCAAGGCTGCCACCCAACCCATTACCAAGAAACTACAGAGCTGACGAATACTGTGAGTATCATCAGGGTAACGGGCACAAGACTGAAGTGTGCTGGACGCTTAAGAACCGCATCCAAGACTTGGTGGACAACGGTTCAATTATTCCAAGGAGCAAGCCAAACATTAGCATTAATCCCTTACCAAATCACGGGGTAAATGCTATTGTTGCTGACCAGGAATTGATCGATCCTTTCGAACTATTCCTAGAAATGAATGACATCTGTGTCCTGGACCTGAATGACTTATCTAAAGAGGTCGATGCAATAACCAGGAGCGGGAGACAGTATGAACCATTAGTCCTGGATAAAGTCTATTAGCCACAATTATTGATTAATTGGACTTAAGTCGGATTTGTTCGAAATAAAGGCAATTAAACCGTAGTTATTGATTAACTAGGCGTTTTTTAGCCAATATTGTCAGATTTAAGCTTAACACCACGATTATTGATTAACCAGGCGTTTAGCCTAAATTTATTTAATTGAGGCAGTTTATTTGCCTAATGATTGACGTGAATGCATTTATGTAGTTGTAGAATTATTAGGAGTAGAAGAGAAGCATGCATGAAGTGCTAAAATTAAATAGGCAGAGTTTAGTTCATGTACCTGATTTAATCGTCGACCGCTTCTTAACTCCAGGTTAAGCTCCTCGTTAAGGGAAAATTAATTAATTTGATTTTAATGACCACTTAACAAAGCAAGAAAGCAATTAAAGCTAAACTAAAATGCAGAAAAGCAGTAAAGAATAGCAAGGAGCGTAAGGGAGAAGGAGCGTCCGTCAACACAGACAGAGTAAGTTGAAACGAAGGCCTCGGGGCCAATTTATAGGCAAAACGGACTGTTTCGGCGGCCTGGGCCGCTGGGTTCGGCGGCTCGGGTCGCCTGTCTCAGTGGCTGGGCCGCCAGTGGCAAGCGGCCAGGGCCACCGGTGCCAGCGGCCCTGGCCGCCGGAGGCAGGCGGCTTGGGTCGCCGGGCCCTGTGGGCGGGATCGCCGGGGTCGGTGGCCGGGGCCACTGGGGCCGGCGGCCGGAGCCGCCGTGCCTGGTGACTTTGCTAATTTGACGCTCTGGGGGCTGTTTCGGGAGTTCCGGACCTCCAAAAAATATTCCGGAACCAGTTTCGCGATCCTCGCGACGTCCCGGACGTTTCAAGTACCATATTGGCATACTTTCGGTGAACTTCCAAAATGGCCTTTGGTCCGGTCGGACTGTTTGCAGTCGGAGAAAATTGGCTCTTTGAGCCTCAGAATTTGGGTATTCATAGTTGCCCCCCACCAGCAACCATAAAAATGATTTATGGGAGTCGGTGGTTGTCTGAAATACAAATTTTGAAGGCGAAAATCGGACGCGTCCAGAAGACCCGTCTTATGGCTATTTGCTTATAAATAGCTTGAAATTCACCATTTCATTCATTTTACACCCTCCACATTAGAGAGCTCTCTCAAATCCTCTCAAACCTCCAAGCTACAAGACCTCCTTTCCCTATGGCTTCCTCAGATCTAAGTGACGAGGATTTTCTCGGGTCTCTGGGGATTTCTCTCGACGAGGCCGATCTTATGGCAGACGCTGATACCCACGCCTCCATAACCGGCATCTTCGCGCAGGCAAATTCCCCTTTCATTTTTTTGCTTGCATGTTATTTATTATTTGGGCCTTAGGCCAAATGGTGGATTTTTGGGCCTTAGGCCAATTTGTGAACTTTGGGCCTTAGGCCAAATTGTGGATTTTTGGCCTTAGGCCAAATTGTGAATTTTGGAATTTTCCTGTGCTTACTGTCTTTATTAGTATGCATGCTAGGGCAGGACTAAGATATTACCCTTAGTAAGGAACCGAGGAATAACTCTTAGATTGCTTTACCTTTTAGGACTCCCGTATTAAATTGGATGTAGCTGAGAGTTCTGTGGCTGGAATTCCGCTCGAAATATTTGATCAAAACAACCCGGTTGGCGCGATCATCCGTCCATCTTACCTGGGCTATCTGAGGCATTTTGACATGGGTCGGAGCAACTACAAGGAGTTATTGTGTGCTTTGGCTGAGAGATGGTGGGACACCACCAATACTTTCCACTTTTCTTGGGGTGAGTTGACAATGACCCCTGCAGACTTCTCTGTGATCTCCGGGATCCCTTTCGGCATTCGGCCGATCGAGCTATATGATGACTGGAGGATTGATATCTCCTCCGACCGGATGGTGGAGCTGATTGGGATAGACCTGCCTCGGCTTGTCGAGCCAGGTTCTGCTACCCCTGCTTTGAGCGTTTTCAGACGCTGGTTATCCCTCCAGACCCCTGACATCTATGCTAGATACAGGCGGGGAGAGCTGACGGCTACTCAGGTGGCCCGATTCACTTTATTGCTGCTGTTTGCTTCGACCTTCTGGTCCAACAAGAAAGAGAAGTTTAACCCTTCTATCTTGAAGAGTTTGGAAAATCTGGCCCATTTGGAGGAGTATGACTGGGCCGGTGCTATTCTGAGCCGCATGTATGATGATATGTGTGATCTGAGTCGAGGCCACGGCAAACTCAGCGGGACCTACTACTTCTGGGAGGTAATGTAAAGAACCTTCTTCCTTTCCGTGCTTTTCTGTTTGTTTTGATTTTTCCTTTTCACTGATTCTTTTTCCGTTCTGCAGACTTGGGCATTTGAGTACTTTCCTTACACTTGCCCGGAGCTGCTTCAAACTGATCTCGGATTAGGGCTGGTGCCTTCGGCTTGGAGATGGTACAAATCAAACCTTTATACTGTTCGGCGCAAGAAATCGCTGAAGGAGCTAAGAGCCTTTTTTGATACTTGCCCCCTGGAGCAGGTATGTGCTTAGTGATTCTTAGATATAATAAAAAGGATTTATTAACATATTTGCGTCTTTTATAGGCCGAAGTGGGGCCGATGACTGCCTGTCTACAGAGCTGGATTTAGGCTGATCCCGATTTCCAGCGATCAGATGCCTTGTCTCAGCGGAGGGTGGTCCTGTCGCACCCCATCCTGTGGCGATATTATTTGGGCGAGAGAGTGGACATCCAGATAAGAGGCTGCCGTTCTGTCCCTTATGCTCCTCCCGAGGACATGCGAGCGGGTAAGCAGATGACGCTCACTGCTGCTCATACTGAGGGTATCCCACATGTGGAGTTCATCATGGGAGGGGATTATGATGAATTCTGCGTAATCTCTTTGATGCCGCCCATTGGATCTCGGCTTGATAGTATCCAGAGGCCGGTTCCTTCTCAGCCAATCGGCACTCGCTCTTCTCGGGCTTCGAGTCCCTCGATTAGGACTCTAAGGAGGAGGCCCATGACCGATCCCACTTCTTCCACCCCGGTTGAGAGGCCGTCGCAGGCCGGGCCTAGCCGATTGGCAGGTCCTTCCAGGGCTCTCCGGGCTATTTTGGAGGCTACCGGGCCGCTTCACCCAGATCTGGCCAGTCTCCGTCTTCCATACAGTATTTCTTACTTTGTTCCTGACAGCCCCCCAGCTCTTCGAGAGGTCTCCCTAGAGAATGTGGATCGCTTGGCTCTTCCTTCCGAGGACATCACTGAGGTAAAGCCTGACACACCTCTCACAAAAAGGATTCATAAGAGATTTGATGTTGACTTGTATTTTCTTTTTTTTATGATTTCCAGGTTTCTGTCGGGTTGGTCAATCAGATGATGGAGCTAATTTTCGGGTTGCAGCAAGAAGTAGCCGCGGCCTAGACTCAAATAGCCTTTGATGATCAGAGGAGGAGGAGGCCCCGCCACTGATAGTTGCTAGATTTTCCTACCTTCCTTTGTTTTTCTCTTGCTGTATTTTCTGTACTGAACATTATTTGTACCTGCACTTGGTTAGCACTGAACTTTATTTGTACCTGCACTTGGTTAGTACTGAGAAAATGCATGCATGATTATCAAATTTGAAAATCCATTCTAAAAAAAAAAAAAAAGCATTTCTTTCTTCTTTTTTTTTTTTTACTGAAAAGGACACATTTTTTTTTTTTGCACTGGAAATTATATATATATACATCTTTTTTTTTTTTGCGGTGGCCGCCGGCACCGGCGGCCTGGGCCGCCGGACTGGGCCGCCGGCTGCTGCTGGCTCCGGCGGCTTCGGCCTTCGGACTGGGCCGCCGGGCTCGGCGGCTGCAGTCGCCTCCGGGCGCTTTTTTGCTCTATAAAAGCTACTTTTCTGGCTTTTTTTTTTACTTTTTTTTTTGAGCCAAACAGCAATTCTGGTCAGTTTCTTCTCTCTTCTCTCTTTTCCTTCCTTATTATTTTTTTATATTTTATATATTTTTTTAATAAATAAAAATAAATAAAATAAATAAAAGAACATGAATCCCTTCTACAACCATAGCATGCACAGCTGGACTAGGAGTCTCTCCAAAGTTAAAAAGATCAATTTGGGGAGGTACGATCTTTCTCCCGTTATTACTCTTAGGGGTGTAGTAATTGATTGAGATTTTTTACGGGCCTGTATTAGACTTTGGGACCCGGAAGCCCACGTTTTCCGGTTTGGGGCCATGATGGAAGAGATGTGCTCTCTTTTTGAGGAGTTTTGTGCTATCATAGGGTGCATGAGGTGAAAATTGGGTATGTTAGGTCGTTTGAAAACCTGTTTCAGTTCAGCCGACCCCAAGCTAGGGCTATGATTGTTGATGACCAGAAGGCAATTCTGTTGCCCCTGATTGATGAATTTTCAGAGGCTTGCCCAAACGATCCAGACCGGATGAGGCTGAGGATGCGGGCCTTAGTTTTCTGTTTATTGGCTGGCTTCTTGTTTAACCAGGACCCAGGCTTTGGGGATTTGCGTCTTTGCCCCATGGTTCGACAAATGGAGGATATGGGTTGTATTGGCGGCATTGTGCTGGCAGAGACCATTAGGAGCCTTGACAGGGCTGCTTTAGGGTTCGATGACTGGACAGTTTTCCCCATTATTATCTAGGTATTTCCCTTCTTCCCTCTTCTTTTCTCCTCCTTTTTTTTTTTGTTCGTTCCCTTGTAATAGAAAGGATCCATCACTCAGGTTTGGTTGAAGGACCATCTTCAAGTGGTTGCTACTCCTACTCTCTTGCCCTATAGCCCCACTCAGTATCGTATGCGGAGGAGCTTAATCACACACCCATCTACTGATGCATGGACTTCATGGCTAATTGAATTGGGTCCAAATGAGATACCGTGGTTCATCTCCTAGTACAACATCACCCGCTTTATCCAGGTTTGCTCTCGCCATACTCGGGTTTACCTTCTAGGCCTTACACATTGTACTTGGTACTGCGCTTTGCGCGTTTTGAGACAGATGGGGATAGACCAGACTGTCCCGATTATGGATGACTTTTCAGCTGATGCAGCCATTACCCTGGGTGTTACCCGAGCCGTCCTTAGGGCTTGGGTTAGAGATCATCATATGGTTAGGCCTTTACCTAATCCTGCCGGCGTTCAGCCTTCCCCTGAATATCGGACTGGTTCATTGCCACTGTCTGGCCGATTGAGAGACCAAGGAGGACTGCACTGCTAAGTGTACTTGAAGGTTGGGTTCAGGCTGACGCTGATGATGAGGTTGGGACTGGTGAGGAGATTGTGTTGGCTCCTCGGACAGGCGAGGCTGGACAGAGTTTAACAGCTAGGGAAGACTCAGAGGATGTTGCCCCATGGAGGAGACGGGGCACCTAGACTCCTATAGGCTTTTGCTGTCTTTCTCTTATTTTGACTTTTATTTGGTACTTAGACTCTTGATGTATGTTTTTTTTTTCGGATTTTGGACTTAGCCTTTACTCTTTGTTTGGACTCTTTCGCTTTATGCTTGACTCGAGATTGTTTGACTTTGTTGCTTAAATTGAGAATGTCATTTGGCTTTTATGCTTTCCAAGCATTTTCCAACTTCATTTATTTGAGCTCTAATTTTTGCCTAAGCTGCCCTTTCGGGTTTTCAACTTAGCGAGCTACCCATTTTTGCCTAAGCCGCCCTTTTGGGTTTTTGACCTAGCGAGTCTCGACTTTTGCCTAAGCCGCCCTTTCGGGTTTTCGACTTAGCGGGTTTTTCTTTTTTTTTCTTCTTTTTGCACTTTTTCTTCCTTTTTTATTATTATTGGCAAAGAAGAAAGAGAAATGATTTTTTTCTATTAATGTTTAGACCGCGCCCAAAGAGGGCTGCCTACATATCTCCGATATATAATTTCTTTTTTCCAAAGAGAATCAGGTCTAATGTAGTTCATCTTACATTATGCAATGATTGCAATTACACAAAATATCTTTTTAGCTGATCTAAATTACATGGATTTGTAAACTCCAAACCATCTAAATCAGTTAAGATGACGGCTCCGCCGGACAATATCTTCTTCAACACATAGGGTCCGGCCCAATGAGGACGAAACTTCCCATGTGGGTCTGTGATCGGCTGTCTAATTTCTTTCAGGACCAAACAGCCTTCTTCCAATTTTCGGTCTTTGACCTTCTTGTTGAAATGCCGTGCCATTCTTCGTTGATAAACTTGAGTTTGGTGGATTGCTCGCAATCGCTTTTCATCCATACCCAAGAGTTGCAAATGATAATTCTTGGCCCAATCTGCTTCACTGATCTAGCTTTCCCGGATGATTCTGGCCGACTGAACTTCCAGCTCAATAGGCAATACTGCTTCCATACCATACACTAGAGAATACGGGGTTGCCCCAATAGGCGTTCTGATGGAGGTCCTGTATCCCTATAAGGCATTCGGTAATTGTTCGTGCCAAGCTCTCTACTTTTGAACTGTCTTCTGCAAAATGACTTTTATAGCCTTATTTGCAGCCTCCACCGCCCCATTTGTCTGTGGTCGGTAGGGTGAAGACTTGTGATGCTGAATCTTCTTCTGCTTTAACAAGTCAGAGAACTCACTTTGAAAGTGGGACCCATTATCCGTGATGATCTCGAATGGTGTTCCGTACTGACAAAGGATATTAGTACGAACAAACTGTGCTGCCTTCTTATCATTCAAGACCGAATAGGAGGTTGCCTCAATCCACTTAGTGAAATAATCAACAACAACCAGGATGAATTGATGGCCATTGGAGGCCTTTGGATGGATCTTTCCGATTACGTCTATGCCCCAAGTTGCGAAAGGCCATGGTGAAGCAATGGGATTTAGATTGACCGGAGGTTGCTTTTGCAGCCTGGCAAAAATTTGACACTCATGGCACTTCTGCGCGAGCCTCATGCAGTCTGCATTCATGGTCGACCAGTAATAACCCAGGTTCATAATTTTCCGAGCCAAGGCTATTCCGTGCATGTGCGGACCGGACTCCCCATTATGTAAGGAATCCATGATGGCTTGAGCTTCTCCCTCCTCAACGCACCTTAGGTGCAGGCCATTCCAACTTCTTTTATATAGAACTCCCCCAGTAAGGAAATACCCAGATGCTAACTGTCTCAATGTCTGTTGATCAGTTTTGGTGGATCCCTCCGGGTAGGCTTCATTCTGAAGATAGTTCTGTATATCCCAATACCAAGGCTTGTCATCTACCAAATTCATGACGTGTGCTGGCTGTTTCTGTAGCCGGACTATCAGAGGTCGAATGACTTGGTCTCCCCCCACATTAACCATGGAGGCCAAAGTAGCCAGGGCATCTGCAAACTGATTTTTGGCACACAGTAGGTAGTGGAAAGACAGTTCCTCAAACTGTTGAGCCGATTCGTCCAAGCGTTGTAGGTAAGGAACCAAACGCTCTTCCTTAATTTTCCATTTCCTTAGAGCTTGAGAGACTATCAGATTGGAATCTCCGAAAACCCTAAGGACTTTTATCTCCTTCTCCAGAGCCGGTTCTAACCCCTTGATGCAAGCTTCATACTCGGCTTCATTGTTAGTGCAGTCGAAATCTAATTTTACTGCGATTGGGATGTATTCTCCACAAGGAGTTTTGAATACGACTCCAACCCCGTTTCCATGGTAGTTTGAAGCTCCATCGAAGTACATTTCCTAGACTTCACTTTCCAAGCTCAACAAGTCTTCATCAGGAAATTCTACCTTTGGCATCTGGTCTTCGACCGGCAATTCCACTAATTGATCAGCCAAGGCTCCGCCTTTCACTGCCTTTCGCTGTACAAATTTTAAGTCATAGGCTGCGAGCACCGACACCCACTTAGCCATCTTACAGTCAAGAACCGGCCTCTCCATAAGGAATTTCAAGGGGTTCGATTTAGAAATAACATATGTGGTGTAAGACGAGAGGTAGTGCTGCAACTTTGTACAGGCCCAGACTAGGGCCAGGCACAACTTCTCTATCTTATTGTATTTTAGCTCATATTCCAGCATCCTCTTGCTAAGGTAATACACGGCATTTTCTATCCTCGTATCTTCTGCTTGTTGAGCTAGCATTGCACCCATCGCTTCTTCTGTCACTGATAGATACAATAGCAAAGGCTTTCCTAGCCTTGGTGGTTGTAAAACTGGCGGGGATAGCAGATATTGCTTGACTTGGTCGAAAGCTTTCAAACAATCCTCATTCCATTTGACTACTACTCCTTTCCTGAGTAATTTGAAAATTGGACCACAAGTATCAGCCAACTGATTGATGAACCGGCTGATGTACTATAGCCTTCCCAGGAAACCCCGAACTTCTTTCTCCGTCTTCGGTGCTGGCATTTCCAGAATGGCTTTGGCTTTTGAAGGGTCAATCCCTATGCCCTTCCGACTGACCATAAGCCCCAGAAATACTCCGGATGTAGCTCCAAACAAACATTTTGCCGGGTTGAGCTTTAGGTTGTACTTTCGAAGTCTAAGGAAGTACTTCTCAAGTGCTGTTGTGTGTTCTTCAACTGTTTTTGATTTAACAACCATGTCGTCCACATACACTTCTGCTTCTTTGTGAATCATGTCATGGAAGATGGTCGTCGCCATTCTCTGATAGGTTGCCCCGGTACTTTTGAGCCCAAAAGGCATGACCCTATAACAGTAGGTTCCCCACTCTGTGATGAATGCCGTTTTCTCTTTGTCTGGCAAATGCATCATTATTTGGTTGTACCCGACAGCAAGATCGGTCAAGGAGACCATCTCGTGTCCAGCCATTTGGTCCACTAACAAGTCAATATGCGGCAGGGGGAAGTCGTCCTTCGGACATGCTTTACTCAAATCCCGGTAATCCACACACATTCTGACTTTGCCATCTTTCTTCGGCACCGGGACGATGTTTGCTAACTACGTCGGGTAGGCAATAGGTTCTATGAACTTGTTCTCCAGTTGCTTGGCAACTTCCTCCTTGATTTTCAAGGACCACTCTGTTTTCAGCCTCCTTAGCTTCTGTTTCACTGGCTTAGCCTCAGGGTATACCGGAATCTTGTGCACCACTATCGCTGGGTCAATTCCCGTGATGTCACTTGCCTTCCACATGAAGCAATCAGCAAATTTCTTCAAACATTCACTGACCTGTTCCCTGTTCACACAGTCATATGCAATGCGTGTATATTCATTTTCTTCTTTGCCAATCATTATTTTTTCTTTTTCATTTTTTATTTCGTTTATTTCTTTTTCATTTTCGCTTGGAAATGCTTGGAAAGATAGACACACAGGGTAATCAAGAATTTGCAAGCCTTTATTGATTATGACAGAATCGTCTTCAAGAATTACATCAAAATTGAAATCTGGATCTTCTAGATCTGACACAGACGACTCAGAACTGGAACTGGACTCTGACTCAGTTTCAGACTCGGACTCAGTACAGGACTTTACTATAGACTTTGGTGCTAGGTTTGACTCGGGAGGGGGTTTATCAGCAGCGCGCTCCTCCTCGGCGTACCAATTGGTGAGAGGTCGTTCGCTTGGCTTGATCAGGTTGAGCAAGTCTCGATTCCCGTCACTTCCTGTGATAACTGCAACCTCGTCAAAGAGACTGGGCTGCATGAAGTCTTCTGCTTCTAGTTCAATTATTATTTCGGGCTTGTTGCCCCAGACATCCGAGAATATCTCTAACCCAGGCAGCATCTTCTTAGTGGTCGGGCAGCAAAATGGTTCTTAGAAGCCACAGTAAGGAACTGTTTCTCCCGGTTTACAGAAGTAACCATTCAAAGTCAAGAGGTAAGGCCGCATCTGTATACTCTCCTTCCTTCCCCTTCTAGTTCTCTCAGCACGGTCTTCGTCGGTGGGCTCGTAACCTAGTCCATAGGTCCCTTCATTCACCGGACACTCCCAGGCTTGCAGTGCAAGATATTTCTTCCCAGACCTTGCCATAATCATTCCTGGCAGATAGGACAATTTTAGCATCAAAGGAACTATGTAGTTTATTTGCACTGTCCCGAAATCAAAGAGAATTCGAGAGTTTGCTGTCTTCCCTTCTATAAACTGCACAGTGTCATATTGAAATCCCGAGAGGGGTAGGTTGGCAGTTTCAAGGTTGACCTCAAAGAGAGGCTGGCCCTTTGGCTTCTTCAGCTGGCTGTAGTCATCTCCCTGAATGGTGATAACCTTGTCTTCATGAGGAAACTTGACCTTTTGGTGCAAGGAAGAGGGTACTGCCTTGGCATGATGTATCCAGGGTCAACCTAGAAGTAGGTTGAAGCTAGTAGGCACATCAATTACCTGGAATGGTACCTCCATTATGGCTGGTCCAATTGCCAATTTTAATGTTGCAATCCCCAATACTTCCCTCCTAGTGCTGTCGTAGGCTTTGACTATCTGGTCTGATGGAGTGAAGTCTGTTTCTTCCAACCCTAGACAGCTGGCTACCCTTAGGGGGCAGACGTTCAGCGCTGACCCATTATCAATGAGAACCATGGGCACAGTTTTGTCTCTGGTCTGGACGGTAACATAGAGGGCATTGTTGTGACTGCCTCCCTCCTTGGGTAAGTCATCGTCAGAGAACCCGATGCTCTGCATTTTTGATGATTGGGTGAGGGTGGACACCAGCACTTCTGGGCTAACTTCCACAGATGTTTAAAGTTGACTCAAAGCCTTGCAAAGAGCTTGGCGATGAGGAAAGGATGATGCCAAGAGTTCCCAGATTGACACTTTAGCCTGGGTCTTTTTTAATTGTGAAAGTACCGGGTCCTCCTTTGGCTCCTCTGCCCTCTGGTAGGGTTTATTTTGAATTTTATCCAAGACTAGTGGTTCATATTGTCTTCCGCTCCTGGTAATGGCATCGACCTCTTCAGTTAGGTCATTCAGATCCAGGACACAGATGTTATTCATTTCTAGTAACAGTTCGAAAGGATCGATCAGTTCCTGGTCAGCCATAATAGCATTTACCCCATGATTTGGTAAGGGGTTAGTGCTAATGTTTGGCTTACTTCTGGGAATAATGGAACCGTTGTCCACCAGGTCCTGGATGCGGTCCTTGAGCGTCCAACATGCTTCGGTCTTGTGCCCACACCCCTGATGGTACTCACAGTATTCATCGGCTTTGTAATTCCTTGGCAAGGGGTTTGGTGGTGGCCTTGCTTCCAAGGGCTTAATGTAGTTGGCTTTGATAGCCTCTCGAAATACCACAAGGATTGGCATCCCGAGATCATTATAGGTTCTTCTGGACTGATTGCCATTTCTCATGTTCCCCACACGTAAAGGGTTAGTGGGGGTGATGCTCGCCACTTCGTGTACTTTGCTAGCTTGGCTAGGTTTCTTGTACCTTGAGGTTCCTGAGTCTTCTTTCAGTTGCCCCATTTGAATTAAATCCTCTACCTTTGTAGCAATGGCAATGAGCGACTGAAACGTTGGTAGGTACTAGGTTTGTAGCTGCTGTTGGTAGACAGGTTGCAGGTTCTTTATTATTATGTCCACCTGTTCTTGTTCTGAAGGCCGGTTAATCATTTGGGCGGCCTTGGCCCTCCACCTCATAAGGAACGAGGAAAAGGGTTCATTGTTTTTCTGTGGGTCTTAGGACAAGTAGTTCCATCAAACTTGTCCATGTTGGGCATTTTGAACTTCATGGGCAGTCTTACTTCGGGGAACAAGGACAAGGAGTCCATGTCCACCACCTCCTTGTGTGTCTTGAGGGCAGTGATAGACCTTTCTAGGAGCTCTAGTTTCTCTCTCATTTTCTGAGCTTCTAGCTCAGAAGCAGTTTTGGAGGGCATATCATCCAGGTTCAGGGCAGGGTTTGTAGGTTCAGCAGCAGGTCCCTGATTGGAGGCGGCAGGTCCACTTCCCCCGGCCGAAGCCCCATTTCCATTACCATTGCCCAGCTCAGCTATCAGGGCAGTCCTTTGGGCAGCCAATGCCTCATTCATTCTGGCCTCCATTCTGGCCTGAAGCTGTTCGATGAGGGTTTGGATGTCAGCAAGTGATGCCATTGATGCAGGTGGGGTTGTTGGAGTTGTAGGTGAGACTAGTGTAGCTGGTGAAGCTGGTGAAGCTGGTGATAGCACTGTAGGTGTGATTGGCACTTGGGTAGGCACTCGGATTGTGGCTACCTGTAAGGATAAGGGTAGCTGGATTAGGTACAGTGGTTGGTGTATCAGGGTAAATGATGTGAGGTCGACTCTCTTGTCCAACTGTGCATGACTAAAAAGAGTGTTTTGTGTTTCTCTTAATGCGATGCTATGTCATGAATGCGCACAACATCACGCCATAATCTGTTTATGATATGATTCACATCATTGGGTGCATACAGTCCTAAAGGATAGGTTCTATAGGCTATGACACAAATAGAGAATAGGCTTATAAAGGGACCCTTGAACCTTGAGCATGGATATACCTAACCACATGTCAAAAAAAAAAAGTTTCGCGTGGGTCCAACAGTACGCTTGCCCATGGGCCACCCCCAAAAGGATTAGGGATGGTTTGCGGTAACAGGGAGGACGCTTTGGCTATCCATCGACATAATCAAAGAGACCTGCCGATCAGCGCTACTTGCTATCCAGACATAGAAATTTGAACAGAGAGAGAAGAAATTCATTTGAAATTCATTTTTTATGCAATGGAGAAAAAGATTCTCAATCGTGCAAATAAATCAACAAATTTAAATGTTTTCATCAAATTTGTCAATTAAGTTCAAATCTCCTCTTCAAGTATTCTTAAAGAAAGAACACCTGATTCGTGCTAGGGTACCCTGCAAAACAAAGCATAGTAAAATAAAACCCTAAAGAAGGGCTGGTTAGTTTACATAGCAATTGTAGTCCACTTATGCAAAAAGATTGCACAATCCCCAGCAGAGTCGCCAAACTGTGAACCCCTCCCCCGAAAACACAGGCATATGAATGCATGTGATAAAGGACAGAAATGTACGTGAATGTATGAGTCGCCACCTTGTCTAATTATTTTAGGGTAAACTAGGAAAAAACCCTAAGTGACTCCAATTTTAATTAACCTAGTTACTAGATTAATTATCCCAATGTCTAAGGCCTGGTTTGCGAACCCGAGGTGGATCCCGAGACTATGTCATGCTGGTGAACTAACCAAAGAATGAATGCTTTGTAGGGTGATTAATGTAATTGGACCAATGAAATGTTTAAGTGATTTTGACTTGCCGCTCGGGGTTAAATCCCAAACGTGCCTACGTACTTCCGTTTGAATGGAAGATCAAAGTCTACGTAGTTCGATAGGCCTTTTTTAAAAGGGCTTTGAATGGGTATGCTTAATGCATGAGTGTGTGTATGCTTCGTGCATTTTGTTTAGGCATTTTGCCAAAGAATTAATTGATTTTTAGGCATTTGATGCCAAAAATGTTGATTTTAATGGCTTTTAGCCAAAAAGATTAATTTAGGCAATTGTTGCCAAAAATTGATGTGATTTAGGCGATTGTCGCCAAAATGATTGATTTAAGGCTTTTAGCCAAAATAAGTTGATTTAGGCAATTGTTGCCAAAATTTGATTGATTGGGCGTTTGTCGCCAAAATTGAATGATTTTAGGCTTTAAAGCCGAAATATTGATTTAGGCAATTTATTGCCAAAATATGTTGATTGGGGCGATTGTCGCCAAAATTGAATGGATTTAAGGCTTTAAAGCCAAAATATTGATTTAGGCAATTTATTGCCAAAAAAATGTTGATTCGGGCGATTGTCGCCAAAATTGAATGGATTTAAGGCAATTTATTTGCCAAAAGTGTTTAATTGAAGGCTTTTAGCCAAGATTTGGATTTAAGCGATTTGTCGCTGAAAAATGGTTAATCTACTTATAGGCAATTTATTTGCCAAAAGTGATTAATTGATTTGCAATGTAGGCAATTAGATTGCCAAGGGAAAAAAAACGTGTTTAATGAAGGCTATTAGCCACAATTATTGATTAATTGGACTTAAGCCAGATTTGTTCGAAATAAAGGCAATTAAACCGTAGTTATTGATTAACTAGGCGTTTTTTAGCCAATATTGTCGGATTTAAGCTTAACACCACGATTATTGATTAACCGGGCGTTTAGCCTAAATTTATTTAATTGAGAAAGTTTATTTGCCTAATGATTGACGTGAATGCATTTATGCAGTTGTAGAATTATTAGGAGCAGAAGAGAAGCATGCATGAAGTGCTAAAATTAAATAGGCAGAGTTTAGTTCATGTACCTGATTTAATCGTCGACCGCTTCTTAACTCCAGGTTAAGCTCCTCGTTAAGGGAAAATTAATTAATTTGATTTTAATGACCACTTAACAAAGCAAGAAAGCAATTAAAGCTAAACTAAAATGCAGAAAAGCAGTAAAGAATCGCAAGGAGCGTAAGGGAGAAGGAGCGTCCGTCAACACAGACTGAGTAAGTTGAAACGAAGGCCTCGGGGCCAATTTATAGGCAAAACGGACTGTTTCGGCGGCCTGGGCCGCTGGGTTCGGCGGCTCGGGCCGCCGGTGGCCGGGGGCCTGGGCCGCCGTCTCCGGCGGCCCGAGCCACCGGGGCCGGCGGCCGGAGCCGCCGTGCCTGGTGACTTTGCTAATTTGACGCTCTGGGGGCTTTTTCGGGAGTTCTGGACCTCCAAAAAATATTCCGGAACCAGTTCCGCATTCCTCGCAACGTCCCGGACATTTCAAGTACCATATTGGCATACTTTCGGTGAACTTCAAAAATGGCCTTTGGTCCGGTAGGACTGTTTGCAGTCCGAGAAAATTGGCTCTTTGAGCCTCAGAATTTGGGTATTCACAGACACTGTGCAGTTCATAGAAGGAAAGACTACAAACTCTCGAATTCTCTTTGATTTCGGGACGGTGCAAATAAATTGCATAGTGCCTTTGATGATGAAAATGTCCTACCTGCCGGGAATGGTTATGGCAAGGTCTGAAAAGACATACCCCGCACTACAAGCTTGGGAATGTCCAGTGAACCAAGGGACCTTTGGGTTAGGTTATGAGCCCACTGATGAAGACCTTGCTGAAAGGACCAGGAGAAGAAAGAAGGAGAGTATACAAATGTGGCCTTACCTTTTGACTTTGAATGGTTATTTCTGCAAACTGGGAGAAACAATTCCATATTGTGGCTTCCAGGAACCATTCTACTTCCCGACAACTAAGAAAATGCTACCCGGGCTGGAAATATTTGCTGATACCTAGGACAACAAGCCAGAAGTAATAACTGAACTAGAAGTGGAAGACTTCATGCAGCCCAGTCTCTTTGACGAGGTTGCGGTCATTATGGGAAATGATGAGAACCAAGACCTGCTGAGCCTGATCAAGCCGCACAAAAGGCCTCTCACCAACTGGTACACCGAGGAGGAGCGCGCTGCTGATAAACCCCCTCCCGAGTAAAACCTAGAGTCAAAGTCTGTAATCAAGTTCTGTACTGAGTCTGAGTCTAACCCCGAGTCTGAAACCGAGTCAAAGTCCAGTTCTAGTTCTGAGTCGTCTGTGTCGGATTTAGAAAATCCAGACTTCAAATTTGATGTAATTTTTGAGGACGATTCCGTCCTAATCAATAAGAGCTTGCAAATTATTGGCTACCTCGCGTGTCTATCTTTCCAAGCATTTCCAAGCAAAAATAATGAAAATCAAATAAATGAAATAAAAAATGAAAAAGAAAAAATAATAATTGGCAAAGAAGAAAATGAACATATATACATTGACCTGACTGTGTGAACAGGGAACAGGTCATTGAATGCTTGAAGAAGTTTGCCGATTACTTCATGTGGAAGGCAAGTTACATCACGGGAATTGACCCGGCAATAGCAGTGCACAAGATTCCTGTATACCTGAGGCTAAGCCGGTAAAACAGAAGCTAAGAAGGCTGAAAACAGAATGGTCCTTGAAAATCAAGGAAGAAGTAGCCAAGCAACTGGAGAATAAATTCATAGAACCCATTGCCTACCCGACGTGGTTAGCAAATATTGTGCCGGTGCCGAAGAAAGATGGCAAAGTCAGAATGTGTGTGGATTACCGGGATTTGAATAAAGCATGTCAGAAGGACGACTTCCCCCTGCCGCATATTGACTTGTTGGTGGACCGAATGGTTGGACACGAGATGGTCTCCTTGACCTATCTTGCTGTCGGATACAATCAAATAATGATGCATTTGCCAGACAAAGAGAAAACGGCATTCATCACGGAGTGGGGAACCTACTGCTACAGGGTTATGCCTTTTGGGCTCAAAAATGCCGGGGCGACCTATCAAAGAATGGCAACGACCATCTTCCATGACATGATTCACAAAGAAGTAGAGGTGTATGTGGACGATATGGTTGTTAAATCAAAAACAGCTGAACAACATACAACAACACTTGAGAAGTTCTTCCTTAGACTTCGAAAGTACAATTTAAAGCTCAACCCGGCAAAATGTCTGTTTAGAGCTACATCCGGAGTATTTCTGGGGCATATGGTCAGTCGGAAGGGCATAGAGATTGACCCTTCAAAAGCCAAAGCCATTCTGGAAATGCCAGCACCGAAGACGGAAAAAGACGTTCGGGGTTTCCTGGGAAGGCTACAGTACATTAGCCGGTTCATCAATCAATTGGCCAGTACTTTTGGTCCGATTTTCAAATTACTCAGGAAAGGAGTAGCCATCAAATGGAATGAGGATTGTCAGAAAGCTTTCGACCAAGTCAAGTAATATCTATTATCCCCGCCAGTCTTACAGCCACTAAGGCTAGGAAAGCCTTTGCTATTGTACCTATCAGTGACAGAAGAAGCGATGGGTGCAATGCTACCTCAATAAGCAAAAGATACAAGGGTAGAAAATGTCGTGTATTACCTCAGCAAAAGGATGCTAGACTACGAGCTAAAATATAATAAGATAGAGAAGTTGTGTCTGGCTTTAGTTTGGGCTTGTACAAAGCTGCAGCACTACCTCTCGTCCTACACCACATACGTTATTTCTGAATCGAACCCCTTGAAATTCCTTATGGAGAGGCCGGTTCTTGACAGTAAGATGGCTAAGTGGGTGTCGGTGCTCGCAGCCTATGATTTAAAATTTGTACAACAGAAGGCAGTGACAGGCGGAGCCTTGGCTGATCAATTAGCAGAATTACCGGTCGAATACCAAATGCCGGAGGTAGAATTTCCTGATGAAGGCTTGTTGAGCTTGGAAAGTGGAGTCTGGGACATGTACTTCGATGGAGCTTCAAAATACCACGGAAATGGGGTTGGAGTCGTATTCAAAACTCCTTGTGGAGAATACGTCCCACTCGCAGTCAAATTAGATTTCGACTGCACCAACAATGAAGCCGAGTATGAAGCTTGCATAAAGGGGTTAGAAGCAGCCCTGGAAAAGGAAATAAAGGTCCTCAAGGTTTTCAGGGATTCCAATTTAATAGTCTCCCAAGCTTTGAGAAAATGGAAAATTAAGGAAGAGCGTTTGGTTCCTTACCTACAACGCTTGGACGAATTGGCTCAGCAATTTGAGGATTTATCCTTCCACTACTTGCCGCGAGCCAAAAATCAGTTTGCTAATGCTCTGGCTACTTTGGCCTCCATGGTTAATGTAGGGGGAGACCAAGTCATTTGACCTCTAACAGTTCGGCTACAGAAACAGCCAGCACATCTCATGAATTTGGTGGATGACAAGCCTTGGTATTGGGATATACAAAATTATCTTCAGAATGAAGCCTACCCGGAGGGATCCACCAAGACTGATCAACGAACATTGAGACAGTTAGCATCCGGATATTTCCTTGCTGGGGGAGTTCTATATAAAAGAAGTTGGAATGGCCTGCACCTAAGGTGCGTTGATGAGGGAGAAGCTCAAACCATCATGGATTCCTTACATAATGGCGAGTCTGGTCCACACATGCACGGGATAGCCTTGGCTCGGAAAATCGTGAACCTGGGTTATTACTGGTCAACCATGAATGCAGACTGCGTGAGGCACGCGCAGAAGTGCCATGAGTGTCAAATTTTTGCTAAGCTGCAAAGACAGCCTCCGGTCAATTTGAATCTTATTGCTTCACCATGGCCTTTCGCAACTTGGGGCATAGACGTGATCGGAAAAATCCACCCAAAGGCTTCCAATGGTCACCAATTTATCCTGGTCGCTGTTGATTATTTCACTAAGTGGATTGAGGCAGCCTCCTATTCGGTCTTAAATGCCAAGAAGACAGCACAGTTCGTTCGTACTAACATCCTTTGTCGGTACGGAACGCCATTCGAGATCATTACTGATAACGGGTCCCACTTTCAAAGTGGATTTTCTGACCTGCTGAAGCAAAAGAAGATTCAGCATCACAAGTCTTCACCTTATCGGCCACAAACAAATGGGGCTGTAGAGGCTGCAAATAAGGCTATAAAAGTCATTTTACAAAAGACAGTTCAAAAGCATAAAGCTTGGCATGAACAGTTACCGAATGCCCTATGGGGATATAGGACGTCAATCAGAACGCCTACCGGAGCAACTCCGTATTCCTTAGTGTATGGTATGGAAGCAGTGTTGCCTATTGAGTTGGAAGTTCAGTCGGCGAGGATTGTCCGGGAAAGCCAGATCAACGAAGCAGATTGGGCTAAGAATTATCATTTGCAACTCTTGGGTATGGACGAAAAACGATTGCAAGCGATCCACCAAACTCAAGTTTACCAGAGAAGAATGGCACGGAATTTTAATAAGAAGGTCAAAGACCGAAAACTAGAAGAAGGTTGTTTGGTCCTAAAGGAAATTAGACAGCCAATCGTAGACCCGCGTGGGAAGTTTCGTCCTCATTGGGCTGGACCCTATGTGTTGAAGAAAATATTGTCTGGCGGAGCCGTCATTTTGACTGATTTGGATGGTTTGGAATTCACGAATCTATGTAATTTAGATCAGTTAAAAAGATATTTTGTATAATAAGCATTGCATAATGTAAAAAGAGCTACATTAGACCTGATTCTCCTCGGAAAAAAGAAATTATGTATCGGAGATATGTAGGCAGCCCTCTTTTGGGCGCGGTCTAAACATTAATGAAAAATCATTTCATCATTCATTCTTCTTTGCCAAAAAAAAAAGGAGGAAAGAAAAGAAAAAAAAGAGAAAAACCCGCTAAGTTGAAAACCCGAAAGGGCAGCTTAGGCAAAAATTAGAGCTTGAATAAATAAAGTTAGAAAATGCTTGGAAAGCTTAAAAGTCAAATGACATTCCCAATTAAAGTAATAAAGTCAAGCAGTCCGAAGTCAAGCAGAAAGCAAAAGAGTCCAAGAAAAATAAATAAATAATGAAGTCTAAGTCCAAGTCCAAAAAAAAAAAAAAAACAAAACATACATCCAAAGCCAAAGAACATACATCCAAAATCCAAAGTCAAAGTCCCGAATAAAAAGTCAAAATAAGGGAAAAACAACAAAAGTCCAAAAGCCTATAAGAGTCTAGGTGTCCCGTCGCCTCCGTGGGGCAACATCCTCCGAGTCATCCCTAGCTGCTGAACTCTCTCCAACCTCGCCTGTCCGGGGAGCCAACACAATCTCCTCATCAGTCCCAATCTCATTATCAGCGTCAGCCTGAGCCCAACCTTCAAGTACACTCAGCAGTACGTTCCTTCTTGGCCTCTCAACCGGCTAGACAACGGCAATGAACCAGGTCCGATACTCAGGAGAAGTCTGAACACCGGCAGGATTAGGTGAAGGCCTAACCATGTGATGGTCTCTAACCCAAGCCCTAAGGACGGCTCGGGTAACACCTGGAGTGATGACTGAATCAGCTGAAGTGCCATCTACAATTGGGACAGTCTGGTCTATCCCCATTTGCCTCGAAAAACGCAAAGCGCAGTACCAAGTATAGTGTGTAAGGCCTAAAAGGTAAACCCGAGTATGGCGGGAGCTAACCTGGATAAAGCGGGTGATGTCATACTAGGAAATGAACCACAGTACCTCGTTTGGACCCAACTCAATCAGCCATGAGGCCCATGCATCAGTAGACGGGTGTGTGATCAAGATCCTCCTTGTACGGTACTGGGCAGGGCTATAGGGCAAGAGAGTAGGAGCAGCAACCACTTGGAGGTGGTCCTTTAACCAAATCTGAGTAATGGATCCTTTCTATTACAAAGGAATGAACCAAAAGAAAGAAGAAAAAAATAAGAAAAAGGAAAAGTCAGAAATTGAAAATTAAAAGGAGAAATTCTGTTCTTTCTTACTTAAAGTGAATAAACATGCATACATATAAATTTTCAGTACTAACTGTGAATACCCAAATTTTGAGGCTCAAAAAGCCAGTTTTCCCAGACTGCAAACAGTCCGGTCGGACCGGAGGCCATTCGGAAAGTTCACCGAAAGTATGCCAATATGGTACTTGAAACGTCTGGAAAATTACGAGGATCGCAGAACTGGTCCCGGAATATTTTTTAGAGGTCCGGAACTCCCAGAAAAGCCTCCGGAACGGAGACTAGCGCACCTGCCAGCCACGGTGGCAGCGTCTGCCGGACACGGTGGCGCCTACCGCCTGCCACGGCGGCAGCGGCGGCGGCCGCCCTCCAACCCTATTTTTGCCTATAAATATTGTCCCCGGCACTCCGTTTTTACTCACTCAGTCTGTGTTGACGAACGCTCCTTCTCCCCTACGCTCCTTGCGATTCTTTACTGCTTTTCTGCATTTAGCATAGGCTTTTATTATTTTGTTGTTGTGATACTTGGTCACTTAAATTGAATTAAATTAATTAATATTCCCTAAACGAGGAGCTTAATTTGGAGTTTTCAAGCTGAAGTTAAGAAGCGGCCGTCGATTAAATCAGGTACATAAACGAAACTCTGCCTATTTAATTTTAGCACTTCATGCATATTTCTCTTCTACTCCTAATTCTACAACTGCATAAATGCATTCACGTCATTAATTTGGCAAGATAAACTGCCTCAATTAAATAAGTTTAGGCTAAAATGCCCGGTTAATTAATAATCGTGGTATTAAAACCTAAATCCGACAATATTGGCTAAAAGTACCTAGTTAATTAATGACTATGGTATAATCGCCTTTATTTCGAACAGTTCGGCTTAAGTCCAATTAATCAATAATTGTGGCTAAATAGCCTTAATTAAACATGTTATTTTTGGCAATAAATTGCCTATATTACAAATCAATTAATCACTTTTAGCAAACAAATTGCCTATAAAGTAAGATTAACCCTTTTTTTAGCGACAAATCGCTTAAATCCATTTTTGGCAAAAATGCCTTGAATTAATCAATCTTTCGGCTAAAAGCCTTAAAATTAATCATTTTGGCGACAATCGCCCAATCAACATTTTTGGCAATAAATTGCCTGAATCAATCTTTTTGGCTAAAAGCCTTAAATCAACGTTTTGGCAACAAACGCCTAATCAATCAATTTTTGGCAAAATGCCCAAACAAAATGCACGAAGCATACACACACTCATGCATTAAGCATACCCATTCAAAGCCCTTTAAAAAAGGCCTATCGAACTACGTCGACTTTGATCTTCCATTCAAACGGAAGTAGGTAGGCACGTTTGGGATTTAACCCCGAGCGGCAAGTCGAAATCACTTAAACATTCCATTGCTCCAATTACCTTGCAAAGCATTCATTTATTTGGTTAGTTCATCAGCATGACATAGTCTCAAGATCCACCTCGGGTTCGAAGATTGTGCCTTAGACATTGGGATAATTAATCTAGTAATTAGGTTAATTAAAATTGGAGTCAACTTAGGGTTTTTTCCTGGTTTACCCTAAAATAAATAAACAAGGTGGCGACTCATATTTTCACGTGCATTTTTTATGCATTGTTTATGCCTCTATTTTTTGGGGAAGGGGTTCACAGTTTGGCGACTCTGCTGGGGACTTATGTAATCATTTTGCATAAAGTGGACTACAATTGCTGTGTAAACTAACCGGCCCTTCTTTAGGGCATCATTTTACTATGCTTTGTTTTGCAGGGTACCCTAACATGGATTAGGTATTCTTTCTTTAAGAATGCTTAATAAGGAAAATTTTGACCTAATTGAAATTTACTTTAAATCATTTAAATTTGTTGATTTATTTGCAAGATTGAGAATCTTTTTCTCCATTGCATAAAAAAACGAATTTCAAATGAATTTCTTCTCTCTCTGTTCAAACTTCTGAGTCTGGATAGCAAGTAGCGCTGATTGACAGGTCTCTTTGATTATGTCGACGGACAGCCAAAGCGTCCTCCCTGTTACCGCAAACCATCCCTAATCCTTTTGGGGATGGCCCATGAGTATGCGTACCGTTGGACCCACGCGAAACTCTTTGTTTCACATGTGGTTAGGTATATCCATGCTCAAGGTTCAAGGGTCCCTTAATAAGCCAATTCTCTATTTGTGTCATAGCCTATAGAACCTATCCTTTAGGACTGTATGCACCCAATACTTGCCGCGAGCCAAAAATCAGTTTGCTGATGCTCTGGCTACTTTGGCCTCCATGGTTAATGTAGGGGGAGACCAAGTCATTCGACCTCTGACAGTTCGGCTATAGAAACAGCCAGCACATGTCATGAATTTGGTCGATGACAAGCCCTGGTTTTGGGACATACAGAACTATCTTCAGAATGAAGCCTACCCGGAGGGATCCACCAAGACTGATCAACGGACATTGAGACAGTTAGCATCCGGATATTTCCTTACTGGGGGAGTTCTATATAAAAGAAGTTCGAATGGCCTGCACCTAAGGTGCGCTGATGAGGGAGAAGCTCAAACCATCATGGATTCCTTACATAATGGGGAGTCTGGTCCACACATGCATGAGATAGCCTTGGCTCGGAAAATCGCGAACTTGGGTTATTACTGGTCAACCATGAATGCAGACTGTGTGAGGCACGCACAGAAGTGCCATGAGTGTCAAATTTTTGCTAAGCTGCAAAAACAGCCTCTGGTCAACTTGAATCCCATTACTTCACCCTGGCCCTTCGCAACTTGGGGCATAGATGTGATCGAAAAGATCCACCCGAAGGCTTCCAATGGTCATCAATTCATCCTGGTCGCTGTTAATTATTTCACTAAGTGGATTGAGGCAGTCTCCTATTCAGTCTTGAATGCCAAGAAGGCAGCACAGTTCGTTCTTACTAACATCCTTTGTCGGTACGGAACGCCATTTAAGATCATAACTGATAATGGGTCTCATTTTCAGAGTCAATTCTCTGATTTGTTGAAAGAAAAGAAGTTTCAACATCATAAGTCCTCTCCCTACCGTCCACAAACAAATGGGCCTGTAGAGGCTGCAAACAAGGCTATAAAAGTCATTTTGCAGAAGACGGTTAGAAAGCATAAAGCTTGGCATGAACAGTTGACAAATGCTCTATGGGGATATAGGACTTCAATCAGAACACCTACTGGGGCAACTCCGTACTCCTTAGTGTATGGTATGGAAGCAATGTTGCCTATTGAGCTGGAAGTTCAGTCGGCGAGAATTATCCGGGAAAGCCAGATCAGCGAAGCAGATTGGGCAAAGAATTATCATTTGCAACTCTTGGCTATGGATGAAAAGCGATTGCGAGCGATCCACCAAACTCAAGTTTACCAGATAAGAATGGCACGGCATTTTAATAAGAAGGTCAAAGACCGAAAACTGGAAGAAGGTTGTTTGGTCCTGAAGGAAATCAGACAGCCAATCATAGACCCACGTGGGAAGTTTCGTCCTCATTGGGCTGGACCCTATGTGTTGAAGAAAATATTGTCTGGCGAAGCCATCATTTTGACTGATTTGGATGGTTTGGAATTCACGAATCCATGTAATTTAGATCAGTTAAAAAGGTATTTTGTATGATAAGCATTGCATAATGTAAAAAAAGCTACATTAGACCTGATTCTCCTCGGAAAAAAGAAATTATGTATCGGAGATATGTAGGCAGCCCTCTTCGGGCGCGATCTAAACATTAATGAAAATCATTGCACAATTCATTCTTCTTTGCCAAATAAATAAATAAAAAACAAAAAGAGGAAAGAAAAGTTAAAAAAAAAGAAGTGAAAAAAAAAGTGAAAAACTCGCTAAGTCGAAAACCCGAAAGGGCGGCTTAGGCAAAAGTCGGGGCCCGCTAAGTTGAAAACCCGAAAAGGGCGGCATAGGCAAAAATAGGTAGCTCGCTAAGTTGAAAACCCGAAAGGGCGGCTTAGGCAAAAATTAGAGCTTAAATAAATAAAGTTAGAAAATGCTTCGAAAGCTTAAATGACATTCCCAATTAAAGCAATAAAGTCAAGCAGTCCGAAGTCAAGCAGAAAGCAAAAGAGTCCAAGAAAAATAAATAAATAATGAAGTCTAAGTCCAAGTCCAAAGCAAAAACAAAACATACATCCAAAATCCAAAGTCAAAGTCCCAAATAAAAAGTCCCAAATAAAAGTCAAAATAAGGGAAAAACAACAAAATTCCAAAAGCCTATAAGAGTCTAGGTGTCCCATCGCCTCCGTGGGGCAACATCCTCTGAGTCATCCCTAGCTACTAAACTCTCTCCAACCTCGCCTGTCCGAGGAGCCAACACAATCTCCTCATCAGTCCCAACCTCATTATCAGTGTCAACCTAAGCCCAACCCTCAAGTGCACTCAGCAGTGCGGTCCTCCTTGGCCTCTCAATCGGCCAAACGATGACAATGAACTAGGTTCGATACTCAGGAGAAGTCTGAACATCAGCAGGATTAGGTAAAGGCCTAACCATGGGATGATCTCTAACCCAAGCCCTAAGGACGGCTCGGGTAACACCCGGAGTAATTGCTGAATCATCTGAAATGTCATCTATAATCGGAACAGTCTGATCTATCCCCATCTGCCTCAAAACGCGCGAAGCGCAGTACCAAGTACAATGTGTAAGGCCTAAAAGGTTAACTCGGGTATGGTAGATAAAGCAGGTGATGTCATACTAGGAAATGTACCACAGTACCCCCCCTAAGTTGATCTTTTTGACTTCGGAGAACTCTTAGTCCAGCTGTGCATGCTGTGGTTATAAAAAGAGTTCATTTGCAAAAAAAAAAAAAAAAAGCAAAAAAAAAGCGAGATGAAAAAAAAAAAACCCGTTTTCTTTCAAATTTGATAATCATGCATACATGTAAAATTTTCAGTACTAACCAAGTGCAGGTACAGTCAAAGTTCAGTACAGAAATACAGTAAAGAAAGAAAAATAGGAAAAATCTAGCAACTATCAACGACGGGGCCTCCTCCTCCTCTGATCATCAAAGGACCTCAGAGTCCAGGACGAAGTTAGTTCCTGCTGCATCCCGAGAATCAGCTCCATCATCTGATTGACCAATCCGACAGGAACCTGGAAATCATACAAAGGAAAATACAAGTCAATATCAAATCTTTTATGAATCCTTTTTGTGAGAGATTTGTCAGTGTTTACCTCAGTAATGTCCTCGGGAGGAAGAGCCAGGCGATCTACACTCTCTAGGGAGACCTCCCGAAAAGCTAGGGTGCCGTCAGGAGGATAGTAGGGAATGCTGTATGGAAGAGGTAGATTGGCCAGGCCTGGGTGAAGCGGCCCAGTAGCCTCTGAAATAGCCCGGGGAGCCCTAGAAGGACCTGCCGAGCGGCTAGGCCCGGCACGAGACGGACCCTCAACCGGAGTGGAAGAAGTGGGATTGGTCATAGGCCTCCTCCTTGGAGTCCTAGTCGAGGGACCCGAAGCCCGAGAAGAATGGGTGCCAAGCGGCTGGGAAGGTGCCAATCTCTGAAAATTATCAAGCCTAGATCCAATGGGCTGCATCAAAGCGATTCTGCAGAACTCATCATAATCTCCCTCCAGGATGAACTTCACATGTGGGATACCCAAAGTATGAGCAGCAGTGAGTGTCATCTACTTGCTCGCTCGCATGTCCTCGGGAGGGGAATAAGGGACAGAACGGCAGCCTCTTATCTGAAGGTCTACTCTCTCACCCAAGTAATATCGCCGCAGGACAGGGTTCGACAGGACAACCCTCCGCCGAGACAAGGCATTCGACCGCTGGAAGTGGGGGTCGACCTGAATCCAACTCTGTAGACGGGCAGTCATCGGCCCCACCTCAACCTATGAAAGATGCAAATATGTTAATAAATCCTTTTTATTTAACATATGCGAAATTTACTAAGCACATACCTGCTCTAGAGTGCAAGTATCAAAAAAGGCTCTCAGATCCTTCAGCGATTTCTTATGCCGAACGGTATGGAGGTTTGATCGGTACCATCTCCAAGCCGAAGGTACCAGCCCTAATCCAAGATCAAGATGAATCAGCTCCGGGCGAGTGTAAGGAAAGTACTCAAATGCCCAAGACTGCAAAACAGAAGCGAGAATCAGTGAGAAAAAAAATCAAGATAAGCAGAAAAAAAACACAGAAAGGAAGAATGTTCTTTACATTACCTCCCAGAAGTAATAGGTCCCGCTGAGTTTACAGTGGCCCCGACTCAGATCACACATGTCATCGTACATGCGGCTCAGAATGGCACCAGCCCAGTCGTACTCCGCCAGATGGGCTAGATTTTCCAAACTCTTCAAGATAGAAGGATTAAACTTCTCCTTCCTGTTGGACCAGAAGATCGAAGCAAACAGCAGCAGCAAAGTGAATCTAGCCACTTGAGTAGCCGTCAGCTCTCCCTGCCGGTACCTAGCATAAATGTCAGGGGCCTGAAGGGATAACCAGTGTCTGGAAACGCTCAAAGCGGGAGTAGCAAAGCCTGGCCCGACAATCCGGGGTAGGTCGATCCCTATCAGATCAACCATCCGGGCGGGGGAGATCTCTGTCCTCCAGTCATCATATACCTCGACTGGCCGAATGCCAAAAGGGATCCCGGAGATCACAGAAAATTCTGTGGGAGTCATGGTCAACTCGCCCCAAGAAAAGTGGAAGGTATTGGTGGTGTCCCACCATCTCTCGGCCAAATCACCTAGTAATTCTTTGTGGCTGCTCCGACCCACATCAAAATGCCTCAGGTAGCCCAAACAGGACGGACTAATAATCGCTCCAACTGGGTTATGGTGATCGAATATCTCGATCGAAATTTCGGCCACAGAACTCTCACCCACATCCAATTTAATATAAGGGTCCTAAAAGGTAAAGCAATCTAAGAGTTATTCCTCGATTCCTTACTAAGGATAATATCTTAGCTCTACCCTAGCATGCATACTAATAAAACAGTAAGTGCAGAAAAATAAAAAAAAAATTCACAGTTTGGCCACAGAGGCCCAAAAATTCACAGTTTGGCCCCTAAGGCCCAAAAATTCACACTTTGGCCCCTAAGGCCCAAAAATTCACATTTCGGCCTCTAAGGCCCAAAAAATAATTAAAGCAAATAAAAGTGAAAGGGAGCTTACCTGGGCGTAGATGCCAGTTACGGAGGCGTGAGTGTCAGCGTCCGCCGTAACATTGACCTCGTCTAGGGAAATTCCCAAAGACAGTAGGAAATCCTCGTTGCTGCTGTGGCTCGGAGAAGTCATGATGAGGAAGTTGAGAGAATTTGAGAGAACTCTTTGATTTGGAGAGTTTAGAATGAATGAAAAGTGAGAATTTCAAGCTATTTATAAGGAAATAGCCAAAAGGCGGGTCTTCTGGAGGCGTCCGATTTTCGCCTTCAAAATTTGTGTTTCAGACAACCACAGACTCCCATAAATCATTTTTATGGTTGCCGGTGGGGGGCAACTGTGAATATCCAAATTTTGAGGCTCAAAAAGCCAGTTTTTCCGGACTGCAAACTGTCCGGCAGGACCGGAGGCCATTCGGAAAGTTCATCGAAAGTATGCCAATATGGTACTTGAAACGTCCAAAAAATTACGAGGATCGCAGAACTGGTCCCGGAATATTTTTTGGAGGTCCGAAACTTCCGAAAAAGCCTCCGGAACGGAGACTAGCGCACCTGCCAGCCACGACGGCGGCGTCTGCCAGACACGGTGGCGCTGGCCGCCAGACACGGCGGCTGCTGCCGCCGGACATGGTGGCACCGGCGGCAGCGACCGCCCTCCAACCCGATTTTTGCCTATAAATATTGTCCCCGGCACTCCGCTTTTACTCACTCAATCTGTGTTGACGGACGCTCCTTCTCCCCTACGCTCCTTGCGATTCTTTACTGCTTTTCTACATTTAGCATAGGCTTTTATTATTTTGTTGTTGTGATACTTGGTCACTTAAATTGAATTAAATTAATTAATATTCCCCAAACGAGGAGCGTAATTTGGAGTTTTCAAGCTGAAGCTAAGAAGCGACCGTCGATTAAATCAGGTACATAAACGAAACTCTGCCTATTTAATTTTAGCACGTCATGCATATTTCTCTTCTACTCCTAATTCTACAACTGCATAAATGCATTCACATCATTAATTTGGCAAAATAAACTGCCTCAATTAAATAAGTTTAGGCTAAAATGCCCGGTTAATTAATAATCATGGTATTAAAACCTAAATCCGACAATATTGGCTAAAAGTACCTAGTTAATTAATGACTATGGTATAATCGCCTTTATTTCGAACAGTTCGGCTTAAGTCCAATTAATTAATAATTGTGGCTAAATAGCCTTAATTAAACATGTTTTTCTTGGCAATAAATTGCCTATAATACAAATCAATTAATCACTTTTGGCAAACAAATTGCCTATAAAGTAAGATTAACCCTTTTTTTAGCGAAAAATTGCTTAAATCCATTTTTGGCAAAAATGCCTTGAATTAATCAATCTTTTGGCTAAAAGCCTTAAAATTAATCATTTTGGCGACAATCGCCCAATCAACATTTTTGGCAATAAATTGCCTGAATCAATCTTTTTGGCTAAAAGCCTTAAATCAACATTTTGGCGACAATCGCCCAATCAACATTTTTGGCAATAAATGGCCTGAATCAATCTTTTTGGCTAAAAGCCTTAAATCAACGTTTTGGCAACAAATGCCTAATCAATCAATTTTTGGCAAAATGCCTAAACAAAATGCACGAAGCATACACACACTCATGCATTAAGCATACCCATTCA
Organism: Jatropha curcas; assembly: GCF_041381405.1. NCBI lineage: Eukaryota > Viridiplantae > Streptophyta > Magnoliopsida > Malpighiales > Euphorbiaceae > Jatropha > Jatropha curcas. The sequence continues at coordinate 12,792,603 of NC_143154.1, read as the reverse complement.
AAGCCCTTTAAAAAACGCCTATCGAACTACGTTGACTTTGATCTTCCATTCAAACGGAAGTACGTAGGCACGTTTGGGATTTAACCCCGAGCGGCAAGTCGAAATCACTTAAACATTCCATTGGTCCAATTACCTTGCAAAGCATTCATTTATTTGGTTAGTTCATCAGCATGACATAGTCTCGGGATCTGTGAAGCCCTCCCCAAACATCATGGCATATGAATGCATGTGACTAAGGGCAGAAATGCACGTGAATGTATGAGTCGCCACCTTGTTTAATTATTTTAGGGTAAACTAGGAAAAAACCCTAAGTGACTCCAATTTTTAATTAACCTAATTATCAGATTAATTAACCCAATGTTAAGGCACGGTCTACGAACCCGAGGTGTATCCCGAGACTATGTCATGCTGATGAACTAACCAAAACAATGAATGCTTTGCAGGGTAAATGATGCAATTGGACCAATTAAATGTTGAAGTGATTCCGACTTGCCGCTCGGGGTTAAATCCCAAACATGCCTACGTACTTCCGTTTGAATGGAAGATCAAAATCAACGCAGTTCGATAGGCCTTTTTAAAAGGGCTTTGAATGGGTATGCTTTATGCATGAGTGTGTGTATGCTTTGTGCATTTTGTTTAGGCATTTTGCCTGAAAATTGATTTTTAGGCATTTTGATGCCAAAAGTGTTGATTTTAATGGCTTTTAGCCAAAAAGATTGATTTAGGCAATTATTGCCAAAAATTGACGTGATTTAGGCAATTTATTGCCAAAAATTGGTTAGGCGATTTGTCGCCAAAGTGATTAAGGCATTTGTGCCAAAAGTTGGTATTAGAAGGCGTTTAGCCAAAAGATTTAGGCAATTTGTTTGCCAAAAGTGATTATTCGGGCGTTTGTCGCCAAAATGATTGATTTAAAGCTTTTAGCCAAAATGAATTGATTTAGGCAATTTTTGCCAAAAGTTGATGTGATTTAGGCGATTGTCGCCAAAATGATTGTTTGAAGGCTTTTAGCCAAAAGATTGATTAATTCTAAGGCATTTTGCCAAAGCTTCTGATTTAAGCGATTTGCCGCTAAAAAGTGGTTAATCTAATTTATAGGCAATTTGTTTGCCAAAAATCGATTGAACCGTGGGCAATTTGTTGCCAAAATGTGCTTGATTTAATTGTAGGCAATTTGTTGCCAAAACGTGATTGATTAAGGCTTTTTAGCCACAATTATTGATTAATTGGACTTAAGCCGGACTGTTCGAAATAAAGGCAATTAAACCGTAGTTATTAATTAACTAGGCTTTTTAGCCAATATTGTCGGATTTAGCATTAATACCACGATTATTAATTAACCGGGTATTTAAGCTTAATCATATTTGATTGAGGCAGTTTATTTGCCTAATTGATGACATGAATGTGTTTATGCAGTTGTAGAGTTATTAGGAGTAGAAGAGAAATATGCATGAAGTGTTAAAATTAAATGAGCAGAGTTTTGTTTATTTACCTGAGTTAACCGGTGACCGCTTCTTAGCTTCGGCTTGAAAAACTCCGGATTAAGCTCCTCATTTGGGGAATATTAATTTAGAATTAATTTAATTTAAGTGGCCAAATATTAAAGCAAGAAAGCAATAAAAGCTAAATTAAAAATGCAGAAAAGCAGTAAAAGAAAACGCAAGGAGCGTAGGGGAGAAGGAGCGTCTGTCAACACAGACTGAGTGAGTTGAAAGGTCACACCAGGGCTGTATTTATAGGCAAAAACGGACTGTTTCAGCGGTCGGGCCGCCTGATCTCGGCGGCTAGGCCGCCGAGCATCCGTCAACACAGACTGAGTTGAAAGGTCACACCGGGGCTGTATTTATAGGCAAAAACGGACTGTTTCGGCGGCCGGGCCACCTGAGCTCGGCGGCTTGGGCCACCGGATCCCGACGGCTGGGCTGCCGGGTCCGGCGGCCAGGGCCGCCGTGTCCGGCGATCGCCGCCGGTGAGGGCGGCCGCAGCCACTGTCGCCGGCGATAACGGCTACCGCCGCCGTGAAGGGGGGCTGCCGCCGCCGCAGCGGCCGGCACACTTTCTAGTTTTATGTTCCGAAGGCTTTTTCGGGAGTTTCGGACCTCCAAAAAATATTCCGGGACCAGTTCCGCAATCCTCGCGACGTCCCGGACGTTTTAAGTACCATATTGGCATACCTCCGGTAAATTTCCAAAATGGCCTCTGGTCCGGCCGAACTGTTTGCAGTCCGGGAAAACTGGCTCTTTGAGCCTCAAAATTTGAGTATTCACAGGATCCACCTCAGGTTCGAAGATTGTGCCTTAGACATTGGGATAATTAATCTAGCATTTAGGTTAATTAAAATTGGAGTCAACTTAGGGTTTTTTCCTAGTTTACCCTAAAATAAATAAACAAGGTGGCGACTCATATATTCACGTGCATTTCTGCCCTTTGGTCATATGCATTTTTTATGCCTCTACTTTTTGGGGGAGGGGTTCACACTAACCAAGTGCAGGTATAGTCAAAGTTCAGTACAGAAATACAGAAAAAAAAAACACAGGAAAAATCTAGCAGCCATGGCATCAGCGGCGGGGCCTCCTCCTCCTCTAATCATCAAAGGCCCTCAGAGTCCAGGACGAAGAAAGTTCTTGCTGCATCCCGAGCATCAGCTCCATCATCTGATTGACCAAGCCGGTAGGAACCTGGAAATCATACAAAAGACACAAGTCAATATCAAATCTCTTATGAATCCTTTTTGTGAGAGATTTGTCAGTCAATACCTCATTAATGTCCTCGGGGAGGAAGATCCAAGCGATCCACATTCTCTAGGGAGACCTCTCTAAAAGCTAGAGTGCCATTGGGAGTATGGTAGGAAATGCTGTATGGAAGACGTAGGTTGGCCAGGCCTGGATGAAGCGACCCGGTAGCCTCTGAGATGGCCCGGGGAGCCCTGGACGGACCTACCGAGCGGCTAGGCCCAGCCCGAGAGGGACCCTCAACCGGAGTGGAAGAAGAAGGATTAGTCTGGGGCCTCCTCCTTGGAGTCCTGGTCGAGGGGCCTAAAGCCCGAGAAGAATGTGTGATAGGAGGCTGGGAAGGTGCCTGAAAATCATCAAACCGAGATCCGATAGGCTGCATTAGACTCTGCAGAACTCGTCATAATCTCCCCCCAGGATGAACTCCACATGTGGAACGCCCTCAGTATGAGCATCGGTGAGCGTCATCTGCTTGCCCGCTCGCATGTCCTCGGGAGGGGGATAAGGGACAGAACGACAGCCTCTTATCTGAAGGTCTACTCTCTCGCCCAAGTAATATCTTCTCAAGACGGGGTGCGACAGGACAACTCTCCACCGAGACAAGGCATCTGATTGCTGGAAGTGGGGATCGACCTGAATCCAACTCTATAGACGGGCAGTCATCGCCCCCACCTCAACCTATGAAAGATGCAAATGTGTTAATAAATCATTTTTATTTGACATATTTAAGAATTGCTAAGCACTTACCTGCTCCAGAGTGCAAGTGTCAAAAAAGGTCCTTAGATCCCTCAGCGATTTTTTGCGCCCAATGGTATGAAGGTTTGATCAGTACCATCTCCAAGCCAAAGGCACCAGTTCCAGCCCAAGATCAGCACGAATGAGCTCCGGGCGGGTATATGGGAAGTACTCAAATGCCCAAGTCTGCAAATAAAAAAAAAAAATCAATGAGGAAAAATCAAGAATGACAAACAGAAGGACACAAAAAGGGGAATGTTCTTTACATTACTTCACAAAAAGGGGAATGTTGTGAACCCCTCCCCAAACATCATTAATGCATGTGAATGCATGAGACTAAGGGCAGAAATGCACGTGAATGTATGAGTCGCCACCTTGTTTAATTATTTTAGGGTAAACTAGGAAAAAACCCTAAGTTGACTCCAATTTTAATTAACGTAATTAGTAGATTAATTAACCCAATGTTAAAGCATGGTCTACAAACCTGAGATGGATCCCGAGACTATGTCATGCTGAAGAACTAACCTATGAATGAATGCTTTGCAGGGTGATTAACGTGATTTAGACCAATGAAATGTGATTTTGACTTGCCGCTCGGGGTTAAATCCCAAACGTGCCTACGTACTTCCGTTTGAATGGAAGATCAAAGTCAACGTAGTTCGATAGGCCTTCTTTGAAGGGCTTTGAATGGGTATGCTTAATGCATGAGTGTGTGTATGCTTTGTGCATTTTGTTTAGGCATTCTGCCTGAAAATTGATTTTTAGGCATTTGATGCCAAAAATGTTGATTTTAATGGCTTTTAGCCAAAAAGATTTACTTTAGGCAATTGTTGCCAAAAAAAGGTTGATTTTAAGGCTTTTAGCCAAAAAAGAGTGATTTAGGCAATTTGATTGCCAAAATGATTGATTTTAGGCGATTGTCACCAAAATGATTGATTTTAAGGCTTTTAGCCAAAAGATTGATTAATTTTAAGGCATTTTGCCAAAGCTTTTGATTTAAGCGCTTCGTCGCTAAAAAGTGGTTAATCTAATTTATTGGCAATTGGTTTACCAAAAATTGATTAACTGAATCGTAATGTAGGCAATTGATTACCAAGAAAAAAATGTGTGTAATGAAGGCTATTTGGCCACAATTATTGATTAATTGGACTTAAGCTGAATTTGTTCGAAATAAAAGGCAATTTCACCATAGTTATTGGTTAACTAGGCTTTTTAGCCAATATTGTCAGATTTAAACTTAACACCACGATTATTGATTAACCGGGCGTTTAGCCTAAACTTATTTATTTGAGGCAGTTTATTTGCCTAATGATTGACGTGAATGCTTTTATGCAATTGTAGAATTATTAGGAGTAGAAAAGAAGCATGAATGAAGTGCTAAAATTAAATAGGCAGAGTTTAACTTACGTACCTGATTTAATCGTCGACCGCTTCTTAACTCCAGGTTAAGCTCCTCGTTAAGGGAATTTTAATTAATTTAATTTTAGTGACCACTTAACAAAGTAAGAAAGTGATAAAACTAAATTAAAATGCAAGAAAGCAGTAAAGAATCGCAAAGAGCGTAGGGGAGAAAGAGCGTCCGTCAACACAGACTGAGTGTCCAAAACAGAAGGCCTGGGGCCACTATTTATAATAAAAAAAAACTGTTTCGGCGGCTGGGCCGCCGTGGCTCGGCGCCTCGGACCGCCGGACTCAAGCGGCCGGGCCGCCGGGACTCAGCCGCTGGGCCGCCTATGATCGGCGGCTCGGGCTGCCGGTGATCGGCGGCCGGGCCGCCGGGACTCAACGGCTGGACGGCCTGTTATCGGCGGCTCTGGCCACCGGACTCAGGCGGCCGGGCCGCCGGTGGCTCGGCGGCTTGGCCGCCGATAGCCGGCGGTTGGGCCATCGGGGCTCGGCGGCTCGGGCCGCTGGCGTCCGGCGGCTGGGCCGCTGGTGGCCGGCGGTTGGACCGCCGGGGCTAGGCGGTTCGGACCGCCGGTGCTCGGCGGTTCGGGCCACCGGAAGCCGGCGGCTGGACCGCCGTGCCTGGTGGTTTTGCTACTTTAACACTCCGGGAGCTTTTTCGGGAGTTCTGGACCTCCAAAAAATATTCCGGGACCAGTTCTGTGATCCCCATAATTTTCCGGACATTTCAAGTAGCATATTGGCATATTTCCGGTGAACTTTCCGAATGGCTTCCGGTCCGGCCGGACTGTTTGCAGTCTGGGAAAACTGGCTCTTTGAGTCTCAAAATTTGGGTATTCACAGTTGCCCCCCACCGGCGACCATAAGAAAATGATTTATGGGAGTCGGTGGTTTGTTCGAAACACAAATTTTGGAGGCGAAAATTTGACGCGTCCAGAAGTGCCTTTTGCTATTTGCTTATAAATAGCTTAAGAATCACTCATTTTACTCATTCTAAACTTCCCACATACCAAAACTCTCTCAAATCCTCTCAACTCTCAAAGCTACAAGGCCACCTTCTTCCATGGCTCTTCCAAGCTATAGCAGCGATGAGGACTTCCTCGAGTCCTTAGGGATTACGCTCGACGAGGTCGACCTCATGGCAGACGCAGATACTCACGCCTCCAGGACCGGAATCTACGCCCAGGTGAGTTCCCTTTCATTCTTATGCGTACAAATTATCTATTATTTGGGCCTTAGGCCACAATTGTGGTTTCTGGGCCTTAGGCCAAAATTGAGAACATTGCCCGTACTTAAATATTATGCATGCTAGGATAGAACTAAGATGTTTCCCCTTAGTAAGGAACCGAGAGGTAACTCTTAGGTTGATTTCACTTTTTTAGGATTGCCGCATCAAATTGGATGTGGGTGAGAGTTCTGTGGCTGGGATTCCACTCGAACTATTTGATCCCAACTGTCCGGTTGGCGCGATCATCCGACCATCTTACTTGGGCTATCTGAGACACTTCGACATGGCACGGAGTAACTACAAGGAGTTATTGTGTGCCTTGGCCGAAAGGTGGTGGGATACCACTAATACTTTCCATTTCTCTTAGGGCGAGCTGACAATGACCCCTGCAGACTTTTCTGTGATATCCGGGATCCCTTTCGGGACTCGGCCGATCAAGCTATATGATGATTGGAGGATTGATATCTCCTCTGACCGAATGGTGGAGCTGATTGGGATAGACCTGCCTCGGCTGGTCAAACCAGGTGCTGCTACCCCTGCTTTGAGCGTTTCCAGACGCTGGTTATCTCTCCAGGCCCCTAGCATCTATGCCAGCTACGGACGGGGAGAGTTGACGGCTGCCCAGGTGGCCAGGTTCACTTTGTTGTTGTTGTTTGCTTCGACCTTTTGGTCTAACAGGAAGGAGAAGTTTAATCCTTCTATCTTGAGGAGCTTGGAAAATTTGGCTCTTTTAAAGGAGTATGACTGGGCCGGTGCTATCCTAAGTCGCATGTATGATGATATGTGTGACCTGAGCCGAGGCCATGGCAAGCTTAGCGGGACTTTCTATTTTTGGGAGGTAATGTAAAGAACATTCTCCATTTCTGTATTTTTTCTGTTTAGCTTGCTTCTCCTATCTCACTGATTCTTCTTCTCTCTTCTTTTTTTTTTTCTTTTTTTTTTTCCTTTCAGACTTGGGCATTCGAGTACTTTCCTTACACTCGCCCAGAGTTACTTCAGACTAACCCTAGACCAGAGCTGGCGCCCTCGGCTTGGAGATGGTACAAATCGAACCTTCATCCCATCCGGCGCAATAAGTCGCTGAAGGAGCTGAGAGCCTTTTTCGATACTTGCGCTCCGGGGCAGGTACATGCTTAGTATTTTTGGATATGTTAAAAAAAATATTTATTAACATATTTACTCCTTTTATAGGCCGATGTGGGGCTGATGCCTGCCCGTTTACAAAGCTGAATTTAGGCTGATCCCGCCTTTCAACAGTTAGATGCCCTGTCTCAGCGGAGAGTGGTCTTGTCACACCCCATCATACAGCGATATTATTTGGGTGAGAGAGTGGATGTTCAGCTAAGAGGCTGTCGCTCTGTCCCTTTCCCCCCCTGAGGATATGCGGGCGGGCAAACAAATGAAGCTCACTGCTGCTCATACTGAAGGTATTTCTCACTTGGAGTTCATCATGGAAGGGGATTATGATGAGTTCTGCGCAATTTCTCTGATGCCGCCTATTGGATCTCGGCTGGATAATATCCCGAGGTCGGCTCCTTCTCAGCCACTCGGTACCCGTTCCTCCCGGGCTTCGGGTCCCTCGACTAGGACTCCAAGGAGGAGGCCTATGGCAGACCCGACTTCTTCCACCCCGGTTGAGAGGAGGCCGTCGCAGGCCTGGCCTAGCCGGGCGGCGGGTCCCTCCAGGGCTCCCCGGGCTATTTTGGAGGCTACCGGGCCGCTTCATCCAGACCTGGCCAGCCTACGTCTTCCATATAGCATTTCCTACTTCGTCCCTAACAGTCCTCCAGTTTTTCGAGAGGTATCCCTGGAGGGTGTGGATTATACAGTTCTTCCTTCCGAGGACATCATCGAGGTAAATCCTGCCACATTTCTCAAAAGAAAATGATTCCTAGGAGATATTAACTTGTATATATTTTTTTTGTATGATTTTTCAGGTTCCTGTCGGGCTAGTCAACCAGATGATGGAGCTGTTTCTCGGGATGCAGCAGGAATTAGCTGCGGCCTGGACCCAGATAGCCTTAGAAGATCAGAGGGGCAGGAGGCCCCGTCGTTGATAGATTTTCTTGCTTTCCTTCGTTTTCCTTTTGCTGTATTTTGTGCACCGACTCTTGGCTGTATCTGCTGTGCTGAACTTTGAACTTTGTTTGTACCTGCACTTGATTAGTACAAGAAAAAATATGTGTGCATGGAAAAAATTTGCTTTATCAAAAAAAAAAACATTTCTCTTTCTCTCCCTATATATATATATACTTTAATATATATATATATATATATATATATACACCCCCTTTGCTTTAGCTCGCTGCTCAGTCCAAATGGGTTAAGGGCACCCACATACATCTTCAAGTGAGTTTTAGGACAAGTGGTTCCATCGAATTTGTCCATGTTGGGCATCTTGAACTTGGTTGGCAGTCTCGCCTCGGGGAACAAGGACAAAGAGTCCATGTCCACCACCTCCTTGTGGGTTTTGAGAGCAGTGATGGATCTTTCCAGGAGTTCTAACTTCTCTCTCATTCTTTGAGCTTCCAGCTCAGAAGCAGTTTTAGAGGGCATATCATCCAGGTTTAGGGCAGGGTTTGTAGGTTCGGCAGCTGGACCCTGGTTGGAGGCAGCAGGTCCACTTCCCCCGGCAGAAGCCCCATTTCCATTTCCATTTCCATTCTCATTGCCCAATTCAGCTATCAGGGCGGTCCTCTGGGCAGCTAGTGCCTCATTCATTTTGGCCTCCATTCTGGCCTCCATTCTAGCCTCTAGTTGTTCAATGAGGGTTTGGATATCAGCAAGTGATGCCATTGGTGCAGGTAGGGTCGTTGGAGTTATGGGTGAAGCAGGTGTAACTGGTGAAGCTGGTGAAGCTGGTGATAGTGCTGTAGGCGTGTCTGGCACTTGGATTGTAGGCACCTGTAAGGATGAGGGTAGCTGGATTAGGTGGAGTGGTTGGCGTATCAAGTAACTGATGTGAGGTAGACCGACTCTTTTATCCAACTGTGCATGACTGAGAAGTAAAAGAGTGTTTTCTGCTCTCTTTCTGTGTTTTACCCCATGTTCATGATATGTCGTGAATGCGCATAACAACACGTCATAATCTGTTTAGTGGTATGGTTCACATCATTGGGTGCATACGGCCCTAAAGGGTAGGTTCTATAGGCTATGACTCAAATAGAGAATCGGCTTATAAGGGACCCTTGAACCTTGAGTATGGATATACCTAACCACATGTGAAACAAAGAGTTTCGCGTGGGGCCAACGGTACGTATACCCATGGGCCACCCCTAAAAGGATCAGGGGCGATTTGCGGTAACAGGGAGGACGCTTTGGCTGTCCGTCGACATAATCAATGAGACCTGCCGATCAGCGCTACTTGCTATCCAGACTCAGAAGTTTGAACAGAGAGAGAAGAAATTCATTTGAAATTCATTTTTTTATGCAATGGAGAAAAAGATTCTCAATCGTGCAAATAAATCAACAAATTAAAAATGTTTTAATTTAGTTGTATAATCAAGTTCAAATTCTCCTTATCTGGTACTCTTAAAGAAAGAATACTGGATTTTTTTTTGTTGGGGTACCCTGCAAAACAAAGCATAGTAAATAATACCCTAAAGAAGGGCAGGTTAGTTTACACAGCAATTGTAGTCCACTATTATGCAAAAAGATTACATAAGTTCCCCAACGGAGTCGCCAAACTGTGAACCCCTCCCCAAACATCATTAATGCATGTGAATGCATGAGACTAAGGGCAGAAATGCACGTGAATGTATGAGTCGCCACCTTGTTTAATTATTTTAGGGTAAACTAGGAAAAAACCCTAAGTTGACTCCAATTTTAATTAACGTAATTACTAGATTAATTAACCCAATGTTAAAGCATGGTCTACAAACCTGAGATGGATCCCGAGACTATGTCATGCTGAAGAACTAACCTATGAATGAATGCTTTGCAGGGTGATTAATGTGATTTAGACCAATGAAATGTGATTTTGACTTGTCGCTCGGGGTTAAATCCCAAACGTGCCTACGTACTTCCGTTTGAATGGAAGATCAAAGTCAACGTAGTTCGATAGGCCTTCTTTGAAGGGCTTTGAATGGGTATGCTTAATGCATGAGTGTGTGTATGCTTTGTGCATTTTGTTTAGGCATTCTGCCTGAAAATTGATTTTTAGGCATTTGATGCCAAAAATGTTGATTTTAATGGCTTTTAGCCAAAAAGATTTACTTTAGGCAATTGTTGCCAAAAAAAGGTTGATTTTAAGGCTTTTAGCCAAAAAAGAGTGATTTAGGCAATTTGATTGCCAAAATGATTGATTTTAGGCGATTGTCACCAAAATGATTGATTTTAAGGCTTTTAGCCAAAAGATTGATTAATTTTAAGGCATTTTGCCAAAGCTTTTGATTTAAGCGATTCGTCGCTAAAAAGTGGTTAATCTAATTTATTGGCAATTGGTTTACCAAAAATTGATTAACTGAATCGTAATGTAGGCAATTGATTGCCAAGAAAAAAATGTGTGTAATGAAGGCTATTTGGCCACAATTATTGATTAATTGGACTTAAGCTGAATTTGTTCGAAATAAAAGGCAATTTCACCATAGTTATAGGTTAACTAGGCTTTTTAGCCAATATTGTCGGATTTAAACTTAACACCACGATTATTGATTAACCGGGCGTTTAGCCTAAACTTATTTATTTGAGGCAGTTTATTTGCCTAATGATTGACGTGAATGCTTTTATGCAATTGTAGAATTATTAGGAGTAGAAAAGAAGCATGCATGAAGTGCTAAAATTAAATAGGCAGAGTTTAACTTACGTACCTGATTTAATCGTCGACCGCTTCTTAACTCCAGGTTAAGCTCCTCGTTAAGGGAATTTTAATTAATTTAATTTTAGTGACCACTTAACAAAGTAAGAAAGTGATAAAACTAAATTAAAATGCAAGAAAGCAGTAAAGAATCGCAAAGAGCGTAGGGGAGAAAGAGCGTCCGTCAACACAGACTGAGTGTCCAAAACAGAAGGCCTGGGGCCACTATTTATAATAATAAAAAAACTGTTTCGGCGGCTGGGCCGCCGGGGCTCGGCGGCTCGGACCGCCGGACTCAGGCGGCTGGGCCGCCGGTCTCAGGCGGCCGGCGGCCGGGCCGCCGGGACTCAGCGGCTGGGTCGCCTATGATCGGCGGCTCGGGCCGCCGGGATCAGGCGGCCGAGCCGCCGGTGGCAGGCAGTTGGGCCGCCGGGGCTCGGCGGCTCGGGCAGCCGGACTTAGGCGGCCGGGCCGCCGGTGGCTCGGCGGCTTGGCCGCCGATAGCCGGCGGTTGGGCCGCCGGGGCTCGGCGGCTCGGGCCGCTGGCGTCCGGCGGCTGGGCCACTGGTGGCCGGCGGCGGGACCGCCGGGGCGAGGCGGTTCGGACCGCCGATGCTCGGCGGTTTGGGCCACCGGAAGCCAGCGGCTGGACCGCCGTGCCTGGTGGTTTTTCTACTTTAACACTCCGGGAGCTTTTTGGGAGTTCTGGACCTCCAAAAAATATTCCGGGACCAGTTCTGTGATCCCCATAATTTTCCGGACATTTCAAGTACCATATTGGCATATTTCCGGTGAACTTTTCGAATGGCTTCCGGTCCTGCCGGACTGTTTGCAGTCCGGGAAAACTGGTTCTTTGAGTCTCAAAATTTGGGTATTCACAGCTGTTGTTATATTTGGCCACTTAAATTAAATTAATTCTAATCAATATTCCCCAAACGAGGAGATTAATCTGGAGTTTTCAAGCTGAAGCTAAGAAGCGACCGCCGATTAACTCAAGTAATAACGAAACTTTGCCCATTTAATTTCAGCATTTCATGCATATTCTTCTTCTACTCCAATTCTGAATTAAACTGTTGCATAAATGCATTCACGTCATCAATTTGGCAAATAAACTGCCTTAATTAAATATGATTAAGCTTAAATGCCCGGTTAATTAATAATCGTGGTGTTAAAGCCTAAATCCGACAATATTGGCTAAAGTATCTAGTCAGTTAATGACTATGGTATAATCGCCTTTATTTCGAACAGTCCGGCTTAAGTCCAATTAATCAATAATTGTGGCTAAATGGCCTTAATTAAACACATTTTTTTGGCAATAAATTGCCTATATTGCAATTCAATTGATCACTTTTGGCAAACAAATTGCCTATAAGTAGATTAATCATTTTTAGCGACAAATCGCTTAAATCGAAGCTTTGGCAAAATGCCTTGAATTAATCAATCTTTTGGCTAAAAGCCTTAAATCAATCAATTTTGGCGACAATCGCCCAATCAACACTTTTTGGCAAACAAATTGCCTAAATCAACCCATTTTGGCTAAAAGCCTTCAAATAATCAATTTTGGCGACAATCGCCTAAATCACATCCACTTTTGGCAACAAATTGCCTAAATCAATCTTTTTGGCTAAAACCCTTAAATCAACATTTTTGGCAACAAATGCCTAAAACATCAAATCAATCAATTCTTTGGCAAAATGCCTAAACAAAATGCACAAAGCATACACACACTCATGCATTAAGCATACCCATTCAAAGCCCTTTAAAAAAGGCCTATCGAACTACGTCGACTTTGATCTTCCATTCAAACGGAAGTACGTAGGCACGTTCGAGATTTAACCCCGAGCAGCAAGTCGAAATCACTTAAGCATTTCATTAGTCCAATTACATCATTTACCCTACAAAGCATTCATTCATCGGTTAGTTCATCAACATGATATGGTCTCGGGATCCACCTCGGGTTCGCAAACCATGCCTTAAACATTGGGATAATTAATCTAGTAAGTAGGTTAATTAAAATTGGAGTCAACTTAGGGTTTTTTCCTAGTTTACCCTAAAAATAATTAAACAAGGTGGCGACTCACACATTCACGTGCATTTCTGCCCTTAGTCATATTCATTATATGCCTATTTCCGGGGGAGGGGTTCACACTATGAAGCGGGATATCACAGATTATGTTTCGAGGTGCTTGACTTGTCAGCAAGTCAAAGCAGAGCATTAGTTTCCTTCTGGTTTGCTACATCCTACTTCTATTCCAAACTGAAAATGGGACAATATTACTATGGACTTTGTGATTGGGTTGCCTTTGACTCTTAAAAAGAAAGACGCCATTTGGATGGTAGTTGACAGATTGACTAAGTCGGCACACATCCTTCCTGTTAGGATCGACTTCACTATAGAATAGTATGCAAAGCTTTATATAAATAAGATAGTGAGATTGCATGGGGTTCCATCTTCTATCATTTCAGACAGAGATCCGAGATTCACTTCTAGATTTTGGAAGAAGATATATGAGGCCCTGTGTACTAGATTGAATTTCAGCATAGCTTTTCATCCTTAGATACATGGTCAGTCAAAGCAGGATATTTAGATTTTAGAGGATATGTTGAGAGCTTATGTCATCAAGTTTGAGGGTAGTTGGAGAAGTACATTTGACTTATGGGATTCGCCTACAACAACAGTTATCAGTAAAGCATTTAGATGGGTCCTTTTAAGGCATTGTATGGTAGGAGGTGTAAGAATCCACTCTGTTGGTAAGAGTTGAGTAAGGACAAGATTGTAGGTCCAGGTTTGATTCAGGATACAAACGATAAAGTCAAAATTATCATAAATAGATTGAAAGCGGCTTCAGATTGTCAGAAGTCATATGCAGACTTAAAGAGGAAAGATGTAGAGTATGTAGTGGGTGATAAGATTTTCCTTAAGGTATCTTTGCGGAAGAAGGTATTGAGATTTGGAAAGAAGGGTAAACTTAGTCTTAGGTTCATGGGTCCATATGAGATCATTGAGTGTGTGCTTCCATTGGCCTATAGACTAGCTTTACCATCAAACCTAGATAGGATCCATAAGGTCTTCCACGTGTCCATGTTGAGGAGGTATCGATCCGACCCATCGCATGTGATATCAATTGAGTTTGTGACTTTAGAGCTAGATTTGACTTATGAGGAGGAACCAATGAGGATACTTGCTAGATAGATTAATGAATTAAAGAATAAGAGAATTCATCTAGTAAAAGTCCTTTGGAGAAATCACAAGACCGAGGAAGCTACTTGGGAAAGTATCATCCACAATTTACTTCAGGTGAATTTCGAGGGCGAAATTTCTTAAAAGGGGGAGAGTTGTAACGCCCTGTTTTTTGGTGTCTAAAATAGTAGTTTACCAGTCTGTGAATAGTACCGCCTATCGGAAAGTCTGTATTATTTCGGTCCAAAAAAATTACTATTTATGTTTTATATTTTATTTAATATTTTTGTAGCATGCATGCATAATTTGGTGGGTAGAAAATATGTTATGAATTTATTTGGACAATTTAAATAATTAGTGAATTGTGAATTATGGTATTTTATTAATTAGAAAATTTGAGAAATTATTTTTATAAAATAAATTTAATAGTTTTGTGGAGATAAATAATATTTTGAGAGATGATTATTGAGGATTAACATAAAAATCCTATGTTAAGTTTATTATGACAAAGTATGAGTTTCATGATTTATTGGAGTCCAAACTCAGAACCTATGATGAGTTTAAGTATGCTAAAAGAATAACTGTTCTATGAGAAATCTAAGATTTAAAAAAAAAAAAAAAGGAAAATAAGATTTTAGCTCTAATATACTTGGTGAGAATTTGATATGTGATTTGATTTATTCTATCATATGAGCATTGATCGACACTTGATGCCATTCTGATATTAGCTATGATCATATATGCTAGGCACGTGGGTGCTTTCTATATGAGCGAATGCGCTCTATCTGTTTCTGTTAGGCTTTTAAAGCCCCTCTGATTCTGTTGGCTTACATAGCCATTCTAATTATGTTTCTGAAATCTTATCTGCTTCATTTTCTTCTAAGTGTATGTGAGTCCATGAGTAAAATATTTAAAGGAAATTAAATTAATAAGATAATATTCATGATATGTGTACTTATGAGCTACAATTTATATTTATGACTTTCATGCTTGAAATCTATGGTTTAGGTGCATTAGGTTTAATGAGATTATATTATATGATCTTAGTTTGGGAATATGTGATTATGTTAATAAATGAAGCTATATAGCATGTCATGTGAAATTTAGATTTGAAATGATTAGCATGCTTATAGGTAGTATAAATATCAAAAGAAATGAATATATGATATGATATGAAGATAATTATAATTTTTATTAATTTGTGAGTTTAATATGATATTATGTGCTATGAATGCTTATGCATGTTTGATATCCAAATGATTTTATGATTATGAAACTTCTTGTAAAGATTCATGCTTTAAATATATGTTGTCATCGCAACATTAGAATGTATGTGATTTATGAGCATCATTGAGTTTTATACTCCGCACGTCGATTTTTATCACACGCAGGTTGTGGACTGTGGTTGCTGCTCAAAAACCAAGGGAATAGCATCGGGGCAGAAGAGATCTTTTTAGTAGTTATAGAATTAGTGTTATGTATTTAAGATTTATGGCATGTATAATTAATAACAAGAATATGTCACTTGGGTATATGTAACTTATGTATGCTTGAAGTATATTTTATTTAGGCATATGTATAAGGAGATAAATATGGATATATGTAATATCTAGATGTAGAAATTTCTCCTAGGTTAATTATATATGGTTTGGATTTATGAGACTTATTATATATGTATTAATTTTCATAAATTTGATGTTTATTATGGTGATAATGAGGAAATGAATGACTATGAATCTATAGAAATTAATTTTGTAATGCCCTATTTTTCTGTGTCAGAAATAGTAGTTTATCGGTCTGTGAATAGTACCACCAATCCGAGAATTAGTATTATTTCGGTCCGAAAAAATTACTATTTATATTTAATATTTTATTTAATATTTTTGGAGCATGCCTACATGGTTTTTATGGGTAGAAAATAAGTAATAAATTTATTTGGAGAATTTAGATAATTAGTGAATAGTGAATTATGGTGTTTTATTAATTAAGAAAATTTGAGAAATTATTTTTTTGGAGAAAATTTAAGAATTTTGTAGAGATAAATAATATCTTGAAGGAATTTAATTGGAAATATTTTTAGCCATTAGATTAGAGTATCATTGACTTAATCTTAACCACCCAAATATCACTTCTTAAGGAAGTAGTGGAAATGACTAAAATGCCCTTATTGACTATAAAAGTCAATGTTTATCACTTGAGCAACAACTTTTCTTTTTCTTCTTTTCTCCTGTCTCAGACGTCCTCTTCTTCCTCTCCTTCTCTTTGTTTTTCTTCAATTCCTACTGACTAAACACACCATTTTCACTCCATTAAACCTTAAGTAAGTGATTAATCTTGGAGATTTAAGCTTGGGTAGTGATATTTGGTTATCATTTTCAAGGAAATTTGGAGATTTCTCTACTAAGTCAAGTAAGTGATTTAATATTTTTTTTCTATTTTTGGGTTTTGATTTCTCTTTAAGCATATCCATGTCCATTTATGTCCAATTCTTCTTTTATTTGTCTTCTTCATTTTGATTTTTGATTTTCTATTTATGTAGAGTTTAGGGAACCCTCTACCAAAGAGAAAGGCAAAGCTAAAGCTTAGAGAGCTTTAATCTAAGCTGATTAAAACTTGCTTTGAAGGTTAGTGTTCATAAATACACTTTCTCTCTTTCAATTTTTGAGTTTGAAAATTTATGCTATTATGTGAAAATTGAGAATTTTGTATGAAATGTTTGAATTGTTGAACTTTGATTGAATTAGTGTGCTCTTAGGTGTATATAAATGTTGTTTGTATGACAAGTGAAGTGAGAGAACTTCCTCCCCTTCAATTTCTCATTTTGGCCGAATTATGTATAAGGTAGGAGTTTGAATTTCCTCTTCAATTAATGTATTGATTAGCCTCTAAATATGTTGTTATGGACATACTCAATGGTTAGTAATGTTAAATTGAATATATGTTATGATTTTGTAATTTTCCCTATGATTAAAATTGTTAGAAATTTGGGGATTTGGCATATCCAGGTTTAATGAGGTGAATTGATATTATGAACATGTTATTAAGACTAAATGCATGATGTTAGAATGGGTAGAGAGTTGATTTGCCTAAGTCAATCAAATATGAGATTTTTTTCTACTTATGCCATAATAGGAAAAGTTATCTCTTTGGATAATAACATGCTTTCAAATGATAATATGCTTTAGTTATATAATAAATTTATATGTGTGAAGCATAGATGAAATGCCCATATTATACTTGAGGAATGGGAAATTTCCAATGTCTTGATGGAAATATTGAGAATTTGCATCAAAGTGTGTATGTTTGACCTATGGATATGCTCACATGTGTCTAAAGGATGCTTTAAATGGAATCTTTTGATTGATATATGTTTTAAAATGCTATAAGTAATTTTTATGATAAAAATTTTCTATGTTAAGTAATTATGGTTAAGCATGGGATTTTCATGAATTACTTGAATTCTAAACGAAGCTTACATTATGATCAATAAGACTAAAGAAAAATAAGTTTTATTAGAAGTGTTATGAATTAAGAAATAAAACTATGTTTTTGGACTCTAATATACTTGGTGTGAATTTGATGTGTGATTTGATTTATTATGTAAGATGAGCATGCTGGACGTTATGATATGAAGCTATGATCATATGCTAGGCACGTGGATGCATTATGTTAGAGCAAACGTGCTCCATATGTTATGATAGGCTCTTGAAGCCCCTATGATTATGTTCGCATATAAGGCCATTATGAATAAGTTATGAAATCTTATCCAGTCCATCTTCTCCTAAGTGTATGAGAGCGTCTTAAGAAAAATATTTTCAAGGAAATTAAATTAATTAAAAAGATTATTTTATATATATTTGAACTTTGTTTTTGGAATATGTGTGACTATGTTATTAATTAAAAAGAAAAGCATGCTTAAGGGTGAAAGAAACATCAAGGGTAATGAATATATGATGTAATATAAAATTATGTGATATGAAATTATGTGCTATGAATGCGAAATTATGCTTTGTTATCCAAGTATTTTTATTTATTATAAAAAATGAAACTATTTTAAAATTCCTTTTTGTTTTAAGTATGTTGCCTTCGCAACATTGGTAAGTATATATTCTATGAGCACCACTGAGTTTTATACTCAGCGCATTTATTTTTATCATGTGTAGGTTGAAGACCGTGGTTGCTGCTCAAAGACCAAAGGATTAGCATCAGAGCAGAAGAGATTATTTTGGTAGTGGTAGAATTAGTTTTATGTAATTAAGAATTATGGCATGTATAATTATTATTTATTTGAAGGTTACGTTATTCGAATTTTAAGCATGTTATTATAAATTATTTTGGTGCACATATTTGAAGTTAAGCATGAGACTTATTTAATGATTAGATATAAAATATTTTCTAAGTTCGTTGGCATGGTTGGATTATTAGGACTTCATATATAAATGAATGCATTTAGTTTGATGATTATTATGATGCTAATGAGGAATTATATAGTTATGAAGTTATAGAAGTATTGTTGTGTTGTGTTGGTTATTGGAGTTTGAAAGGGGTTTGGAGTTTGAATTTGGGAGTGTCTTGTATTCACATGTTTGACGAGCTTAATTTTTAAGGGAAACTCTTGTAGTTTTTCTGTAAGATTTTCCCATATCATTTTCAAAAAAAACAAAATAGCACTTGCTAAACTTGTGAATACTAAATAACTTCTAATTCAACCTAATACTATGATTTATATGTTTGTTAGGATGGTGCCTCGGGCACCGAATGTGGCATCCGTCGTTTGATCTCTTGGGATTGGGCGGTGGGTGCTACAAATTTTGTGTTGGCTTGATCATTGGAGTTTGTTAGATGATTGAGATTGAATTGGCAGTGTTTTGTATTTATAGGTTTTGAGTTAAGTTCAGTTTTTGGGGGAAACTCTTGCAGTTTTTCTATAAGATTCCCAAAATATTTTTATATAAAAAAAATAAAATTTATACTTGCTAGACTTGTGAATATTTAATCACTTCTAGTTCATGTAGTAGTTTATTAGATTTATATGTTAATTAGAATGGTGCCTTCGACACCGGATGTGGCGTCCCCATCAAATCTTCCAGGACTGGACGGCGGGTGTTACAGGCTCATTATGTGCTTTAGAAAAACCTAATAATTCATTAAGCCGACCAAAGCATATTTTCCGATCTCATCCTAAAATCCTAAACCATATTTTTCCATCAGGTGGCTGGGTGTACTCAAAATGAAAGGAGCTAAGAATTCTGATGTCAATCCATGGTAGGTCGGGTAACGTGGTATTAAAATGAACCCATCCCATAATCTTAAATAATGTATATACATACTCAAGCAACTTAATATCATTCAAATCATTCAAGTCAAGATACTAATGAAGGAAGCATAAAACTATTTATGCTCGTTATTTTTAAATATTACCTGGCTATCGATGGCAGTTGGTATTAGGAGTGGCTGTGAAGTAGTAGCCTTTCCTATAACACCCTTTTTGCTCCATGGGACCAGACAGGGGATGTCACATTATGTAATAGAGAAACATGCTGACTTACTTATTTTATTCAAAATCCTGTTACATAATCCTTTTATAAAAGAGGTTGGTTTACAAAGACATTAAAGGTAGAAGCAGAAGACTAATAATTAAATTAATTGAAAACAAATTAAGTTTTAAACACCAAAAAAATTAAGTTTAAAAAAATGCTAGGCAAGCCCATTAATCAGACTCATAAATAGTTTAGAAAAAATCCTGCAGCAAAACTACAAGAGTTTCCTCTAAAAATACAACTTATTAAAATGCACAAAATTAGTAAAAATCCAAAATCTTAATTAATACAAGTATACCAATTCTATAAAAACATCATCCACTTGATGTATCCAACCTTTACTATAGAAGAAGTTCAAAATTTAAATCCTAGTTTCAAGTTCCCAAATAAAATCTCAAATCCAAAATCTTAAACATACAACTTAAGAGAATTTAAATCCAAAACAAACCAAAGTATTTAAACACATCTATTACAAGCCCCAACAGAAAATCATTACTCTCATTAGCACAAACTAATACATGCCACGAGCCTAATAGAGAGACTCATACTTAAGACAAGAGGTTTGAAGACTTTCTCCTTTATATGTGCGAACTCGGGATTAACAGCAAATCAGAATCTTCAACCTACACGAGATAAAAATCATCGCACTGAGTATAAAACTCAATGGTGCTCAACATTTATATGCAATCCATAAACACAAAACAAATATGTTTTACTAAAAACTATGCTCCATAGAGTTATCTAAGGTTTAGAGTTTAACATGTCATTTTTCATAAATTTACAATCTTATTCCAATCATCAAGCATATTCTGTACTCATGAATACAGACAATCTAATAGTCAATAACATAGTTCATGCTTTAAGTATCTTACTTCATGCACATCTATTATATTCATATGTAACTCATATCTCATAAGGTTTGTTTCAAATCTCAATACAAAAGAATACAAATACTCAGGTATCAATAATCATATATCATCATATTCCAAATGCACACTACTTTAGAATGTTATTAGAATATATACTACATCATAATGAATTCAAAGTATTTTCCTTATCATATGGGTTTTAGAGCTTATGTATTATTTAAAGATACTATCTGAACATATACTTTAACAAATTAGATGACAGTCTTAATACAAAATCAGAATGTTATCGAACTAAATAACAAATTAGAATGTTATCGGAACACATATACCATTATAGAATATTATTGGAACACATATATTACAGTTATGATATCAATCACATTTCTTTAACCTTTTATTTATGGGCCTTATTAGTAACTCAGAAGAAATTGAAGCAGAATTAGTATCAAATTCAAAATTAGAATGGCATAATAGCCAACAGAATAGATTAGGCATAAGCCTACAGATAGTGGTAAAAGCCTACAGAACAGTAGAGCGCGTCTGCATCCTTAGTGGGACATTCCGTGTCCAGCATATGATCATAGCTCAAATCTAATATTCAATATATCCAAATTCATACAACTATTCAACCAAGTACATAATAAGGGAACAAATGTTTAGTTACACTTTTTATACATACATCATAGTCTAATCTCACAGTATCAATATATCATTCATTTATACACATTTAACCATATAAAGAACAAGTACTTAAACAATTCACATACTTGCCTCATTCATGTATCATATTAATCATGAATCAACTCTTTAACAAATAAGATATAGAGAACTATTCTTATCCTTACATCATTAATATCAAATAACCAAGTTGTTCTAATCAACAACTAACAAGTATAATCAAGTACGAACCAAAATTTCACCTCCAACCAACCTAGGACTATTCCACCAGCTGTGCATAAATAGTTAGGGAAAGCTACAAGAGCTGCATTATAGCATCCTATTTCTCAATCCATTACTGCGGTAGGAAAGCTATAAACTTCTTACTTTATTCTAACTGACTATGGCACAGTTAGCCGATAGGGCAGAGATTCACCAGGTAACTACGCGAACATACTGCCTTCTTTATGGCCTTAGATCTTAGCTCATGTAACTAAGAATTCAGTGAAGTTATGCCTACGGCTTATGTCACTATAGCCTTATAAGCTACTAATGCTTTCTATATACTATATACAAAAAAGTCGGTGAGGAAAGAAAGCCTATACTAAAGGAGTTCCTATTGAATGGCACATGGTTCTGCATTAAGAAGCAAAGAAAATGTATGTATCACTTCTTTTTTTCAATGAGTTATAGAAAGGACATGTCGGGTGTCTAATCCAAAAGACTTAGCCGTCCCACGGACCTTCCTTAACTTGTGTCTAGAGATGAACTCCTGTCTATGTTACTAGAAGCCAAAAAAGAGTTATATCCTCCTTTTGGGACTAATGCTTCCAATTTCAGTATTGGAGATTGGCATGGTAGTTTCTACTAAGTTCTCTCATTTGGCTTTCAAGAAGACTTTGCTTCCCGATTTATATTAGAATGATAGGTTGAAAATCCTTCTTGCTATAAGTCCATATTCATTGCATTGGTCCATGCCTCTCTCATTCTAAAAGTAGCTGTCTCCATCCCTTCTATAAGCAGGGCTTTTTTCCTCGGATGCAACTAATAAACTACGGAATTCTTCTGTAAAGGAAAGGGGCTTTGTATTTTTATGAGACTATCGATCCCTCGATCTGATGCCCTTTTTACGAGTAGAGTCGGTGAGGAAGAATTGGAGATTGAATGACTTACCCAATATGAATTGGGTACATAAATCTGCTCAATCTTTTCAGGTGTGCCTAAGGAGTGAGTTGAAAATAGAAATGTGGTATATAGACAGCGCTTGCTCTAGGCATATGACTGGTGATAGAAAGAAATTCACTAGATTAGAAAAGAAAAAAGGTGGTACAATAAACTTTGGAGACAAAGCGAAAGGTAAAATTATTGGTATTGGTGTGGTAGGTTCTAATCCTTCAATAGAAGATGTATACTTAGTAGAAGGATTACATTATAACTTGTGAAGTGTAAGTCAAATCTGTGATGAAAATAGAAGAGTGATCGTTGAACCCTTTTATTGTGAAGTTCAGAACATGCATGATAACAAAACTTTATTTGTTGGAAAAAAGTTTGAGAATATATACCTAGTAGATCTTTTTGATATGCATAACCTAGACATATGCTTAATTTCTGTTCATAATTCTAGTTGGTTATGGCATAAAAGACTTTGACATGCAAGCATGCAACTTATTTCTAAACTATCTAAGAAAGATTTGGTTCGAGGTTTGCCAAAGTTGAAATTTGAAAAAGATCACATTTGTCATGTTTGTCAATTGGGCAAACAAAACCAGAACATCGTTCAAATCTAACGGCATGGTTTCTACTTCTAGACCTTTAGAATTGCTACACCTTGATTTATTTGGTCCTATTACTCCTTCTAGTCTTGGAGGAAAATCCTATGCATTTGCTATTATAGATGATTATTCTAGATTCACCTGGACACTCTTCCTTAGAAATAAGGATGAGTCATATGACATGTTTGTTCATCTTTGCAAGAGAATACAAAATGAGAAAGGATACAACATCTCTACAATTAGAAGTGATCATGGAGGAGAATTTGAAAATTAGAAATTCAATGCTTTTTGCAATGAATCAGGAATCTTTCATAACTTCTCAGCACCTAGAACACCTCAACAAAATGGACTAGTGGAACGCAAGAATAGAACACTTTACGAAATGGCCAGAACCATGCTAAGTGATTCTAAATTAAGAAAGTATTTCTGGGCAGAAGCCATTAACACTGCATGTTATATTCTAAACAGGGCATTGGTAAGATCTAAACTTAAAAAGACTTCATATGAGCTATACAAAGGTGTGAATACTCAAATTTTGAGGCTCAAAAAGCCTGTTTTCCCGGACTGCAAACAGTCCGGCCGGAGGCCATTTTAGAAATTTACCGGAAGTATGCCAATATCGTACTTGAAACGTCCGGAAAATTGCGAGGATCGCAGAACTGGTCCCGGAATATTTTTTGGAGGTACGGAACTCCCGAAAAAGCCATTTGAACAAAAAAATAGCAAGTCCGCCGGCCCCGGCTGCGGCGGCTGCCGCCGGCCATCGGCAGCTACGGCCGCCGGCCACGGCGGCGGCAGCGGTTGCCAGCCACGGCTGCAGCTGCTGCGAACAAGGGAGGCGGCGGCGGCTGCCACGGCGACAGCGGCCGCCCTCCAGCCCAATTTTTCCCTATAAATATAGCCCCGGCACTCCGTTTTTACTCACTCAGTCTGTGTTGACGGACGCTCCTTCTCCCCTACGCTCCTTGCGATTCTTTTACTGCTTTTCTGCATTTAGTATAGGTTTTTATTTTGCTGTTGTGATACTTGGTCACTTAAAATCGAATTAATTTTAATTAATATTCCCCTAATGAGGAGCTTGATCCGGAGTTTTCAAGCTGAAGCTAAGAAGCGGTCGCCGATTAACTCAGGTAATAACTAAACCCTGTCTATTTAATTTTAGCACTTCATGCATATTTCTCTTCTACTCCTAATTCTACAACCGCATTCACACCATCATCATCATTTTGGCAAATAAATTGCCTTAAGTGAATAAGTTTAGGCTAAGATGCCCGGTTAATCAATAATCGTGGTATTCATGCCAAACTCCGACAATATTGGCTAAAGCCTAGTTAATTAATAGCTATGGTATAATCGCCTTTATTTCGAACAGCCTGGCTTAAGTCCAATTAATCAATAATTGTGGCTAAAAGGCCTTAATTAAACACGCTTTTCTTGGCAATAAATTGCCCACATTGCAATTCAATTGATCACTTTTGGCAAACAAATTGCCTATAAGTAGATTAACTATTTTTAGTGACAAATCGCTTAAATAGAATTTTTGGCAAAATGCCTTGAATTAATCAATCTTTTGGCTAAAAGCCTTAAATCACTCATTTTGGCGACAATTGCCCAATCAACACCTTTTGGCAAACAAATTGCCTAAATCAACTCATTTTGGCTAAAAGCCTTCAAATAATCAATTTTGGCGACAATCGCCTAAATCACATCAATTTTTGGCAACAAATTGCCTAAATCAATCTTTTTGGCTAAAGGCCTTAAATCAACAATTTTGGCAACAAACGCCTAATCAAATCAATCAATTCTTTGGCAAAATGCCTAAACAAAATGCACGAAGCATACACACACTCATGCATTAAGCATACCCATTCAAAGCCCTTTAAAAAAGGCCTATCAAACTACGTCGACTTTGATCTTCCATTCAAACGGAAGTACGTAGGCACGTTTGGGATTTAACCCCGAGCGGCAAGTCGAAATCACTTAAACATTTCATTGGTCCAATTACATCATTTACCTTGCAAAGCATTCGTTCATTGGTTAGTTAATCAGCATGACATAGTCTCGGGATCCACCTCGGGTTCGCAAACCATGCCTTAAACATTGGGATAATTAATCTAGTAATTAGGTTAATTAAAATTGGAGTCAACTTAGGGTTTTTTCCTAGTTTACCCTAAAATAATTAAACAAGGTGGTGACTCATATATTCACGTGCATTTCTGCCCTTAGTCATATGCATTATATGCCTATATATTCGGGGGAGGGGTTCACAGTTTGGCGACTCTGCTGGGGAATTATGTAATCATTTTGCATAAAGTGGACTACGATTGTTGTGTAAACTAACCTGCCCTTCTTTAGGGTATTATTTTACTATACTTTGTTTTGTAGGGTACCCTAGCAAAGATTAAGTGTTCTTTCTTTAAGAATGCTTAATAAGGAGAATTTGGACCTAATTGAAATTTACTTTAAATCATTTAAATTTGTTGATTTATTTGTACGAATTGAGAATCTTTTTCTCCATTGCATAAAAAAATGAATTTCAAATGAATTTCTTCTCTCTCTGTTCAAACTTCTGAGTCTGGATAGCAAGTAGCGCTGATCGGCAGGTCTCCTTGATTATGTCGACGGACAGCCAAAGCGTCCTCCCTGTTACTGCAAACCATCCCTAATCCTTTTGGGGGTGGCCCATGAGTATGCGTACTGTTGGACCCACGCGAAACTCTTTGTTTCACATGTGGTTAGGTATATCCTTACTCAAGGTTCAAGGGTCCCTTAATAAGCCAATTCTCTATTTGTGTCATAGCCTATAGAACCTATCCTTTAGGGCTGTATGCACCCAATGATGCGAACCATATCATTAAGACAAATTATGACGTGATGTTGTGCGCATTCATGACATATCATCACATTAAAAAGAACATAAAATATTCTTTTTAGTCATGCACAATTGGACAAAAGAGTCGATCTGCTTCAGCTACCCTGATACAGAATACTACCCACTATACCCTAATCCAGCTACCTTTATCCTATCAGGTACCCACTGTTCGAGTGCCTATCCAAGTTCCAGTCACACCTACAGTGCTATC
Source organism: Jatropha curcas (assembly GCF_041381405.1). Taxonomy (NCBI): domain Eukaryota; kingdom Viridiplantae; phylum Streptophyta; class Magnoliopsida; order Malpighiales; family Euphorbiaceae; genus Jatropha; species Jatropha curcas. The sequence continues at coordinate 12,766,604 of NC_143154.1, read as the reverse complement.
ACCAACCTCACCAGCTTCACCAACCTCACTAGCTTCACCAACCTCACCAACTTCAACTGCACCAATGGCATCACTTGCTGACATTCAAAATCTCGTGGAACAATTGGAAGCCAGAATGGAGGCTAGAATGCATGAGGCATTAGCTGCCCAGAGAACAGCCCTAATAGCTGAACTAGGTAGTGGTAATGGAAATGGGGCTTCCGCTGGGGGAAGTGGACCTGCTACCTCCAATCAGGGACCTACTGCTGAACCGACAAACCCTGCCCTTAACCTGGATGACATGCCCTCTAGAACTGCTTCTGAGCTGGAAGCTCAGAAAATGAGAGAAAAACTGAAATTGTTGGAAAGGTCTATTACTGCCCTTAAGACACACAAGGAAGTAGTGGACATGGACTCCTTGTCCTTGTTCCCCGAAGCAAGACTGCCAACAAAGTTCAAAATGCCCAACATGGACAAGTTTGATGGAACCACTTGTCCCAAAACACACCTGAAAATGTATGTGGGTGCCCTAAACCCGTTCGGACTGAACAGCGAGCTCCTTGCTCAGTTGTTTCAACAATCACTCACCGGTGCTGCTCTGAGGTGGTTTGTCAGCCTGGATTGGTCTAAAATGAAGACCTGGGAAGACATCTGCAATGCGTTTAATACGCAATACCACTATAACATGGAGGTTGATGTTACTCGGAGGGAACTAGAAACCACCAAACAGAAGAACAACGAACCCTTTTCCTCGTTCCTTACGAGGTGGAGGGCCAAGGCCGCCCAAATGATTAATCGGCCTTCTGAGCAAGAACAGGTGGACATAATTATAAAGAACCTGCAGCCTGTCTACCAACAACAACTACAGACCCAGTACCTACCAACGTTTCAGTCGCTCATTGCCACTGCTACGAAGGTAGAAGATTTAATTCAAATGGGGCAACTGAAAGAAGACTCGGGAACCTCAAAATACAAGAAACCTAGCCAAGCAGGCAAAGTCCACGAAGTGGCAAGCATCTGTGAACCCCTCCCCCAAACATCATGGCATATGAATGCATGTGACTAAGGGTAGAAATGCACGTGAATGTATGAGTCGCCACCTTGTTTAATTATTTTAGGGTAAACTAGGAAAAACCCTAAGTGACTCCAATTTTACTTAACCTAATTATTAGATTAATTATCCCAATGTTAAGGCATGGTCTACGAACCCGAGGTGGATCCCGAGACTATGTCATGCTGATGAACTAACCAAACAATGAATGCTTTGTAAGGAATATGAAGCAATTGAAAATGTTTATGTGATTTCGACTTGCCGCTCGGGGTTAAATCCCAAACGTGCCTACGTACTTCCGTTTGAATGGAAGATCAAAGTCCACGTAGTTCGATAGGCCTCTTTTAGAGGGCTTTGAATGGGGATGCTTTATGCTTGAGTGTGTGTATGCGTTATGCATTTCGTTTAGGCATTCTGCCTGAAAATTGATTTTTAGGCATTTGATGCCGAAAGTGTTGATTTTAATGGCTTTTAGCCAAAAAGATTAATTCAGGCAATTGTTGCCAAAAATGTTGTGATTTAGGCGATTGTCGCCAAAAATTGATTGATTTTAAGGCTTTTAGCCGAAATAAATGGATTTAGGCAATTTATTGCCAAAAGTTGATAATTGGGCGATTATCGCCAAAATTGATTGACTTAAGGCAATTTATTTGCCAAAAGGCAATTGTTTGAAGGCTTTTAGCCAAAAATTGTGATTTAATCGATTTGTCGCTAAAAAAAGGATTAATCTCACTTATAGGCAATTTGTTTGCCAAAAGTGGTTACTTGAATTGCAATGTAGGCAATGTATTGCCAAGACAAAAACGTGTTTAATTAAAGCTTTTTAGTCTCAATTATTGATTAATTGGACTTAAGCAGGACTGTTCGAAATAAAGGCAATTATACCATAGCCATTTAATTAACTAGGTATTTTAAGCCAATATTGTCGGATTTAGGCTGTAATACCACGATTATTAATTAATCAGGCATTTAGCTTAAATTTATTTACTTGAAGCAATTTGCTTGCCTAATGATGACATAGATGCATTTATGCAGTTGTAGAGTTATTAGGAGTAGAAGAGAAGCATGCATGAAGTGCTAAAATTAAATAGGCAGAGTCTAGTTCATGTACCTGATTTAATCGTCGACCGCTTCTTAACTCCAGGTTAAGCTCCTCGTTAAGGGAATATTAATTAATTTGATTTAATTTAAGTGGCCAAATATTAAAGCAAGAAAGCAATAAAAGCTAAATTAAAAATGCAGAAAAGCAGTAAAAGAAAATGCAAGGAGCGTAGGGGAGAAGGAGCGTCCGTCAACACAGACTGAGTGAGTTGAAAGGTCACACCGGGGCTGTATTTATAGGCAAAACGGACTGTTTCGGCGGCCTGGGCCGCCTGATCCTTGGCGGCCGCTGCCAGTGAGGGCGGCCGCCGCCGTCGGTGAGGGGGGACCGCCGCCGCCGCAGCGACCGGCGCACTTTCTAGTTTTACGTTCCGGAGGATTTTTCGGGAGTTTCGGACCTCCAAAAAATATTCCGGGACCAGTTTCGCGATCCTCGCGACGTCCCGGACGTTTTAAGTACCATATTGGCATACCTCCAGTAAATTTTCAAAATGGCCTCTGGTCCGGCCGAACTGTTTGCAGTCTGGGAAAACTGACTCTTTGAGCCTCAAAATTTGAGTATTCACAGTATCACCCCCACGAATCCTTTACGTGTGGGAAATATGAGAAATGGCAGTCAGTCGAGAAGGACATACACTGATCTCGGGATGCCAATCCTTTTGGTATTCCGAGAGGCTGTCAAGGCAAATTACATTAAGCCTTTGGAAGCAAGGCCACCACCCAACCCATTACCAAGGAATTACAGAGCTGATGAATACTGTGAGTACCATCAGGGATACGGGCACAAGACTGAAGCGTGCTAGACGCTCAAGAACCGCATCCAAGACCTGGTGGACAACGGTTCAATTATTCCAAGGAGTAAGCCAAACATTAGTACTAATCCCTTACCAAATCACGGGTTGCTTACCAGGAATTGACCGATCCTTTCGAGCTATTCCTAGAAATGAATGAAATCTGTGTCCTGGATCTGAATGACCTAACTGAAGAGGTCGATGCAATAACCAGGAGTGGAAGACAGTATGAACCACTAGTCCTGGATAAAGTCCAAAATAACCCCTACCGGAGGGCAGAAGAACCAAAGGAAGACCCGGTACTCTCACAGTTGAAGAAGACCCAGGCTAAAGTGTCAATCTGGGAACTTCTGGCATCATTCTTTCCTCATCGCCAAGCTCTTTGCAAGGCGTTGAGCCAACTCCAAACATCGGTGGAGGTTAGCCCTGAAGTGCTGGTATCCACCCTCACCCAATCATTAAAGATGCAAAGCATCGGGTTTGCTGATGATGACTTACCCAAGGAGGGAGGCAGTCACAACAATGCCTTTTACGTCACTGTTCAGACCAGAGATAAAACTGTGCCCATGGTTCTCATTGATAATGGGTCAGCACTGAACGTCTGCCCACTAAGGGTAGCCAGCTGTCTAGGGTTGGAAGAAATAGATTTCATTCCATCAGACCAGATAGTGAAAGCCTACGACAGCACCCGGAGGGAAGTGTTAGGGGTTGCTACGTTGAAGTTAACAATTGGGCCAGCTGTGATGGAGGTCCCGTTCCAAGTAATTGATGTGCCAACTAGCTTCAACCTACTTCTGGGTCGACCATGGATACATCATACTAAGGCAGTGCCCTCTTCCCTGCGCCAAAAGGTCAAGTTTCCTTATGAGGATAAGGTTATCACTATTCAAGGGGATGACTACAGCCAGCTCAAGAAGCCAAAGGGCCAGCCTCTCTTTGAGGTCAACTCTGAAACTGCCAATTTGCCCCTCTCGGGATTTCAATATGACACTGTGCAATTCATAGAAGGAAAGACCGCAAACTCTCGAATTCTCTTTGATTTCGGGACAGTGCAAATAAACTGCATAGTACCTTTAATGCTGAAGATGTCCTATCTGCCGGGAATGATTATGGCAAGGTCTGAAAAGACCTACCCCACACTGCAAGCTTGGGAATGTCCGGTGAATGAAGGAACCTTTGGACTAGGTTATTGTTGACGCGTGATTTTATGCCTCCACCTGACCCGATGATGATATAAGGACAAAGGATAAGGTTTCACAATAAACCAGAAGTGTTTGAACCAAAAATTGAATCAAACCACCCAAAGGAGCCTGACCTGTATTAGGGCTGCGTCACGCAGCTAGTACCTGCGTGATGGCACTCTTAGCTGCGTCACGCAGCTCTAACAGGACTGACACCTCTGGCGCGTGCCCATGCAACGGCCTACACTATTTGTATGGATACGCGGCAACTGTACGAAAAGTAAGTCGCGTCACACAGGTTTACGGGTGCGTCACGCAGCTTCTACCCGCGTGACGCGACTGCTCTGTTGCCCTAGCCATAGAAATACAACATTTTTATAGCAAAAATGGACTTTTGCACTTTTGACACTTTCCTCTCATTTTCCTCTAAGAAATACAACTTTCTAAGTTTAGGTATCTAAAAAATGACTAAAGCTCTTTCTCAAGAACTCCACTGAGTAAACTTGAGGTAGATCAAGTCATAGATATTTAGATTTAAGATGAAAGAAAAATAATACAAAAAGATGAAAAGGAGGAAAAGAGAGGAAAACAATTTTATTTTCGTGAAAGAACTTGGTGATTGCGCTCCTGGGATTGTGAAACATTATCTCTAAATCAATATCAGCGTATGCAATCCTCAAATCTGAGGGCTAGGTAACGATTCTAACTTTTCTTTTTTTTCGTTTCTAGTATCTTATCTCTTAAAATCTCATTTTCACATTGTTTGGTTGAATTGTTATTGATAAAATGCAAGTTTGCCCATTGTTGAACTCTTTTGGGTTGGTTTTAATCACTATAAACAAAAAGAATACGTAAAAAAAGGAAGGTTTGAAAGGTAGTTACGGACCAGAGTAGCCGCGTCACGCAGCTACTACCTGCGTGACGCGACTATTCGTGTCCAAAATCCTTTATTTTGGGTTAGACCACCTGCGTGACGCAGCTGTTCGCGTACTCAGTTTTTTTATTTTGTTTTTATACTCTGTTTAGTGTTTCACTGTAAATAAATAATCAATATGTCTGAGTGTTTTGAATAAACTATGAACAGCTCCGTCACGTAGCTAGAAGTTTCATCGCGCGACTGTTCTTCATAGAACAGCTACGTGACGCAACTGTTCTAGTCTACAGAATCATAACTAGAGTTCCGTCACGCGACTGTTCTTCATAGAGCAGCTGCGTGACGCAACTGTTACGAGTTCCAGAATAAGAGACAAGAGTTGCGTCACGCGCCTATTCTTCGTAGGACAGCTGCGTGACGCAACTGTCTCCCTGTTTCAATTTACTTTTGTTATTTGATTTTAACTCCATGTCATTAAGTAGATTTTAATCCTAATCCAGGAAATGATCAATCATGGGCAGATTAAGTTTTAATCAAGCAAAGTCAACTAATTATTGATGATTATGAGATTTTTAAGATTTTATTTCTTATCGTTTATTATTAATTACATTATTAAACTCGTTTTGTGGCCCGCCTTTAACCATAAGGCAAGAGCGGGTCTTTTACTCTATTTGACATGTATTATGGATGGATGATGGATGTGATGATTTATTTGTGATGAATGCAATGAATGAACCTAATTGGGACGGTTAATTAATTTTCCACATAGGAACTCGGTTCGATTTGTTCGGGTTGGGTTTAAATAAATGGCTTTTCTAAATAAAATAAATCAAATTAGAAATCGTAGGTTAAAAGAGGCCGGTCTTCCGGGCATCGGCTTCCAACGGGCCGACGTACCTAACTCCCTTACCTAGAATCGTACTCGGTACGCCTGACCAGTTTTCTTTCAAATAAAAGGCCTTGAATAAAATGGGTTAAAATGGAGTCACTTTTATAAAATTAAAAAATGAAAATGGTCCCATTACTGAAAAAATGAGTGGCAACTTAAAATGTTTTATAAGACCGACTTATCGGCACCGTATATCTAAAAAGGGCTTTTGTCACCATTTTTCCAAAATAAACACACATCAAAACATTTAAAGCCTGATTTTCTCCGGGGGAAAACAGTTATGAGCCCACTGATGAAGACCGTGCTAAGAGGACCAGGAGAGGAAGGAAGGAGAGTATACAAATGCGGCCTTACCTTTTGACTTTGAATGGTTACTTCTGCAAACCGGGAGAAACGATTCCTTATCGTGGCTTCCAAGAACCATTTTGCTGCCCGACTGCTAAGAAGATGCTGCCTGGGTTAGAAATATTTTCTGATGTCTGGGGCAATAAGCCCGAAATAATAACTGAACTAGAAGTGGAAGACTTCATGCAGCCCAGTCTCTTTGACGAGGTTGCAGTCATTACAGGAAATGATGAGAACCAAGACCTGCTGAGCCTGATCAAGCCGCACAAAGGGCCTCTCACCAACTGGTACGCCGAGGAGAAGCGCGCTGCTGATAAACCCCCTCCCGAGTCAAACCTAGAGTCAAAGTCTGTAATCAAGTCCTGTACTGAGTCTGAGTTTGACCCCGAGTCTAAAACCGAGTCAGAGTCCAGTTCCAGTTCTGAGTCATCTATGTCGGATTTAGAAAATCCAGACTTCAAGTTTGATGTAATTTTTGAGGACGATTCTGTCCTAGTCAATAAGAGCTTGCAAATTATTGGCTACCCCTCATGTCTATCTTTCCAAGCATTTCCAAGCAAAAATAAGGAAAATCAAATAAACGAAATAAAAAATGAAAAAGAAAAAATAATAATTGGCAAAGAAGAAAATGAACATACATACATTGCATCTGACTGTGTGAACAGGGAACAGGTCATTGAATGTTTGAAGAAGTTTGCCGATTGTTTCATGTGGAAGGTAAGTGACATCACGGGAATTGACCCGGCAATAGTGGTGCACAAGATTCCAGTATACCCTGAGGCTAGGCCAGTAAAACAGAAGCTAAGAAGGCTGAAAACAGAATGGTCCTTGAAAATCAAGGAAGAAGTAGCCATGCAACTGGAGAATAAGTTCATAGAACCCATTGCTTACCCGACGTGGTTAGCAAATATTGTGCCGGTGCCGAAGAAAGATGGCAAAGTCAGAATGTGTGTGGATTACCGGGATTTGAATAAAGCATGTCCGAAGGACGACTTCCCCCTGCCGCATATTGACTTGTTGGTGGACCGAATGGCTGGACACGAGATGGTCTCCTTGACCGATCTTGCTGTCGGATACAATCAAATAATGATGCATTTGCCAGACAAAGAGAAAACGGCATTCATCACGGAGTGGGGAACCTACTACTACAGGGTTATGCCTTTTGGGCTCAAAAATGCCGGGGCGACCTTTCAAAGAATGGCAACGACCATCTTCCATGACATGATTCACAAAGAAGTAGAAGTGTATGTGGACGATATGGTTGTTAAATCAAAAACAGCCGAAGAACATATAACAGCACTTGAGAAGTTCTTCCTTAGACTTCGAAAGTACAATTTAAAGCTCAACCCGGCAAAATGTCTGTTTGGAGCTACGTCCGGAGTATTTCTGGGGCATATGGTCAGTCGAAAGGGCATAGAGATTGACCCTTCAAAAGCCAAAGCCATTTTGGAAATGCCATCACCGAAGACGGAAAAGGAAGTTCGGGGTTTCCTGGCGAGGCTACAGTACATCAGTCGGTTCATTAATCAATTGGCCGATACTTGTGGTCCAATTTTCAAATTACTCAGGAAAGGAGTAGCCATCAAATGGAACGAGGATTGTCAGAAAGCTTTCGACCAAGTCAAGCAATATTTGTTATCCCTGCCAGTTTTGCAGCCACCAAGGCTAGGAAAGCCTTTGCTATTGTATCTATCAGTGACAGAAGAAGCGATGGGTGCAATGCTAGCTCAACAAGTAGAAGATACAAGGATAGAAAATGCCGTGTATTACCTCAGCAAAAGGATGCTAGACTATGAGCTAAAATACAATAAGATAGAGAACTTGTGTCTGGCTCTAGTTTGGGCTTGTACAAAGCTGCAGCACTACCTCTCATCCTACACCACATACGTTATTTCTGAATCGAACCCCTTGAAATTCCTTATGGAGAGGCCGGTTCTTGACAGTAAGATGGCTAAGTGGGTGTCGGTGCTCACAGCCTATGATTTAAAATTTGTACAACGGAAGGCAGTGAAAGGCGGAGCCTTGGCTGATCAATTAGCAGAATTACCGGTTGAAGACCAAATGCCGGAGGTAGAATTTCCTGATGAAGACTTGTTGAGCTTGGAAAGTGAAGTCTGGGAAATGTACTTCGATGGAGCTTCAAACTACCATGGAAATGAGGTTGGAGTTGTATTCAAAACTCCTTGTGGAGAATACGTCCCAATCGTAGTCAAATTAGATTTCGACTACACCAACAATGAAGCCGAGTATGAAGCTTGCATAAAGGGGTTAGAAGCAGCCCTGGTAAAGGGAATAAAGGTCCTCAAGGTTTTTGGGGATTCAAATTTAATAGTTTCCCAAGCTTTGAGAAAATGGAAAATTAAGGAAGAGCGTTTGGTTCCTTACCTACAATGCTTGGACGAATTGGCTCAGCAATTTGAGGATTTATCCTTCCACTATTTGCCGCAAGCCAAAAATCAGTTTGCTGATGCTCTGGCTACTTTGGCCTCTATGGTTAATGTAGGGGGAGACCAAGTCATTCGACCTCTGATAGTTTGGCTACAGAAACAGCCAGCACACATCATGAATTTGGTGGATGACAAGCCCTAGTATTGGGATATACAGAATTATCTTCAGAATGAAGCCTACCCAGAGGGATCCACTAAGACTGATCAACGGACATTGAGACAGTTAGCATCCGGATATTTCCTTACTGGGGGAGTTGTGAATACTCAAATTTTGAGGCTCAAAGAGCCATTTTTCCGGACTGCAAACAGTCCGGTCGGACCGGAGATCATTCAAAAAAAGTTCACCAGAAGTGTGCCAATATGGTACTTGAAATGTCCGAAAAATTACGAGGATCACGGAACTGGTCTCGGAATATTTTTTGGAGGTCCGGAACTCCCGGAAAAGCCTCCGGAACGAAAAAAGAAAAAGAGGAAAAGGCACACGTGCCCGCCCCGCTTGGGCGGACACGCCCGCCCAGCATGGGCGGACACGCCCGCCCACGAAGGCGGGCAGGGGCGTTCGGGATCACGTTTTTCCTATAAAAAACGGCTCTGGGGCTCCGTTTTGAGACACTCAGTCTGTGTTGACGGACGCTCCTTCTCCCTACGCTCTTTGCGATTCTTTACTGCTTTCTTGCATTTTTTTAATTTTAGTTTTATTTTATTGTTGTGATACTTGGTCACTTAAAATTAAATTAAAATTAATTCCCTTAATGAGGAGCTTAACCTGGAGTTAAGAAGCGGTCGACGATTAAATTAGGTACATGAACTGAACTCTGCCTATTTAATTTTAGCACTTCATGCATGCTTCTTTTCTACTCCTAATAATTCTACAACTGCATAAATGCATCCATGCCATCATTAGGCAAACAAATTGCCTCAATTAAATAAATTTAGGCTAAATGCCCGATTAATTAATAATCGCGGTATTAAGGCCTAAATCCGACAATATTGGCTCAAAACACCTAGTTAATTAATAGCTATGGTGTAATCGCCTTTATTTCAAACAAATCCTGCTTAAGTCCAATTAATTAATAATTGTGGCTAAAAGCCTTAATTGATCACGTTTTGGCAACAAGTTGCCTACAATTAAATCGATCTTTTGGCAAAATGCCTTAAAATTAATCAACTTATTTTGGCAAAAAGCCTTAAATCAATCATTTTGGCGACAATCGCCCAATCAACATCATTTTGGCAATCAAATTGCCTAAATCACTCTTTTGGGCTAAAAGCCTTAAAATCAATCATTTTGGCGACAATCGTCTAAAATTAATCATTTTTGGCAACGATTGCCTAAATCAATCTTTTTGGCTAAAAGCCATTAAAATCAACATTTTGGCATCAAATGCCTAAAAATCAATCAATTCTTTGGCAAAATGCCTAAACAAAATGCACAAAGCATACACACACTCATGCATAAAGCATCCTCATTCAAAGCCCTCTAAAAGAGGCCTATCGAACTACGTTGACTTTGATCTTCCATTCAAACGGAAGTACGTAGGCACGTTTGGGATTTAACCCCGGGCGGCAAGTCAAAATCACATAAACATTTTTCATTGGTCCCAATTACATCATCTTTCACCCTACAAAGCATTCATCTTTGGTTAGTTCATCAGCATGACATAGTCTCGGGATCCACCTCGGGTTCGTAGACCATGCCTTAAACATTTGGGATAATTAATCTAGTAACTAGGTTAATTAAAATTGGAGTCACTTAGGGTTTTTTCCTAGTTTACCCTAAAACAATTAAACAAGGTGGCGACTCATACATTCACGTGCATTTCTGCCTTAGTCACATGCATTCATATGCCATGATATTCGGGGTAGGGGTTCACAGGAGTTCTATATAAAAGAAGTTGGAATGGCCTGCACCTAAGGTGCGTTGATGAGGGAGAAGCTCAAACCATCATGGATTCCTTACATAATGGGGAGTCTGGTCCACACATGCACGGGATAGCCTTGGCTCAGAAAATTGTGAACCTGGGTTATTACTGGTCAACTATGAATGCAGATTGCGTGAGGCACACGCAGAAGTGGCATGAGTGTCAAATTTTTGCTAAGCTGCAAAAACAGCCTCCGGTCAATTTGAATCGCATTGCTTCACCTTGGCCCTTCATAACTTGGGGCATAGATGTGATCGGAAAGATCCACCCAAAGGCTTCTAATGGTCATCAATTCATCCTGGTTGCTGTGGATTATTTCACTAAGTGGATTGAGGCAGCCTCTTATTCGGTTTTGAATGCCAAGAAGGCAGCACAGTTCATTCGTACAAACATCCTTTGTCGGTACGGAACGCCATTCGAGATCATTACTGATAATCGGTCCCATTTTCAGAGTCAATTCTCTGATTTGTTAAAAGAAAAGAGAATCCAACATCACAAGTCCTCACCCTATCGTCCACAAATGAATGGGGCAGTAGAAGCTGCAAACAAGGCTATAAAAGTCATTTTGAAGAAGACGGTTAGAAAGCACAAAGCTTGGCATGAACAGTTGCCAAATGCCCTATGGGGATATAGGACTTCAATCAGAACGCCTACTGGGGCAACCCCGTATTCCTTAGTGTACGGTATGGAAGCAGTGTTGCCTATTGAGCTGGATGTTCAGTCGGCGAGAATTATCCGAGAAAGCCAGATCAGCGAAGCAGATTGGGCTAAGAATTATCATTTGCAACTCTTGGGTATGGATGAAAAGCGATTGCGAGCAATCCACCAAACTCAAGTTTACTAGAGAAGAATGGCACGACATTTTAATAAGAAGGTCAAAGACCGAAAACTGGAAGAAGGTTGTTTGGTCCTGAAAGAAATTAGACAACCAATCATAGACCCACGTGGGAAGTTTCGTCCTCATTGGGCTGGACCCTATGTGTTGAAGAAAATATTGTCTGGCGGAGCCGTCATTTTGACTGATTTGGATGGTTTGGAATTCACGAATCCATGTAATTTAGATCAGTTAAAAAGATATTTTGTATAATGAGCATTGCATAATGTAAAATGAACTACATTAGACCTGATTCTCTTCGGAAAAAAAGAAATTATGTATCGGAGATATGTAGGCAGCCCTCTTTGGGCGCGATCTAAACATTAATAAAAAAAAACAACATTCCATAATTCTTTCTTCTTTGCCAACAATAATAAAAAAAAAGAAAAAAGAAAAAAAAAGAGAAAAACCCGCTAAGTCGAAAACCTGAAAGGGCGGCTTAGGCAAAAGTCGGGGCTTGCTAAGTTGAAAACCCGAAAAGGGCGGCTTAGGCAAAAATGGATTGCTCTCTAAGTTGAAAACCCGAAAGGGCGGCTTAGGCAAAAATTAGAGCTTGAATAAATAAAGTTGGAAAATGCTTGGAAAGCTTAAAAGTCAAATGACATTCCCAATTAAAGCAATAAAGTCAAACAGCCCGAAGTCAAGCAGAAAGCAATAGAGTCCAAAATAAATAAATAATGAAGTCTAAGTCCAAGTCAAAAAAAAAAAAAAAAAAAAAACGAAACATACATCCAAAGCCAAAGAACAAAATCCAAAATCCAAAGTCAAAGTCCCAAATAAAAAGTCAAAAAAGTCAAAATAAGGGAAAAACAACAAAAGTCCAAAGCCTATAAGAGTCTAGGTGTCCCGTCGCCTCCGTGGGACAACATCCTCCGAGTCATCCCTAGCTGCTAAACTTTCTCCAACCTCGCCTATTCGAGGAGCCAACACAATCTCCTTATCAGTCCCAATCTCATTATCTGCGTCAACCTGAGCCCAACCCTCAAGTGCACTCAGCAGTGCAGTCCTCCTTGGCCTCTCAATCGGCCAAACAACAACAATGAACCAGGTCCGATACTCAGGAGAAGTCTGAACACCGGCAGGATTAGGTAAAGGCCTAACCATGTGATGGTCTCTAACCCAAGCCCTAAGGACGGCTCGGGTAACACCCGGAGTGATGGCTGAGTCAGCTGAAATGTCATCCACAATCGGAACAGTCTGGTATATCCCCATTTGCCTGAAAACGCGTGAAGCGCAGTACCAAGTACAGTGTGTAAGGCCTAAAAGGTAAACCCGAGTATGGCGGGAGCTAACCTGGATAAAACGGGTGATGTCATACCAGGAAATGAACCACAGTACCTCGTTTGGACCCAACTCAATCAGCCATGAGGCACATGCATCAGTAGACGGATGAGTGATCAAGATCCTCCGCATACGATATTGAGAGGGGTTGTAAGGCAAGAAAGTGGGAGCAACAACCACTTGGAGGTGGTCCTTTAACCAAACCTGAGTATAGATCCTTTCTATTACAAAGGAACGAACCAAAAGAAAGAAGAAAAAAGAAAGAGGAAAAGGTGAAATACCTGGAGAACAATCGGAGAGACCGTCCAGTCATTGAAGCCTAAAGCAGCTCTGTCAAGGCTCCTGATAGTCTCTGCTAGCACAATGCCACCGATGCAACCCATATCCTCCATCTGCCGAATCAGGGGACAGAGTTGCAAACCCCAAAGCCTGGATCCTTGTTGAAAAAGAAACCAGCTAATAAGCAGAAAACCAAGGCCCGCATTCTCAGCCTCATCCGGTCTGGGTCGTCTGAATGAGCCTCTTAAAATTCGTCAATCAGGGGCAGCAGAATTGCTTTCTGGTCACCAACAATCATGGCCCTAGCTTGTGGCCGGCTGAACTGAAACAGGCTTTCAAACGACCGAACATACCCAATTTTGGCCTCATGCTTGACTAAAGGGGCATTGGGATCGCACCTTATAATTGCGCAGAATTCCTCAAAAAGAGGGCACATCTCCTCCATCATGGCCTCGAACCGGAAAACGTGGGCCTCCGGATCCCAAAGTCTGATACAGGCCCGTAGAAAATCCCAGTCAATTACCACTCCCCTAAGGGTAACAATAGGAGAAAGACCGTACCTCCCCAAATTGATCTTTTCTACCTTGGAGAGACTCTTAGTCTAATTGTTCATGCATGCTAATAAAACAGTAAGTGCAGAAAAAAATTCACATTTGGCCCCAAAGGCCCAAAAATTCACATTTTGGCCCCTAAGGCCCAAAAATTCTCAATTTGGCCACAAAGGCCCAAAAGTTCACAATTTGGCCACAAAGGCCCAAAAGTTCACATTTTGGCCCCTAAGGCCCAAAAATTCACATTTGGTACCAAAGGCCCAAAAAAATTTTCACATTTTGGCCCCTAAGGCCCAAAAATTCTCAATTTGGCCACAAAGGCCTAGAAGTTCACATTTTGGCCCCTAAGGCGAAAAAAATTCTCAATTTGACCCCAAAGGCCCAAAAATACCCAATTTGGCCACAAAGGCCTAAAAAATTCTCAATTTGGCCCCAAAGGCCCAAAAATGCCCCAATTTGACCACAAAGGCCTAGAAGTTCACATTTTGGCCCCTAAGGCCAAAAAAATTCTCAATTTGGCCCCAAAGGCCTAAAAATACCCAATTTGGCCACAGAGGCCCAGAAGTTCACATTTTGGCCCCTAAGGCCCAAAAATCCCAATGTGGCCCCAAAGGCTCAAAAATTTCCAATTTGGCCCCTAAGGCCCAAAAGTTCACATCTTGGCTCCAAAGGCCCAAAAATTTTCCAATTTGGCCCCAAAGGCCCAAAAATTCCCAATTTTGGCCCCTAAGGCCGAAAAATTCTCAATTTGGCCCCAAAGGCCCAAAAATGCCCAATTTGGCCGAAAAGGCCAAAAGGCGGGTCTTTTGGACGCGTCCGATTATCGCCTTCAAAATTTGTTTTTCAGACAATTACCAACTCCCATAAATCATTTTTATGGTTGCCGGTGGAGGGCAACTGTGAATACTCAAATTTTGAGGCTCAAAAAGCCTGTTTTCCCGGACCGCAAACAGTCCAGCCAGACCGGAGGCCATTTTGGACATTTACCGGAAGTATGCCAATATGGTACTTGAAACATCCGGAAAATTACGAGGATCACAGAACTGGTCCCGAAATATTTTTTGGAGGTCGGGAACTCCCGGAAAAGCCTCCGGAACAAAAAGACTAGCAAGCCTGCCGGCCACGGCGGCACCGGCCGCCGGACACGGCGGGAGCGGCCGCAGCAGCCCTTCGGCCTATTTTTTCCCTATAAATACAGCCCCGGCACTCCGTTTTTACTCACTCAGTCTGTGTTGACGGACGCTCCTTCTCCCCTACGCTCCTTGCGATTCTTTTACTGCTTTTCTGCATTTTAGTATAGGCTTTTTATTACTCTGCTGTTGTGATATTTGACCACTTAAATTAAATTAAATTAAATTAATATTCCCTTAACGAGGAGCTTAATCCGGAGTTTTCAAGCTGAAGCTAAGAAGCAGTCGTCGATTAATCAAGTAATAACTAAACCCTGTCTATTTAATTTCAGCACTTCATGCATGTTTCTCTTCTATTCCTAATTCTACAACTGCATAAATGCAGTCACGTCAT
The DNA here is from genome assembly GCF_041381405.1 of Jatropha curcas. Lineage (NCBI taxonomy): Eukaryota > Viridiplantae > Streptophyta > Magnoliopsida > Malpighiales > Euphorbiaceae > Jatropha > Jatropha curcas. The sequence goes on along the minus strand of NC_143154.1, from coordinate 12,751,515 downwards.
CATTAGGCAAATAAACTGCCTCAATTAAATATGATTAAGCTTAAATGTCCGGTTAATTAATAATCGTGGTATTAAAGCCTAAATCCGACAATATTGGCTTAAAGTACCTAGTCAATTAATGACTATGGTATAATCGCCTTTATTTCGAACAGTCCGACTTAAGTCCAATTAATCAATAATTGTGGCTAAATAGCCTTAATTAAACACATTTTTCTTTGGCAATAAATTGCCTACATTGCAATTCAATTGGTCTCTTTTGGCAAACAAATTGCCTATAAGTAGATTAATCTTTTTTTTTTAGCAACAAATCGCTTAAATCGAAATTTTGGCTAAAAAGCCTTCAAATAATCACTTTTGGCAAATAAATTGCCTTAAATCAATCAATTTTGGCGACAATCGCCCAATCAACACCTTTTGGCAAACAAGTTGCCTAAATCAACTCATTTTGGCTAAAAGCCTTCAAATAATCAATTTTGGTGACAATCGCCTAAATCACATCATTTTTTGGCAATAAATTGTCTAAATCAATCTTTTGGCTAAAAGACTTAAATCAACATTTTTTGGCAACAAATGCCTAAAACTGAAAATCAATCAATTCTTTGGCAAAATGCCTAAACAAAATGCACAAAGCATACACACACTCATGCATTAAGCATACCTATTCAAAGCCCTTTTAAAAAGGCCTATCGAACTACGTCGACTTTGATCTTCCATTCAAACGGAAGTACGTAGGCACGTTTGGGATTTAACCCCGAGCGGCAAGTCGAAATCACTTAAACATTTTCATTGGTCCGATTACATCATTTACCTTGCAAAGCATTCATTCATCAGTTAGTTCATCAACATGACATGGTCTCGGGATCCACCTCGGGTTCGTAGATTGTGCCTTAAACATTGGGATAATTAATCTAGTAATTAGGTTAATTAAAATTGGAGTCAATTTAGGGTTTTTCCTAGTTTACCCTAAAATAATTAAACAAGGTGGCGACTCACACATTCACGTGCATTTCTGCCCTTGGTCATATGCATTTTTATGCCTATTATTTCCGGGGGAGGGGTTCACAATTACAAGTGTTTTTTATTGCCTGGATTACTTCATCGGCATCTGCACCTTCTTCCTCTCCTGGGGTAGCTTCCACCTTTTCTTGCACCGGCTTCATCTTCAATACCTTCCTCTCTGCCCCTTCAGCATCTTCAGTAGCTAGAACCGACTAGAGGATCCGTGCCTTGGCCTTCTGCTCTTGCACTATCTTGGAGGCTTCATCCCCAATCCCCAGAAAGTCTTCAAACTCGGATATCTTCTTTGACCACTCAGATTCAGTGCTTGCTTGTGTCATACACACCATAAACTCGGTTCCATCCACCAACTGTTCCAAGGAAGGTTCGGGTGACTTGATCAGCTTCTCCTCATAGTCGGTCATGAATATCTCCAAACCGGGGTAGGTCTTCCCCCTACTCTGAAATTCTCCTTCGGCTTGTGGAACAAAAAAGATATGATTCGTATTTGACCCTCTGACTGGAGACCGAATCTCATACCTCTCCTTCTTCCTGCTCTCAGAATAACCCAATCCACACTTATCTTGCTGTCCAGATGCCGATGAGAGAGGTTCAAACATTCCTTGTAGCTCCCAGCCCAAACCTTTGCCATACTGCCAATTCATCTTCTTCATCATCTTCCTCGAGAAGGGACTCATTCTATTCACTGCACTCTTGCTCTTGGTGGTGGGCGCATCAATTACTGCCACCTGGAAACCCGACAATGGTACCGCCAATTCTAAGCCTTCCACCGTTGCCACATTCAGATCTTCTTGTGCATTGACTGTTACCACATCCGCACCCCATGGAATTTTTACTTTTCTGTGCAAGGTGGACGGAACCGCACCTAAAGGATGGAGCCAAGGTCTTCCCAATAAAAGAGCATAGTTGGCTAAAATGTCGAGCACAACCACATCTATCCAGCTTTCCACGGCCCCAGTGGATATCTTCGCTTTAAAAGTTCCTTTTGCATTCCGCATGGTGTTGTCGTAAGCTTTGACCACCATGTTTGATGGCTCAAGTTCTGACTCTTCAAATTTAAACTTAGACAACATTTTCAGCGGGCATATGCACAGTGCTGATCCGTTATCCACCATCACGTTCCGAGTGTCACGTCCATTGACGGCAAGCTGGATGTATAATGGCTTACAGTGGTTTCTCCCTTCTGGTGGAAGGTCTGAGTCAAAGAAAGTAACTTCACCTATCCTTCGCTGTAGCACGTTGATCATATCAATACTTTGAATCTGAGCCGGCACTCTGACAAAAGTCATAGCTTTAAGTAAAGCTTCTCTGTGCTCCTTAGATGCTATCAGCAAGTCCCATATCGAAATGTCTGCTCTTGTTCTTTGCAACTGACTCAGTACCGAACTGGCAGTCACCCCACTAGGTATCTTATTCTGACTGCTTTCTCCAACCTCGACAGTCTTCTTCTGCCCTTTCACTACCTCCTCTTCTTTCTTTTTCTCTTTCGGCTCCTCTCTGCCCTTCTCCGTTACTTTCTTCTTTGCTCCATCAACAGCAATCTCTTTTTCCTTGGCCTGCGCACTGCTCTCAGGATTGTATACTCGCCCACTGCGGGTTAAGCTCTGGACACCTACCTCATTCATGTCCTCTTCACTGCTATAATACCATTGTTCCTCTTGGTCGGCTAAGCTCTTTTGAATTGCAAGCTGGAGCTGCTCGTCTTCATCTTCCGGCACATCACCCACCTGTACCGTGATGCTTTTCTCGATTTCAATCTTTACGGGCATTTTTTCCTCCTCCCTGCTATTGCAGTCATCCCATATATTCAACATTGCGCACATCCGCTCTTCCCATTCAGCCTTGGCCAATACCACTTCTTCTGGAAATCCACTCCCGATCGCGTTGACTGATCCACCCGACTGAGTCTTTCGGGATGGATAATTGTACTGGTATTGGGGAAGCGGGTTGTTCTTAGTGCTAGGTTTGTTCCTCTTTGAAGGCTTGGTAATTTTCCCACTGTCAATTAGATCCTGAATATCGTGCCTTAATTTGAAACAATCGTCAGTCGAATGTCCCTTGCACTGATGATAATCACAGTTTCGGTCCATATACCTCCCACGCACAGGCTTAGTCGGATCAACTGGCAGCTTCGAAAGTACTCTATTTTTAATACATGACCTCAACATTGTGCTCAATGGTCTTCCCAAATCGGTGAACTCCCTTCTGGTTCTCTCATTAGCTGCCCCCACTGTTGCATTACTATTCCCAGACTGGTTCTGATTACTACTTTCGGCACTTCTGTCACCATAAGAAGTTCGGTAGTTGCCAAACCCTCTATTCTTCTTCTTTTCTTTCTTGTACAACTCCTCAATGTTCAAACCAGCGCTTTGAACTAAAGCAAAATCAGTGAGAGGCTGGGTTAACATCCTTTCCTTAAAGAAGGGCAACAGGCTCCTACTGAAGATTCGGATCAACTCTTTATCTTTCAGCCTTGTCTGAACCCTATACAGCTTCGTTCTCCATCTTCTGTAGTAATCAGAAAAGCTTTCATCCTTCCCCTGTCTTAAACCCTCCAAATCGCACAACCAAACTCGTCACTCTCATCAGTCTTGAAATGTTTGAGGAAAGTGGTCTGTAGTTTTGTGAATACTCAAATTTTGAGGCTCAAAAAGTCAGTTTTCCGGACTGCAAACGGTCCGGCCGGACCGGAGGTCATTTTGGAAATTTACCGGAAGTATGCCAATATGGTACTTAAAACGTCCGGGACGTCGCGAGGCTCGCGGAATTGGTCTCGAAATATTTTTTGGAGGTCCAGAACTCCCGAAAAAGCTGTCGGAACGAAAAAAACTGGCGAATGGACAGGATACGGCTGCAGCTGCTGCCCTTCAGTCCGAATTTTGCCTATAAATACAGCCCCGACACTCCGTTTTTAGGCACTCAATCTGTGTTGACGGACACTCCTCCCCTACGCTCCTTGCGATTCTTTACTGCTTTTCTGCATTTAGCATAGGCTTTTATTATTGTGTTGTTGTGATAATTTGGTCACTTAAATTGAATTAAATTAATTAATTCCCCAAACGAGGAGCTTAATCCGGAGTTTTTCAAGTTGAAGCTAAGAAAGGGCCGTCGATTAAATCAGGTACATAAACGAAACTCTGCCTATTTAATTTTAGCACTTCATGCATGCTTCTCTTCTACTCCTAATTCTACAACTGCATAAATGCATTCATGTCATCATTAGGCAAATAAACTGCCTCAATTAAATAATTTTAGGCTAAAGCCCGGTTAATTAATAATCGTGGTATTAAAGCCTAAATCTGACAATATAGGCTAAAGGTATCTAGTCAATTAATGACTATGGTATAATCGCCTTTATTTTGAACAGTCCGGCTTAAGTCCAATTAATCAATAATTGTGGCTAAACAGCCTTAATTAAACACGTTTTTCTTGGTAATAAATTGCCTACATTGCAAATCAATTGATCTCTTTTGGCAAACAAATTGCCTATAAGTAGATTAATCTTTTTTTTTAAGCGACAAATCGCTTAGATCGAAATTTTGGCTAAAAAGCATTCAATTAATCAATCATTTTGGCTAAAAGCCTTAAATCAATCAATTTTGGCTACAATCCCCCAATTAATCAATTTTTGGCAAATAAATTGCCTAAATCAACTCATTTGGCTAAAAGCCTTCAAATAATTAATTTTGGCGACAATTGCCCAATTAATCAATTTTTGGCAAATAAATTGCCTAAATCAATTCATTTTGGCTAAAAGCCTTCAAATAATCAATTTTGGCGACAATCGCCTAAATCACATCAATTTTTGGCAATAAATTGCCTAAATCAATCCTTTTGGCTAAGAGCCTTAAATCAACATTTTTAGCAACAAATGGCTAAATCGAATCAATCAATTATTTGGCAAAATGCTTAAACAAAAAAATGCACAAAGCATACACACACTCATGTATTAAGCATACTCATTCAAAGCCCTTTTAAAAAGGCCTATCGAACTACGTTGACTTTGATCTTCCATTCAAACGGAAGTACGTAGGCACGTTCGGAATTTAACCCCGAGCGGCAAGTCGAAATCACTTAAACATTTTCATTGGTTCAATTGCATCCTTTACCCTGTAAAGCATTCATTCATTGGTTAGTTAATCAGCATAACATAGTCTCGGGATCCACCTCGGGTTCACAGATTGTGCCTTAAACATTGGGATAATTAATCTAGTAATTAGGTTAATTAAAATTGGAGTCAACTTAGGGTTTTTTCCTAGTTTACCCTAAAATAATTAAACAAGGTGGCGACTCTTACATTCACGTGCATTTCTGCCCTTAGTCACATGCATTTGTATGCCTGATATTTGGGGTAGGGGTTCACAGTTTGGCGACTCTGCTGGGGACGATTATGCAATCTTTTTGCATAAAGTGGACTATGATCGTTGTGTAAACTAACCTACCCTTCTTTAGGGTATTATTTTACTATGCTTTGTTTTGCAGGGTACCCCAACAAAAAAAAATTTAAGTATTCTTTCTTTAAGAATGCTTAACAAGGAGAATTTGGACCTAATTGAACTTTACTTTAAATCATTTAAATTTGTTTATTTATTTGCACGAATTGAGAATCTTTTTCTGCATTGCATAAAAAATGAATTTCAAATGAATTTCTTCTCTTTCTGTTCAAACTTCTGAGTCTGGATAGCAAGTAGCGATGATCGGCAGGTCTCTTTGATTATGTCGACGGATAGCCAAAGCGTCCTCCCTGTTACCACAAACCGTCCCTAATCCTTTTGGGGATGGCCCATGAGTATGCGTACCGTTGGACCCACGCGAAACTCCTTGTTTCACATGTGGATAGGTATATCCATGCTCAAGGTTCAAGGGTCCCTTAATAAGCCAATCCTCTATTTGTGTCATTGTAACGCCCTGATTTTTCTGTGTCTAAAATAATAGTTTTACCGGTCTGTGAATAGTACCACCAATCTGTGAATAGTACCATCAGCCCGGCAATAAGTATTATTTTGGTCCGAAAAAATTACTATTTATGTTTATATTTTATTTAACATTTTTGGAGCATGTATGCATGGTTTTTATGGATAGAAAGTAAGTAAGGAATATTTTTGGAGAATTTAGATAATTAGTGAATAGTGAATTATGGTGTTATATTAAGTAAGGAAATTTGAGCAATTATTTTTATGGAGGCAATTTGAGAAATTATTTTTATGGAATAAATTAGAGAGTTTTGTGGAGATAAATAATATTTTGAAGGAATTTAATTGGAGAATATTTGGAGCAAAGACCAAAAGACCCTCCAATTTGGGAAAAAGACCAAAATACCCTTTAGTTGCTTTATATGTCAACTCCTCAATTATTGAGCAACACTTTCTCTTCTTCTTCTCCTCCATTTCCAATGCCAACTTCCTCTCTTCTTCGTCTCTTTGTTTTTCTTCACTTCCTACTCACTAAATCCACCAAATCTTTTCCACCCAACTTGATTTAAGTTATTAATCCTAGAGATTAAAGCTTGAGAAGTGATTTTTGGTGAATTATTTCAAGAAATTTGGAGATTCTCTACTTGAGCCAAAGGTTGAAGAAACCTCTACCATGGAGTTAAGGCAAGTTAGGGCTTAGAAAGCTTTCATTTAAGCTTGCTAAAGCTTATTTTTAAGGTTAGTGTTCATAAACACACTTACCTTGCTCAAATTTTTGATTTTGTGCCTTTATGCAATCATGTGTATATTTTGGGATTTTGTATGAAATGATTGATTTGTTGAATTTTGGTTGCAATAATATGCTCTTGGGTGATGTTTGATGAGTACTTATTATGTGGTAGACATTGCTACCTTGTACCTTTGTTGTTCATGTTCTTTTCATGGTTGAAGAAAACTGAAGTTGGGAAAAACGGGTTATTGAGTGAGATTAAGGACCATTTTTCGATCCTTTCTAGTTTCCATTGGTGTCTGAGTCCTTCATGAAAGTTGTTGGTCTACTTCTTAGCTTTCCAAACCATCCTCTTGTGTCCAATATGGATATATATAGCTCAACTTATGGCTAAAACACCTAAACTGACTCTGTTATGACGGGCTACATGCATCACTGAATTGATTGCCCATTTTGACCACTATAATGGCAAGATTGTGTTCTGAGTTCTTCATGAGAGTTGTTGCCCTGTGTCTTGAGACTTCTCTGGTTTTGGATTGAATTAATTTGAGTGTTTGGTTAAGGAGTAATTCAATAAACATTGGACTTGGTTCTGCTGAATCAGGTCTGGACTATTGGTCTATGTTCCTAGCTTTTGTTTGCTACCTTGCAGATTGATCTGGGCTGTGATCCCTTCATAACATTTGTAGAATTTTGTCTTAGCTTTCTAATGAATCTGATTTCGTTCTATTTGGAGACCTATAATTCAAGTTATGTCTTAAAAACCCTGCAAAGGTCAAGGTTATTTTAATGCTGGAAATTTCCTATGTCTTAAATCATAGGTTTATTTGGATAAGGGTATGTATGAAGCATGTGTGATGAAGTTCTCTTGATTATTTGTATATTTTAGGATTTATTTGACAAAACTAAGACAAGTTTGACTAGTGTTATTATGGATATGTTTAAATGGATATAAATGGGTTGGAAATTTCGGGAAAGAGTGTGGAATTGGCTTAGATAATGCATGATGAGGGTTGAAATGAATACTTTGGTGCATAAGAGTTATGTTAGCATGCTTGATTGGAGAAGGAAATTCCTCCCCTTGGTTTTCATTAAGAGGTCAAACCACCTTAGGGTAATAATGTTTACTTAATTGTTTTATATATGTGAAATATGTATGAATATTTTGATAACTTTCATATGTTTAGAGTTTTAAAAAAAATGGGTATTTAAGGTGTAGGTGCTTTGAATTTTGAATAAGGAAAGTATGATTTTATATGATAAGAAATTTCTTATGATAAATTTTATTATGATTTTAAGAAAGTTTTAAAAGAAAAAGAATTTATGAGAAATTTCCTTTATTAAGTAATTACGTATAAGTATGAAATTTTTATGAGTTAAGTTCTAAAGTAAGCTTACATTATGAATTTAAGAAGACTAAAGAATAAGACAAGTTTTATGAGAAGTGTTATGAATTAAGAATTAAAACAAGGATTTTGGGCTCTAATATACTTGGTGTGAATTTGATGCGTGATTTGAATTTATGTATGATGAGCATGCTCAGCATCTGATGCCATTATGATAAGAAGCTATGATCATATGCTAGGCACGTGGGTGTCTTATGTTAGGGCGGACGCGCTCTATATGTTATGAAAAGGTTGGCGACCTAAGGCCATTATGAATAAGTTATGAAAACCTATCTGCTTCTCTTTCTCCTAAGTGTATGCGAGCCCTTGGAAAATATTTTTAAGGCACTTGAATGAATGAGAGTATATTATTTCAGCAAACCTTAGTTTGGAAATTTATGATTATGTTATCAAATGAATTTTCAAAGCATAATATTTCGGTACATGGTTTTAAAAATAAATAGTATATGTATTGATATAATAATGTTTAAGTAAAGGATTTATGGTATAAAAAAATTAAATTATTTATGTTATTCATTAGAAGTTTATTTGATATTTCTTTGGCTAAAAATGTAAATGTATGCTCTTTTGATGAAAATTTATATTTTAAGTGTGTTGCTAGTGCAACATTGTTAAATTTGTCATTTATGAGCACCACTGAGTTTTATACTCAGCGCGTTGATTTTTATCACGCGCAGGTTGAAGTCCGTGGTTGCTACTTGAAGATCAGAAGAGTAGCTTCAGACCAGAAGCGACTATTTTAGTAGTGGTAGAATTAGTTTGATGTACTTAAGAAGCATGGCATGTATAATTATTACATTTTCGGATATTATGTTATTTGAATTATAACTTAAGCATGTAATAATAAATTAGTTTGGTGTATATATTTGGAGATAAGCATGAGATTTTATTTAATGTTTGGATATAAAATATGTTTAAGATAGTTGGTATGATTACGAACATAAGGACTTCATATATATATATATATATATATAATGAATGCATTTAATTGATGATCATTAAAATGCTATTGAGGGTTTCTATAGTTATGAAGGTATAGAAGTGTTGTTGTGTTGCTATGGTGATTACTGGAGTTTGCTGGGGGTTTAGAGTTTAAAATTGGGAGTGTTTTGTATTCACATGTTTGGCGAGCTCGGTTTTTAAAGGGAAACTCTTGCAGTTTTGCTGTAGGATTTTTCCTAAATTGTTTTCATAAGTTATATATATATATATTTCAAAAAACAAATTGAAAAAAAATTACTCGCTAAACTTGTCAATACTTAATTACTTCTAATTCATAATCTGATTTTATGATTTATATGTTATGTTAGGACGGTGTCTCCGGCACTGAATGTGGCATCCGCCGTCGAGTCTTTCAGGATTGGGCGGCGGGTGTTACAGTCATAGCCTATAGAACCTATCCTTTAGGGCTGTATGCACCCAATGATGCTGAATCATTCCATTAAAATGAATTATGTTGTGATGTTGTGCGCATTCACGTATTCATCCCATACTTCACAAAAAAAAAGGGGTCTGGAAGATGATAGAAAGAGAATCTTAAAAAAAAAAGTTCCATTTCAAAGCTGGAAAATTACATTTTGGTCCCTGAGACCTAAAAAATTACATTTTGGTCCCTGAGACTTGGAAAATTATATTTTGATCCTTAGGCCCAAAAATTCACATTTTGGCCCCTAAGGCCCCAAAAAAAAAAAAATTTCTTGAGAACTTAGGGCCTTTCGAAAAGTCGAGGTGTTCAGCCCTAATCACTCTACCTTCCATATCACATCCCATTGGGTCCTATCCTAGGAGTCCTAGCATACCAACATTACCCTACCACATAGGGTCAAACCGTCCCATCTCACAGGGTCAAGTCATTCTTCCCTATACCAACACTACCCTATATTGTTTGGTCATACCACCCCACATCACAAGGGTCAAGTCCAAATACCTTACCCATACACTACCCTACCTCACACTATCTCACATACCCTATGAAAACACCTTATATAGGATAGTCTAATCATTTTGACTATGTCCTTTCACAGGTACCCGCTGTTCGAGTGCCTATCCAAGTTCCAGTCACACCTACAGTGCTATCACCAGCTTCACCAACCTCACCAGCTACACCAGCTTCACCTACAACTCCAACAACCCCACCTGCACCAATGGCATCACTTACTGACATCCAAAACCTCATTGAACAACTGGAGGCCAGAATGAATGAGGCATTGGCTGCCCAAAGGACTGCCCTAATAGCTGATCTAGGTGGTGGTAATGGAAATGGGGCTTCCGCTGGGGGAAGTGGTCCTGCTACCTCCAATCAAGGTCCTGCTGCTGAACCGACAAACCCTGCCCTTAACTTGGACGACATGCCCTCCAGAACTGCTTCTGAGCTGGAAGCTCAGAAAATGAGAGAGAAACTAGAACTCCGAGAAAGGTCTATTACTGCCCTTAAGACACACAAGGAAGTGATGGACATGGACTCCTTGTCCTTGTTTCCCGAAGCAAGATTGCCCACAAAGTTCAAAATGCCTAACATGGACAAGTTTGACGGAACCAATTGTCCCAAAACGCACCTGAAAATGTATGTGGGTGCCCTCAACCCGTTTGGCCTGAACAGCGAGCTCCTTGCTCAGTTGTTTCAGCAATCTTTGACTGGTGCCGCATTAAGATGGTTTGTAAGCTTGGATCGTTCCAAAATGAAGAATTGGGAGGACATATGTGTGAACGCCTCCCCAAATATCATATGCATATGGATGCATGTGACTATGGAAGAAATGCACATGATGTGTGTGAGTCGCCACCTTGTTTAATTATTTAAGGGTAAACTAGGAAAAAACCCTAAGTGACTCCAATTTTAATTAACCTAGTTACTAGATTAATTATCCCAATGTTTAAGGCACAGTCTGCAAACTCGAGGTGGATCCCGAGACTATGTCATGCTGATAAACTAACCAATGAATGAATGCTTTGCAAGGTGAATGATGGATTAATGAAATGTTTGAGTGATTTTGATGATTTCGACTTGCCACCCGGGGTGAAATCCCGAACGTGCCTACGTACTTCCGTTTGAATGGAAGATCAAAGTCAACGTAGTTCGATAGGCCTTGTTTCAAGGGCTTTGAAGGTGTATGCTTAATGCATGAGTGTGTGTGTATGCTTCGTGCATGTTTGTGTATGCTTTGTGCATGAGTGTGTGTATGCTTTGTGCATGAGTGTGTGTATGCTTTGTGCATAAGTGTGTATGCTTTTTGCATTAGTGTGTATGCTTTGTGCATGAGTGTGTGTATGCTTTGTGCATAAGTGTGTATGCTTTGTGCATTAGTGTGTATGCTTTGTGCATTTTGCTTAGGTGTTTGGCCAAAGATTGATTGATTAAAGCCGTTGGTCACAATTATTGATTAATTGGACTTTTAGGCGAGACTGAATGAGGCCGTTGGTCACAATTATTGATTAATTGGACTTTGAGGCGAAATCGTTCAAAATAAGGCAATTGAACCATAGTTATTAATTAACTAGGTTCTTTAACCAATTTTGTCGGATTTAAGCTTTAATGCCACGATTATTGATTAATCGGGCATTCGGGTTTAATCACACTTAAACAATTTATTGTTAAAACGTGATTGGTTAAGGCTTTTAGTCACAATTATTGATTAATTGGACTTAAGCCAGATTTATTTGAAATAAGACAGTTGAACCATAGTTATTAATTAACTAGGCTCTTTAGCCAATTTTGTGGGATTTAAGCTTTAATGCCACGATTATTAATTAATCGGGCATTTAAGCTTAATCACATTTAAACAATTTGTTGTTAAAACGTGATTGATTAAGACTTTGAGCCTTAATTATTGATTAATTGGACTTAAGCCGGATTTGTTGAAAATAAGGCAGTTGAACCGTAGTTATTAATCAACTAGGCTCTTTAGCCAAAATTATCGGATTTAAGCTTATTACCACGATTATTAATTAACCGGGCATTTAGCTTAAATTCATTTACTTGAGGCAATTTGTTTGCCTAATGATGACATGGATGCATTTATGCAGTTGTAGAATTATTAGGAGTAGAAGAGAAGCATGCATGAAGTGCTAAAATTAAATAGGCAGAGTTTCGTTTACGTACCTGATTTAATCGGCGACCGCTTCTTAACTCCAGATTAAGCTCCTCGTTTGGGAATTAATTAATTTTAATTTGTTTAATTTTAGTGTCCAAATATCACAACAAAAATGCAATAAAAATTAAATTAAATGCAAAAAGCGGTAAAGAAATCGCAAGGAGCATGGGAGGGAGAAAGATCGTCCGTCAACACAGACAGGGGTGTCAAAAATGAAGGGGGAGAGGCCATTTTATAGGCCAAAACGGGTCGCCGGCGGCAGGTGCCACCGTGGTCAGCGGCAGGTGCCGCCGGCGGTCCGGCGGCATGTGCCGCCGTGGCCGGCGGCAGGTGCCGCCGGTGCCGGCGGCAGGTGCCACGGTGGCCGGAGCCACCGTGCTCGGCCGCGGTTACTTGGGCTTTTTCACTCCGGAGGAGTTTTCGGGAGTTCCGGGTCTCCGAAAAATATTCCGGGACCTGTTCCGTGATCGTTGCGACATTCCGGACGTTTTAAGTACCATATTGGCATACTTCGAGTAAATGTCCAAAATGGCCTTCGGTCCGGTCAGACAGTTTGCACAGTTGCTGTAGCAAAGTCAAAACAAATGGCACGGTACTGTAGCAGGCGTGCTTTCCTCCATTTAAAGAGTTTCACATACCATGTTATTCCCCTGAGCCTCAAAATTTGAGTATTCACAGTTGCCCCCATTGGCTATCACAAAAATGATTTATGAGAGCCAGTGGCTTTCTGAAGGAGCAAATTTTTGAGGATGGGCAGAGGGGGAAACCCCGCCGTTGGTTTTTTTTTTTTTTTTTTTTGTCTGAACTCCTGTACTAAACTTTGACTATGTTTCTCACTGTACTTCTGTACTGAATTTTATTTGTACCTGCACTTGGTTAGTACTGAAAATATGTATGCATGTTTATTGTATTTGAAATAAAATGGGACTTCATCATTTCAGCTTATGGGCAAATTTTTTTTTTTTATTTGTGGCCCCCACCGTTGGCGGCTGCTGCCGCCATCATTCGGCGGTAATTCGGCGGCTGCTGCCGCCCTCATTCGGTGCATTTTCTCTATAAAAACTGGTTCTTTGTTTTGGTTTTTTCACTCATTCTTTTTCTTCTCTCTTCTTCTATTTTTTTTTTTTCAAAGAATGAATCCTTCTTTTAATCACAGCATGCACAGCTGGACTAGGAGTCTCTCCAAAGTCGAAAAGATCAACTTGGGGAGGTACGGTCTCTCTCCTATCATTACCCTTAGGGGGGTAGTAGTTGACTGGAACTTTTTATGGGCCTGCATCAGACTCTGGGACCCTGAGGCCCACGTTTTTCGGTTCGGGCCATGATGGAGGAGGTGTGCCCTCTTTTTGAGGAATTCTGTGCTATCATAGGGTGTGATCCTAATGCCCCTTTAGTCAAGCATGAGGTCAAAATCGGATATGTTCGGTCGTTTGAAAACTTGTTTCAGTTCAGCCGACCACAAGCTAAGGCCATGATAGTTGGTGATCAGAAAGCAATTTTGCTGCCCTTGATTGATGAGTTTTCAGAGGTCCATTCAGACAACCCTGATCAGATGAGGCTGAGAATGCGGGCCTTGGTTTTCTGTTTATTAGCTAGTTTCTTGTTCAACAAGGACCCAGGCTTCGGGGATTTGCAACTCTGTCCCATGGTTCGGCAGATGGAGGATATGGGTTGCATTGGTGGCATTGTGCTAGCAGAAACTATCAGAAGTCTTGACAAAGCTGCTTTAGGCTTCGAGGACTGGACGGTTTCCCCGATCATTCTCCAGGTACTTCTCCTTTTTCCCCCCTCTTTTTTTTTTTGGTCTGTCCCTTTGTAACAGAAAGGATCTATTACTCAGGTTTGGTTAAAGGATCACCTCCAAGTGGTTGTTGTTCCTACTTTACTGCCTTATAACCCTGTCCAGTATCGCATGCGGAGGATCTTGATCACACATCCGTCCGCTGATGCATGGACCTCATGGCTAATTGAATTGGGTCCAAATGAAGTGCTGTGGTTCGTACCCTGGTATGGCCTTACCCGCTTTATCCAGGTTAGCTCTCGCCATACTCAGGTTTACCTTCTAGGCCTTACCCATTGTACTTGGTACTGAGCTTCGCGCGTTATGAGGCAGATGGGAATAGATCAGACTGTACCGATCGTGGATGGGAATAGGTGCCGCCGGCGGTCCGGCGGCAGGTGCCGCCGGACGTCCGGTGGCAGGTGCCACGGTGGCCGGAGCCACCGTGCTCGGCCGTGGTTACTTGGGCTTTTTCACTCCGGAGGAGTTTTCGGGAGTTCTGGGTCTCCGAAAAATATTCCGGGACCTGTTCCGTGATCATTGCGACATTCCGGACGTTTTAAGTACCATATTGGCATACTTCGAGTAAATGTCCAAAATGGCCTTCAGTCCGGTCGGACAGTTTGCACAGTTGCTGTAGCAAAGTCAAAGTTACTGTAGCAAAGTCAAAACAAATGGCACGGTACTATAGCAGGCGTGCTTTCCTCCATTTAAAGAGTTTCACATACCATGTTATTCCCCTGAGCCTCAAAATTTGAGTATTCACAATATGCAATGCTTTCAACACGCAGTACCATTATAATATCGAAGTGGATGTTACCCGAAGGGAGCTGGAAACCACTAAACAAAAGAACAATGAGCCCTTCTCCTCATTCCTTTCGAGGTGGAGAGCCAAAGCTGCTCAAATGATCAACCGACCCTCTGAACAGGAACAAGTTGACATAATAATCAAGAATTTACTGCCTGTCTACCAGTCACAGCTTCAAACACAGTACTTGCCTACGTTCCAATCGCTCATTGCAACTGCAACTAAGGTGGAAGACTTAATCCAGTTGGGTCAACTCAAAGAAGACTCATACAAGAAGCAGAATCATCCTGGGTCCAGTGAGACAAATGAAATAGCCAGTATAATCCCCACGAATCCTTTACGTGTTGGGAATTTGGGAAACAATCAGCCAAGGAGGCAATATACTGATCTCGGCATGCCAATCCTTTTGGTGTTCCGAGAAGCAGTGAAAGCAAATTTACTGAAGCCCTTAGAAGCAAGGCCATTACCAAACCCCCTGCCCCGGAATTTCAAAGCCAATGAATACTGTGAGTACCATTAAGGACATGGGCATAAGACCGAATCATGCTGGAATTTGAAAAACCGTCTACAAGACCTGGTTGACAATGGGTCCATCATCCCCAAGAGCAAGCTGAACATCAACCAATCCCTTGCCTAACCATGGGATTAATGCAAAAAAAATTGTTGAACAAGAATTGTTCGATCCTTTCGAACTTTTCTTAGAAATGAATGAAGTTTGTGTCTGAGAAGGTTGAGATCAAACCTCCAAAAGAACAAAGGAATTGTTCAAGACCAACAACAACCTGTCTGATCGATTTTAGCATCGAGAAGAACAAAGTCACTACAGTCAATCCAATCCTAGTCCATCACAGTCCACCTAGAGTCTATCTTTTAGGGTCTAGTTTTTTTCTTTTCATTTTCATTTCCATTCAAGTTTTCATTCAATTCAAATTTATAAATCTAAGTGTCTTTTGTACACAAATTTTTGTCTTATCAATAAAAAGGGATCAGTTTACGTTCCAATCATGTTTATACTCTTTCCCTATCCTTTCCTGTGAAAGCAAAAAAAAAAATCGAAAAAAAATAATAAAAATTAAAAAAAAATGATGATAAAAAAAGATAATAAAAATTGGCAAAGAAAAATGCATTCATTTGCTCTGCATCAATCAAAGTTGGGGGCATCATAAGAAGCACCATCAAAGGGGAAGTTTTGAAGGGTAATCATGGAAAGGATCTAGCAAAGGGTACACAAGACTTCAAACAGTACCGAGGTAAAGCCGATTGAAGGGGTTAGGCCCAGAATCGTTTCTCCGAAAACCTAGGAATGGAAGATGCTCCGACAAAGAGGTGTCTAAATTTTGAGCTTAAAAGCGACAGAATAAAGAAGTTATGTTTGGAATTGGGTTGGGTCTGCACGAAGTCGCAATGCTATCCATACACTACTCAAGTCATCTCAGAATCAAGTTGCCTCGAAATTCTTTATGGAGAGGCTGCTTCTAAGCAAGCAAAAGGAAAAACGGGACAAAAGGAACCCCTGGTCAAAAGGAAGCAAACAAAGCAAAAGAAAAAAATGGGTCAAAAGGAACTTCTGCACAAAAGAAAGAAATCAAGGACAAAGCTACAGGAAATCAAGTTGTCAAAAACGGGTCAACTGCAAGCTCTCCGTTAAATTCAAGCCCATCAAGGGTAGATGACAAATCATTTCAGCCATAAGGACAAAGACCAAGCGGCTGCTCACATTTTGAAAAAGCAAGTTAAAAGAAGCAGTCATTTCCACAAATTGGATGACAACAAACACCTTGAAAATCAAGCGCCAGGCATGGCACAAGTACAAGTGTCCTTATAAACAAGGATCATTTCTCAAAACAAGGAAAAGGAAGAGTCTCCTCAAAATTCCTTATGGAGAGGAGAACCATTGAGGAAATAAGTTTCAAATTCGGAGGAAGATAAAGTTCAAGAAAAGGGATCAAATTAACCTCAAGAATTCAAACATGGCGAAGCCACAAAACTCAAAGCATAAAAGCTTCTTCAACACTCAAGCCACTCAAGTTACCACCACAATGTGGGTATTCAAAACTCTTTGTGATGAATACAAGTCATATTTCAGTCAACCAGTGGTAAAACCACTACAACAACAAAGTCAAATTCGCCTAGGGTCATCACTATCATACGAGCTCGAGTCAATAAGTTGATTCAACATCATCAAAGTCGGGAATGAATCCCGTAAAGACATCAAGTAGGGATTCGCAAAGACATCAAGCCGGGAAGGAATCCTGTGAAGAAATCAAGTCAGAAATGAATTCTGCATCAACATCAAGTCGGGAAGGAATCCTGCAAAGACATCCAGTCGGGAAGGAATCCCGTAAAGACATCAAGCCGGGAAGAAATCCCGCGAAGAAATCAAGTCAGAAATGAATTCTGTACTAATATCAAGTCGGGAAGGAATCCCGAAGAAATCAAATCGGAAATGAATTCCACAATCAGCATTAGGTCGGAATTGAATTTTGCCCCAACAGCAAGTCGAAAATAAATTCCACACAAGGACGGAAAGGAATTCCGCACTAACATCAAGTCGGAGATGAATTCCGCACCAGCCGAGCACGAAGTTCGCATCCCAGAAGGAACTACGAAAGACCTGATTCTCCCTATCCCCCGAAGAGTTCTTGGAGATACGTAGGCAGCCGCAAAGGCGTGGTCACGAACATAAGTTTGCATCATAAATAGCATTTTCTCTTTGCCAATATAAAAAAAAAATAAAAAAAAGAGAAGAAAAGAAAAATAAAAGCTGGAGTTGAAAACCCGAAAGGACGGCTTCAGGCAAGAATTGAGCCCGCTAGGCTAAAAACCCGAAAGGGCAGTCTAGGCAAAAGCTAGGGCAAAGAGCCTGCTAGAGTCGAAAACCCGAAAGGGCGGCTACTGGGCAAAAGTTAAGGCAAAATAAAAAAATAAAAAAAAAAATCCCTTTCAAAGGTCTCCTTGGGAGTATATAAATCATTTCTTCCAGGAATCACTGAGTTCCTTCGAGTCAAAATTCGCTACAAGAAAAATTTGAGTCTCTAAATCGAGTCTCCAATGAGTCTCTAAAATCAAGTCTCCATCACCAGTGGTCATTCCACAACGAGTCACAAAAATCGAGTCATTCTCAAAAGTTCATTTTGAAAGCGTCACTCTTTGAGTCATTCCTCGAAAAAAAAAAAGAGAGAGAGGAAAATGTCAATTCAATCCCCGGGTTTTCCAAAACAACCCTAAAAAATGTCAAACACAATCTTTGAGAGGTAATTCTTTAATACCTCGTCTCCACTCGGACCATCGTTTCTTCGATCCTTTCAGACGAGCGATGTCATCCACATTGTCCGTTTCCTCGAGTCATATAAGTGGCTTTGTTCTCTTTGATTCCTCAATCGATTGGACAAGTGCAACACCAATGTTTTGAAGTATTCCATGGTTAGCACCATTCTGGGGGCAAGAAGTGATAAGAACCTTCACCATTCTCCCATCACAGAAGTAATCACGGAATTTTTAGTCTTTCATTAAGAAGAAATTCTATTGCAGCTAATAAGGGCATCAATTCTCTCAAGCAGGGGGCAAAAATCCTCCAAGTCGGATTCAGGGGCAAGTGTTATAAAAAAAAAAACATACACAACCCAGGGTGAAACCCAACCATCGTCAATCTCTTTTACACAAACCTAGGGTAGAACCCGGTTAATGGTTAACCTTTTTTTTACATAAAACCTAGGGTGAAACCCTAACCAATAACCAACCATTTTTCATCCAAAACCAAGCCATTTGATCATTTCGACTTTAGGTGGACCCTTGGTTCTCAAAGAAAAAAACAAAAATAAAACAAAATTTCTTTTCAAGCCCTCATTAAGAGGCAAAACATCTTTTCAAGTCCTCTAAGAGGCAAAATCTCTTTTCAAGCCTTCATTAAGAGGCAAAACATCTTTTCAAGTCCTCTAAGAGGCAAAATCTCTTTTCAAGCCCTCATTAAGGGGAAAACATTTTTTTCAAGTCCTTTAAGAGGCAAAATTTCTTTTTAAGCCCTCTAAGAGGCAAAAACATCTTTAAGTTGCAAACATAAATCCATGCATTTGATAATTTCATTTCAAAGAAAAAACCAACGGCGGGGGCGGGGTTTCCTCCTCTGCCCATCCTCAAAATTTGTTCCTTCAGACAGCCACTGGCTCTCATAAATCATTTTTATGATAGCCAGTGGGGGGCAACTGTGAATACTCAAATTTTGAGGCTCAAAAAGCCAGTTTTCCCGGACTGCAAACAGTCCAGCCGGACCAGAGGTCATTTGGAAATTTACCGGAAGTATGCCAATATGGTACTTAAAACGTCCGGGACGTCGCGAGGATCGCGGAAATGGTCTCGAAATATTTTTTGGAGGTCCAAAACTCCCGAAAAAGCTGTCGGAACGAAAAAAACTGGCGAATGGACAGGATACGGCGGCAACGGCCGCCCTGACCAGTAGCAGCTGCCGCCCTTCAGTCCGAATTTTGCCTATAAATACAGCCCTGGCACTTCGTTTTTAGGCACTCAGTCTGTGTTGACGGACGCTCCTTCTCCCCTACGCTCCTTGCGATTCTTTACTGCTTTTCTGCATTTAGCATAGGCTTTTATTATTGTGTTGTTGTGATAATTTGGTCACTTAAATTGAATTAAATTAATTAATATTCCCCAAACGAGGAGCTTAATCCAGAGTTTTTCAAGCTGAAGCTAAGAAGCGGCCGTCGATTAAATCAGGTACATAAACGAAACTCTGCCTATTTAATTTTAGCACTTCATGCATGCTTCTCTTCTACTCCTAATTCTACAACTGCATAAATGGATTCACGTCATCATTAGGCAAATAAACTGCCTCAATTAAATAATTTTAGGCTAAATGCACGGTTAATTAACAATCGTGGTATTAAAGCCTAAATCTGACAATATCGGCTAAAGGTATCTAGTCAATTAATGACTATGGTATAATCGCTTTTATTTCGAACAGTCCGGCTTAAGTCCAATTAATCAATAATTGTGGCTAAACAGCCTTAATTAAACACGTTTTTCTTGGCAATAAATTGTCTACATTGCAAATCAATTGATCTCTTTTGGCAAACAAATTGCCTATAAGTAGATTAATCTTTTTTTTAAGCGACAAATCGCTTAGATCAAAATTTTGGCTAAAAAGCCTTCAATTAATCAATCATTTTGGCTAAAAGCCTTAAATCAATCAATTTTGGCGACAATCGTCCAATTAATCAATTTTTGGCAAATAAATTGCCTAAATCAACTCATTTTGGCTAAAAGCCTTCAAATAATCAATTTTGGCGATTCCAATTAATCAATTTTTGGCAAATAAATTGCCTAAATCAATTCATTTTGGCTAAAAGCCTTCAAATAATCAATTTTGGCGACAATCGCCTAAATCACATCAATTTTTGGCAATAAATTGCCTAAATCAATCCTTTTGGCTAAGAGCCTTAAATCAACATTTTTGGCAACAAATGCCTAAATCGAATCAATCAATTCTTTGGCAAAATGCCTAAACAAAAAAATGCACAAAGCATACACACACTCATGCATTAAGCATACCCATTCAAAGCCCTTTTAAAAAGGCCTATCGAACTACGTTGACTTTGATCTTTCATTCAAACGGAAGTACGTAGGCACGTTCGGGATTTAACCCCGAGCGGCAAGTCGAAATCACTTAAACATTTTCATTGGTCAAATTGCATCCTTTACCCTGTAAAGCATTCATTCATTGGTTAGTTAATCAGCATGACATAGTCTCGGGATCCACCTCGGGTTCACAGATTGTGCCTTAAACATTGGGATAATTAATCTAGTAATTAGGGTAATTAAAATTGGATTCAACTTAGGGTTTTTCCTAGTTTACCCTAAAATAATTAAACAAGGTAGCGACTCTTACATTCACGTGCATTTCTGCCCTTAGTCACATGCATTTGTATGCCTAATATTTGGGGTAGGGGTTCACAAGTTTGATCCAATTCTTCTGAACCTCCTCATCTAGACCATCATACCATCTCCGATAGTCCTTGTGTAATGTTTGCGGGAATGCTCGCAAAACATCTTCCTCGTTGTACCGGTTCATCTGAGAGACTCAGAGAAATTCGGACAGGTGAGAACGGGGATCATTGTCTCCTTCGAATATAGTATGCTTGAATGTCTTAAATGAGGCAGAACTGGTTGGGTGCAAAACATACTCGGTTATATGAAAGTTGGTGACCGGGTCTTTTTCCTTTACTGCAGCCATTTTGTCAAATCTTTCTTTCAGCTCGGCAAGTTGCTTGAGCACATCATTCTCAACGAGGGTAGTGTTTCCCACAGAGGTTTGATTATCTGACACAGGATCTGGAATTTGCCTCTCTTCAACCACAGGTTGGCTGCTAGAAGCGAGAGCAGCTTGGTTTTGAGCCCTATCTTGAGCAAGAGCAGCGGCCACAATCTGAGCAATGGTTCTTATCTGAGCTTGAGAAAATCCGGGCTCATCCCCTATATCATCTGCCATTTCTATTGAATCTGAATCGGGCTCTAAATTCGATGAACTTGAATAGCTCACTAAACTGACCGGAATAAACTCGGGGATTGGGGATATTCTAACTAGACGCTAACTAGGACGTCGGTTCCAAGCTCTCGAAGTAGTTTCCCAGGAAGGATCAATTCTGACAAAAACATTTCTGAATTAAAGGGGGTCCTGCATGTATGCATGCAAAAATGAAAGCACATAGGATGAAAAATGCATTTCTAATATGCTAAGGCCAGCATGGAAATAAGATCTCGATTTCGACGACTGGACCAAAAATTCGATATGAATAATACGTCAATAACTTATTTTGTATTTGAACATTTCGGGCATTATCTGTCGTCGACCGTTCCTTTTGGATTTACGATTAACTATTTTCTCTCAAATCCCTAACTTTTGCCTCGGAATGAAAGAATTTCCAAGCGGGATTTTATCTTGTTATTATTTTTATTGTGTATTTGTATCCTTACTTTTTGCCTTGGAACATATGGCCCCAAGTAGGACTTTCATTTTATTTTGTTACAAAATTCTGTAATTTCTCACTTATTTTCAGATAATGCGAGAAATGTTAAGATACAAAGGAATCGCAACCCCCTTATATCTCCCTTTTCTTTTGGGTATTGATTCACTATAAGTGATTGCATAATATTATTCACAACGAATTGGAAGGCCAGTCTCGAGGCCAAGGTCAAATATCCATACCGAACATTAGCTCTTATTAGTGCATGGCTAAAAAGGAAAGTGTTACATGGTGCATGAATGTCACAACATATGTACAGTTTATGTCAAACAGGGGAATGGGAGTTGGGAAATGCATGCCTTCCAACCTTATTTCTCCCACACACGGATTCCATTAGTATAAAATTCCGACATCTGTTTCCTAGGAATTGGTCTAATCTCGACAACCAACAAGGAGTTTTGAGATTGATGCTATCAACTCTCAGAAATGAATGCGGCATAACAACAGCAAACAGAATCAGGTGCACCTTAGGGGAAGTAACTAAGGCTTTAACTATGTGCATTGGCTTTAGTCTTATTGGGCTGAACAAAGTCTGGGTTCTGCAAACAGGATTCAGGCTTTGTTGGGCCTACTCCTTTTGACGCGCCTTTAAGGTACTAGGCTTGCGGTTGGTAGTAATGTTAATTCTCGGATGGATGCACCTAAAACGTGAGGTTTAGGCTAGATCCACCGTCAAATTTAACACCAGTACCGAAGGGTGATATGGGTAGAATGAGGTGAGAAGCAAGGAATGCGGAATGAATGCAAAAATCCTAGAAAGAAAAGGAAAACAATTAAACATATACGGACGATTAAAAATTTTCCAACGGCTTTTCTAATCACTTTTTATTTAGAAATAATAGGCCTTTTTTTAGAGTCAATTCCTAATTGCAACCACTTGATTTATTAAAAATAACTGGGGATTCTTGGTTGCAAAATCCCCAGCAGAGTCGCCAATCTGTTTTCACCGAAATCCCAAACCCCGGAAGGATTCCGAAAAAAATCTTTTTATTGGTTTTTATTGTTTTGGAAAAAGGTGATAAAAATCTTTTTAGCTATGCGATGCCGATAAATTGGTCTTATAAAACATTTTTGAGTCGCCACCCATTTTTTCGGCAATGGGACCGTTTCCAATTTTATTTTATAAAAGTGACTTCGTTTTAAACCCAATTTAAGGCCGAATTATTTAGAGAAACTGGTCAGGCGTACCAAGTACGATTCTAGGTAAGGGAATTAGGTACGTCGGCCCGTTGGAAGCCGACGCCCGGAAAACCGGCCTCTTTTAACCTATGATTTCTAATTGATTTTATTTTGGAAAAGCCAAATTATTTAAACCCAACCCGAATGAATCAAACCGAGTTCCTATGTGGAAAATCAATTAATCATCCCAACTAGATACATTCATTGCATTCATCAAAAATTAATCATCACATCCATCATTCATCCATAATACATATCGAATAAAATTAAAAGACCCGCTCTTGCCTTATGGTTAAAGGCGGGCCACAAACCGAATTTAATAATATAATTAAAAAGAAGCAATAAATATTAATCTCCAAATCTCACGATCACAATAAATTAATTGATTCAGTTTGATTAAAACTTAATTTGCCCATTATTGGTCGTCTTCCGGATTAAGATTAAAAAAAATCTATTTAGTAACATGAAATTAAAACGAAATAAGGAAACTATTCTGAAATTTGAAGACAATTGCGTCACGCGGGTGTTCTACGAAGAACAGTCGCGTGGCGCATCTATCATTACTCGTTCTGGAACTTTAGAACAGTCGCGTCACGCGGGTGTTCTATGAAGAATAGTCGCGTGACGGAACTCTTGTTATTGCCCTGGAAATAGGAACAGTTGCGTCACGCAGCTATTCTATGAAGAACAGTCGCTTGACGGAACTCCTAGCTACGTGATGGAACTGTTCGTGACTTATTAAAATTCTCAGATATTTTTATTATTTATTCAAAACAAAATATTAAATACAAGTACACAAACAGGGTGGAAATTAAATACACGAACAGCTGCGTCACGCGGGTAGTCCAGTTCTAGGTTAAGGGCTTTTGGACATGAACAGTCGCGTCACGCAGCTACTACCTGCGTGACGCGGCTGCTCTGGTCCGCAACTACCTTTCAAACTACCTTTTTTACGTGTTTTTTATGTCAAAAGTGATTGAACACAACTCAGAAAAGTCCAACAGCGGGCAAAATTACGTTTTAACAATCACAAATCAACTAAACACTTATGAAAATGAGATTTTTAAGACACAAAACACTATAAATGAAAAAGAAGGGTTAGAATAGTTACCTAGCCCTCAGATTTGAGGATTGCATGTACTGAAATTAGTCTAGAGATGTTGTGTCACGATTCCAGAAATGTGGTTATCAAACAAACGTTTTCTTTTCTCTCTTTTTCTCTCTTTATCCTTTTTTTTTATTTTTCTTTTGATTTCAAAACCAAATGTATAATGGTTTGATCTTCCTCAAGTTTACTCACTTGAGTTCTTGGGGAAGAAAACCCTGGCCGTTTAATTAGAAATTTAGGTTAAAGCCTTAAAATCTTTTGAGCAAAATGAGAGAGAATGTCAAAAAGTCCCGTTTCAAGCATAAAATGATGTATTTATATGGTAGGGCAACAGAACAAGCTGCGTCACGCAGGTTATACCCGCGTAATGCAACCGTAAGCTGCGTGACAAAGCTTACTTTTCGTACAGTTGCCGCGTATCCATACAAACAGTGCAGACCGTTGCATGGGCGCACGCCAGAGGTGTCAGCCCCGTTAGAGCTGCGTGACGCAATTAAGAGTGCCGTCACGCAGGTAACAGCTGCGTGACGCAACCCTAACGCGGGTCAAACTCCTTTGGGCTGGTTTGATTCAACTCTTTGGTTTAAACACTTCTGGTTGATCGTGATTCTTTATCCCTTATCCTCATTATCATCACCGGGTTAGGCGGGGCATAAAATTACGCGTCAACACACTTTCAAAGTGAATTTTCTGACCTGCTGAAGCAAAAGAAGATTCAGCATCACAAGTCTTCACCCTATCGGCCACAAACAAATGGGGCTGTAGAGGCTGCAAACAAGGTTATAAAAGTCATTTTACAAAAGACAGTTCAAAAGCATAAAGCTTGGCACGAACAATTACCAAATGCCTTATGGGGATACAGGACTTCAATCAGAACGCCTACTGGGGCGACCCCGTATTCCTTAGTGTATGGTATGGAAGCAGTGTTGCCTATTGAGCTGGAAGTTCAGTCGGCGAGGATTATCCGCGAAAGCCAGATCAGCGAAGCAGATTGGGCTATGAATTATCATTTGCAACTCTTGGGTATGGATGAAAAACGATTGTAAGTGATCCACCAAACTCAAGTTTACCAGAGAAGAATGGCACAGCATTTTAATAAGAGGGTCAAAGACCGAAAACTGGAAGAAGGTTGTTTGGTCCTGAAGGAAATTAGACAGCCAATCATAGATCCACGTGGGAAGTTTCGTCCTCATTGGGCTAGACCTTATGTGTTGAAGAAAATACTGTCCGGCGGAGCCGTCATTTTGACTGATTTAGATGGTTTGGAATTCGCGAATCCATGTAATTTAGATCAGTTAAAAAGATATTTTGTATAATAAGCATTGCATAATGTAAAAAGAGCTAAATTAGACCTGATTCTCCTCGGAAAAAAGAAATTATGTATCGGAGATATGTAGGCAGCCCTCTTTGGGCGCGGTCTAAGCATTAATAAAAAAAAAAATCATTTCATATTTCATTCTTCTTTGCCAACAATAATAAAAAAGAAAAAAAAGTGAAAAAAAAGAGAAAAACCCGCTAAGTCGAAAACCCGAAAGGGCAGCTTAGGCAAAAGTCGGGGCCCGCTAAGTTGAAAACCTGAAAAGGGCGACTTAGGCAAAAATGGGTAGCTCGCTAAGTTGAAAACCCGAAAGGGCGGCATAGGCAAAAATTAGAGCTTGAATAAATAAAGTTGGAAAATGCTTGGAAAGCTTAAAAGTCAAATCTCATTCCAATTAAATGAAGTCAAACAGCCCGAAGTCAAGCAGAAAGCAATAGAGTCCAAAATAAATAAATAATGAAGTTTAAGTCCAAGTCCAAAAAAAACAAAACATACATCCAAAGCCAAAAAACATACATCCAAAAATCCAAAGTCAAAGTCCCAAACAAAAAAGCCAAAATAAGGGAAAAACAACAAAAGTCCAAAAGCCTATAAGAGTCTAGGTGTCCCGTCACCTCCGTGGGGCAACATCCTCCGAGTCATCCCTAGCCGCTAAACTCTCTCCAACCTCGCCTGTCCGAGGAGCCAACACAATCTCCTCATCAGTCCCAACCTCATTATCAGCGTCAACTTGAGCCCAACCCTCAAGTGTACTCAGCAGTGCGGTCCTCCTTGGCCTCTCAATTGGCCAAACAACGGCAATGAACCAGGTCCGATACTCAGGAGAAGTCTGAACACCGGCAGGATTAGGTAAAGGCCTAACCATGTGATGGTCTCTAACCCAAGCCCTAAGGACAGCTCGGGTAACACCCGAAGTGATGGCTGAATCAGCTGAAATGTCATCCATAATCGGAACAGTCTGGTCTATCCCCATCTGCCTCAAAACGCGCGAAGCGCAGTACCAAGTACAGTGTGTAAGGCCTAAAAGGTAAACCCGAGTATGGCAGAAGCTAACCTGGATAAAGCGGGTGATGCATACCAGGAAATGTACCACAGTACCTCATTTGGACCCAACTCAATCAACCATGAGGTCCATCCATCAGTAGACGGGTGAGTGATCAGGATCCTTCGCATACGATACTGAGAGGGGATGTAAGGCAGGAGAGTAGGAGCAGCAACCACTTGGAGGTGGTCCTTTAACCAAACCTGAGTAATGGATCCTTTCTATTACAAAGGAATGGACCAAAAGAAAGAAGAATAAATAAGAAAAAGGAAAAGGGGAAATACCTGGAGAATAGCCGGAGAGACTGTCCAGTCATCGAAGCCTAAAGCAGCTCTGTCAAGGCTCCTGATAGTCTCTGCCAGCACAATGCCGCTGATGCAGCCCATATCCTCCATCTGTCGAACCATGGGGCAGAGTCGCAAATCCCCAAAGCCTTGATCCTTGTTGAACAAGAAACCAGCTAATAAGCAGAAAACCAAGGCCCGCATTCTCAGCCTCATCCGGTCTGGGTCGTCTGAATGAACCTCTGAAAATTCGCCAATCAGGGGCAGCAGAATTGCTTTTTGGTCACCAATAATCATGGCCCTAGCTTGTGGCCGGCTGAACTGAAACAGGCTTTTAAACAACCGAACATACCCAATCTTGGCCTCATGCTTGACTAAAGGGGCATTGGGGTCGCACCCTATAATAGTGCAGAATTCCTCAAAAAGAGGGCACATCTCCTCCATCATGGCCCCGAACCGAAAAACGTTAGCCTCCGGGTCCCAAAGTCTAATGCAGGCCCGTAGAAAATCCCAGTCAATTACCACTCTCCTAAGAGTAACGATAGGAGAGAGACCGTACCTCCCTAAGTTGATCTTTCAACTTTGGAGAGACTCTTAGTCCAGCTGTGGTTATAAAAAGGGTTCATTTTTTGAGAAAGAAAAGAGAAGAAGGAAAAGAGAGAATGAGAGAAGAAACTGGCTGAAAACTATTTTTTCTAGCACGAATTTCGAGAAAGAATGAGAAGTCTGAAAAAAAAAATAACAAAAACAGTGTTTTTATAAGAAAAACGCGCCCGGAGGCAGCAGCCGCCGGTGACGGCGGCCACCGCCAAAAAAAAAAATTTTTTTTAAAAAAAAGGAAAGAAAAAAAAGAAGAAAGAAGAAGAAGAAGAAGAAGAAGAAGAAGAAGAAGAAGAAGAAAAAAAGAAGAAGAAGCCCGTTTTCTTACAAAACAAAATGGATGATCATGCATACATATGAAATTTTCAATACTAACCAAGTGCAGGTACAGTCAAAGTTCAGTACAGAAAATACAGGCAAAGCAAAAAGAAACAGGAAAAATCTAGCAATCATGGCATCAACGACGGGGCCTCCTCCTCCTCTGATCATCAAAGGCCCTCAGAGTCCAGGACGCAGAAAGTTCTTGCTGCATCCCGAGCATCAGCTCCATCATCTGAGTGACCAAGCCGCTTGGAACCTGGAAACCATACAAAAAAAAAAACAAACACAAGTCAATATCAAATCTCTTATGAATCCTTTTTGTGAGAGATTTATCAGTCTTTACCTCAGTGATGTCCTCGGGAGGAAGATCCAGGCGATCCACATTCTCCAGGGAGACCTCCCGAAAAGCTACAGTGTCGTCAGGTGTATAGTAGGAAATGCTGTAGGGAAGACGTAGGTTGGCCAGGCCTAGATGAAGTGGCCCGGTAGCCTCTAAAATGGCCCGAGGAGCCCTGGAAGGACCTGACAGGCGACTAGGCCCAGCCTGAGATGGGCCCTCAATCGGAGTGGAAGAAGAGGGATCGGTCGCAGGCCTCCTCCTTGGAGTCCTAGTCGAGGGACCCGAAGCCCGAGAAGAATGGGTGCCAAGCGGCTGGGAAGGTACCGATCTCTGAAAACCATCAAGCCGAAATCCAATAGGCTGCATCAAATAGATTCTGCAGAACTCGGCATAATCTCCCTCCAGGATGAACTCCACATGTGGAACACCGCCAGTATGAGCATCGGTGAGCGTCATCTGCTTACCCGCTCGCATGTCCTCGGGAGGGGAATAAGGGACAGAACGGCAGCCTCTTATCTGAAGGTTTACTCTCTCGCCCAAGTAATATCGTCTCAGGACAAGGTGCGACAAGACCACCCTCCGCCGAGACAAGGCATCCGACCGCTGGAAGTGGGGATCGGCCTGAATCCAACTCTGTAGACGGGCAGTCATCGGTCCCACCTCAACCTATGAAAGATGCAAATATGTTAATAAATCCTTTTTATTTAACATATGCAAGAATTACTAAGCACATACCTGCTCCAGAGTGCAAGTATCAAAAAAGGCTCTCAGATCCTTCAGCGATTTCTTGTGCCGAATGGTATGAAGGTTTGTTCGGTACCACCTCTAAGCCGAAGGTACCAGCCCTAATCCAAGATCAGCATGAATCAGCTCCGGGCGAGTATAAGGAAAGTACTCAAAAGCCCAAGTCTGCAAAACAGAAGCGAGAATCAGTGAGGAAAAATTCAAGAACGATAAACAGAAAAGCACAGAAAGGGAGAATGTTCTTTACATTACCTCCCAAAAGTAGTAGGTCCCGCTGAGCTTACAGTGGCCCCGACTCAGATCACACATATCATCATACATGCGGCTCAGAATAGCGCCGGCCCAGTCGTACTCCTCAAGATGGGCCAGGTTTTCCAAACTCTTCAAGATGGAAGGATTAAACTTCTCTTTCCTGTTGGACCAGAAGGTCGAAGCGAACAGTAGCAACAAAGTAAATCTGGCCACCTGAGTAGCCGTCAGCTCTCCCTGCCTGTATCTGGCATAAATGTCAGGGGCCTGGAGGGATAACCAGCATCTGGAAACACTCAAAACGAGAGTAGCAGAGCCTGGCCCGACGATCCGGGATAGGTCAATCCCTATCAGCTCAACCATCCGATCAGGAGAAACCTCAGTCCTCCAGTCATTATACAGTTCGACCGGCCGAATGCCAAAAGGGATCCCGGAGATCACCGAAAAATCAGTGGGGGTCATTGTCATCTCGCCCCAAGTAAAGTGGAAAGTATTGGTTGTGTCCCACCATCTCTCAGCCAAAGCGCCCAGTAATTCTTTGTGGCTGCTCCGACCCACGTCAAAATGCCTCAGGTAGCCCAGATGGGACGGACTAATAATCGCTCCAACTGGGTTGTTATGATCAAATATCTCAACCGAAATTTCGGCCACGGAGGTCTCACCCACATCCAATTTAATATGGGGGTCCTAAAAGGTAAAGTAATCTAAGAGTTATTCCTCGGTTCCTTACTAAGGATAATATCTTAGTTCTACCCTAGCATGCATACTAATAAAACAGTAAAATGCTAAAAATGATAAAAAAAAAGAGAAAAGTAAACTTACCCGGGCATAGATACCAGTCACGGAAGCGTGGGTGTCTGCGTCCGCTGTAAGATCGGTCTCTAGGGAAATTCCCAAAGACTCCAGAAAATCCTCGTCGCTGCTGTGGCTCGGTGAAGTCATGATGAGGAAGTTGAGAGAATTTGAGAGAACTCTTTGATTTGGAGAGTTTAGAATGAATGAAAAAGTGAAATTTTAAGCTATTTATAAGGAAATAGCTAAAAGGCGGGTCTTCTGGACGCGTCTGATTGTCGCCTTCAAAATTTGGTTTTCAGACAACCACCGACACCCATAAATCATTTTTTATGGTTGCCGGTGGGAGGCAACTATGAATACTCAAATTTTGAGGCTCCAAAAGCCTATTTTCCCGGACTGCAAACAGTCCGGCCGGACCGGAGGCCATTTTGGAAATTTACTGGAAGTATGCCAATATGGTACATGAAACGTCCGGAAAATTGCGAGGATCGCAGAACAGGTCCCGGAATATTTTTTGGAGGTACGGAACTCCTGAAAAAGCCATTTGAACAAAAAAATAGCAAGTCCGCCGGCCACGGCGGCGGCGGCTACCGCCGGGAGGGGCGGCGAGTGCTGCCGGCCACGGCGGCTGTCGCCGCCACGGCGGTAGCAGCCCCCCTCCAGCCCGATTTTTCTCTATAAATATAGCTCCGACACTTCGTTTTTACTCACTCAGTCTGTGTTGACGGACGCTCCTTCTTCCATACGCTCCTTGCGATTCTTTTACTGCTTTTCTGCATTTAGTATAGGCTTTCATTTTGCTGTTGTGATACTTGGTCACTTAAAATCGAATTAATTTTAATTAATATTCCCCTAATGAGGAGCTTAATCCGGAGTTTTCAAGCTGAAGCTAAGAAGCGGTTGCCGATTAACTCAGGTAATAACTAAACCCTGTCTATTTAATTTTAGCACTTCATGCATATTTCTCTTCTACTTCTAATTCTACAACCGCATTCACACCATCATCATCATTTTGGCAAATAAATTGCCTTAAGTGAATAAGTTTAGGCTAAGATGCCTAGTTAATCAATAATCGTGGTATTCATGCCAAACTCCGACAATATTGGCTAAAGCCTAGTTAATTAATAGCTATGGTATAATCGCCTTTATTTCGAACAGCCCGGCTTAAGTCCAATTAATCAATAATTGTGGTTAAAAGGCCTTAATTAAACACGCTTTTCTTGGCAATAAATTGCCTACATTGCAATTCAATTGATCACTTTTGGCAAACAAATTGCCTATAAGTAGATTAACTATTTTTAGCGACAAATCGCTTAAATCGAATTTTCAAAATGCCTTGAATTAATCAATCTTTTGGCTAAAAGCCTTAAATCACTCATTTTGGCGACAATCGCCCAATCAACACCTTTTGGCAAACAAATTGCCTAAATCAACTCATTTTAGCTAAAAGCCTTTAAATAATCAATTTTGGCGACAATCGCCTAAATCACATCAATTTTTGGTAACAAATTGCCTAAATCAATCTTTTTGGCTAAAAGCCTTAAATCAACAATTTTGGCAACAAACGCCTAATCAAATCAATCAATTCTTTGGCAAAATGCCTAAACAAAATGCACGAAGCATACACACACTCATGCATTAAGCATACCCATTCAAAGCCCTTTAAAAAAGGCCTATCGAACTACGTCGACTTTGATCTTCCATTCAAACGGAAGTACGTAGGCACGTTTGGGATTTAACCCCGAGCGGCAAGTCGAAATCACTTAAACATTTCATTGGTCCAATTACATCATTTACCTTGCAAAGCATTCGTTCATTGGTTAGTTAATCAGCATGACATAGTCTCGGGATCCACCTCGGGTTCGCAAACCATGCCTTAAACATTGGGATAATTAATCTAGTAATTAAGTTAATTAAACCTGGAGTCAACTTAGGGTTTTTTCCTAGTTTACCCTAAAATAATTAAACAAGGTGGCGACTCATACATTCACGTGCATTTCTGCCCTTGGTCATATGCATTATATGCCTATATATTCGGGGGAGGGGTTCACAAAAGGTAGAAAACCAAATATTTGTTACTTTCATATTTTTGGGTGTACATGCTTTATTTTAGATAACCAAAAAAAATCATCTTGCTAAATTTGATGCTAAAACTTATAAAGGAATTTTTCTAGGATATTCTAGTAATAGTAAAGCATATAGGGTGTTTAATGATAGTGTTAATTTTTATATTATTTTTATTGTAATTCTTTACTAAGATTTATATATTTTTTTTATTTATCTAAACTTGTTTTTATGTAATATTGTTATGTTTTTACCTAAAAGTTTCTTTAAAACATAACTCACTTGATTTTTGAGGAAAATTATAGGGTTTTGCATAAAAAGGACAAAAATGAGGCATAATCTTAATCAGCACGCTCAAGGGCGTGCTAATCAGCACGCCCGTGCCAATTGCAAAGCAAGATAGGCAGAGGAAGGACGCGCGCACGACCCAAACCGTGCTAGGACGCACGCCCGTGCCCGCGCTGGAGATGAAGTTTTAGCCCGTGCCGCTGAAGTACGCCCGTGCCATAGAAGCCTCCAGACTTCCAAAGGCGTGCACGCCCCAGACCGTGCCAGGATGCACGCCCGTGCCCGCATTAGAAGAAAAGATTTAGGCCGTGCAGCTAAAACACGGCCCGTGCTGAATCCTCCAAACTTCTAGGGCCTGGCACGCCCCAGTCCGTGACAAGGTGCACGCCCGTGCCAAGCAAGAAATCCTAAATTTAGTCAAAAGTTGCCAACCAACTTCCACCAATTTATGGAGCAAATCTTGGACAACTTTCCTCACATGCT
Organism: Jatropha curcas; assembly: GCF_041381405.1. Classification (NCBI taxonomy): domain Eukaryota; kingdom Viridiplantae; phylum Streptophyta; class Magnoliopsida; order Malpighiales; family Euphorbiaceae; genus Jatropha; species Jatropha curcas. The sequence goes on along the minus strand of NC_143154.1, from coordinate 12,718,921 downwards.
AACCAAGATCAACTCTATGCACAAGGGTGAGTCATGATTAAAGAAAATGGAGACCAAAAAGAGAGCTTTACAACCTAACAAAAGAAGACTTTGATCATTAAACCATTGGAATCTTATATCAAAGAAGTCTATATAAAGAAGAGTAGAGTTCATCTTAAGGCATCCATTCCATCCCACACATTACACTCCACCCCTTCTTTCTCTCATAACTTTGTATATATTTTGTTAGAAGTTAAGTTGTGCAAAGTTTCAAGGAAGCCATCCAAGCAACCTATCACTAGTTCTTATTCCTAAACTCTTAATCTTGTTTATTTCTTTCATTATCTTTATTGATTATGGAATATTTATCAAGTATTGTTGATTTTTATTTAAGTACTATGTGTAACTAAACTCTTATACTAGGGGGTTTGATGTAGCTTAATCTCTTTTCCAATTTATGCAATTAGATTTATTTTTCCTTATTCAAGTTATGATTTATTAATGAACTTAATGCTTCTAGGCAAAATTTTCCCCTAGATTGAATTATTTCAATTATCACAATCGGAAGAAGGATCTTTGATATGAAAAGAGTTAATAAAACACATGAGAATAATAACTTGATGCGGTAGCTATATGGTTTGACTCATGGGGGGGTTTTTACGATTTATCAAGCTTAAATTGTAAATTCTTAAACAACTACATAGCTTAATGATTTAATTCATATTTGGTTACGCTATGGGAAGATAGGTAATTAAATGGAATTAAAATAGCTAGCAATACATCGGAAGAGCTTGTTAGTGAATTCAGAGTTGTTTCCCCTACTTGAATAATTAAATTGATTAATGAAATAATGAAATAAATTGGAAAGAATTAAAGTGAAATCAAAACCCCTAGTAGTTTCAACCCCTTGATTCCTTTTAATCAACTTTTGTTTACTTGACTTTTGTTTATTCTACATTTATACAACAATTCTCTTAATTATCGTTTAAGTAATAACAAGATAACACAATTTTGATACTTGGATTACAATCCTCATGGGAACGATATCTTACTCATTCATATATCACTTGTAGCAATTCGTACACTTGCGAAACATAGATGTCATTTAATAAGAAAACTCTAGTTGTAGAAGAATCTATTCATGTTGTGTTTGATGAATCTGACTCTACTTCTAGAAGTTTAGAAAATGATGATGTTGTAGATTCTAATCACGAAAAGCAGAATGAGCAATCATAACAACTAGAACAGCCAAAAAATGAGCAGAATCTTGATAATCTAGCTGAACCAGAAGATGAACATGAAGATCAAAATGCAACTAAAAGTCAAATGCTGGAGACATCATCCACAGGAAGACATCATAGATAATCCTTTAGAAAGGATGATGACTAGAGCTCAATATAAGAGATATTTTGGAAATGTTGCTTTCGTTTCTCAAATAGAACCTAAAAAGTTAGAAGATGCTCAAAATGATGAAAATTGGATTCTTGCTATGCAAGAAGAGCTAAATCAATTTGAGATAAACCAAGTTTGGAAACTTGTTTCTAAACCTAAAAACCATTTTGTTATTGGAACAAAATGGGTGTTTAGAAATAAGCTTGATGAACAAGGTAATGTTGTGAGAAAGAAAGCAAGGTTAGTGGCTCAAGAGTACAACCAAGAGGAAGGCATCGATTTTGATGAGACCTTTACTCCAGTTGCAAGACTTGAGGCCATTAGAATGCTTTGTGCATTAGAATGCTTTGTGAAAAGTGCTTTTCTAAATGGCTTTCTAAATGAAGAAGTGTATGTGGAACAACCTCCTGGTTTTGAAGTACATGATAAACCAAATCATGTTTACAAACTTACTAAAGCTCATTATGGTTTGAAATAAGCTCCTAGAGCTTGGTATGAAAGATTAAGTAAGTTTTTATTAGAAAATGATTTTTCTAGAGGAAAGGTTGATACAACACTGTGTGAATACTCAAATTTTGAGGCTCGAAAAGCCTGTTTTCCGGGACTGCAAACAGTCCGGCCGGACCGGAGGCCATTTTGGACATTTACCGGAAGTATGCCAATATGGTACTTGAAACGTTCGGAAAATTGCGAGGATCGTAGAACTGGTCCCGGAATATTTTTTGGAGGTACGGAACTCCCGAAAAAGCCATTTGAACAAAAAAAAATAGTGAGTCCGCCGACCTCGGCGGCGGCGGCGGTCGGCCACGGCGGCAGCTGCCGCCCTCCAGCCCATTTTTTTCCTATAAATACAGACCCGGGCACTCAGTTTTACTCACTCAATCTGTGTTGACGGATGCTCCTTCTCCCCTATGCTTCTTGCGATTCTTTTACTGCCTTTCTGCATTTAGTATAGGCTTTTATTATTCTGCTGTTGTGATACTTGGTCACTTAAATTAAATTAATTTTAATTAATATTCCCCAAACGAGGAGCTTAATCTGGAATTTTCAAGCTGAAGCTAAGAAGCGGCCGCCAATTAACTCAGGTAATAACGAAACCCTGACTATTTAATTTTAGCATTTCATGCATATTTCTCTTCTACTCCTAATTCTACAACTACATTCACACCACCATAATCATTTTGGCAGCAAACTGTCTAAGTAAATAAGTTTAGGCTAAAATGCCCGGTTAATCAATAATCGTGGTATTGATGCCAAACTCCGACAATAGTGGCTAAAGCCTAGTTAATTAATAGCTATGGTATAATCGCCTTTATTTCGAACAGTCCGTCTTAAGTCCAATTAATCAATAATTGTGGCTAAATGGCCTCAATCAAACACGTTTTTTTTGGCAATAAATTGCCTATATTGCAATTCAATTGATCACTTTTGGCAAACAAATTGCCTATAAGTAGATTAACCATTTTTAGCGACAAATCGCTTAAAACAAAGTCTTGGCAAAATGCCTTGAATTAATCAATCTTTTGGCTAAAAGCCTTAAATCACTCTTTTTGGGAAACAAATTGCCTAAATCAACTCAATTTGGCTAAAAGCCTTCAAAAAAAATTTTGGCGACAATCGCCTAAATCACATCAATTTTTGGCAACAAATTGCCTAAATCAATCTTTTTGGCTAAAAGCCTTAAATCAACGCTTTTGGCAACAAAGGCCTAAAACAGAAAATCAATCGATTCTTTGGCAAAATGCCTAAACAAAATGCACAAAGCATACACACACTCATGCATTAAGCATACCCATTCAAAGCCCTTTTAAAAAGGCCTATCGAACTACGTCGACTTTGATCTTCCATTCAAACGGAAGTACGTAGGCACGTTTGGGATTTAACCCCGAGCGGCAAGTCGAAATCACTTAAACATTTCATTGGTCCAATTACATCATTTACCCTGCAAAGCATTCATTCACTTAGGTTAGTTGATCAGCATGACATGGTCTCGGTATCCACCTCGGGTTCGCAAACTATGCCTTAAACATTGGGATAATTAATCTAGTAAGTAGGTTAATTAAAATTGGAGTCAACTTAGGTTTTTTCCTAGTTTACCCTAAAATAATTAAACAAGGTGGCAACTCACATATCCTCGGGTTCGCAAACTATGCCTTAAACATTGGGATAATTAATCTAGTAAGTACGTTAATTAAAATTGGAGTCAACTTAGGGTTTTTCTCTAGTTTACCCTAAAATAATTAAACAAGGTGGCGACTCACACATTCACGTGCATTTTTGCCCTTAGTCATTGTGAATACTCAAATTTTGAGGCTCGAAGAGCCAATTTTCCCGGACGCTGCGGTGGCGGCCGCCCTTAAAGGCGGCGGCAGCCGCCGGCGACAGCGGCTGCAGTCGCCTGTGAATACCCAAATTTTGAGGCTCGAAGAGCCAATTTTCCCGGACTGCAAACAGTCCGACCGGACCAAAGTCCATTTTGGAAGTTCACCGAAAGTATGCCAATATGGTACTTGAAATGTCCGGGACGTCGCAAGGATCGCGAAACTGGTCCCGGAATATTTTTTGGAGGTCCGGAACTCCCGAAAAAGCCTCCGGAACGAGAAAAAAAGCACACGGGTCGATGTGCCCGCCCTCAGGGGAGGGCACGCCCGCCCCCATGGGGTAGGCACGCCCGCCCCCCAGGGAGGGCCAGCCCACCCTCAAGGGCGGTCCAGCCCGCCCTCAAGGACGGGCACAACCGCCCTACTGGGGCGGGCACGCCCGCCTCCTCGAGGGGCAGGCACGCCCACCCCCCTGAGGCGGGCACGCCCGCCCTCGGGTCTCCTTTTTTCCTATAAAATTGGCCCCGGGGCCTCCGTTTTGAGACACTCAGTCTGTGTTGACGGACGCTCCTTCTCCCTCACGCTCTTTGCGATTCTTTACTGCTTTTTTGCATTTTTATTCAGCTTTATTATTTTCTCGTTTCGTTGTCTGGTCATTTAAAATCAAATTAATTAATATTCCCTTAACGAGGAGCTTAACCTGGAGTTAAGAAGTGGACGTCGATTAAATCAGGTACGCAAATTAAATTCTGCCTATTTAATTTTAGCACTTCATGCATGCTTCTCTTCTACTCCTAATAATTCTACAATTGCATAAAAGCATTCACGTCAATCATTAGGCAAATAAACTGCCTCAATCAAATATGATTAAGCTTAAATACCCGGTTAATTAATAATCGTGGTATTAATGCTAAATCCGACAATATTGGCTAAAAAGCCTAGTTAATTAATAACTACAGTTTAATTGCCTTTATTTCGAACAGTCCGGCTTAAGTCCAATTAATCAATAATTGTGGCTAAAAAGCCTTAATCAATCGCGTTTTGGCAACAAATTGCCTACAATTAAATCAACCACATTTTGGCAACAAATTGCCCACGGTTCAATCAATTTTTGGCAAACAAATTGCCTATAAATTAGATTAACCACTTTTTAGTGACAAATCGCTTAAATCAGAAGCTTTGGCAAAATGCCTTAGAATTAATCAATCTTTTGGCTAAAAGCCTTCAAACAATCATTTTGGCGATAACCGCCTAAATCACATCAACTTTTGGCAAAAATTACCTAAATCAATTCATTTTGGCTAAAAGCCTTAAATCAGTCATTTTGGCGACAAACGCCCGAATAATCACTTTTGGCAAACAAATTGCCTAAATTTTTTGGCTAAACGCCTTCCAATACCAACTTTTGGCACAAATGCCTTAATCACTTTGGCGACAAATCGCCTAACCAATTTTTGGCAATAAATTGCCTAAATCACATCAATTTTTGGCAACAATTGCCTAAATCAATCTTTTTGGCTAAAAGCCATTAAAATCAACATTTTTGGCATCAAATGCCTAAAAATCAATCAAGTCTTTGGCAAAATGCCTAAACAAAATGCACGAATCATACACACACTCATGCATAAAGCATCCCCATTCAAAGCCCTCTAAAAGAGGCCTATCGAACTACGTAGACTTTGATCTTCCATTCAAACGGAAGTACGTAGGCACGTTTGGGATTTAACCCTGAGCGGCAAGTCAAAATCGCATAAACATTTTAATTGGTCCAATCACATTAATCACCCTGCAAAGCATTCATTCATGGTTAGTTTATCAGCATGACATAGTCTCGGGATCCATCTCGGGTTTGCATACCATGCCTTAGACATTGGGATAATTAATCTAGTAACTAGGTTAATTAAAATCGGAGTCACTTAGGGTTTTTCCTAGTTTACCCTAAAATAATTAAACAAGGTGGCGACTCATACATTCACGTGCATTTCTGCCCTTAGTCACATGCATTCATATGCCATGATGTTTGGGGAGGGGTTCACAGTTTGGCGACTTCACTGGGGAATTATGTAATCATTTTGCATAAAGTGGACTACAATTGTTGTGTAAACTAATCCGCCCTTCTTTAGGGTATTATTTACTATGCTTTGTTTTGCAGGGTACCCCAACAAAAAAAAAATCCAGTATTCTTTCTTTAAGAATACGGGATAAGGAGAATTTGAACTTGATTGTACAACTAAATTAAAACATTTTTAATTTGTTGATTTATTTGCACGATTGAGAATCATTTTCTCCATTGCATAAAAAAATGAATTTCAAATGAATTTCTTCTCTCTCTGTTCAAACTTCTGAGTCTGGATAGCAAGTAGCGCTGATCGGCAGGTCTCTTTGATTATGTCGACGGACAGCCAAAGCGTCCTCCCTGTTACCGCAAACCATCCCTAATCCTTTTGGGGATGGCCCATGAGTGTGCGTACCGTTGGACCCACGCGAAACTCTTTGTTTCACATGTGATTAGGTATATCCATGCTCAAGGTTCAAGGGTCCCTTAATAAGCCAATTCTCTATTTGTGTCATTGCCTATAGAACCTATCCTTTAGGACTGTATGCACCCAATGATGCTGAATCATTCCATTAAAATGAATTGTGTTGTGATGTTGTGCGCATTCACGCATTCATCCCATACTTCACAAAAAAAAAAAACATTCCATTTGAAAGCTGGAAAATTACATTTTGGTCCCTGAGACCTGCAAAATTACATTTTGGCCATAAAGGCCCAAAAATTCTAAATTTGGCCCCAAAGGCCCAAAAATTCTCAATTTGGCTACAATGGCCCAGTAGTTCACATTTTGGCCCCTAAGGCCCAAAAATTTCCAATTTGGCCACAGAGGCCCAAAAATTTCCAATTTGGTCACAGATGCCCAAAAATTCTCAATTTGGCCCCAGAGGCCCAAGAATACCCATTTTGGCCCCAAAGGCCCCAAAAATTCACATCTTGGCCCCTAAGGCCCTAAAATTCACATCTTGGCCCCAAAGGCCCAAAAATTTCCAATTTGGCCACAAAGGCCTGAGAATTCCCAATTTGGCCTCAAAGGCTCAAAAACTCACATGTTGGCCTCAAAGGCCCAAAAACTCACATGTTGGCCTCAAAGGCCCAAAAATTCACATGTTGGCCTCAAAGGCCCAAAAATTCACATTTTGGCCCAAAAAAAAAAAATTCTTTGAGAACTTAGGGCCTTTCGAAAAGTCGAGGTGTCTAGCCCTACCTTACATATCACATCCCATTGGGTCCTATCCTAGGTGTCCTACCCTACCAACGCTACCCTACATTGTTTGGTCATACCACCCCACATCACAAGGGTCAAGTCCAAATACCTTACCCATACACTACCCTACCGCACACTATCTCACATACCCTATGGAAACGCCTTATATAGGATAGTCTAATCGTTTTGACTATGTCCTTTTACAGGTACCCTTCCAAAGACCACCTGTACCCGAAACACCAACTGAGCTCTCACCCACAAGTCCAACAACCCCGATTGCACCAATGGCATCACTGTCTGACATCCAAAATCTCATAGAACAACTGGAGGCCAGAATGGAGGCTAGAATGAATAAGGCATTAGCTGCCCAGAGGACTGCACTAATAGCTGAACTAGGTAGTGGTAATGGAAATGGGGCTTCAGCTGGGGGAAGTGGACCTGCTACCTCCAATCAAGGACCTGGTGCTGAACCGACAAACCTTACCCTTAACCTGGATGACATGCCCTCCAGAACTGCTTCTGAGCTGGAAGCTCAGAAAATGAGAGAGAAGCTGGAATTGTTGGAAAGGTCTATTACTGCCCTTAAGACACACAAGGAAGTGGTGGACATGGACTCCTTGTCCTTGTTCCTGTGAATACTCAAATTTTGAGGCTCAGGGGAATAACATGGTATGTGAAACTCTTTAAATGGAGGAAAGCACGCCTGCTACAGTACCGTGCCATTTGTTTTGACTTTGCTACAGCAACTGTGCAAACTGTCCGACCGGACCGGAGGCCATTTTGGACATTTACTCGAAGTATGCCAATATGGTACTTAAAACGTCCGGAATGTCGCAACGATCACGGAACAGGTCCCGGAATATTTTTCGGAGACCCGGAACTCCCGAAAACTCCTCCGGAGTGAAAAAGCCCAAGTAACCGCGGCCCCTGCCGCCGGACCGCCGGTGGCAGGTGCGGCACCTACCGCCGGACCGCCGCCGGCACCTGCCACCGGCGACCCGTTTTGGCCTATAAAATGGCCTCTCCCCCTTCATTTTTGAGACCCCTGTCTGTGTTGACGGACGATCTTCCTCCCTCCCACGCTCCTTGCGATTTCTTTACCGCTTTTTGCATTTAATTTAATTTTTATTGCATTTTTATTGTGATACTTGGTCACTAAAATTAAACAAAATAAAATTAATTAATATTTCCTAAACGAGGAGCTTAATCTGGAGCTAAGAAGCGGCCGTCGATTAAATCAGGTACACAAACGAAACTCTGCTCATTTAATTTTAGCACTTCATGCATATTTCTCTTCTACTCTTAATAATTCTACAACCGCATAAATGCATTCACGTCATCATTTAGACAAATAAACTGTCTTAATTAAACACGATTAAGCTTAAATGTCCGGTTAATTAATAACCGTGGTATTAAAGCTTAAATCCGACAATATTGGCTAAAATGCCTAGTTAATTAATAACTACGGTGTAATTGCCTTTATTTCGAACACTTCGCCTAAAGGTCCGATTAATCGATAATTGTGGCTAACGGCCTCGTTCAATCACATTTTTGGCAACAAATTGCCTATGTTTAATCAATTAATTTCGGCAACTAATTGCCTACGATCTAAATCATTTTTCTCAACAAACAAATTGCCTAATTTTGGCCAAAGGCCTTAAAATCAATCATTTTTGGCGACAATCGCCCAATCACATCATTTTGGCAAATTAATTGCCTAAATCAAAACATTTTGGCCAAAGGCCTTAAAATCAATCTCTTCGACGACAATTGCCTAAATCAAAATCATTTTGGCTAAAAGCCATTAAAATCAACATTTTTGGCAACATGCCTAAAAATCAATCAATCTTTGGCAAAATGCCTAAACAAAATGCACAAAGCATACACACACTCATGCACAAAGCATACACACTTATGCACAAAGCATACACACACTCATGCACAAAGCATACACACTCATGCACAAAGCATACACACACTCATGCACAAAGCATACACACTCATGCACAAAGCATACACACACATGCACGAAGCATACACACACTCATGCATTAAGCATACACCTTCAAAGCCCTTCAAAGAAGGCATATCGAACTACGTTGACTTTGATCTTCCATTCAAACAGAAGTACGTAGGCACGTTAGGGATTTAACCCCGAGCGGCAAGTCGAAATCATCGAAATCATCAAAATCACTCAAACATTTCATTAATCCATCATTCACCTTGCAAAACATTCATTCATCGGTTAGTTTATCAGCATGACATAGTCTCGGGATCCACCTCGGGTTTGCAGACTGTGCCTTAAACATTGGGATAATTAATCTAGTAACTAGGTTAATTAAAATTGGAGTCACTCAGGGTTTTTTCCTAGTTTACCCTTAAATAATTAAACAAGGTGGCGACTCACACACATCCATATGCATATGATATTCGGGGTAGGGGTTCACAGTTCCCTGAAGCAAGATTACCTACAAAATTCAAGATGCCTAACATGGACAAGTTTGACGGAACCACTTGTCCCAAAATGCACCTGAAAATGTATGTGGGTGCCCTCAAACCGTTTGGCCTGAACAGCGAGCTCCTTGCTCAGTTGTTTCAGTAATCTTTGACTGGTGCTGCATTAAGATGGTTTGTGAGCTTAGATCGTGCCAAAATGAAGAATTGGGAGGACATATGCAATGCTTTCAACACGCAGTACCATTATAATATCGAAGTGGATGTTACCCGGAGGGAGCTGGAAACCACCAAACAAAAGAACAATGAACCCTTTTCCTCGTTCCTTATGAGGTGGAGGGCCAAGGCCGCCCAAATGATCAACCGGCCTTCAGAACAAGAACAGGTAGACATAATCATCAAGAATCTACTGCCTGTCTACCAGTCACAGCTTCAAACACAGTACTTGCCTACGTTCCAATCGCTCATTGTGACTGCAACTAAGGTGGAAGACTTAATCCAGTTGGGTCAACTCAAAGAAGACTCATACAAGAAGCAGAATCATGCTGGACTTTGAAAAACCGCCTACAAGACCTGGTTGACAATGGGACCATCATCCCCAAGAGCAAGCTGAACATCAACCAATCCCTTGCCTAACCATAGGATTAATGCAAAAAAAAATTTTGCCGAACATGAATCGTTCGATCCTTTTGAACTTTTCTTGGAAATGAATGAAGTTTGTGTCTGAGAAGGTTGAGATCAAGCCTCCAAAAGAACAAAGGAATTGTTCAAGACCAACAACAACATGTCCAATCGATTGAAGCATCGAGAAGAACAAAGTCACTACAGTCAATCCAATCCTAGTCCATCACAGTCCACCTAGAGTCTATCTTTTAGGGTCTAGTTTCTTTTCAAGTCTTCATTCAATTCAAATTTGTAAATCTAAGTGTCTTTTGTACACAAATTTTGTCTTATCAATAAAAAGGGATCAGTTTACGTTCCAATCATGTTTATACTCTTTTCCTATCCTTCCTGTGAAAGCATAAAAAAAAAATCGAAAAAAAAATAATAATAAAATTTTTTTTAAGAAAATGATGATAAAAAAAAGATAATAAAAATTGGCAAAGAAAAATGCATTCATTTGCTCTGCATCAATCAAGGCTGGGGGCATCCTAAGAAGCACCATCAAAGGGGAAGTTTTGAAGGGTAATCATGGAAAGGATCCAGCAAAGGGTGCTCAAAACTTCCAACAGTACCGAGGCAAAGCCGATTGAAGGGGTTAGGGCCAGAATGGTTTCTCCGAAAACCCAGGAATGGAAGATGCTCCGACAGAGAGGTGTCTGAATTTTGAGCTTAAAAGCGACAGAATAAAGAAGTTATGTTTGGAATTGGGTTGGGTCTGCACGAAGTCGCAATGCTATCCATACACTACTCAAGTCATCTCAGAATCAAGTTGCCTCGAAATTCTTTATGGAGAGGCTGCTTCTAAGCAAGCAAAAGGAAAAACGGGACAAAAGGAACCCCTGGTCAAAAGGAAGCAAACAAGCAAAAGAAAAAATGGGTCAAAAGGAACTTCTGCACAAAAGAAAGAAATCAAGGACAAAGCTACAGGAAATCAAGTTGTCAAAAAACGGGTCAACTGCAAGCTCTCCGTTAAATTCAAGCCCATCAAGGGTAGATGACAAATCATTTCAGCCATAAGGACAAAGACCAAGCGGCTGCTCACATTTTGAAAAAGCAAGTTAAAAGGAGCAGTCATTTCCACAAATTGGATGACAACAAACACCTTGAAAATCAAGCGCCAGGCATGGCACAAGTACAAGTGTCCTTATAAACAAGGATCATTTCTCAAAACAAGGAAAAGGAAGAGTCTCCTCAAAATTCCTTATGGAGAGGAGAACCATTGTGGAAATAAGTTTCAAATTCAGAGGAAGATAAAGTTCAAGAAAAGGAATCAAATTAACCTCAAGAATTCAAACATGGCAAAGCCACAAACTCAAAGCATAAAAGCTTCTTCAACACTCAAGCCACTCAAGTTACCACCACAATGTGGGTATTCAAAACTCTTTGTGGTGAATACAAGTCATATTTCAGTCAACCAGTGGTAAAACCACTACAACAACAAAGTCAGATTCGCTTAGGGTCATCACTATCATACGAGCTCGAGTCAATAAGTTGATTCAATATCATCAAAGTCGGGAATGAATCCCGTAAAGACATCAAGCCGCGAAGAAATCAAGTCAGAAATGAATTCTGCATCAACATCAAGTCGGGAAGGAATCCCGCAAAGACATCTAGTCGGGAATGAATCCCGTAAAGACATCAAGCCGAGAAGAAATCCCGCGAAGAAATCAAGTCAGAAATGAATTCTGCATCAACATCAAGTCGGGAAGGAATCCCGTAAAGACATCTAGTCGGGAATGAATCCCGTAAAGACATCAAGCCGGGAAGAAATCCCGCGAAGAAATCAAGTCAGAAATGAATTCTGCATCAACATGAAGTCGGGAAGGAATCCCGCAAAGACATCAAGCCAGGAAGAAATCCTGCGAAGAAATCAAGTCAGAAATGAATTCTGTATTAATATAAAGTCGAGAAGGAATCCCGAAGAAATCAAATCGGAAATGAATTCCACAATCAGCATTAAGGAGAAATTGAATTTTGCCCCAACAGCAAGTCGGAAATAAATTTCGCACCAAGACGAAAAGGAATTCCGCGCTAACATCAAGTCGAAGATGAATTCCGCACCAGCCGAGCACGAAGTTCGCATCCCGGAAGGAACTACGAAAGACCTGATTCTCCCCATCCCCCGAAGAGTTCTTGGAGATACGTAGGCAGCCACAAAGGCGCGGTCACAAACATAAGTCTGCATCATAAAAAGCATTTTCTCTTTGCCAATATAAAAAATAAAAATAATAAAAAAAAGAGAAGAAAAGAAAAATAAAAGCTGGAGTTGAAAACCCAAAAGGGCGGCTTCAGGCAAGAATTGAGCCCGCTAGGCTGAAAACCCGAAAGGGCGGTCTAGGCAAAAGTTAGGGCAAAGAGCCTGCTAGAGTCGAAAACCCGAAAGGGCGGCTACTAGGCAAAAGTTAAGGCAAAAAGAAAAAAAAAGTGCTTTCAAAGGTCTCCTTGGGAGTATATAAATCATTTTTTTTCCAGGAATCACTGAGTTCCTTCGAGTCAAAATTCATTACAAGAAAAATTTGAGTCTCTAAATCGAGTCTCCAATGAGTCTCTAAAATCAAGTCTCCATCACCAGTGGTCATTCCACAACGAGTCACAAAAATCGAGTCATTCTCAAAAGTTCGTTTTGAAAGCGTCACTCTTTGAGTCATTCCTAAAAAAAAAAAAAGAGAGAGAAGAAAATGTCAATTCAATCACCGGGGTTTCCAAAACAACCCTAAAAAATGTCAAACATAATCATTGAGAGGTAATTCTTTAATACCTCGTCTCCACTCGGACCATCGTTTCTTCGATCCTTTCAGATAAGCGATGTCATCCACATCGTCCGTTTCCTCCAGTCACATAAGTGGCTTTGTTCTTTTTGATTCCTCAATCGATTGGACAAGTACAACACCAATGTCTTGAAGTATTCCATGGTCAGCACCATTCTGGGGGCAAGAAGTGATAAGAACCTTCACCATTCTCCCATCACAGAAGTAATCATGGAATTTTTAGTCTTTCATTAAGAAGAAATTCTATTTCAGCTAATAAGGGCATCAATTCTCTCAAGCAGGGGGCAAAATCCTCCAAGTCGGATTCAGGGGCAAGTGTTATAAAAAAAATACACAACCCAGGGTGAAACCCAACCATCGTCAATCTCTTTTACACAAACCCAGGGTAGAACCCGGTTAATGGTTAACCTTTTGTTTTACATAAAACCTAGGGTGAAACCCTAACCAATAACCAACCATTTTTCATCCAAAACCAAGCCATTTGATCATTTCGACTTTAGGTGGACCCTTGGTTCTCAAAGAAAAAAATAAAAATAAAACAAATCTCTTTTCAAGCCCTCATTAAGAGGCAAAATCTCTTTTCAAGCCCTCATTAAGAGGCAAAATCTCTTTTCAAGTCCTCTAAGAGGCAAAATCTCTTTTCAAGCCCTCATTAAGAGGCAAAACATCTTTTCAAGCCCTCATTAAGAGGCAACACATCTTTTCAAATCCTCTAAGAGACAAAACTTCTTTTTGAGTCCTCAAAGAGGCAAAAACATCTTTAAGTTACAAACATAAATCCATGCGTTTGATCATTTCATTTCAAAGAAAAAGACCACGGCGGGGTTTCCTCCCCTGCCCATCCTCAAAATTTGCTCCTTCAACCATTGGCTCTCATAAATCATTTTTATGATAGCCAGTGGGGGGCAACTGTGAATACTCAAATTTTGAGGCTCGAAGAGCCAATTTTCCCAGATGAGGGCTGCCCTTAAAGGCGGCGGCAGCCGCCGGCGACAGTGGCTGTAGTCGCCTGTGAATACCCAAATTTTGAGGCTCGAAGAGCCAATTTTCCCGGATTGCAAACAGTCCGACCGGACCAAAGGCCATTTTGGAAGTTCACCGAAAGTATGCCAATATGGTACTTGAAACGTCCAGGACGTCGTAAGGATCGCGGAACTGGTCCCGGAATATTTTTTGGAGGTCCGGAACTCCCGAAAAAGCCTCCGGAATGAGAAAAAAAGCACACGGGTCGATGTGCCCGCCCTCAGGGGTGGGCACGCCCGCCCCCATGGGGCAGGCACGCCCGCCCCCCCAGGGCGGGCCAGCCCACCCTCAAGGGCGGGCATGCCCGCCTCCTCGAGGGGCAGGCACGCCCGCCCCCCTGAGGCGGGCACGCCCTCCCTCAAGGCGGGCACGCCCGCCCTCGGGTCTCCTTTTTTCCTATAAAATTGGCCCCGGGGCCTCCGTTTTGAGACACTCAGTCTGTGTTGACGGACGCTCCTTCTCCCTCATGCTCTTTGCGATTCTTTACTGCTTTTTTGCATTTTTATTCAGCTTTATTATTTTCTCGTTTCGTTGTCTGGTCATTTAAAATCAAATTAATTAATATTCCCTTAACGAGGAGCTTAACCTGGAGTTAAGAAGTGGCCGTCGATTAAATCAGGTACGCAAATTAAATTTTGCCTATTTAATTTTAGCACTTCATGCATGCTTCTCTTCTACTCCTAATAATTCTACAATTGCATAAAAGCATTCACGTCAATCATTAGGCAAATAAACTGCCTCAATCAAATATGATTAAGCTTAAATACCCGGTTAATTAATAATCATGGTATTAATGCTAAATCCGACAATATTGGCTAAAAAGCCTAGTTAATTAATAACTACAGTTTAATTGCCTTTATTTCGAACAGTCCGGCTTAAGTCCAATTAATCAATAATTGTGGCTAAAAAGCCTTAATCAATCACGTTTTGGCAACAAATTGCCTACAATTAAATCAACCACATTTTGGCAACAAATTGCCCACGTTTCAATCAATTTTTGGTAAACAAATTGCCTATAAATTAGATTAACCACTTTTTAGTGACAAATCGCTTAAATCAGAAGCTTTGGCAACATGCCTTAGAATTAATCAATCTTTTGGCTAAAAGCCTTCAAACAATCATTTTGGCGATAACCGCCTAAATCACATCAAATTTTGGCAAAAATTGCCTAAATCAATTCATTTTGGCTAAAAGCCTTAAATCAGTCATTTTGGCGACAAACGCCCGAATAATCACTTTTGGCAAACAAATTGCCTAAATCTTTTGGCTAAACGCCTTCCAATACCAACTTTTGGCACAAATGCCTTAATCACTTTGGCGACAATTCGCCTAACCAATTTTTGGCAATAAATTGCCTAAATCACATCAATTTTTGGCAACAATTGCCTAAATCAATCTTTTTGGCTAAAAGCCATTAAAATCAACATTTTTGGCATCAAATGCCTAAAAATCAATCAAGTCTTTGGCAAAATGCCTAAACAAAATGCACGAAGCATACACACAGTCATGCATAAAGCATCCCCATTCAAAGCCCTCTAAAAGAGGCCTATCGAACTACGTAGACTTTGATCTTCCATTCAAACGGAAGTACGTAGGCACGTTTGGGATTTAACCCTGAGCGACAAGTCAAAATCGGATAAACATTTTAATTGGTCCAATCACATTAATCACCCTGCAAAGCATTCATTCATGGTTAGTTTATTAGCATGACATAGTCTCGGGATCCATCTCGGGTTTGCATACCATGCCTTAGACATTGGGATAATTAATCTAGTAACTAGGTTAATTAAAATCGGAGTCACTTAGGGTTTTTCCTAGTTTACCCTAAAATAATTAAACAAGGTGGCGACTCATACATTCACGTGCATTTCTGCCCTTAGTCACATGCATTCATATGCCATGATGTTTGGGGAGGGGTTCACAGTCATATGCATTTATATGCATATTTCCGGGGGAGGGGTTCACAGTTTGGTGACTCTGCTGGGGAATTATGTAATCATTTTGCGTAAAGTGGACTACGATTGTTATGTAAACTAACCTGTCCTTCTCAGGGTATTATTTTACTATGCTTTGTTTTGCAGGGTACCCTAACAAAAATTAAGTGTTCTTTCTTTAAGAATGCTTAATAAGGAGAATTTGGACCTAATTGAATTTTGCTTTAAATCATTTAACTTTGTTTATTTATTTGCACAAATTGAGAATCTTTTTCTCCATTGCATAAAAAAAAAATTTCAAATGAATTTCTTCTCTCTCTGTTCAAACTTCTGAGTCTGGATAGCAAGTAGCGCTGATCGGCAGGTCTCTTTGATTATGTCGACGGACAGCCAAAACGTCCTCCTGTTACCGCAAACCATTCCTAATCCTTTTGGGGGTGGCCCATGAGTATGCGTACCGTTGGACCCACGCGAAACTCTTTGGTTCACATGTGGTTAGGTATATCCATGCTCAAGGTTCAAGGGTCCCTTAATAAGCCAATTCTCTATTTGTGGCATAGCCTATAGAACCTATCCTTTAGGGCTGTATGCACCCAATGATGTGAATCACCTCATTAAAACGGATCATGACGTGTTGTTGTGCGCATTCATGACATATCACCTCATAAAAACATTAAAAAGAACACAAAATATTCTTTTTAGTCATGCACAGTTGGACAAAGAGTCAATCTACCTCACATCAGCTACCCTGATACACGAACCACTATACCCTAATCCAGCTACCTTTATCCTATCAGGTACCCACTGTTCGAGTGCCTATCCAAGTTCCAGTCACACCTACAGTGCTATCACCAACCTCACTAGCTTCACCAGCTTCACCAGCTTCAACTGCACCTATGGCATCACTTGCTGACATCCAAAATCTCATGGAACAACTGGAAGCCAGAATGGAGGCTAGAATGAATGAGGCATTAGCTGCCCAGAGAACTGCCTAATAGCTGAACTAGGTAGTGGTAATGGAAATGGGGCTTCCGCTGGGGGAAGTGGACCTGCTAGCTCCAATCAGGGACCTGCTGCTGAACCGACAAACCCTGCCCTTAACCTGGATGACATGCCCTCCAGAACTGCTTCTGAGCTGGAAGCTCAAAAAATGAGAGAAAAACTGAAATTGTTGGAAAGGTCTATTACTGCCCTTAAGACACACAAGGAAGTAGTGGACATGGACTTCTTGTCAATTATTCCAAGGAGTAAGCCAAACATCCCCGAAGCAAGACTGCCAACAAAGTTCAAAATGCCCAACATGGACAAGTTTGATGGAACCACTTGTCCCAAAACGCACCTGAAGATGTATGTGGGTGCTCTAAATCCGTTCAGACTGAACAGTGAGCTCCTTGCTCAGTTGTTTCAACAATCACTCACCGGTGCTGCTTTGAGGTGGTTTGTTAGCCTGGACCGGTCTAAAATGAAAACCTGGGAAGACATCTGCAATGCGTTTAATACGCAATACCACTATAATATGGAGGTTGATGTTACTCGAAGGGAACTGGAAACCACCAAACAGAAAAACAATGAACCCTTTTCCTCGTTCCTTATGAGGTGGAGGGCCAAGGCCGCCCAAATGATCAACCGGCCCTCTGAGCAAGAACAGGTGGACATAATTATGAAGAACCTGCTGCCTGTCTACCAGCAACAATTACAAACTCAGTACCTACCGACGTTCCAGTCGCTCATTGCCACTGCTACGAAGGTAGAGGATTTAATTCAAATGGGGCAACTGAAAGAAGACTCGGGAACCTCAAAATACAAGAAGCCTAGCCAAGCTAGAAAAGTTCACGAAGTGGCAAGCATCACCCCCATGAACCCTTTACGTGTGGGGAATATGAGAAATGGCAGTCTGTCGAGGAGGACTTACACTGATCTCGGGATGCCAATCCTTTTTGTATTCCGAGAGGCTATCAAGGCAAACTACATCAAGCCCTTGGAAGCAAGGCCGCCACCTAACCCATTACCAAGGAACTACAGAGCTGACGAATACTGTGAGTACCATCAGGGTAACGGGCACAAGACTGAAGCGTGCTGGACACTTAAGAACTGCGTCCAAGACCTAGTGGACAACAGTTCAATTATTCCAAGGAGTAAGCCAAACATTAACACTAATCCCTTACCAAATCACGGGGTAAATGCTATTGTTGCTGACCAGGAATTGATCGATCCTTTCGAACTATTCCTAGAAATGAATGACATCTGTGTCCTGGACCTGAATGACTTATCTGAAGAGGTTGATGCAATAACCAGGAGCGGGAGACAGTATGAACCATTAGTCTTGGACAAGGTCCAAAATAAGCCCTACCAGAGGGCAGAGGAGCCAAAGGAAGACCCGGTACTCTCGCAGCTAAAAAAGACACAAGCTAGGGTATCGATTTGGAAACTCTTGGCATCATCCTTTCCTCATCGCCAAGCTCTTTGCAAGGCTTTGAGTCAACTTCAAACATCAGTGGAGGTTAGCCCTGAAGTGCTGGTATCCACCCTCACCCAATCATCAAAGATGCAAAGCATCGGGTTTTCTGATGATGACTTGCCCAAGGAGGGAGGTAGTCACAACGATGCCCTTTACGTCACTGTTCAGACAAGAGATAAAACTGTGCCCATGGTTCTCATTGATAATGGGTCAGCACTGAACGCCTGCCCACTAAGGGTAGCCAGCTGTCTGGGGTTGGAGGAAGCTGATCTCATTCCATCGGACCAGATAGTAAAAGCATATGACAGCACCCGGAGGAAAGTATTGGGGTTGCTACACTAAAATTGGTAATTGGGCCAGCCATAATGGAGGGTACGTTCCAAGTAATTGACGTGCCCACCAGTTTCAACCTGTTACTGGGACAGCCATGGATACACCATACCAAGGCAGTACCTTCCTCTTTGCACCAAAAGGTCAAATTCCCCTACGAAGGTAAAATTATAACAATTCAGGGGGATGACAATAGCCAACTGAAGAAGACAAAGGGTTAGCCTCTCTTTGAGGTCAACCCTGAGGATGCTAACCTGCCCCTCTCGGGATTTCAATATGACATTGTACAATTCATAGAAGGAAAGACTGCAAACTCTCGAATTCTCTTTGATTTCGGGACGGTGCAAATAAATTGCATAGTGCCTTTGATGCTGAAAATGTCCTACCTGCCGGGAATGGTTATGGCAAGGTCCGGAAAGACATACCCTGCACTACAAGCTTAGGAGTGTTTGGTGAACCAAGGGACCTTTGGGCTGGGTTATGAGCCCACTGATGAAGACCTTGCTGAAAGGACCAGGAGAAGAAAGAAGGGTATACAGATGCGGCCTTACCATTTGACTTTGAATGGTTATTTCTGTAAACTGGGAGAAACAATTCCTTATTGTGGCTTCCGGGAACCATTCTACTTCCCGACAGCTAAGAAAATGCTGCCCGGGCTGTGAACCCCTCCCCCAGAAACATAGGCATATAAAAAATGCATGTGACTAAGGGCAGAAAAGCACGTGAATGTGTGAGTCGCCACCTTGTTTAATTATTTTAGGGTAAACTAGGAAAAAACCCTAAGTGACTCCAATTTTAATTAACCTAAGTCTAGGCTAATTATCCCAATGTCTAAGGCACAATCTTCGAACCTGAGGTGGATCCCGAGACTATGTCATGCTGATGAACTAACCAAATAAATGAATGCTTTGCAAGGTAATTGGACCAATGGAATGTTTAAGTGATTTCGACTTGCCGCTCGGGGTTAAATCCCAAACGTGCCTACGTACTTCCGTTTGAATGGAAGATCAAAGTCAACGTAGTTCGATAGGCCTTTTTTAAAGGGCTTTGAATGGGTATGCTTAATGCATGAGTGTGTGTATGCTTTGTGCATTTTTTAGGCATTTTGCCAAAGAATTGATTGATTTGATTTAGGCATTTGTTGCCAAAAATGTTGATTTAAGGCTTTTAGCCAAAAAGATTGATTTAGGCAATTGTTGCCAAAGATTGATATGATTTAGGCGATTGTCGCCAAAATTGATTGATTTTAAGGCTTTTAGCCAAAATGAGTTGATTTAGGCAATTTGTTTGCCAAAAGGTGTTGATTGGGTGATTGTCGCCAAAATGGTTGATTTTAAGGCTTTTAGCCAAAAGATTGATTAATTCAAGGCGTTTGCCAAGACTTTGTTTTAAGCGATTTGTCGCTAAAAAAGATTAATCTCACTTATAAGCAATTTGTTTGCCAAAAGAGATCAATTGAATTGCAATGTAGGCAATTTATTGCCAAGAAAACATGTTTAATTAAGGTTGTTTAGCCACAATTATTGATTAATCGGACTTAAGCTGAACTGTTCGAAATAAAGGCGATCACACCATAGTCATTGATTAACTAGGCTTTAGCCAATATTGTCGGATTTAGGCTTTAATACCACGATTATTAATTAACCGGGCATTTAGCCTAAACTTATTTAATTGAGGCAGTTTATTTGCCTAATGATGACGTGAATGCATTTATGCAGTTGTAGAATTAGGAGTGGAAGAGAAACATGCATGAAGTGCTAAAATTAAATAGGCAGAGTTTCGTTTATGTACCTGATTTAATTGACGGCCGCTTCTTAGCTTCAGCTTGAAAAACTCTGAATTAAGCTCCTCGTTTGGGGAATATTAATTAATTTAATTCAATTTAAGTGACCAAATATCACAACAACAAAATAATAAAAGCCTATGCTAAATGCAGAAAAGCAGTAAAGAATCACAAGGAGCGTAGGGGAGAAGGAGCGTCCGTCAACACAGACTGAGTGCCTAAAAACGGAGTGCCGGGGCTGTATTTATAGGCAAAATTTGGACTGAAGGGCGGCAGTTGCCGCCTGGGACGGCGGCCGCTGCCGTCGGGCAGGGCGGCCGCTGCCGCCGTATCCTGTCCATTCACCAGTTTTTTTCGTTCCGACGGCTTTTTCAGGAGTTCCGGACCTTCAAAAAATATTCTGAGACCAGTTCCACAATCCTCGCGATGTCCCGGACGTTTTAAGTACCATATTGGCATACTTCCGGTAAATTTCTAAAATGACCTCCTGTCCGGCCGGACTGTTTGCAGTTCGGAAAAACTGGCTTTTTGAGCCTCAAAATTTGAGTATTCACAGTCTTTTGTTCCAAAGGCTTTTTTGGGAGTTCTGTACCTCCAAAAAATATTCCGGGACCAGTTCTGCGATCCTCACAATTTTTCGGACGTTTCAAGTACCGTATTGGCATACTTTCGGTGAACTTTCCGAATGGCCTTTGGTCCGGCCGGACTGTTTGCAGTCCGGGAAAATAGGCTTTTTCAGCCTCAAAATTTGAGAATTCACAGGAGTTTGCGGTACTCATTTAAGTGGCATGAGCTTAGCCAGAAAAATCATGAGGCAAGGTTATTTTTGGATGCAGATGGAAGGTGATTGCGTCAATTATGTGCATCATTGTAAAGCATGCCAATATCATGACAATAAAAGCCACTTACCTGCTATTGAACTCCATCCGACAACTCCCTCTTGGCCTTTTTCTGCATGG
This sequence comes from Jatropha curcas, assembly GCF_041381405.1. NCBI lineage: Eukaryota > Viridiplantae > Streptophyta > Magnoliopsida > Malpighiales > Euphorbiaceae > Jatropha > Jatropha curcas. The sequence continues at coordinate 12,697,597 of NC_143154.1, read as the reverse complement.
GGCATAAATGTTATCGGAAAAATCACGCCAGCAGCATCGAATGGCCATCAGTATATATTTGTTGCAGTGGACTACTTTTCTAGGTGGATTGAGGCTCAATCTTACAAAACTGTAACCGCCAAACATGTGGCTAGATTCATTGAACAAAACATTTTCTGTCGCTATGGTGTGCCGCATCACATAGTTACAGATAATGGTTCTCATTTTCAAGCAGATGTTGGTCAGTTGCTTTATAGATATAAGGTTGAGCATCACCAGTCTTCTCCTTATCGCCCTCAGGCTAATGGTGCAGTAGAAGCTGCGAATAAGGAGATTAAAGAATCCTGTTGAAGATGTGTGAAAGGTACATAAGCTGGGCCGAGAAACTTCCTTTCGCGCTCTGGGGGCATCGCACTACTTTCAAATCAGTAAATGGAGCCTCTCCTTTTGAACTTGTATATGGGATGGAGACAGTGTTACCGATAGAGCTCGAAAAGAAGTCTCTCAGGGTTTTGGTAGAAGCTGGTCTGACCAAGGAAGAATGGGTCAAGAAAAGATACGAGGATCTAGCGCTCTTAGATGGAAGAAGACTGAATGCTCGATTCTAGGATCAGATGAGAAAAAGAAGGATTGCTCGTTTCTACAACAAACGGGTACATCCAAGGGCTTTAAAAAATGGAGATTTGGTATTGATCATATTATTGGATCATGAAGCCCAGAATCATCCTGGTGGGAAATTCAAACCCAACTGGCATGGACCGTTCAGAGTTCAAAAGCTATTAGCTAAAGGTGCCACTGAATTAATTACCATGGAAGGAAAGCCTGTCAACCGGATTGTCAATCAGGATCAAATGAAAAGATTTTATGCCTGAAATGATGATTTCGATTAAAAAAAAAAAACTAGCTAAGTTGAAAACTCGAAAGGGCGGCTTAGGCAAGAAATGAGCTCGCTAGGTTGAAAACCCGAAAGGGCGGCCTAGGCAAAAGTTAGAGCATGAATAAAAAAAATAATAAAAACAAAATTTTTGGGATCAACGCGTGGTGCTTAGTTTAAATGCGAAATCTATGCCATGCGTTCATGACAGATTTGTAATTGGTTGCTCAATGCCATCAACTTGACTTGAAGGAGAATAGGTCAATGAATAGTTAGAATAAACGACCATTGTATTAAAACAAAATTTTCTTCACTTCTGTATAATGTTGAAAAGAAGTAAGATTAATAAAGGATTAGAATTTCAAAATTTTTCTTCCTTTTGTTTCGGGGTTATGGTCAAAGAATGCAAGACCTTCCTCTCTGATTATCTGCTTATCCAATCAAGATTGACTTATCTGGTTTAAAACGTTCTAACTATTGGTCCTGCCTAAGCAAGGAGTTCTTTTAAACACTGATCAGAAGGATGAACACCATTTTCTCAGCGATTTCCCTGGAAAGATCAATATAAAACCATGAATAAAACCTTAGTACTCATATAGGTTCATGCATACATAAAGGAGTTACATATGTTGCTTTTGTTTGGTCTGTGCAGGTAATAAAATAGTCACTCCATTTTTTTTGTTTCCAAGTGTAAGCTTTTTATCTTTACAGAATAATTCATTTTTATGAAGCTTTCATTTATTAACCTGGGGGCAGGAGGCCCAAATAACCGACACAACAAATGATTTCGAGGAAAAGATTTATTGTCTTTTGTTGATTCATGTGTGCAGAAAATAGGAATTAATAAAGACGGAGTCATCAGAGCCATTAATTGAAAGAAAGCAATACATTAATTAGGAGCTCATGGCCCGAGAATAAAAGAAGACAGAAAAGAAAAACAACAACAACATTTTTATTCTAGCAGAGGCTATCGTCAGATGCCAATTTTCATGGAACCCAGCATCATCATGGGGTAAAGAACCAGTTGACATATGCGGGTGTCACAGTGTCCTGCATCGTTCCTTCATCTAAGTACCTAGTGTTTCGATTTTGCCAACAGTCAGCCAAATTGGTCAACAGATGTGGCGTTATCAGGCCACTTTCAAAGTTGTGGACTCGAGGAACACGCTGTATCATTCCGTACTGACGGCTGATCCTATCTGGGAAATAAGCCATGGAACGGTCTAGACTGGCATACAACACATAGTTGAGGTTCATGCTTCCGGTAGTGACCAGTCTGATCCTCCACCAAGGACAAGTCCACCGAATTGTAGGGTTATCCCCAAAATCGAAGCGTCCTCGAGTTCGAGACCGAAAATTGGCAGGGCCATAGGTTGGAATCAAGCGAGCTGGGACTGGAAGAATCAAGCTCAACTTGTCTAGAGCCCAGGCTTGCAACAACATTGGACAACCGCGATGATGAACATTGAAGTTGGTGATGTGAAGGGCGATATCCCTAACCCAACACATCGTCTCTCCCATGATCATCATGAAGACAGTATGATGGTACATTTGCATGTCACGAACCACTGTCAGAAGTCGAAAATCTCCAATTCTAGTTTAGCGATTCTTCATGGCATACACATTCAACAGTAAGAAGCAGCAAGCTCGAATCCAAGAGGGATCCAGATCCATGGATAGAACCTTACTCTGAAAAGGCTCCAAAGGAAGACCTTGATCCATGTTTATGCCATCAGGGAGATAAACCGAACACAGGGTCACAATCTCGGATAGATCATACCTAGGGCCTGGGGGCAAAGCCGGAGTTTCATCTTGTTCAGGATGATGATCCATCACAGCACACATTTCCTCATAGGTCGGAGTTACTTCAGAGTCTTCAAGCCGGAAAACCATGGTGTTAGGATTGAAATGTGTGACGAGCCAAGACAAGAAGCCATGGTCGGGTTTTAAGTCTTTGAAATATTTCAGCCAAACGAGTTGGTTTATAGGGGAAATTCGCCATAGGTCGTCCGGGATGGATTGGACGAAGGCTGAAACTTGATTTCTAAAGGCCATGGAAAAGGATTATCTAAGAAACGGAAGTGCTTTGAATGCTGGAAGTGAAGGAGACGTAAAGGGAAGCCTCCATTTATAGAAGTGTAAAGGGCCTAATGAACGAAGCACCATCATGATTATTTGACCTGATATCTGTTGTCAATGGTGGGTGAAAGGGCATTTATGCACCAATCGCTCCGGTAGTTGGATATTTAAGCCTGCATTAATAAGAAGGACAGTTTGTACAATGAGGAGGTTGAGTCTTTATGGCCGCATTAACCACCCTCTCAGGTAAGTACTACGATCCGCTCCTATTTATGAATTGATTTTTGTCGTATTTCATTTAGGTTCATTATTTTATTCTTTATCTATTTCATTTTATTTCACTTATTCATTTGCAATAAATTAGTTCATTGACTGCTAACGAGGTGGACCACTTTTGTGAATAAATGGGACACCGCTATTTTGTGTTTTTGTGTTTGTGTTTTGTTTTTGCAGGAATAAGATCTTACAGTTGTAAAATATAAACATGTATGATAATGTAATAAAAGCAAAATACTGTAAAAAAATGTAAATGATATCATAAAATTAATCAAACTGTACAACCATCCTACAAACTACCAAAGCGTTCAAAAGGTTCAAAAATCGCTGAAACATGGAGATAGGGCTACCGACGCCTCCGACTCGAACCAGCAACCGCCTGAGGGGGTGGAGACGGTGGTGCATCATCGGAAGAGGAACCGTCATCGTCCTCCATGGAAAAGTATAGCGGGATACCTTCCACCTCTAGCCTCGTCCGAAGCCGATCCACCTCCAACTGGAGTCGGGCCATAGCGCCAGACTGGCGAGACTAGTGCCTCCGCAGTCTCCCGATCTCCAAATCCTGTAAAAATAGAGGTATGTAAGAAGGTTTGCAAAAGAAGCAGAAAAGAAAGAGGTAAAAAGATACATACCCTCTCATGCCGCTCGGAGTAGAGTCAGCCGATGAAGGATCGGGCGAACCCGAACCGCTAGCACAGCTCCTGGTATCTCTGAGCTGGCACCTGCAAACATGGAAAAGCATTCATTAAAGAACTATTCAGGTAAAGTATTCTGAACTTTGTAGATTCAGTTTACAACTTACATGTGTGGTGTGCTCAGGATCCAACTGCACTAGTGGAGGAGTCTGCCGAAGGTCCGCAGGAATGATGATGGCCGACCCCAGACCCAGACCGAGATCCAACACCACCTCCATGCCAGGTGGGAACGGGACATCGCCCAGTACGACCCCCGCCGGTCCAGCCGGAGCAGCCGCCGCCTCTGCCTCAGCCGCAGCCTCAGCTCTATAATGGGCCGCTGTCTTATGCATCTTCCGCTCCTGCGACAAGTCACAGAGGTTGAAGATACTAAGTCAGTTGATTAAACAGTTGAAGAAAAATAAATAGGGTTGGAGATAAGAAGATCACCTGAGTGTACTCCAGGACCTCTGGAAGCCAAGCCTGCATCCGAGTGGAGAAGTATGCTGGGTAGTCACCAGCCGACAGAAAGTCACCAGCTGCGGAGCCCTCGTACTCCTCCTCCCTATCCTCTGCAGTCATGCCCTCCAGCATGCACATATGGCAAGGAGGAGCATGAGGCACTCGCCGCTGTGCCGGAGCCACCGAGATATCAAAGACTCTCTGCCCCAGGAAGTACCGGTCAAGCCAGTACCCCTGCAGAAGGAGTCTAGATCGAGTGTGTAGCTCCGCGACCTCGCGACCCGGATAAGTACTCCATGCCTCTCCCTCCCAGGGAGTCAGAAGTAGCTGCAAAACAGATGAATCAGTACTCATATAGTAAAAGAGATGGGAAATAAAGCTAAGTTATTTAGAAGGTTTTTGTACTTACATCAGACAACGACCTATCGTTAAGGAAGCTATCCAGTACTCAAGATCCTCGGTACTAGCATAGGTATGGTGGCAGTGTGCCAGATACCAAGGGATCTGCCGGGACTCAGCTAGAGTGTCACTGCTCGGACCGCCTGGGTAGATGCGGTACTCATAAGCCCACACTTGCAGTAAAAATTACAGTGACGTCAGTGCACAGTTGAACAGTTGAAAATAAAATGACAAAGAAGAAAGGTGAACAGATTGAGAATATACCTCCAGTGGCCGAATGAACTACCAGTTCGACTCACCGCTACCACAGGTCCAGACGTCCAGACCGTGATAGAGATGAGCCAAAGCTAAAGTGGCCCAGTCGAAGGACCCGACCTGGCTCAAGTCCCTCAAGCATACCAGCACCGCCAGATCTCCCTTATTCTGGGAGGTGCATAGTAGCTGAGATGAGATAATATAGAAGAGGAAGGACCGAGCAGCCTGGTCCCTCTCCTCCCGAGTATATGCAGGGGCAGCAGGCCGGGCCTCCACTGGCAGCTCCCTCCATGCCGCCAGCCTTGTCCTGATCCTCTCGGCCCAGAGTCGGTAGACAACCTCATATGACACGCATCCTTGCATAGTGTCCCTGGTCTGGGTGGTCACACCGAGCAAGGAGCGGACCAACTAGGCTCCTAAGGTAGCGGTCTGGTACCAAGCGTCCAGGGGAGCGACTGGACCATCTAATCTAAGACTGGTGATAGCTGCATAATCAACCGGTGTGAGTGTCATCTCACCGAAGCCAAACACGAACGTATGCGTGCAGTCGTTGCACCGCTCCATCAGCGCGTAGAGCATGGCAGGTGGAAAATGAGGCTGTGTGCAGCGGAGCCCCGCAGTATAATCGCCGAAGCCGGCAGCAATGACCCGAGCGCGCATGGGCGGGTCCAGCAGATCCCAGAATGCCGATGCATCAGTGGACGATCCACCCGAGCAGGCCTTGCCCAGATCAACCTGTGTAAGCAAAGTTTCAATTTAAATAAATATTATACTGACAATTATTTACTTTTGTTCTATGACAGGGAAAATTAAAAATTGAAGCCTCGGGTTAAACTGTAGCTGCATCACGCAACTACATAGCCGCATCACGTGTCTACACAGCTGCGTCACGCAGCTTGCCCAAGTTGCGCACCCTGAAGAACAGCTGCGTCGCGCGCCTCAGTACCTGCGCCACGCAACTTCCCAGCTGCGTCACGCAACTGTTCAAAGTTTGGCATCTAAAGAATAGATGCGCCATGCATCTCCACAGCTGCGCCACGCATCTCAACAGCTGCGCCACACAACTGTTCAAGGCCTAGCCTCGTTGACGAATAGTCGCGTCACGGAATTGTTCTTCCAAAGAACAGTTGTGTGACACAACTGTCGAAGGTATGCAGAATTCAAATTATGCTCAATTTCATCATATTTGTGTTATTCTTATGCATTTTTCAGGACAAGATCATGTCGCATAAAGAAGGCATCAATTATTCATCAACAATTCAAGCATTTAAACGCATGTAAGGGGTGAAATCCTAAGTTCAGGAAAGCTAGGGTTCTCTGGCGCCTCGAACAGTTGTGTCACGCAACTCCTTCCTGCGTGACGCAATTGCCGACGCATGCACAGACTAAAATATTCAACAGAATCGACCGAATTACGAATCGAAAGCAAGAAAAATTGAAGAAAATTTTACTTACCTCGGTCTGAAAGCCGCGCATCCGGCTAGTCTCGTAGCGCACCGGGAACTCGATACCTGGCAAAGGGAGAAGCTGTAGCGGTCGCGTCCCCGAGGTCAGCGGATTCCGGCTAACCGGCAGCGGCCCGCCGTCAAAAGTCGGGATATCTGGGATCGCCCCTAAGGTCTCCATCTCCGGAGTATAGGCGGAAGCAGGGATTTCAGAAAGTTGAGACATTGTTTTTGGTTGAAAGTTCAGAGAATTCTCAGATTGCTTAGGGTTGAGATAAGTGAAAATGAGTTGATTAAAGAAGAAACTAACTTATAGTAAGTAATTGGGCCCAAACCCACTTTTCCAAGCCCAAAGTAATGGGCCCACCATCTTTTATCAAGCCCAGAAGGCCCATACGGCCCATCTAACGCCTGTAACAACCCGTCCAAGCAATTTGACGTCGGTATGCGGCTCGTACACTTCAGCAATTTTGTTTACTCACCGCACAGGGGGCAGGAGCATCAAATCACCCAGATTACCCTCAGGTAAGTTTTCTTTCAAAAACTGCATCAGGAAGGGTATACCTGAAAATTCAAATTCAAAATTTTTATGCCTAAATTTTTGCTAAATTTTTGCAAAATTATTAAACCAAATTTTGACAATAAATGTTTAACAGTACGCCTAAAAAGATAATATTTTTGGTCTCGGGATGAATTCCGGACTAGGGGCAAAAGTATAATCTTTTGCCCTGATGCAAATCCTTTATTTTATGATTAAATGCATGGGGGCATGTGATGTCCCAACTTTTTTCTAACAGAAGGCAAGGTTTGTGTGTACACAGATATTGCTCTTTTTCTTGTGAAAAATTTTCAGGCCAATCAGTGATGGTTTTTCAAAGCTGATAGCGTCCACCGAGCAGTGATGGTGTATTGCGAAGCTGTTCGGATTAATTCTCCTACTGATTAGTGTGAAACCCCACCCCAAATGTTAGGCATATGATGCATATGACTAAGGGCAGAAATGCACGTGAATGTGTGAGTCGCCACCTTGTTTAATTATTTTAGGGTAAACTAGGAAAAAACCCTAAGTGACTCCAATTTTAATTAACCTAGTTACTAGATTAATTATCCCAATGTCTAAGGCCTGGTTTGCGAACCCGAGGTGGATCCCGAGACCATGTCATGTTGATGAACTAACCAAAGAATGAATGCTTTGCAGGGTGATTAATGTAATTGGACCAATGAAATGTTTAAGTGATTTTGACTTGTCGCTCGGGGTTAAATCCCAAACGTGCCTACGTACTTCCGTTTGAATGGAATATCAAAGTCCACGTAGTTCAATGGGCCTTTTTTTTAAAGGGCTTTGAATGGGTATGCTTAATGCATGAATGTGTGCATGCTTCGTGCATTTTGTTTAGGCATTTTGCCAAAAAAGTTGATTGATTTGTTGAGGCGTTTGTTGAAGGTGTTTGATTGGGCTTATTGTTGCCAAAAGGAAGTGTTTGATTGGGCTTATTGTTGCCAAAAAGAAGTGTTTGATTGGGCTTATTGTTGCCAAAAATGGATTAAGGCTTTTAGCCAAAGAGTTTTGTGATTTAGGCAATTTGTTTGCCAAAAGATTGGTTTATTTAAAGGCTTTTAGCCAAAAATGTGTAGTTTGAAGGCTTCTAGCCAAAAGTGTTGATTTAGACAATTTATTTGCCAAAAGATGTTGATTGGGCGATTGTCGCCAAAATTGATTTAAGGCTTTTAGCCAAAATGAGTTGATTTAGGCAATTGTTTGTCAAAAATTGATTAATTAAGGCTTTTAGCCACAATTATTGATTAATTGGACTTAAGCCGGACTGTTCGAAATAAAGGCAATTAAACCGTAGTTATTAATTAACTAGGCTTTTTAGCCAATATTGTCAGAAAATTGATTGATTAAGGCTTTTAGCCACAATTATTGATTAATTGGACTTAAGCCGGATTGTTCGAAATAAAGGCAATTAAACCGTAGTTATTAATTAACTAGGCTTTTTAGCCAATATTGTCGGATTTAGCATTAATACCACGATTATTAATTAACCGGGTATTTAAGCTTAATCATATTTGATTGAGGCAGTTTATTTGCCAAATTGATGACGTGAATGCATTTATGCAGTTGTAGAGTTATTAAGAGTAGAAGAGAAATATGCATGAAGTGCTAAAATTAAATAAGCAGAGTTTTGTTTATTTACTTGAGTTAACCGGTGACCGCTTCTTAGCTTCAGCTTGAAAAACTCCGGATTAAGCTCCTCGTTTGGGGAATATTAATTTAGAATTAATTTAATTTAAGTGGCCAAATATCAAAGCAAGAAAGCAAATAAAAGCTAAATTAAAAATGCAGAAAAGCAGTAAAATAATCGCAAGGAGCGTAGGGGAGAAGGAGCGTCCGTCAACACAGACTGAGTGAGTAAAACTGAGTGCCCGGGACTGTATTTATAAGCAAAATTCGGGCTGGAGGGCGGCAGGTGCCGCCGGGGTCGGCGGTAGCTGCCACCGTAGTCGGCGGGCTTGGTAGTCTTTCGTTCTAAAAGCTTTTTCGGGGGTTCCGTACCTCCAAAAAATATTCCGGGACCTGTTCTGCGATCCTCGCAATTTTCCGGACGTTTCAAGTACCATATTGGCATACTTTCGGTGAACTTTCCGAATGGCCTCCGGTTCGGTCGAACTATTTGCAGTCCAGGAAAATAGGCTTTTTCTGAGCCTCAAAATTTGAGTATTCACAGTTGCCCCCCACTGGCTATCATAAAAATGATTTATGAGAGCCAGTGACTGTCTGAAGGAGCAAATTTTGAGGATGGGCAGAGGAGGAAACCCCGCCGTTGGGTTTTTTTTTTTTTTTGAAATGAAATGATCCAATGCATGGATTTATGTTTGCAACTTAAAGATGTTTTTGCCTTTTTGAGGACTTAAAAAGAAATTTTGCCTCTTAGAGGACTTGAAAAAAGATGTTTTCCCCTTAATGAGGGCTTGAAAAGAGATTTTGCCTCTTAGAGGACTTGGAAAGATGTTTTGCCTCCTAATGAGGGCTTGAAAAGAGATTTTGCCTCTTACTGAGGGCTTGAAAAGAGATTTTACCTCTTACTGAGGGCTTGAAAAGAGATTTTGCCTCTTAGAGGTCGGGAAAAGATATTTTGCCTCTTAATGAGGGCTTGAAAAGAGATTTTGCCTCTTAGAGGTCTTGAAAAGATGTTTTGCCTCTTAATGAGGGCTTGAAAAGAGATTTTTTTTTTTTTTTTTTTTGAGAACCAAGGGTCCACCTAAAGTCAAAATGATCAAATGGCTTGGTTTTGGATGAAAATTGGTTGGTTATTGGTTAGGGTTTCACCCTAGGTTTTATGTAAAAAAAAAAAAGGTTAACCATTAACCGGGTTCTACCCTGGGTTTGTGTAAAAGAGATTGACGATGGTTGAGTTCCACCCTGGGTTGTGTATTTTTTTTTATAACACTTGCCCCTGAATCCGACTTGGAGGATTTTGCCCCCTGCTTGAGAGAATTGATGCCCTTATTATTGAAATAGAATTTTTTTCTTAATGAAAGACTAAAAATTCCGTGATTACTTCTGTGATGGGAGAATGGTGAAGGTTCTTATTACTTCTTGCCCCCAGAATTGTGCTGACCATGGAATACCTCAAAACATTGGTGTTGCACTTGTCCAATTGATTGAGGAATCAAAGAGAACAAAGCCACTTATATGACTCGAGGAAACGGACAATGTGGATGGCATCGCTCGTCTGAAAGGATCGAAGAAACGATGGTTCGAGTGGAGACGAGGTATTAAAGAATTACCTCTCAACGATTCTGTTTGACATTTTTTAGGGTTGTTTTGGAAACCCCAGGGATTGAATTGACATTTTCCTCTCTCTCTTTTTTTTTTCAAGGAATGACTCAAAGAGTGACGCTTTCAAAACGAACTTTTGAGAATGACTCGATTTTTGTGACTCATTGTGGAATGACAACTGGTGATGGAGACTTGATTTTAGAGACTCATTGGAGACTTGATTTAGAGACTCAAATTTTTTCTTGTAGCGAATTTTGACTCGAAGGAACTCAGTGATTCCTGGAAAAAATTATTTATATACTCCCAAGGAGACCTTTGAAAGGGATTTTTTTTTTTTTAAGGACATACTTTGCTGTTTATCCTACAAAAATGGACTCTCTAAAAGAATTCATGAAAGCACTTTTTTTTTTTTTTTTGCCTTAACTTTTGCCTAGTAGCCGCCCTTTCGGGTTTTCGACTCTAGCAGGCTCTTTGCCCTAACTTTTACCTAGACCGCCCTTTCGGGTTTTCAGCCTAGCGGGCTCAATTCTTGCCTGAAGCCGTCCTTTCGGGTTTTCGACTCCAGCTTTTATTTTTCTTTTCTTCTCTTTTTTTTATTTTTTTTTATTTTTTTATATTGGCAAAGAGAAAATGCTATTTATGATGCAAACTTATGTTTGTGACCGCGCCTTTGCGACTGCCTACGTATCTCCAAGAACTCTTCGGGGGATGGGGAGAATCAGGTCTTTCGTAGTTCCTTACGGGATGCGAACTTCGTGCTCGGCTGGTGCGGAATTCATCTCCGACTTGATGTTAGCGCGGAATTCCTTTCCGTCTTGGTGCGGAATTTATTTCCGACTTGCTGTTGGGGCAAAATTCAATTTCGACTTAATGCTGATTGTGGAATTCATTTTCGATTTGATTTCTTCGGGATTCCTTCCGGACTTGATATTAATACAGAATTCATTTCCCGGCTTGATGTCTTTACGGGATTCATTCCCGACTGGATGTCTTTGCGGGATTCCTTCCCGACTTGATGTTGATGCAGAATTCATTTCTGACTTGATTTCTTCGCGGGATTTCTTCCCGGCTTGATGTCTTTATGGGATTCATTCCCGACTTTGATGATGTTGAATCAACTTATTGACTCGAGCTCGTATGATAGTGATGACCCTAGGCGAATCTGACTTTGTTGTTGTAGTGGTTTTACCATTGGTTGACTGAATTATGACTTGTATTCATCACAAAGAGTTTTGAATACCCACATTGTGGTGGTAACTTGAGTGGCTTGAGTGTTGAAGAAGCTTTTATGCTTTGAGTTTGTGGCTTCGCCATGTTTGAATTCTTGAGGTTAATTTGATCCCTTTTCTTGAACTTTATCTTCCTCCGAATTTGAAACTTATTTCCTCAATGGTTCTCCTCTCCATACGGAATTTTGAGGAGACTCTTCCTTTTCCTTGTTTTGAGAAATGATCCTTATTTATAAGGACACTTGTACTTGTGCCATGCTTGGTTTTTGATTTTCAAGGTGTTTGTTGTCATCCAATTTGTGGAAATGACTGCTTCTTTTAACTTGCTTTTTCAAAATGTGAGCAGCCACTTGGTCTTTGTCCTTATGGCTGAAATGATTTGTCATCTACCCTTGATGGGCTTGAATTTAACGGAGAGCTTGCCATTGACCCGTTTTTGACAACTTGATTTCCTGTAGCTTTGTCCTTGATTTCCTTCTTTTGTGCAGAAGTTCCTTTTGACCCATTTTTTTTCTCTTGCTTTGTTTGCTTCCTTTTGACCAGGGGTTCCTTTTGTCCCGTTTTTCCTTTTGCTTGCTTAGAAGCAGCCTCTCCATAAAGAATTTCGAGGCAACTTGATTCTGAGATGACTTGAGTAGTGTATGGATAGCATTGCGACTTCGTGCAGACCCAACCCAATAACTTCTTTATTCTGTCGCTTTTAAGCTCAAAATTCAGACACCTCTCTGTCGGAGCATCTTCCATTCCTGGGTTTTCGGAGAAACCATTCTGGCCCTAACCCCTTCAATCGGCTTTGCCTCGGTACTGTTTGAAGTCTTGCGTACCCTTTGCTGGATCCTTTCCATGATTACCCTTCAAAACTTCCCCTTTGATGGTGCTTCTTAGGATACCCCAAGTTTTGATTGATGCAGAGCAAATGAATGCATTTTTCTTTGCCAATTTTTATTATCTTTTTTTTTATCATCATTTTTTTTTAATTTTTTATTATTATTTTTTTCGATTTTTTTTTTTTTGCTTTCACAGGAAAGGATAGGGAAAGAGTATAAACATGATTGGAACGTAAACTGATCACTTTTTATTGATAAGACAAAATTTGTGTACAAAGACACTTAGATTTACAAATGAAAACTTGAATAGAAATGAAAATGAAAAGAAAAATGAGACCCTAAAAGATAGATTCTGGGTGGACTGTGATGGACTAGGATGGGATTGACTATAGTGACTTTGTTCTTCTCGATGCTTAAATCGATCAGACAGGTTGTTGTTGGTCTTGAACAATTCCTTTGTTCTTTTGGAGGTTTGATCTCAACCTTCTCAGACACAAACTTCATTCATTTCTAAGAAAAGTTCGAAAGGATCGAAAAATTCTTGTTCAGCAATTTTTTTTGCATTAATCCCATGGTTAGGCAAGGGATTGGTTGATATTCAGCTTGCTCTTGGGGATGATGGACCCATTGTCAACCAGGTCTTGTAGGCGGTTTTTCAAAGTCCAGCATGATTCTGCTTCTTGTATGAGTCTTCTTTGAGTTGACCCAACTGGATTAAGTCTTCCACCTTAGTTGCAGTCGCAATGAGCGATTGGAACGTAGGCAAGTACTGTGTTTGAAGTTGTGACTGGTAGACAGGCAGTAAATTCTTGATTATTATGTCAACTTGTTCTTGTTCAGAGGGTCGGTTGATCATTTGAGCAGCTTTGGCTCTCCACCTCGAAAGGAACGAGGAGAAGGGCTCATTGTTCTTTTGTTTAGTGGTTTCCAGCTCCATTCGGGTAACATCCACTTCGATATTATAATGGTACTGCGTGTTGAAAGCATTGCATATGTCCTCCCAATTCTTCATTTTGGAACGATCCAAGCTCACAAACCATCTTAATGCAGCACCAGTCAAAGATTGCTGAAACAACTGAGCAAGGAGCTCGCTGTTCAGGCCAAACAGGTTGAGGGCACCCACATACATTTTCAGGTGCATTTTGGGACAAGTGGTTCCGTCAAACTTGTCCATGTTAGGCATGTTGAATTTTGTAGGTAATCTTGCTTCGGGGAACAAGGACAAGGAGTCCATGTCCACCACTTCCTTGTGTGTCTTGAGGGCAGTAATAGACTTTTCCAACAATTCCAGCTTCTCTCTCATTTTCTGAACTTCCAGCTCAGAAGCAGTTCCAGAGGGCATGTCATCCAGGGCAGGGTTTGAGGACGTCGGTGCAGCGCCGGGTCCCTGATTGGAGGCAGCAGGTCCGCTTCCCCCGGCTGAAGCTCCATTTCCATTACCACCACCTAGTTCAGCTATTAGGGCAGTCCTTTGGGCGGCCAATGCCTCATTCATTCTAACCTCCATTCTGGCCTCCAGTTGTTCAAAAAGGTTTTGGATGTCAGTAAGTGATGCCATTGGTGCAGTTGGAGTTGTTGGACTTGTGGATGAGAGCTCAGTTGGTGTTTCGAGTACAGGTGGTCTTTGGAGGGGTACCTGTGAAAGGACATAGTCAAAACGATTAGACTATCCTATATAAGGTGTTTTCATAGGGTATGTGAGATAGTGTGAGGTAGGGTAGTGTATGGGTAAGGTATTTGGACTTGACCCTGTGAGATGGGACGGTTTGACCTTGTGTGGTAGGGTAATGTTGGTATGCTAGGACACCTAGGATAGAACCCAATGGGATGTGATATGTAAGGTAGAGTGCTTAGGGCTGGACACCTCGACTTTTCGAAAGGCCCTAAGTTCTCAAAAAAAATTTTTTTTTGGGCTTTAGGGGCCAAAATGTGAACTTTTGGGCCTTTATGGCCAAATTGGGCATTTTTGGGCCTTTGGGGCCAAATTGAGAATTTTTGGGCCTTCGGGGCCAAATTGAGAATTTTTTGGGCTTTAGGGGCCAAAATGTGAACTTCTGGGCCTTTGTGGCCAAATTGGGTATTTTTGGGCCTTTGGGGCCAAATTAAGAATTTTTGGGCCTTAGGGGCCAAATTGTGAATTTTTGGGCCTTAGGGGCCAAATTGTGAATTTTTGGGCCTTAGGGGCCAAATTGTGAATTTTTGGGCCTCTGTGGCCAAAATGTAATTTTCTAGGTCTCAGGGACCAAAATGTAATTTTTCAAGTCTCAGGGACCAAAATGTGATTTTCTAGCTTTTGAAATGGAATGGTTTTTTTTTTTGTGAAGTATGGGATGAATGCGTGAATGCGCACAACATCACAACATAATTCATTTTAATGGAATGATTCAGCATCATTGGGTGCATACAGCCCTAAAGGATAGGTTCTATAGGCTATGACACAAATAGAGAATAGGCTTATAAAGGGACCCTTGAACCTGGAGCATAGATATACCTAAGCACATGTGAAACAAGGAGTTTCGCATGAGTTCGATAGTATGCATACTCATGGGCCACCCCCAAAAGGATTAGGGATGGTTTGCGGTAACAAGGAGGACGCTTTGGCTGTCCGTCGACATAATCAAGGAGACTTGCCGATCAGCGCTAGTTGCTATCCACACTCAGAAGTTTGAACAGAAGAGAAGAAATTCATTTGAAATTCATTTTTTATGCAATGGAGAAAAGGATTCTCAATCGTGCAAATAAATAAACAAATTTGAATGATTCAAAGTAAATTTCAGTTAGGTCCAAATTCTTTTTATTAAGCATTCTTAAAGAAAGAATACTTAATCTTTGTTGGGGTACCCTGCAAAACAAAGCATAGTAAAATAATACCCTAAAGAAGGACAGGTTAGTTTACACAACAATTGTAGTCCACTTTATGCAAAATGATTATATAATTCCCCAGCAAAGTCGCCAAACTGTGAACCCCCACCCCAAATGTTAGGCATATGATGCATATGACTGAGGGCAGAAATTCACGTGAATGTGTGAGTCGCCACCTTGTTTAATTATTTTAGGGTAAACTAGGAAAAAACCCTAAGTGACTCCAATTTTAATTAACCTAGTTACTAGATTAATTATCCCAATGTCTAAGGCCTGGTTTGCGAACTCGAGGTGGATCCCGAGACCATGTCATGTTGA
Source organism: Jatropha curcas (assembly GCF_041381405.1). Lineage (NCBI taxonomy): Eukaryota > Viridiplantae > Streptophyta > Magnoliopsida > Malpighiales > Euphorbiaceae > Jatropha > Jatropha curcas. The sequence goes on along the minus strand of NC_143154.1, from coordinate 12,682,134 downwards.
TGAACTAACCAAAGAATGAATGCTTTGCAGGGTGATTAATGTAATTGGACCAATGAAATGTTTAAGTGATTTTGACTTGCCGCTCGGGCTTAAATCCCAAACGTGCCTACGTACTTCCATTTGAATGGAATATCAAAGTCCACGTAGTTCGATGGGCCTTTTTTTTTAAAGGGCTTTGAATGGGTATGCTTAATGCATGAATGTGTGCATGCTTCGTGCATTTTGTTTAGGCATTCTGCCAAAAAAGTTGATTGATTTGTTGAGGCGTTTGTTGCCAAAAGGAGGTGTTTGATTGGGCTTATTGTTGCCAAAAGGAAGTGTTTGATTGGGCTTATTGTTGCCAAAAAGAAGTGTTTGATTGGGCTTATTGTTGCCAAAAATGGATTAAGGCTTTTAGCCAAAGAGTTTTGTGATTTAGGCAATTTGTTTGCCAAAAGATTGGTTTATTTAAAGGCTTTTAGCCAAAAATGTGTAGATTTGAAGGCTTCTAGCCAAAAGTGTTGATTTAGGCAATTTATTTGCCAAAAGATGTTGATTGGGCGATTGTCGCCAAAATGACTGATTTAAGGCTTTTAGCCAAAATGAGTTGATTTAGGCAATTGTTTGCCAAAAATTGATTGATTAAGGCTTTTAGCCACAATTATTGATTAATTGGACTTAAGTCGGACTGTTCGAAATAAAGGCAATTAAATCGTAGTTATTAATTAACTAGGCTTTTTAGCCAATATTGTCGGAAAATTGATTGATTAAGGCTTTTAGCCACAATTATTGATTAATTGGACTTAAGTCGGACTGTTCGAAATAAAGGCAATTAAACCGTAGTTATTAATTAACTAGGCTTTTTAGCCAATATTGTCGGATTTAGCATTAATACCACGATTATTAATTAACCGGGTATTTAAGCTTAATCATATTTGATTGAGGCAGTTTAATTGCCAAATTGATGACGTGAATGCATTTATGCAGTTGTAGAGTTATTAGGAGTAGAAGAGAAATATGCATGAAGTGCTAAAATTAAATGAGCAGAGTTTTGTTTATTTACCTGAGTTAACCGGCGACCGCTTCTTAGCTTCAGCTTGAAAAACTCCGGATTAAGCTCCTCGTTTGGGGAATATTAATTTAGAATTAATTTAATTTAAGTGGCCAAATATCAAAGCAAGAAAGCAAATAAAAGCTAAATTAAAAATGCAGAAAAGCAGTAAAAGAATTACAAGGAGCGTAGGGGAGAAGGAGCGTCCGTCAACACAGACTGAGTGAGTAAAACTGAGTGCCCGGGGCTGTATTTATAGGCAAAATCCGGGCTGGAGGGCGGCAGCAGGTGCCTCCGTGGTCGGCGGCAGGTGCCACCGGGGTCGGTGGCAGGTGCCACCGTGGTCAGCGGTAGCTGCCACCGTAGTCGGCGGGCTTGGTAGTCTTTCGTTCTAAAAGCTTTTTTGGGGGTTCTGTACCTCCAAAAAATATTCCGGGACCTGTTCTGCGATCCTCGCAATTTTCCGGACGTTTCAAGTACCATATTGGCATACTTTCGGTGAACTTTCCGAATGGCCTCCGGTCCGGTCGAACTGTTTGCAGTCCGGGTGTGAATACTCAAATTTTGAGACTCGAAAAGCCGGTTTTCCCGGCCGCGGCGGTGGCGGCCGCCCTTAAAGGCGGCGGTAGCCGGCCGCCGGCGACAGCGGCTGCAGTCGCCTGTGAATACTCAAATTTTTTGAGGCTCAAAAGCCTGTTTTTTTGGACTGCGAACAGTCCGGCCGGACCGGAGGCCTTTCGGAAAATTCACCGGAAATATGCCAATATGGTACTTGAAACGTCCGGAAAATTACGAGGATCTCGGAACTGGTCTCGGAATATTTTTTGGAGGTCCGGAACTCCCGGAAAAGCCCCCGGAATAAACCTGCCTGCCCCGGTGGCTCAGCCACCGGAGCCAGCCACCGAGCCGGCGGCCCATCCCGGCGGCTGAGCCGCCGGGAAGGCCGCCGACCCGGCGGCCCAGCCGCCGAAAGACTGGCGCTTGGCTGCGGGAAGGCCGCCGAGTCGGCGGCCCAGCCGCCGGGCAGGCCGCCGACGAACCGGCGGCCCGGCCGCCGGGCGGGCCGCCGAGACCCGGCGGCCCGACCGCTGAGACCCGGCGGCCCGGCCGCCGGGAGGGCCGCCGATCCGGCAGCCCAGCCGGCGGCCCGGCCGCCGGGAGGGCCGCCGATCCGGCGGCTCAGCCGGCGGCCCGGCCGCCGGGCGGGCCGCCGAGCCGGCGGTCCATCCGGCGACCCAGCCACCGGAAACAGTCCGTTTTGCGCCTATAAATACAGGCCTCGGGCCTCCTTTTTTCCTCACTCAGTCTGTATTGACGGACGCTCCTTCTCCCTCTCGCTCCTTGCGATTCTTTACTGCTTTTTTGCATTTTAATTTAGCTTTTATTGCTTTCTTTCTTTGTTAAGTGGTCATTAAAATTAAATTAATTAATTTCCCTTAACGAGGAGCTTAACCTGGAGTTAAGAAGTGGCCGTCGACTAAATCAGGTACACAAAACTAAACTCTGTCTTTTTTAATTTTAGCATTTCATGCATGCTTCTTTTCTACTCCTCTTAAATTCTATAACTGCATAAATGCATTCATACCATTAACTAGGCAAATAAATTGCCTCAATTAAATAAATTTAAGCTAAATGCCCGGTTAATTAATGATCGTGGTATTAAAGTTTAAATTCGACAATATTGGCTAAAAGCCTAGTTAATCAATAACTATGGTGGAATTGCCTTTATTTCGAACAAGTTTTGGCTTAAGTCTAATTAATCAATAATTGTGACTAAAAGGCCCTAATTAAACACTTTTTTTATTATGGCAATAAATTGCCTATATTTCAATTTAATTAATCACTTTAGGCAAACAAATTGCCTATAAGTGAAGATTAACCTTTTTAGCGACAAATCGCTTAAATTAAATTTCTTTGGCTAAAAGCCTTCAAACAATTTTTTTTGGCAAATAAACTGCCTTAAATCAATCAATTTTGGCGACAATCGCCCAATTAGCATCATTTGGCAAATTAATTGCCTAAACCAATATTTTGGCTTTAAAAGCCTTAAAACAATTCATTTGGCACAAATGCCTTAAAAATCAATCTTTTGGCAAGAATAAGCCCAAATTAAATTCTTTTGGCTAAAAGCCTCAAAATCAACATTTTGGCACCAAGTGCCTAAATCCTTCAACCTTTTTGGCAAAATGCCTAAACAAAATGCACAAAGCATACACACACTCATGCATAAAGCATCCCATTCAAAGCCCTCTAAAAGAGGCCTATCGAACTACGTTGACTTTGATCTTCCATTCAAACGGAAGTACGTAGGCACGTTCGGGATCTAACCCCGGGCGGCAAGTCGAATCACATAACCTAGTTTCATCAGCATGACATAGTCTCGGGATCCACCTCGGGTTCGAAGACCATGCCTTAGACATTGGGCTAATTAATCTAGTAACTAGGTTAATTAAAATTGGAGTCACTTAGGGTTTTTCCTAGTTTACCCTAAAACAATTAAACAAGGTGGCGACTCATTCATTCACGTGCATTTCTTCCTTTAGTCACATGCATTCACATGCCTATGGCATTTTGGGGAGGGGTTCACAGTTTGGCGACTCTGCTGGGGATTTATGTAATCATTTTGCATAAAGTGGACTACAATTGCTGTGTAAACTAACCTGTCCTTCTTTAGGGCATTATTTTACAATGCTTTATTTTGCAGGGTACCTTAGCACAAATCAAGTATTCTTTCTTTAAGAATACGAGATGAGGAATTTAAACTCAAATTGTACAAATTGTTTAAGACATTTTAATTTATTTATTTATTTGCACGATTGAGAGAATCTTTTTCTCCATTACATAAAAAAATGAATTTCAAATGAATTTCTTCTCTCTCTGTTCAAACTTCTGAGTCTGGATAGCAAGTAGCGCTGATCGACAGGTCTCCTTGATTATGTCGACGGACAGCCAAAGCGTCCTCCCTGTTACCGCAAACCATCCCTAATCCTTTTGGGGGTGGCCCATGGGTATGCGTACCGTTGGACCCACGCGAAACTCTTTGTTTCACATGTGGTTAGGTATATCCTTACTCAAGGTTCAAGGGTCCCTTAATAAGCCAATACTCTATTTGTGTCATAGCCTATAGAACCTATCCTTTAGGGCTGTATGCACCCAATGATGCTGAATCATTCCATTAAAATGAATTATGTTGTGATGTTGTGCGCATTCACGCATTCATCCCATACTTCACAAAAAAACAACAGTTCATTTCAAAGCTGGAAAATCACATTTTGGTCCCTGAGACCTGAAAAATTCACAATTTGGCCCAAAAGGCCCAAAAGTTCACAATTTGGCCCCTAAGGCCCAAAAAAAAATTCCCAATTTGGCCCCTAAGGCCCAAAATTCCCAATTTGGCCCCAAAGGCCCAAAAATTCACACTTTGGCCCCAAAGGCCCAAAAGTTCACATTTTGGCCCCTAAGGCCTAAAAAATTTTTTTGAGAACTTAGGGTCTTTCGAAAAGTCGAGGTGTCCAGCCCTAAACACTCTACCTTACATATCACATCCCATGGAGTTCTATCCTAGGTGTCCTAGCATACCAATATCACCCCACATCACAAGGGTCATGTCCAAATACCTCGCCCATACACTACCCTACCTCACACTATCTCACATACCCTATGAAAATACCTTATAGTCTAATCATTTTGACTATGTCCTTTCACAGGTACCCCTCCAAAGACCACCTGTACCCGAAACACCAACTGAGCTCACAAGTCCAACAACCCCGACTGCACCAATGGCATCACTATCTGACATCCAAAACCTCATTGAACAACTGGAAGCCAGAATGGAGGCTAGAATGAATGAGGCATTGGCTGCCCAGAGGATTGCCCTAATAGCTGAACTAGGTGGTGGTAATGGAAATGGGGCTTCCGCCGGGGGAAGTGGACCTTCTGCCTCCAATCAAGGACCTGCTGCAGAACCGACAAACCCTACCCTTAACCTGGATGACATGCCCTCTGGAACTGCTTCTGAGCTGGAAGCTCAGAAAATAAGAGAGAAGTTGGAATTGTTGGAAAGGTCAATCACCGCCCTTAAGACACACAAAGAAGTCGTGGACATGGACTCCTTGTCCTTATTCCCCGAAGCAAGATTACCTACAAAATTCAAAATGCCCAACATGGATAAGTTTGACGGAACCACTTGTCCCAAAACGCACCTGAAAATGTATGTGGGTGCCCTAAACCCGTTTGGCCTGAACAGCGAGCTCCTTGCTCAGTTGTTTCAGCAATCTTTGACTGGTGCTGCGTTAAGATGGTTTGTAAGCTTGGATCGTTCCAAAATGAAGAATTGGGAGGACATATGCAATGCTTTCAACACACAGTACCATTATAATATCGAAGTGGATGTTACCCGGAGGGAGCTGGAAACCACTAGACAAAAGAACAATGAGTCTTTCTCCTCGTTCCTTTCGAGGTGGAGAGCCAAAGCTGCTCAAATGATCAACCGACCCTCTGAACAGGAACAAGTTGACATAATAATCAAGAATTTACTGCCTGTCTACCAGTCACAGCTTCAAACACAGTACTTGCCTACGTTCCAATCGCTCATTGCGACTGCAACTAAGGTGGAAGACTTAATCCAGTTGGGTCAACTCAAAGAAGACTCATACAAGAAGCAGAATCATGCTGGGTCCAGTGAGACAAATGAAATAGCCAGTATAATCCCCACGAATCCTTTACGTGTTGGGAATTTGGGAAACAATCAGCCAAGGAGGCAATATACTGATCTCGGCATGCCAACCCTTTTGGTGTTCCGAGAAGCAGTGAAAGCAAATTTACTGAAGCCCTTAGAAGCAAGGCCATTACCAAACCCCCTGCCCCGGAATTTCAAAACCAATGAATACTGTGAGTACCATCAAGGACATGGGCATAAGACCGAATCATGCTGGACTTTGAAAAACCGTCTACAAGACCTAGTTGACAATGGGTCCATCATCCCCAAGAGCAAGCTGAACATCAACCAATCCCTTGCCTAACCATGGGATTAATGCAAAAAAAAAAAATTTGCTGAACAAGAATCGTTCGATCCTTTCGAACTTTTTCTTAGAATTGAATGAAGTTTGTGTCTGAGAAGGTTGAGATCAAGCCTCCAAAAGAACAAAGGTATTGTTCAAGACCAACAACAACATGTCTGATCGATTGAAGCATCGAGAAGAACAAAGTCACTACAGTCAATCCAATCCTAGTCCATCACAGCCCACCTAGAGTCTATCTTTTAGGGTCTAGTTTCTTTTTTCTTTTCATTTTCATTTCCATTCAAGTATTCATTTGTAAATCTAAGTGTCTTTTGTACACAAATTTTGTCTTATCAATAAAAAGGGATCAGTTTACGTTCCAATCATATTTATACTCTTTCCCTATCCTTGCCTGTGAAAGCAAAAAAAAAAAAAAAAAAAAAAAAATCGAAAAAAAATAATAAAAATTGAAAAAAATAAAAAAAAAATGACAAAAAGATAATAAAAATTGGCAAAGAAAAATGCATTCATCCTTTCATTTGCTCTGCATCAATCAAAGCTGGGGGCATCCTAAGAAGCACCATCAAAGGGGAAGTTTTGAGGGGTAATCATGGAAAGGATCCAGCAAAGGGTACGCAAACTTCAAAACAGTACCGAGGCAAAGCCAATTGAAGGGGTTAGGGCCAGAATGGTTTCTCCAAAAACCCAGGAATGGAAGATGCTCCGGTAGAGAGGTGTTTGAATTTCGAGCTTAAAAGCGACAGAATAAAAGAAGTTATATTTGGAATTGGGTTGGGTCTGCACGAAGTCGCAATGCTATCCATACACTACTCAAGTCATCTCAGAATCCAGTTGCCTCGAAATTCTTTATGGAGAGGCTGCTTCTAAGCAGGCATAGGGAAAAACGGGACAAAAGGAACCCCTGGTCAAAAGGAAGAAAACAAGCAAAAGAAAAAAATGGGTCAAAGAGGAACTCCTGCACAAAAGAAAGAAATCAAGGACAAAGCTACAGGAAATCGAGTTGTCAAAAACGGGTCAACTGCAGGCTCTCCGTTAAATTCAAGACCATCAAGGGTAGATGACAAATCATTTCAGCCATAAGGACAAAGACCAAGCGGCTACTCACACTTTGAAAAAGCAAGAAGCAGTCATTTTCACGAATTGGATGACAACAAACACCTTGAAAATCAAGCGCCAAGCATGGCACAAGTACAAGTGTCCTTATAAACAAGGATCATTTCTCAAAACGGGGAAAAGGAAGAGTCTCCTCAAAATTCCTTATGGAGAGGAGAACCATTGAGGAAATAAGTTTCAAGTTCAGAGGAAGATAAAGTTCAAGAAAAGGAACCAAATTAACCTCAAGAATTCAAACATGGCAAAGCCATAAACTCAAAGCATAAAAGCTTCTTCAACACTCAAGCCCCTCAAGTTACCGCCACAATGTGGGTATTCAAAACTCTTTGTGGCAAATACAAGTCACATTTCAGTCAACCAGTGGTAAAACCACTACAACAACAAAGTCAGATTCGCCTAGGGTCATCACTATCATACGAGCTCGAGTCAATAAGTTGATTCAACATCATCTAAGTCAGGAATGAATCCCGTAAAGACATCAAGCCGGGAAGGAATCCCGCGAAGAAATCAAGTCAGAAATGAATTCTGCATCAACATCAAGCCGGGAAAGAATCTCGCGAAGACATCCAGTCGGGAATGAATCCCGCAAAGACATCAAGTCGGGAAGGAATCCCGCAAAGACATCAAGCCGGGAAGAAATCCCGCGAAAGAAATTAAGTCAGAAATGAATTCTGCATCAACATCAAGCCGGGAAAGAATCCCGCAAAGACATCCAGTCGGGAAAGAATCCCGCAGAGACATCCAGCCGGGAAGGAATCCCGCAAAAAAAAAAAAAAAAAAAAAAATCAAATCGGAGATGAATTCTGTATTAATATCAAGTCAGGAAGGAATCCCGAAGAAGTCAAATCGGAAATGAATTCCACAATCAAAATTAAGTCAGAATTGAATTCTGCCCCAGCAGCAAGCCGGAAATAAATTCCGCACCAAGACGGAAAGGAATTCCGCACTAACATCAAGACGGAGATGAATTCCGCACCAGCCGAGCACGAAGTTCGCATCCCGGAAGGAACTACGAAAGACCTGATTCTCCCCATCCCCCGAAGAGTTCTTGGAGATACGTAGGCAGCCACAAAGGCGCGGTCACAAACATAAGTTTGCATCATAAATAGCATTTTCTCTTTGCCAATATAAAAAATAAAAAATAAAAAAAGAGAAGAAAAGAAAAATAAAAGCTGGAGTTGAAAACCCGAAAGGGCGGCTTCAGGCAAGAATTGAGCCCGCTAGGCTGAAAACCCGAAAGGGCGGTCTAGGCAAAAGTTAGGGCAAAGAGCCTGCTAGAGTCGAAAACCCGAAAGGGCGGCTACTAGGCAAAAGTTAAGGCCAAAAAAAAAAAAAAAAAAAAAAAAAAAAAAGGTGCTTTCAAAGGTCTCCTTGGGAGTATATAAATCATTTTTTCCAGGAATCACTGAGTTCCTTCGAGTCAAAATTCACTACAAGAAAACTTTGGGTCTCTAAATCGAGTCTCTAAAATCAAGTCTCCATCACCAGTGGTCATTCCACAACGGGCCACAAAAATCGAGTCATTCTCAAGCGTCACTCTTTGAGTCATTCCTCGAAGAAAGAGGGAGAGAGAAAAATGTCAAAACAATCCCTAAAAAAGTGTCAAACATAATCATTGAGAGGTAATTCTTTAATACCTCGTCTCCACTCGGACCATCGTTTCTTCGATCCTTTCAGACGAGCGATGTCATCAACATTGTCCGTTTCCTCGAGTCATATAAGTAACCTTGTTCTCTTTGATTCCTCGATCGAAAGGACAAATACAACACCAATGTTTTGAAGTATTCCATGGTCAGCACCATTCTGGGGGCAAGAAGTGATAAGAACCTTCACCATTCTCCCATCACAGAAGTAATCACAGAATTTTAGTCTTTCATTAAGAAGAAATTCTGTTTCAGCTAATAAAGGCATCAATTCCCTCAAGCAGGGGGCAAAATCCTCCAAGTCGAATTCAGGGGCAAGTGTTATAAAAAAAAACATACACAACCCAGGGTGGAACCCAACCATCGTCAATCTCTTTTACCCAAACCCAGGGTAGAACCCGGTTAATGGTTAACTTTCTTACATAAAACCTAGGGTGAAACCCTAACCAATAACCAACCCTTTTCATCTAAAACCAAGCCATTTGATCATTTCGACTTTAGGTGGACCCTTGGTTCTCAATGAGAAAAGTAAAAATAAAGCAAATCTCTTTTCAAGCCCTCATTAAGAGGCAAAACATCTTTTCAAGTCCTCTAAGAGGCCAAACATCTTTTCTAGCCCTCATTAAGAGGCAAAACATCTTTTCAAAGTCCTCTAAGAGGCAAAACATCTTTTCAAGCCCTCATTAAGAGGCAAAATCTATTTTCAAGACCTCATTAAGAGGCAAAACCTCTTTTTCAAGTCCTCTAAGAGGCAAAATTTCTTTTTAAGTCCTCAAAGAGGCAAAAACATCTTTAAATTGCAAACATAAATCCTTGCATTCGATCATTTCATTTCAAGGAAAAACCCAACGGCGGGGTTCCCTCCTCTGCCTATCCTCAAAATTTGGTCTTCAGACAACCACCGACGCCCATAAATCATTTTTATGGTTGCCGGTGGGGGGCAACTGTGAATACTCAAATTTTGAGACTCGAAAAGCCGGTTTTCCCGGCCGCGGCGGTGGCGGCCGCCCTTAAAGGCGGCGGTAGCCGGCCGCCGGCGACAGCGGCTGCAGTCGCCTGTGAATACTCAAATTTTTTGAGGCTCAAAAGCCTGTTTTTTTCGGACTGCGAACAGTCCGGCCGGACCGGAGGCCTTTCGGAAAATTCACCGGAAATATGCCAATATGGTACTTGAAACGTCCGGAAAATTACGAGGATCTCGGAACTGGTCTCGGAATATTTTTTGGAGGTCCGGAACTCCCGAAAAAGCCCCCGGAATAAACCTGCCTGCCCCGGTGGCTCAGCCACCGGAGCCAGCCACCGAGCCGGCGGCCCATCCCGGCGGCTCAGCCGCCGGGAAGGCCGCCGACCCGGTGGCCCAGCCGCCGAAAGACCGGCGCTTGGCTGCGGGAAGGCCGCCGAGTCGGCGGCCCAGCCGCCGGGCAGGCCGCCGACGAACCGGCGGCCCGGCCGCCGGGCGGGCCGCCGAGACCCGGCGGCCCGACCGCTGAGACCCGGCGGCCCGGCCGCCGGGAGGGCCGCCGATCCGGCGGCCCAGCCGGCGGCCCGGCCGCCGGGAGGGCCGCCGATCCGGCGGCTCAGCCGGCGGCCCAGGCCGCCGAGACTTGGCGGCCCGGCCGCCGGGCGGGCCGCCGAGCCGGCGGTCCATCCGGCGACCCAGCCACCGGAAACAGTCCGTTTTGCGCCTATAAATACAGGCCTCGGGCCTCCTTTTTTCCTCACTCAGTCTGTATTGACGGACGCTCCTTCTCCCTCTCGCTCCTTGCGATTCTTTACTGCTTTTTTGCATTTTAATTTAGCTTTTATTGCTTTCTTTCTTTGTTAAGTGGTCATTAAAATTAAATTAATTAATTTCCCTTAACGAGGAGCTTAACCTGGAGTTAAGAAGTGGCCGTCGACTAAATCAGGTACACAAAACTAAACTCTGTCTTTTTTAATTTTAGCATTTCATGCATGCTTCTTTTCTACTCCTCTTAAATTCTATAACTGCATAAATGCATTCATACCATTAACTAGGCAAATAAATTGCCTCAATTAAATAAATTTAAGCTAAATGCCCGGTTAATTAATGATCGTGGTATTAAAGTTTAAATTCGACAATATTGGCTAAAAGCCTAGTTAATCAATAACTATGGTGGAATTGCCTTTATTTCGAACAAGTTTTGGCTTAAGTCTAATTAATCAATAATTGTGACTAAAAGGCCCTAATTAAACACTTTTTTTATTATGGCAATAAATTGCCTATATTTCAATTTAATTAATCACTTTAGGCAAACAAATTGCCTATAAGTGAAGATTAACCTTTTTAGCGACAAATCGCTTAAATTAAATTTCTTTGGCTAAAAGCCTTCAAACAATTTTTTTTGGCAAATAAACTGCCTTAAATCAATCAACTTTGGCGACAATCGCCCAATTAGCATCATTTGGCAAATTAATTGCCTAAACCAATATTTTGGCTTTAAAAGCCTTAAAACAATTCGTTTGGCACAAATGCCTTAAAAATCAATCTTTTGGCAAGAATAAGCCCAAATTAAATTCTTTTGGCTAAAAGCCTCAAAATCAACATTTTGGCACCAAGTGCCTAAATCCTTCAACCTTTTTGGCAAAATGCCTAAACAAAATGCACAAAGCATACACACACTCATGCATAAAGCATCCCATTCAAAGCCCTCTAAAAGAGGCCTATCGAACTACGTTGACTTTGATCTTCCATTCAAACGGAAGTACGTAGGCACGTTCGGGATCTAACCCCGGGCGGCAAGTCGAATCACATAACCTAGTTTCATCAGCATGACATAGTCTCGGGATCCACCTCGGGTTCGAAGACCATGCCTTAGACATTGGGCTAATTAATCTAGTAACTAGGTTAATTAAAATTGGAGTCACTTAGGGTTTTTCCTAGTTTACCCTAAAACAATTAAACAAGGTGGCGACTCATTCATTCACGTGCATTTCTTCCTTTAGTCACATGCATTCACATGCCTATGGCATTTTGGGGAGGGGTTCACACCGGGAAAATAGGCTTTTTCTGAGCCTCAAAATTTGAGTATTCACAATTAGTGATGGTGCATTGCAAAGCTGATCAAAGCAATTTCAACCTTCAAACAGTGATGGTGTATTGTAAAGCTATTTGAACTCTCTTTCCCGATCAATGATGGTGAATTGGGAAGTTGACCAGGGCAAAACCAATGTCTTTCGAGCCTATCAAACCGTGTCTCGAGGATGTCTCTACTGATCCAACTGGAGCCAACGAAAGCCCATCAAACCGAGCTGAGTAGGTGGCCAGATGATCAAATTAAAACCCTTCAAGCCAATCAAACCGAGCTTCGAAGGTATCTTCATCAAACCAAATTTTGGATAATTACTACCGATCCGACTAGAGCCGACGAAAGCCGATCAAACCGAGCTGAGTAGGTGGACAGATGATCAAATTAAAACCCTTCAAGCCGATCAAACCGAGCTTCGAAGGTATCTTCATCAAACGAAATTTTGGACATCACTAACGATCCGACTGGAGCCAACAAAAGTCGATCAAACCGAGCTGAGTAGGTGGCCAGATGATCAAGTCAATTCAACATCTTTCCAAGCCGATCAAACCGAGCTTCGAGGATGGTTGCCATATAGAAGGCGCGTCAATGGACCACTTTAACATTAATCGTTTATACAATTAATGATAAAGTGGGGGGGCAAACTGTTGACGCGTAATTTTATGCCCCCACCTAACCTGGTGATGATATAAGGATAAGGAATAAAGAATCACGGTCAACCAGAAGTATTTTAAACCAAAATTTGATTTAAATCGGTTCAAAGAGTCTCACCTGCGTTAGGGTTGCGTCACGCAGCTACCACCTACGTGACGGCACTAGTAGTTGCGTCACGCAACTCCGACCAGGCTGACATCTTTTGGACAGGCCCGTGTAACGGTTTGCACTGTTTGTATGGATACGCGGCAACTGTATGAAAAGTAAGTTGCATCACGCAGCTTGCGGGTGCATCATGCAGCTACTACCTGCGTGATGCAGCTTTGTTTTGCTACCCTACCCATATAAATACAACATTTTCATTTCTAAACGGGACTTTTTTCTCTCATTTTTCTCTGGACTTTGATATTTTAGACAGAGAGAAATTTGATTGTGGCGAGGGTTTTCCCCAAGAACTCAAGTGAGTAACCTTGAGGAAGATTAAGCCATTAGAAAGATAGATTAAAAACTTAAAAAAGACAAAAAGACATAAAAAGAGAAAAAGAGAGAAAAGGAAGAAAAGGAACGTTTTTATTGCTAAAACTTGGTGCTAAACACTTCTGAGATAGTGAAGTCTTGTTCCCAAATCATCTAAATCATATGCAATCCTCGAATCTGAGGGTTAAGTAATCATTTAAACCTTCCTTTTCATTTTTAGTTATTTATTTGTGAAAAATCTTATTTTCTTAGTATTTAGTTAGTTTGGTGTTGATTAAACAACATTTTGCCCATTTCTGAGTGTTTCTGAGTTATATTAAACATCTGTTAATAAAAAGAACACGTAAAAAGAGTAGTTTGAAAGGTAGTTACGGACCAGAGCAGCTGCGTCACACAGCTACTACATGCGTGACGCAACTGCTCATGTCCAAATGACCTTGACTTGGACTGGACCACCCGCGTGACGCAACTGTTCGTGCGCATAGTCTTTATTTCGTTTTTAGATTTTTATTTAATATTATGTTTTAAATAAATGATTAATAAATCTGGAGATTTTGATAAAGTCACGAACAGTTCCGTCACGTAACTAAGAGTTCCGTCCCGCGACTGTTCTTCATAGAACAGCTGCGTGACGCAACTGTCCTAAAGTTCCAGAATAATAACTAAGAGTTCCGTCACGCGACTGTTCTTCATAGAACAGCTGCGTGACGCAACTGTCTTAAAGTTCCAGAATACTTTTTTATTTATTTTATTTTAATTTCATGACTTTAAATGAAGGTTTAACTTTAATTCAAGAAATGATCAATAATGGGCAGATTGTGTTATAATCAAGCTAAACAAATTAACTTACTATGATTTTGAGATTTCTTTTTAGGATTTATTATTTATATTGTTTAAATTATATTATTAAATCCGGTTTGTAGCCTGCCTTTAACCATAAGGCAAGAGCGGGTCTTTTAATTATTTCTGTTATGGGTGGATGATGAATGTGATGATTTATTATGAATGCAATGAATGAACCTATTTGGGGCGATTAATTAATTTTCCACATAGGAGCTCGGTTCGATTCAATCGGGTTGGGTTTAATTGAATAATTTGGCTTTTCTAAAATAAAATCAATTAGAAATTGTAGGTTAAAAGAGGCCGATTTTTCGGGCGTCGGCTTCCAACGGGCCGACGTACCAAATTCCCTTACCTAGAACCGCACGGTTCGCCTGACCAGTTTTTCAAAATAATTGGCCTTAAATAAAAATTGGGTTAAAAGGAGTCATTTTTGTAAATTAAAATCGGAAACGGTCCCATTGCCGAAATAATGGGTGGCTCAAACATTTTATAAGATCGATTTATCGGCATCGCATTTCCCAAAAGGTTTTTAACACCATTTTCCAATAATTATTCTAAACAAATAAAATAGAAGTTTTCCGAGGTCCTTTTCTGGGGTTTTAAAGGATCTCAACTCTCCATCATAATAATCATAATATGGATATGGGAGGGGCGAAAACATTGTCTAAGGTGAAGAACCAACAAAGAGCAACACCAGTGAGAGATTACTGGAACAATTGAGCAAGAAGCTCATTATTCACGCCAAGAGGAGTGAGGGCACCCACGTACATCTTTAGATGAGTCTTGGGGCACGTGGTACCATCGAATTTGTCCATGGCCGCCATTTTGAACTTGGCTAGCAGCCTAGCCTTGGGGAAGAGTGGGAGAGAGTCGACGTCAGCCTCATATTTCTTGATGCTTTTGAGGAACTTCTCAAAGGAGTCCATCTTCTCCATCATCTTCTTCACTTTGGAAGAAGTCGTGTCATCACGTGTCTAGCTTGGGTTAGCAATCACTACAAAAAAATTGCGATTTTGCGACCAATTATTGCGATCGACACAAATTATAAACGATTTGCGACCAATTGTGATGATTGTGATCGTGAATATATTGCGACCAAACAGCGACAGCAGTTGCGACGGATTTGTGACCGATAATCAAGTAGTCGCTAATTGTAGCGCTAATAATTCCCGCCAGTTTGCTTTCAAATTTACGACTTGTTTAAGACAGATTTGCTACCAATTTTGCGATCGATTTGCGACTATGTATTACGCAGTCGCAAAATTGTGCGCTTCAAATTCAGGACCGAATTTCAGCAAAGGATTTGCTACCAATTTGCTACGGATACTTTGTGACCGACCACTTTGGTCGCAAATCAATCGCAATTTTGGTGCAAATTAAAACAATGTCGCAGAGTTAAAAATTACGACCGATTTTAATAAAATTTGTGATCGATTGGTCGATCGCAAATTTTAGGGCTTTAAACGCCAGCGAGCGCCCTCTTCTTCTTTCTTCTTCTTCTTTCTTCTCCTCTTCTCTTCTCCTCCTCCATTTGCCGCATTATCCCAGCCTCTTGCTGTGCCGCTCCCAGCCGCTTGACGCCACCTGCTCCGCTCCATTGCAACGCTGATTGCCTGAGATCCCTTCTCCTCGTCGTTCGCGGTCGTCAATTCAGGTACGTTTGTATTTTTTTTTTTCGTTTTCATTTTTTTTGGGGGGGGAACTTCTATATCTTTTGTTGTTCATGTAGTTGCATGACAAAAAATAAGTTGTTATTTAGTTGTTTTAGTTGTTGTAGTTGTGATTTAGTTGGTATTGTGCATTGTGTGTGTTATTAAGAAGAATGATAAAATTGGAAAAAAGAAAAATGTGTTATCGTAATGATAATTTGGAATTATTTATAATTTAGGAAAAATTATATATGTAATTTAATCAATGTAATTTTATGTAATGCAATTTTAAAATTTTAGTTGGTATTGAATTGATTGAAAAATAAAAAATTACATGTTATTAATTAATGTTAAAAAAATAAATCAATTAATATATGTGTAAGTAAATAAATGTAATTGTGTAACCAAAATAAATGACAAATAAACATTATTGTGTAACTAAAATAAATGAGAAATAAACGTAATTGTGAAACTAAAATAAATGACAAATAAACTTATTCGTTTTTTTGTAATTATGAAATAATGCATTTTATTTTTTTTTTAATTATTGTTGTTGTTATATAGAATGAGTTTTTTTTTTTTTTTTTTGTTATAAAATGAATGATGCATTTGTGTTGGAGGCCTAGTAGTGGTCATTTTGCCTTTGGAGAATGTTGGTATGATATAGAAGTATTTATTGAAGTGTGTTTTGACTTGAGATTTGATTGTGTTGTGCCGAAGTGCTGCCGAATTTTTTTTTTTTAAAATTGAAATATATCTAAATAATGAAAGAAACATAATAAAATATTCTCATGTTATTTACTACTTATTTCTAAACTCTTTCCAAATTCCTAGTAAAATTAAGGTTGAAGAACATCCTTTTGTATCGTTAGTGAAAGTAAAGTGAAAAATAAAAAATTATATCTTATTAATTAATGTTCAAAAAAGAAATAAATCTATTAATATATGTGTAACTAAAATAAATGACAAATAAACATTATTGTGTAACAAAAATAAATGACAAATAAACAGATTCGTTTTTTGGTAATTATGAAATAATGCATTGTATTTGTTATTATTGTTGTTATTATTCTTTTTTTTTTTTTTGTTATGAAATGAATGATGTTTGAGATGTTGGAGGCCTAGTAGTTACCATGTTGCCTTTGGAGAATGTTGGTATTGTAACGTCCCATTTTTCTATTGAATCGAGTCGTTGCTTAGAGTCGAGTCGGGCTGATCCAAAACCCGGTTCGATCCATTAGAGTCTAGAGTGGGCTAGAATGGGATGTAATTGCAATAAGGAAAAGAAGTGGACTTACTTGAAGGAAACAAAAAGATCAAAGTATAAGGATTAGGACTTGCTTGCACGAAAGTTTAAAGTTGAAGTATTAAGTTGTACCATTTTGACACTTGAGGTACCATTTGGTAATTTTCACAGAAAAATCCATGATATTTTGGAGATGTACCCGTGAGTTCCATTTCATTTCATTTCTTCATCCTTATCTTCATCTTCTTCCTCTACTTTTCCTCTCATGCTTTCCTTTCTCCATCACTTTTAATGGTAGTGAAGATTTTAATGGGATTCAAGCATTAATTCAACTTCTATTCTATCCAAGTAAGTAAACCTTCTTGAATTTCATACTTGAATCATTTGGTGATATTTTTAGAGTATTCATAAGCATTCTCATGTATAGGAGAGGTGAGCTCAAAGGTAGAAGAAAAAGGAAGCTAAAAAGAAGAGCTTAAGCTTTTTGGAGTGTAGGTGTGCTATCTCTTTTAGTTTAATTCATTTCCTTACATGATAATTTGTGTGATGTGTTGAAAATGAGATGATATGTTGCTTAATGTTGAGTGAGAAGACTGAAAATGGTGAAAAAGCATGAGATGAAATGAATAAATGAAGTAGAGATTGAGTTCATGCTGAAACAGGTTTTGCTGGAAAATTTACCAGTAACTTCACCTTGATTTTGACCCTATTTAATGATGGAATTAGGAAGTGTCATAGAAGAGTTATTTTTTCCTCTATGTGTTAGCTTTACATGGGTTTTTGAATCACCCAAATCGGAGTTATATATTGAGAGATATGACCAAAAGAGTATAGACTGCGCAGGCTGGAAAACACGTCGCGCGCTCGCGAATTTCATTTGCGCGCTCGCGAATTGTGTCTGGAAACTCTCTGACTCTCATTTGCACTTCTCGCGCTCGCGACTTTGCATGGCGCGCTCGCGAATTGTGTTCTGATGCTCTTTTGGACTTCATTTTCAATGCAATTGTATTCCTTTGCTCAACTTATATGCCTCCAATCATTTTAAAACAAAAAGACAACATGAACACATGTATAAACACAAAATGCAAGCATGCAAATGGTGTGAAACTAACATGACACAAGTTGCCCGCTTGGCGAGGCTATTAGCATACAGGTAAGCAGTAAATTTTATGAAATCATGAAGCAGTTAATTTCATGACACAAGCATGCAAATTATGACACAGTTACTATGCATTTGTTTTATCTATTGACATACCATTAATATGCTCCATTGAGGTTAGGTAGAAACCATGTAGATAAGGCTATGTCGCGACATAGAATAGCAGATCTGCGCCCCATACAGTTTGGTACTCCGGCTACAGGCCGTTGAGTGGATATGATTATATAGGCCATAGCAGCCAAGCATACAGTTTCATCCAGTTTTATACAGTTTTTCTTATCACTTCGGTTTCACTATAACCTTATGGAGCCATACAGATATCTTGACATAACATTGCATGAATCATACAGTATACTAAACAGCAAGAAAGATCATCAAGGTAAACTGAAAGTATCATGATATGTGTGCTTACATTCCATCTGTGAGTACATGTTTATTTCTACATATGTATGTGCTTATATGTTTCTTTATTCATTATGATATTCACTGAGTTTTAATCAAAGTTGCAGAATTCATACAGCATAAAGAACATCAGGTAAGATCATGAAAGTATAATGCGATATATGCTTACAAGTTTATTTATTGAATCTTTAAGGAGCCATACAGTCATGAGATGTTATTAATCATAACTTATATGATGTAACTAAAAGTGCATAAGTCATACAGCATAATGAATAGCAAGTAAGACAATGAACATATACTGTTATGTATTCTTACATGTTTATTGATTTCATTCATACAGCATAATGAATAGCAGGTAAGATCATGATAGTATCATGATATGTGTGATCAAAGGTTCATGTAAAGGAGTTATGAGATAATTAGAACTCAATTATTATGTTAGAATTAGAAGTTTATTCTTCACTATAAAGATACATTTATGTTGAAATTCAATGATTCTAAGATTTTCAATGCTTTTATGAAATTTGTAGTTTAAGTAAGTTGACATCACACTTTGTTAAGTATGTGAATTATGAGCACCACTGAGTTTTATACTCAGCGCGTCGATTTTTATCACGCGTAGGTTGAAGATCGTGGTTGCTACTTGAAGACTTGAAGAGTACTATCAAAGCAGAAGTGACTAATTCGGGTTTAGATTGAGAGTTATATAATTAAGAATTATGGCATGTATGAAGATTTATGGCATGTATAATTATTACATTTGTTAGAGCTATGTGATTGTAAATATAAGTGAAGCAGGTAATTATTTTAGTGTAAGTAGTTGGAGATAAGAATAATACTTATGAAATGACTGAAATATTTTACTATAGTTGGTATGATTAGGTCATGAAGACTTGATATAGATCATGAATGCAATTAATTGCTGGATATTAAATGCTATAGGATTTATACAGTTATGACTATATACATAAAGTGTTGTTGTGTTATGATGATTAGTTGGAGATATTGAAAGTTTGAAGTTTAATTGGGAGTGTTTATATTCATATTTAGCATACAGAATGATATCAGCATGACAGGATATAAGTTCAACCAGATTGTAGCGTCTCGGCTCGGTTCATTCGGGTTAACGGGTGGACCGGGAAGGGATGTTACAGGTATGATATAGAAGTGTTTATTGAAATGTGTTTTGATTTGAGATTTGATTGTGTTGTGCCGAAGCACTGCCGAATTTTTTTTAAAAAATTGAATATGTAGAATCGTACACTTACTGATATTATGGTAAGTTTATATATATATATATATATATATAGAAATATATATAACCTTAGTATTGAATAAATGAACTTAGTCAGTTTACATTTATATATAGTTACCCTTATTATAGAAATAACCTTAGTAAGTTATAAGTGTAAATTGAACATTACATTTGGCATATTTTAAGGATGATTTAGACTAATGCAATTACATATAATTTTCCATTTATAAACACAGTGTAACGCCCTAATTTTTCTGTGTCTAAAATAATAGTTTTACGGTCTGTGAATAGTACCACCGGTCGGGGAGTCAGTATTATTTTGGTCCAGAAAAATTACTATCTATGTTTCATATTTTATTTAAAATTTTTGGAGTATGCATACATGATTTTTATGGGTAGAAAATAAGTAATGACTATTTTTGGAGAATTTAGATAATTAGTGAATAGTGAATTATGGTGTTATATTAAGTAAGGAAATTTGAGGAATTATTTTTAAGGATTAAATTTGAGAATTTTATGGAGATAAATAATATTTTGAAGGAATTTACTTGGAGATTATTTTTAGCCATTAGATGAGATTACTTGACTTAATCATAGCCATCCAATTAGGGGAAAAGACTAAAATACCCTTGTTGCTTTATATAAGTCAACCATCAATTATTGTGCAACCATTTTTCTTTCTTCTTCTTTTCCCTTACACGTCTCCTCCTCCTCCTCCTCCTTCTTCTTCTTCTTCTTCATTTTCTTCAATTCTTCCTTACTAAACACATCAAATTCACCCCAACCAACTTGATTTAAGTTATTAATCCTAGAGATTAAAGCTTGGGAAGTGATTTTTGGTGAATTATTTCAAGAAATTTGGAGATTTTCAACTTGAGCCGAAGGTTGGAGAAACCTCTACCATGGAGTAAAGGCAAAGTGAGAGCTTAGAAAGTTTTAATTTAAGCTTGCTAAAGCTTATTTTTTTAAGGTTAGTGTTCATAAACACACTTACCTTACTCAAATTTTTGATTTTGTGCCTTTATGCTCTTATGTGGATATTTTGGGATTTTGTATGAAATGATTGATTTGTTGAATTTTGGTTACAATTACATGCTCTTGGGTGATATGTGATGAGTATTTATGTTGTGGTCGACATTTCTACCTTGTATCTTTGTTGTTCATTTTCCTTTCATGGTTAAAGTAAGCTGAATTTGGGAAAAATGGGTTATTGAGTGAGATTAAGGACTATTGTTTGATCCTTTCTAGTTTCCATTTGTGTCTGAGTCCTTCATAAAAGTTGTAGGTCTCTCTCGTAGCTTTCCAACCCATCCTCTTTTGTCCAATTTGGAGATATATAGCTCAACTTATGGCTGAAACACCCAAACTGACTGTGTTATGACGGGCCACATGCATCACTGAATTGATTGCCCATTTTGACCACTATAATGGCAAGATTATGTTCTCAGTTCTTCATGAGAATTGTTGCCCTATGTCTTGAGACTTCTCTGGTTTTTGATTGAATTAATTTGAGTGTTTGGTTAAGGAGTAATTCAATAAACATTGGACTTGGTTCTGCTGAATCAGGTCTAGACTGTTGGTCTGTGTTCCTAGCTTTTGTTTGCTACCTTGTAGATTGATCTGGGCTGTGATCCCTTCATAACATTTGTATCATTTTGTCTTATCTTTCTAATGAATCTGATTTCGTTCCATTTGGAGACCTATAACTTAAGTTATGTCTTAAAAACGCTACAAAGGTCAAGGTTATATTAATGCTGGAAATTTCCTATGCCTTGAATCATGGGTTTATTTGGGTATGAATCATGTGTGATGAGGTTCTCTTGATTATTTGTATGTTTGAGGATTTATTTGACAAAAATAAGATATAAGTTTGAACAGTGTTATTGTGGATATGTTTAAATGGACATAAATGGAAAAAATTGTTGGAAATTTTGGGATAAAGTGTGGAATTAGTTTAGATAATGCATGATGAGGATAGAAATGGATACCTTGGTGCATAAGAGTTATGTTAGTATGCTTGGTTGGAGAAGGAAATTCCTCCCCTTGGTTTTCATTAAGAGGCCAAACCACTCTAGGGTGGTAAGGCTTACTTAATTATTATTTTTTGTATGGTATGCTATCTATATATCTATGACATAATTATGATTATTTTGATAACTTTCATATGTTTAGAGTTTTAAAAAAAAATGGGTATTTAAGATGTATGTGCTTTAAATTTTGAATAAGGAAAGTATGATTTTATATGATAAGAAGTTTCTTATGATAAATTTCATTATGACTTCAAGAACGTTTTAAAAGAAAAGGAATTTATAAGAAATTTCCTATATTAAGTAATTATGTTTAAGTATGAAGTTTTCATGAGTTACTTATGTTCTAAAGTAAGCTTACATTATGAATTTAAGAAGACTAAAGAATAAGACAAGTTTTATGAGAAGTATTATGAATTAAGAATTAAAACAAGGATTTTGGGCTCTAATATACTTGATGTGAATTTGATGCGAGATTTGATTTTATTATGTATGATGAGCATGCTCGGCATTTGATGCCATTATGATACAAAGCTATGATCATATGCTAGGCACGTGGGTGTATTATGTTAGGGCGGACGCGCTCTATATGTTATGAAAAGGTTGGCGACCTAAGGCCATATGAATAAGTTATGAAAACCTATCTGCTTCTCTTTGTCCTAAGTGTATGCGAGCCCTTGGAAAATATTTTTAAGGCACTTAAATGAATAAGATTATATTATTTCAGTAAACCTTAGTTTGGAAATAAATGATTATGTTCTCAAATTAATTTTCAAGGCATGATATTTCGATACATGGTTTTAAAATAAATAGTATGTGTATTGGTATAATAAATGTCCAAATAATGAATTTGTGATTTGGAAGAATTAAATTATTTATGTTATTAATTATAAGTTTATTTGATATTTCTTTTGCTATAAATGTAAATGTATGTTCTTTTGATGAAAATTTATATTTTAAGTGTGTTGCCAGTGCAACATTGGTAAGTTTGTCATTTATGAGCACCACTGAGTTTTATACTCAGCGCGTTGATTTTTATCACGCGCAGGTTGAAATCCGTGGTTGCTACTTGAAGATCAGAAGAGTAGCTTCAGACCAGAAGCAACTATTTTCGTAGTGGTAGAATTAGTTTGATGTACTTAAGAATAATCATGGCATGTATAATTATTACATTTTCGAATATTATGTTATTTGAATTATAACTTAAGCATGTAATGATAAATTAGTTTGGTGTATATATTTGGAGATAAGCATGAGATTTTATTTAATGTTTGGATATAAAATATGTTTAAGATAGTTGGTATGATTAAGAACATAAGGACTTGATATATATATATATAATGAATGCATTTAATTGATGATCATTAAAATGCTATTGAGGGTTTCTATAGTTATGAAGGTATAAAAGTGTTGTTGTGTTGCTATGGTGATTACTGGAGTTTGCTGGGGGTTTAGAGTTTAAAATTGGGAGTGTTTTGTATTCACATGTTTGGCGAGCTCCGTTTTTAAAGGGAAACTCTTGCAGTTTTGTTGTAGGATTTTTCCTAAATTGTTTTCATAAGTTATATATATATCTTTCAAAACCAAATTGAAAAAAATTACTCGCTAAACTTGTCAATACTTAATCACTTCTAATTCATAATCTGATTTTATGATTTATATGTTATGTTAGGATGGTGTCTCCGGCACCGAATGTGGCATCCGCCGTCGGGTCTCTTGGGGCTGGGCGGCGGGTGTTACATTTAGTGGTATCAGAGCATAGGTTGAGGCGGTTCTAGGACTATATGTGTATCAGAGCATCGGTTTATCAGAGCATAGAAATTTATCTGTTTTAAAGTGAGAGTATGAGTAATTTAAGTTAAATACATGCCATATTGGTTTGATTTGGAAACAACCAGCCATTGGAGAATGGTGTCATGTTAAGCGGAGTATATATTCAGGTTACTACTGATGATTAATGGTTATATCTTTCTGGAGGAAATTCTTAGAGAATAAGGGATAGGGATTCGATGTGGTGGTTATTGGAGATGAGATGTTATTGAGGCGTTAAGGATTTGTGTTCTTTTTCTTGGTTGATATGATTTCTAAGTGTTATAAGTATATTTTGAGATTTGCCTTTTGAAAATATGAATTTTAATTTCGAAATTGATTTGTATCCATGAGATTGATAGCATGATTGACGTGTAGAAAGGTTTGTTTATTTTGTATCCATAAGAAGCATATTTTTTTTTATGTTGCTTATGGATAAATGATTTTGCTATAAGGTTTTTCCCTTCTTTTGAAAACTTTGGATATAAAAAAAAAAAAACAAAATTAAATTTTCAAGTATGGTTTTATAAAGTTTTGATAAACGAAAAGATTGTTTTATAAATGAAAATGAACTCATTTGTATAGATTCATGAATTGTGAAGTATAGTGGTTTATGAATTAAACATGAAAATAACATTTATATATAATTTAAGTATGTAAAATGAAGTGTAAACTTGTATGGTTGTGTGCGCAAGAAGATATGTTAAGTTATGCATGATTAAGATTATAAATGTTAAGTTGAAGTTAAATGATGAAAGCATACTATTTTTTTATTTAATACTTGTTGAATGTGAAATGCATACATAAAATGCATGAATGTGTGTATATGTGCCTGTGGAAGGAATATGTTGAGAATGAGTTGCTAGTATTATCTAATAAGAGAACTAAATGATTCGAATTCAAGGACATTAGAATCTATTTACTTGGAGTATTGATTTTAGTATATGCAATTGATGAAGTTTCCATGATTTTGGTTAATGGAATTTATTGTGACTATTGAGATAAGCATTTTTCTGGATAGAATATATATATTAATTGGTGTATTTTTCTGGATAGAATTTATTATGACTATTAATTGGTGTATTTCCATAAATGATATTTATAACATTTAAATGACGTATGATTTGATGTGATTGGCTATAATAAGGGGTGATGAGCATTTTTCATAAGAAATAATGTTGGTGGAATGAAACATTATTTAAAGCCATTTATGAGAAGTGATTTCTTCTTCTGAGAAATAATTACTACTTGGTGGAGTAAAGTATACATCAAGGATAATATAAATTACTATGGTTATAAGAAAAGTAAATTGTGATTATTAGTCAGAAATAAATTGCTTTAATCTTAATGTGTCTAGTAGTGGATCTTGTATGAATTGTGGCACCTTATGGTTTAATATGGTATAAGTCTGAATTAAATTCAACGAGATTTAGTCTTTTGATGTTTAAAGTATTTGTTGAACTCTAGATGTCATGTAAGTTATAAATAAGGATTTTTGTATAATGAGAGATTCTATGATCCGAGGAAAAAGTAAATAACTCCTGTAAAGAAAGTAATATAATTATGTTATATACATTTGGACCATGATGGTTAAGTGAATTGATGAATGACATCGGACATGGAGAGATAGTTGTCCAACTATTGAATTGATGTTATATCAATAAATTAGATAAGTAAGAATGGATCTAGTTATGTCATTATTTAGAGTTTTTGACAAATTCGGAATCATGGTTATTAAGATTTGATGGAAATAGAAGTAATGATGCATCAGAGTATATACAAGACAAGAATTTCTATACTTTGAGATTTCATGAATATGGAAAAAAATTGTGGTTCGTGTTGATCTCACTATGTTTATATGAGAATAAATTCTAAGCCAAAATGAGCAAGAGTTTATAAGTGATCATTGTTATGATAGAAAAGATTGGTTAATAGTTAATAGAAGTATTTACGAGTCATAGAGGAGTTATGGATTTATGTGAGATAGCTATGCTTAAAACAAAAAGTGCAATTGCTATGACTTAGTGAATTCTAATTAGATGGAACTACCAAATCATGGATAAATGGTCAAGTTGGGATAGTCTATATGGCACATTGCATGATTTGCATAACTTTGTGATTGTGTATGACTACTTTTATGTATTGCGATTTGAGCCTTTGGTTTAATTTTCTTGTGAGTGGAACTTGCAAGTATGCATGTTTGAATATCTATATATATATATATATATATATATGAAAGTGTTTGAGATTAAGTATCATGTTGGAATTAAGTTATTAACACTGATATGAGAATAAGCTATATGATCTCAGGATATGTTCATATAATCTCATCATGCTTTATGAGAATTTACATTATGCAAATCTTTGAATGTGATATTTACATGAAATTAATATCATCTTACTATATGTATGTGTATAGACCTTTGTTATTGAATTTAAGCGTACGATACTCCATGAACTTGAACTTTATAAATTGTATATGCCTTGATATGTATCTTATATGATGATATGTATCTTATATGATGATATGTTTGGTATGTGAGTTTTATAGGTCATTGGATTGAGTGCTAGATAGAATAAGAGACGTTTATGGATTTTTCTTGTAAGGGCATTAAAGAGGATATTAAGGATCTAATCGGTTTGTATGCACAATAAGTTTACATTATAATTATCAGATAAAAAAAAATTTTAAATATTGAATGGTTAAATTTGCTATTATGGATGTTCATTTGGGAGAATCACGTATAGAACACAAGATAGTAAGTGCGAGCCGATTAAGGAAGAATTAAATTGAGTCGGAAAATATTATGAGATTAAATTATTTAATTCAGGTGAATTTCGAGGACGAAATTCTTTAAGGAGGGTAGAACTATAACGCCCTAATTTTTCTGTGTCTAAAATAATAGTTTTACCGGTCTGTGAATAGCACCACCAGTCCGGGAGTCAGTATTATTTTGGTCCAGAAAAATTACTATCTATGTTTCATATTTTATTTAATATTTTTGGAGTATGCATACATGATTTTTATGGGTAGAAAATAAGTAATGACTATTTTTGGAGAATTTAGATAATTAGTGAATAGTGAATTATGGTGTTATATTAAGTAAGGAAATTTGAGGAATTATTTTTAAGGATTAAATTTGAGAATTTTATGGAGATAAATAATATTTTGAAGGAATTTACTTGGAGATTATTTGTAGCCATTAGATGAGATTACTTGACTTAATCATAGCCATCCAATTAGGGGAAAAGACTAAAATACCCTTGTTGCTTTATATAAGTCAACCATCAATTATTGTGCAACCATTTTTCTTTCTTCTTCTTTTCCCTTACACGTCTCCTCCTCCTCCTCCTCCTCCTTCTTCTTCTTCTTCTTCATTTTCTTCAATTCTTCCTTACTAAACACATCAAATTCACCCCAACCAACTTGATTTAAGTTATTAATCCTAGAGATTAAAGCTTGGGAAGTGATTTTTGGTGAATTATTTCAAGAAATTTGGAGATTTTCTACTTGAGCCGAAGGTTGGAGAAACCTCTACCATGGAGTAAAGGCAAAGTGAGAGCTTAGAAAGTTTTAATTTAAGCTTGCTAAAACTTATTTTTAAGGTTAGTGTTCATAAACACACTTACCTTACTCAAATTTTTGATTTTGTGCCTTTATGCTCTTATGTGGATATTTTGGGATTTTGTATGAAATGATTGATTTGTTGAATTTTGGTTGCAATTACATGCTCTTGGGTGATATGTGATGAGTATTTATGTTGTGGTCGACATTTCTACCTTATATCTTTGTTGTTCATGTTCCTTTCATGGTTAAAGTAAGCTGAATTTGGGAAAAATAGGTTATTGAGTGAGATTAAGGACCATTTTTCGATCCTTTCTAGTTTCCATTTGCCTCTGAGTCCTTCATAAACGTTGTAGGTCTCTCTCTTATCTTTCCAACCCATCCTCTTGTGTCCAATTTGGAGATATATAGCTCAACTTATGGCTGAAACACCCAAACTGACTGTGTTATGATGGGCCACATGCATCACTGAATTGATTGCCCATTTTGACCACTATAATGGCAAGATTATGTTCTGAGTTCTTCATGAGAGTTGTTTCCCTATGTCTTGAGACTTCTCTGGTTTTGGATTGAATTAATTTGAGTGTTTGGTTAAGGAGTAATTCAATAAACATTGGACTTGGTTCTGCTGAATCAGGTCTGGACTGTTGGTCTGTGTTCCTAGCTTTTGTTTGCTACCTTGCAGATTGATCTGGGCTGTGATCCATTCATAACATTTGTAGCCTTTTTTCTTATCTTTCTAATGAATCTGATTTCGTTCCATTTGGAGACCTATAACTTAAGTTATGTCTTAAAAACCCTGCAAAGGTCAAGGTTATATTAATGCTGGAAATTTCCTATGCCTTGAATCATGGGTTTATTTGGGTATGAATCATGTGTGATGAGGTTCTCTTGATTATTTGTATGTTTGAGGATTTATTTGACAAAAATAAGATATAAGTTTGAAAAGTGTCATTGTGGATATGTTTAAATGGACATAAATGGAAAAAATTGTTGGAAATTTTGGGATAAAGTGTGAAATTAATTTAGATAATGCATGATGAGGATAGAAATGGATACCTTGGTGCATAAGAGTTATGTTAGTATGCTTGGTTGGAGAAGGAAATTCCTCCCCTTGGGTTTCATTAAGAGGCCAAACCACTCTAGGGTGGTAAGGCTTACTTAATTATTATTTTTTGTATGGTATGCTATCTATATATCTATGACATAATTATGATTATTTTGATAACTTTCATATGTTTAGAGTTTTAAAAAAAAATGGGTATTTAAGATGTATGTGCTTTGAATTTTGAATAAGGAAAGTATGATTTTATATGATAAGAAGTTTCTTATGATAAATTTCATTATGACTTCAAGAACGTTTTAAAAGAAAAGGAATTTATAAGAAATTTCCTATATTAAGTAATTATGTTTAAGTATGAAGTTTTCATGAGTTACTTATGTTCTAAAGTAAGCTTACATTATGAATTTAAGAAGACTAAAGAATAAGACAAGTTTTATGAGAAGTATTATGAATTAAGAATTAAAACAAGGATTTTGGGCTCTAATATACTTGATGTGAATTTGATGCGAGATTTGATTTTATTATGTATGATGAGCATGCTCGGCATTTGATGCCATTATGATACGAAGCTATGATCATATGCTAGGCACGTGGGTGTCTTATGTTAGGGCGGACGCGCTCTATATGTTATGAAAAGGTTGGCGACCTAAGGCCATTATGAATAAGTTATGAAAACCTATTTGCTTCTCTTTCTCCTAAGTGTATGCAAGCCATTGAAAAATATTTTTAAGGCACTTAAATGAATAAGATTATATTATTTCAGTAAACCTTAGTTTGGAAATAAATGATTATGTTCTCAAATTAATTTTCAAGGCATGATATTTCGATACATGGTTTTAAAATAAATAGTATGTGTATTGGTATAATAAATGTCCAAATAATGAATTTGTGATTTGGAAGAATTAAATTATTTATGTTATTAATTATAAGTTTATTTGATATTTCTTTTGCTATAAATGTAAATGTATGTTCTTTTGATGAAAATTTATATTTTAAGTGTGTTGCTAGTGCAACATTGGTAAGTTTATCATTTATGAGCACCACTGAGTTTTATACTCAGCGCGTTGATTTTTATCACGCGCAGGTTGAAGTCCGTGGTTGCTACTTGAAGATCAGAAGAGTAGCTTCAGACCAGAAGCAACTATTTTCGTAGTGGTAGAATTAGTTTGATGTACTTAAGAATCATGGCATGTATAATTATTACATTTTCGGATATTATGTTATTTGAATTATAACTTAAGCATGTAATGATAAATTAGTTTGGTGTATATATTTGGAGATAAGCATGAGATTTTATTTAATGTTTGGATATAAAATATGTTTAAGATAGTTGGTATGATTAAGAACATAAGGACTTGATATATATATATAATGAATGCATTTAATTGATGATCATTAAAATGCTACTGAGGGTTTCTATAGTTATGAAGGTATAGAAGTGTTGTTGTGTTGCTATGGTGATTACTGGAGTTTGCTGGGGGTTTAGAGTTTAAAATTGGGAGTGTTTTGTATTCACATGTTTGGCGAGCTCCGTTTTTAAAGGGAAACTCTTGCAGTTTTGTTGTAGGATTTTTCCTAAATTGTTTTCATAAGTTATATATATATCTTTCAAAACCAAATTGAAAAAAATTACTCGCTAAACTTGTCAATACTTAATCACTTTTAATTCATAATCTGATTTTATGATTTATATGTTATGTTAGGACGGTGTCTCCGGCATCGAATGTGGCATCCGCCGTCGGGTCTCTTGGGGCTGGGTGGCGGGTGTTACACACAGTGTTAATTAGGTAAAAAAAATGCGGACTAATCGAGATTGGTTGTACTGGAGGTACGAGGTCAATGGGATATTAAGACAAGAGTTCTTGCAAGGATTGGAGGCGTTTATACAGTTTACAATTGGTAATCCCAGTTGTATGGATGGTAATAAGTTGAGGTGTCCATGTAATCACAAGAAGTGTTGAAATAGACCCTTCTTAGATATCGATACAATTAAACTTCATTTATGCAAAAATGGGTTCATGGAAAATTATTACGAATGGATACATCATGGTGAACCTCGAGTTTCTAGTGGATCAGGCTACTCTATTCCGGTAAGTTTAGAAGGTCAGCCTTATCAATTTCAATATGGTAATCAATGCAATGCTATGGTAATCGATGCGAGTAGAGTAGAATGTCATTGGGATAATATGGAGGAATCGCCAAACTATGCAGCACAACAATTGTTTGACATGCTAAGTGCAGCTAACAATGAACTATGGCCTGGATGCAAGAATCATTCAGTTCTATCTGTCGTGGCACGATTACTGCACATGAAAGAGGAGCACCATTTTCCAGAAAGGTGTTACGATGATTTTGTGCAGTTAGCACAAGAAATGTTGCCTGAAGGCCATTCAATAGTTGATAATTTTTACCGGACAAAAACATTAGTTCAGGGATTGGGACTACCCGTGGAAAAGATTGATTGTTGTCGTAATAATTGTATGATATACTGAGGCCTTGATTCCAAATTCAGAGAATGCAAGTTTTGTAATCTTCCAAGATATCAACGACGAGGTCAAGGACTGGTAGAGTACAAAGAGAGAAGGCTTTCAAGAAGATGTATTATTTCCCTCTTGTTCCTTGCCTTCAAAGGTTATATGCATCTAAGGCGACAGCTGAACACATGAGATGGCATGCTTTGCATAAATATGAGGATGGTATAATGACTCATCCGTCAAACTCTGAAGCTTGGAAACATTTTGATAACAATCATCCTGTGTTTGCTGTTGATATGAGAAACGTGAGATTAGGGCTTTGTACTGACGGGTTTCAGCCATTTGACCAATCAGGACAATAATATTCATCATGGCCTGTCATTGTCACACCATATAATCTACCACGGTCAATGTGTATGAAAGATGAATACATGTTTTTGTGTGTTATTGTACCTGGCCCTACTAATCCGAAACACAAAATTGATGTGTTTCTGCAGCCTTTGATTGCCGAACTTAATTATTTATGGGAATATGGGGTTGAAACGTTCGATATTTCGACCAATCAGAATTTCATAATGTGAGCTACTTTGCTTTGGACCATCAATGATTTTCCAGCATTTGGAATGTTATCTGGGTGGAGTACGACAGGCAAATTGGCTTGTCCTCATTGCATGGAAAACACGAATGCATTTACACTAAAAAATGGAGGTAAACAATGTTGGTTTGATTGTCATCCCAAATTCTTACCAGAATCTCACCCTTGGAGGAGAAATCGACAATGCTTTAGAAAGAACACAACTATTGCTGAACCCCCTCCACCTGTGAAGTCTGGAGCTGAAATATTACAAGAAATTGAAGATCTGGGGCTTATGAAAGTTACAGAGTTAGGTGTAGATGAGGTAAATGGAAGAATTGGCAGGAATAGCGGGTGGAAAAAACGAAGCATCTTCTAGGATTTGCCATACTGGAGTTCACTTCTTATCCATCATAACCTTGATGTGATGCATATAGAAAAAAATGTGTTTGAAAATTTGTTCAACACTGTCATGAACATTGAAGGGAAAACCAAGGATAATGCAAAAGCGAGAGCAGACATGAAGGAAATTTGTCGTCGACCAGAACTCGAGCAATCTGTATTTACTGGTAAGTTTCCAAAGGCATGTTATTGTTTAGATAAACCCCAAAGGCAATTATTGTGCGAATGGGTTCGATCATTAAGGTTTCCAAATGGATACTGTTCAAATATGGGTAAATGTGTGGACATGAGGAAGTATAGATTGTTTGGCATGAAAAGCCATGACTATCATGTTTTCATACAAAGATTGATCCCTGTGGCATTCCGAGAATTATTGCCAGGGAAAATTTGGGAAGCAATGATAGAATTGAGTCTCTTTTTCAAGGAATTGACGATGATTGTTATCCGATGCGATGATATGAACCAATTAGCTCGAGAAATCCCAGTAGTGATATGCAAATTGGAGCAAATTTTTCCACCTGGGTTCTTTGATTCTATGGAGCATCTACTGGTTCATTTGCCCTATGAATGTCGTGTAGCAGGACCGGTACAATATAGATGGATGTATCCATTTGAGAGGTGAATCACTAACATCACATTCTAATCATTACATCATTTATTTCAACTCATATTTACATATTGGCATTGTACAATGACAGACACATGCAGAAAATTAAAAAGAATGTGCGCAACAAGACAAAGGTCGAGGGATCAATTTGCAATGCATATTTGGTGGAAGAAGCTTCCACCTTGTGTTCACACTACTTTGAACCACATGTTTTCACCAAGCATCGGAGAGTGCCACGTAACGATGACGGAGGAGATCGAATAGAATCTGAGTTTGAAGGAAATCTAACAATTTTCACCTATCATGGGCATACGATTGGTAAATAAAAAAAGACGATTGACTGATGCAGAGATACGAGCGGCTCAAACCTATATTTTATTGAATTGCGAAGAGATTACACCATTTGTACAATAAGTATACATATTGTAGACAGTCTAAACCCGGTCTGGGGCTTAGTTAAATTATATTTATGCTAATTTTGTTTGTTCATAAATAGGAAATATATCAATCTTTTACGGCTTCAAAATCCCAATTTGACTGATACTGTAGTTGATGCAAAACTGGACTTCGAATTTGTAGAATGGTTCAAATATTATGTAAGTTACTCTCAATGTACACAACATGGAATGTACATTATTAGATCTCACTCGTTTCATTACTATTTCCCATAGGCTCGAAGCTCGAAAAGTGATATTGGTAACAGATTCATTACGGATCTAGCAAAGGGACCTCTACCGGTTGCTAATGCCTACTTTGGCTACTTTGTAGATGGTTACAAGTTTCACACTAAGGGTTATGGGAGAAGCAGAAAGACAATGAACAGCGGTGTTTGCATAAAGGGATTAAACTACAGTGACGTGTCAAACGATTTTTATGGGAAATTGGTTGAGGTTTTAGAGTTAGAATATCCAGGCCTACCAATGAAGTGCACAATCTTATTCAAATGTGAATGGTTTGATCCTACGCCAAACATTGGCATGAAGGTTCATCCTAAGTATAATCTGGTAGATATTAATCAAAGAAGAAGATATACAAAGTATGAACCTTTTGTGTTGGCAATACAAGCTGCACAGGTGTACTATGTCCCATATCCATCATTTAAATGAGATCGTTGCGATTGGATGGCAGTGTGTAAAATCAAGGCTAGATCAGTTGTTCATGCACTTGAAACAAAACAATCTGCTTCACTCGCAGTATCGGAGCCATTTCAAGAAGTTAGGGTTGATACGCAACCGATGCAAGTTGTTGAAGATTTAACGGATAGATTTGATGATGAAAGCCGATCTTATGTTGAAATAGGAGCATCGGATGATGAAGAGGAAGAAGATCAAATCATCATGGGTACCTTAGAAGACGAATATCAAGAAGAGGAAGAAGACGAAGAGGAGGAGGAAGCAGATGATAATGAAGACACTTAATACTTAGAATAGTTTTACTATTACAAATTGATAGACATATATCTAATATTATTAATGAAGAATTTCAATGTTATTCACTTTCTTTACTCATATTTACCGCATGTTCTACAATTCACATAATTATATACATACATATCTAGGTTCTGATATCTGCAGTACATATGGCTAGAGCTAAAGCGTTTGATTCAGACGCGTCTGGCAGTGGTTCGCATGGAGGTCGTGGCCTAGGACGCAGTACTCGTGGATGAGGAAGGACTATCCCTCCTTCTTCTTCAGGTACGTCTGGGGCTTCATCCTCTGCTCAGCAGCCAGTACTGCCGCCATCACTTCCTTTTGTTCCTTCCTCTTCTACCCCAGTTTCTAGACCAATACAGTCTTCACCAGCTGCACAGTCACCTACTATACAAGGTAATCATAAATGTCATTACTGTCATTTCAATTATATATTAATTATTTATTTGCATTTATAGCATTTGTCACTTCTTTTGCAGCTTCATCAGATCCACGTAACAGCCTCAGCTTGGTAGCGGGACAGTAAGTACTTATTCACTTTTTCCTCTGTACTTGGTTTTGTTCAGATTTTGATGCTTTCGTCTAATTATATTTCACTTGTGTTTTTTTTCTCAGCATATATCCATCCTCTCAAGCATCGAGGCAAATTATGAGGATAATCAAGCTACAACTCCATAAAAAAGGATACACATGGGATGCTGTACCACAAGAGGCGAGAGACTTTTATTGGGAAGAGTTTCAGGTACGCTTTGGTTTGAGTTATATCATCATTCAATGTTTACAATTAATCAAGATACCTCTTTTTATTGAAATTTTATTTTTCATTTTTGCAGAAGCATTTCGTATGGGACGAGGCAATTACGGCTATGCTGAAAGTGGCCTGGGAGAAGTTATGCGCTGACCGATATGCTGACTTCACCTATAGGATGCGAAAAAGCGGTAAGCAGCAGCAGTGCGTGTCTCAAGAGATATGGGGGAGCTAGCAAAAGGCTTGGGAGGATCCTGCATTCAAGAGAAAGCGTGAGATATTTGCACAAAACAGGGGCAGTGAGACTGGCGGTGATGAAGCAGGACCTTCTCGACACACAGGCGGATCAATATCTGCTATAGAGACAGCTCAATTATTAGTGAGTCAACTAGTCACAGTATATGAAACTGATGTTTAATGAAAGGACACTATATTAATATATCATGCATAAAAATTCATTACAGGCTGAAAAATTTGGTCGTGAGCCCACATCAATTGAGGTGTTTACATACACTCACACGAAGGACCACGATCTTAATATGTTTATCGACAGACGTGCGGTGAGCGTCAATGTAAGTAACAATGAAGAATATTTACAATTACCCTCTTGTCGTTACGAAGATGTACAAAGTTCAATTAATATAATAAAGCTTGCAACTACATTAATTAATTAATTTTGTGTTTTTAGGAGAACTATACTACAGCTCGTGAGCGTCTTGTTTCTTCTCAAGCTGAATCTAAAGCTGAGTCAAGAATTGATGAGGTAGCACTTTATCTCGAGGCTGTAGGGGGCGAGAAGAAGAGGAAGGTATATGGCATCGGGTCTCAGGCATCACAGTTTTACTGCGGCTCAGCATCTCACGCTTCTGCAGCCAGCGCAGGACCACAGCCCAAGCACAGTGCCTAGGAGTTTACTGCATTACGGGCTCGTGTTGATGAGCAGGAGAGACAGATTGCAGAACTTAGAGCGCATGTCATGCGGCTGTCCGGTCAGTCCGGTACTGGTACTTCTTCCTTTGATCCTGCACCTGCTACTGATCGAAATGTTTCGACATCTCAGCAGTAGCCACTACTGTCTCTTGATCCCGATTCTGCAAACGATACCTTAGTCACCCCTGCCAACACTACAGCACATCCAGCAGGTACTCCTCCCGGCGATTCGACATTGGATCGTGCAGATGACCAACCGCGTAGATTTGATTTTGGACCTTTTTAGCTTTCCAGTAGTTTTTTGAAATTTTGTTCAGTACATTAACTACATTAACAATTACATTTTTATATTGGTTTTGAATTGCGTTTGTGATATGTATATATATGCCAATTTTCACAGATGCAAAAAAATTATTGCTTTATAATAATTTCATTTTTTTTTTATATTTTGCGACAGATTTGCAACCGAACTGCAACCAAAAATATAAACTTTATATTTAAAATTTGTGACCGATTTGCGACCACATTTCATAATTGCGACAAACTGTTTCTGCAACCAATTTGCGACAGCATTTCAAAAGGAAAACACGACCAAATTTTGCGATCGATTTTTAATTTTACGATTGATTTATCTGTCGCAAATTAGCGACCGATTACTTCATCGGTCGCAAAATATTTTGCGACGAGCACTTTTGCGACAGACGGTTATTGGTCGCAAATCGATCGCTAAGTTTGATTACGACCGATTTCTTGCATTTTGTCAGTCGCAAAATGACATTTTTTTATAGTGAATGGCATTGGATGTGGCTCTAACTTTGGGAACCGACCGTCTGACAGCCAGGTCGCCATTGGGTGGAGCAGTAGGTTGATCGTTAGAACCTCCAATCTGGTTCAGAGGAGCATTGCCATTCTGGCTAGCGTTAATAACAGTTCTGACCTCCACCAGAATGGTCTCTCTCTAATTAGCCATGTCATTCTTCAGAGAGTCACTCTGTTTAGTAAGCGAGTTCTAAAGGCGAGCCTCCTACACCCAAAGCATTTCCTCAAGTGTAGCTCTAAGAGCGGTAGGTAGAGTAGCAATCATTGTTGTTATTCGATCTAGAAGAAGCAAATAAAAGGAGGTATCAGTACATAGCTCTTGGTCTGGTTCAAAACTATGCATTGTCAGGGTTTTATAACTCAGCTCGGCTTGGTCTGGTTCAAAATTATGCATCGTCAGGGTTTTATAACTCACTCGGTGTTTAAGGTTTATGGTGGCTGAGTAGCCTAGGTCACTTATTTGAGGCTATAAATAACTAGTAGAGGTAGTAAGGACATTTATGCCGGTGTTCAAGACTTTGTACAATATGTGAATCAAGATTTGAAGGCTTGATCAGGCATTGCCCCTAGTTTAGGGATTTTGAACACTTAGGTCTAGTTTAAGGCTTTTGGTGGTAAATGGTGCTCAGGTCAGTGTTTGAGGCTTGGGTGAGTGGGAAGCAATGCTCGAATCAAAATTTGATGGCATGATTGGGCATTGCCCCCAGCTGAGGGGTTTTGAATGCTTAGGTCTAGTTTAAGCCTTTTGGTGAACTTGGTAGTCCTCAGGTTAGTGTTTGAGGTTTTTGGTATTTTGAAAGTGCTCAGGTCAGTGTTTAAGGCTTAGGTGAGTGGGAAGCAATGCTTCAAGATTTGAGGTTATGGTCGGGCATTGCCCCCAGCTGAGGGATTTTGAATGCTTAGGTCTGGTTTAAGGCTTTTGGTGAACTTGGAAGTGCTCAGGTCAGTGTTAGGCTTTTGGTATTTCGAAAGTGCTCAAGTTGGTGTTTGAGGCTTAGGTGAGTGGGAAGCAATGCTCGAATCTAGATTTGAGGGCTTGATCGGGCATTATCTTCAGTTCAATAATTTTGGGTGCTTAAATCTGACTTAAGGCCTTTGGTAGATCTGATAGTGCTTAGGTTGGTGTTTGAGACTTTGTAAAGGGTGCTTAGGTCAGTGTTTGAAGCTTTGGATAGTAGGGGTGCTCAGGTAGATGTTTGAGGCTTTTGGGGCAGTGGGAAGCTATGCGCAAGTCAAGATTTGAGGTATTGATCAGGCATTGCTCCCAGTATGGAATTTTTAATGCTTAGGTCTGGTTTAATGCTTTTGGTAATCTATGATGCTCAAGTAGATTTTGAGGCTTTTTGGTAATTCAAAGGAGCTTAGGTCGGTGTTTAAGGCTTTTGGTAATAAAGGGTGCTCAGGTCAATGTTTGAGGCTTAAGATATGAGGACTTGATCAGGCATTGCCCCTGGTTTGAGTGCTTAGGTCAGGTTTAAGGCTTTTGGTATTTTGAGAGTGCTCAGGTCGGTGTTTGAGGCTCATAAGTTGGGTATATCTCCTCGGGTAAGGATTTATGTTTAGGTTTTGACCATTTGTATAGTGTTTAGGTTTGACCACTGGTTGGTGTTTAAGTTTGACCACTGATTGGGTTTTTGAGCATGGATTTAGGTTGAACTATAGGTTTATTGTTTAGGTTTGATGACTAGTTGGTGTTTAGTTTTGACGACTGGTTGGTGTTTTGGTTTGCTTCTTGGTCCATAACATGGTATGCTTGAATGCATGAATGTTATGCAAAATAGTTTCATGATTGTTGGGTGCATATAATCCTAGGGATCGATTTTAGGGTCATTACATGCTTTTGACGGATTGGTTTAAGGGTCCCATCCACTAGAGCTAGAATATACCTCATCATTTGACCATGTCGTATCAAATGGAGTGATTGATATGCAAAACCGTTTACCCTACTGTAAACGATGGAGGTACAGAGGATTAGGTGAGTTTTCTTGACCCGGGGCAACTCTAAGGAAGATTGCCCCTAAGTGATAATAGCAACTCGATTTGCTTAATTCTAATGATGGGAAAGGATCCCAAATGATGCATCTGAAAGTATGCAAAAGGCGATTTCTTGATTAAACCCAAACCAAAGATTCGAAGCCTACTTGGTGGTCCTCTTAGCATATTTTTTAGTTTGAAAAATGTTTAGGTCCCTAGTTGAGTCACCAACTGTGTGCCTTTGTCCAAGCGTCGAGAGAAAGGATGTCTGAACTACAGAGTCCTTTTGATCCCATCGGGCCTATTGGTTGGTTCGTCATGGAAACTGGGAGGAACTCCCTTCTGGTTCCTTTTTTCGTGTTAGTTAGATTAATAGATAGGTGTGTGATGTGATAGAGTCGCCACCTTAATCTATTTTTGTTTTCGGGGAAAGATTAAGGAAAAAACCCTATAATGGACTCCATTTTCATTTTTCCTTCTAGATAAAATGCTCTAGCCTCAAATCATTAGGTTTGAAGACTAGGTTTTCGACTTCTTTTTGAGATAAATCAACGATTTTGGGTCATAATTAAGAAATCAAAATAGTTTTGCATGAATGTCAGTTTATCGATGCATGAGCATACTAATAATGCATGGCAATATCAGCAATATATTACATTAAAAGTAATTCAAAGGGGAGCCTGACTCTAGCCTCGTTTATCGAACATGTGACACATTCCCCTAAAATCTCGACCGATTAGTTTGATCGGGGGCTCGCTACCTAGGATAAAATCTATATGTATGCCTTCGTACCTTGTTTGTATGAGGATCAGGGTGTATGAAGTTCTACCATCGATTAGGATGGTATGATCTTGGAGGTGCGGGGTGCCGGGCAGACCAGGCTTAGTTGAAAACTGGTCTTATTGGTTTGTCGGACGGATCAAGCTTCAAAGCACTTTGGGTGCCGAACAACCTGCAGTTGACAATTTATAAGGTGCTAGACGGACCGAGCTTTAATTAACAAGGTTTAGAGTTTAGTGTGGTTATACCTTTGCGTTTGTGATGCGACTGGATCGAAGCTCTGTGTTGAAAAACTACCAAAGAGGTCGGGTCTTCCAAATCAAGGTAAGGTAGGGCACGAGGACCCGAATTATAGTCTTATAATATTGCTAACTATCAAATTATTAATTAACTCTTAAATTAATTAACAAATAAATTATAGCTAATAGTTTTCATCTAAAGAAGACCAAAGTGCATGTGAAAGTCAAAAAAAAAAAAAAAAATCAACTTTTGAGTACCAAGTCAGGCCTTAAACTCAAATAAGTAAGAAGAGCAAGGTCGGTCTATAATGCCTTAGAACCATTCAAGAGGGAATGAGAGTCATTGATACTTCAGAAGCGCTCCATCAAGCAACAACAGATGCTTGAAAATTAGGGTGGAGGTGCCCTTTTATAAGCCAAAGGGCTGTCGGGCAAAGGGCACAGCGGTACTGATTTGCAAAGTGGTACCGATCTCGTCCAAATCGGTACCGCTATGCCCTAAATCGGTACCAATTGAGAGACTTGGTAGGCACCAAAACGGCACTGATTTAGGGCAAATCAGTACCGGCCATGAGCTGGTCGGCGCCAATTAGGGCAAATTACTGCCCTGCCCCTGGCATTTAATTTTGGGGCTTTTAGGCTTTTGGGGGTTGGTTTGAGGCCCAAACGACGTCTGATCAAGCCGATTCCCGCGCTGTTAGAACCATGGCATCATTTTCTTAAGTTCGGTGCTAAAATCATGGTCAACGGTGAGTGATAAGGT
Source organism: Jatropha curcas (assembly GCF_041381405.1). Lineage (NCBI taxonomy): Eukaryota > Viridiplantae > Streptophyta > Magnoliopsida > Malpighiales > Euphorbiaceae > Jatropha > Jatropha curcas. The sequence continues at coordinate 12,642,391 of NC_143154.1, read as the reverse complement.
ATTCCTTAAGGTATCTTCATGGAAGAAAGTGTTGAGATTTGATAATAAAGGTAAACTTAGTACTAGATTTATTGGTCCATATGAGATCATAAAGCATATGGGTCCATTAGCCTATAGACTAGCTTTACCACCAGACCTAGATAGGATTCATAACGTCTTCCACATGTCTATGTTGAGAAGGTACCGATCAGACCCATCACATGTGATTTCTACAGAGTCTGTTACTATTGAGGGGGATTTAACCTCTAAGGAGGAACCAGTGAGGATTCTTGCTAGAAAGGTTAAGGAATTAAGGAATAAGAAAAATCCTCTAGTGAATATAAGACTGAAGAGTCTACTTAGGAGAGTGAGGAATTATGAGATAGCAACATCCTCAATTATTTATCTTAAGTAAATTTTGAAGATGAAAATTCATAAAGGGGAAGAGCTGTAATGCCTTGATTTTTTTTGTGTCATGAATTGTGACTTACCAGACTGTGAATAATACCATCCAACCGGGAATCGATATTTTTACAAACTGAAAATAGTATTATTCATATTTAATATTTTTATTAATTATTTTAGTTCATTCATGCATTATTTTGGTGAATTGAAAATAAATTATGAATTTATTTGGAGAAATTAAGTAATTAGTGAATAGTGGGAATTCATTGAAAGAATCAGAATTATTGAATAATGTTTTATGGAGGAAAATATAATCATTGGAAGTCATTGTGGGAATTAATTATAGCCATTGGATCAAAATTCCATGACCTAATCCTAGCCACACATTAAACAACTTCTTGAGGAAGTTGTCCATATTTATAGGAATATCCTATATAGCATAAAAGAGCTTTTTTTTCTCTTTATGCTATCACACTATCTCCTTTCTCTTCTTCTTCATATATGGACAAAGCATTTAAAATATAAATAAACATGAAAGGCGTAATTCGGAGGGGAACCTGACTCTAGCCTCGCTTATTGAGGATTCTAGTTGGCGCGATAAATTTTCCTAAATCTTGGCCAGCCTGTTCGATCGATGCCCACTATCTAGGCTAAAATCTTAGATATACTGTCATACCTAGTTTGAATGAGGATAAAAGTGCACAAAGTTCTACCATCGATTAGGATGGTAGGATTTTGATGTGGTGCCATTCTTAGAATAGGCTTAAAAGGTGCCGGACGGACTGAGCTTGAGTGCCTGACAGACCATGCTTAGCATGCATTAGGTTCCGGACAGACAGAGCTTGAGTGTCGGACGGATTGGGCTTTAATTGAAAAGCTTGAGTTTGAGAATTGTACCTTAGACCACTCCGATGTCGTGTGTAGAGTATGGTATCATTAGAGCACTATGGCCTGGTTTCTCGGTCAAAGAGACAGGGTCTTTCTCCAATTTTAGCAACGGATGAATATAAGAGCCCGAGTTAGTCTTATAATTAATTAATTATTTTATTAATTATAGCTTTGGACCAAAGAGGACCAAAGTGTGAGTGAAAACCAAAAGGATCGGTTCTGGTTGAATTAAAGAAATTGAACTAAAATGGCCTTTGTGGCCTGAAAAACGTGCTTGACGAAGAAATAGAATCATTGATGCTTGAGAACCGCTCAATCAACAAGAAGTGGTGAAAATGAGGATGGAGAGTCCAATTTATAAGGGTGTGGAGGGTACATGGAGTCTCCTCACGGTACCGTGGAGTCTCCCCATGGTACCATAAAGTATGCTGTTGGCTGCTCTCCACGGTACCGTAGAGCCTAGCCACGGTACCGTGTGGTCTGCTGGCAGAAAAATGGGGTCTGTGCAAGGCTCCTCTAATTCGCGTACTATTTGACTTCCAAATGGTCGTTTGTTGGCCATTAGAACCATGGCGGAATCCTCTATGTTTAAGTATTGAGAAACGAGTTTCGTTTGCGCACTCTTCGACTTTTGGATGGTCGTTCATGACCCAAATGACGTCCGATTCAAGTGATTTCCACGCTGTTGGAGCTGTGGGGAAATCCTCTACGTCTTAGTATTCAAATTTGGGTCAACACTACTATTCTGCTTGAGTTTTTCACCTAGTTTTCCTGATAATTGGATCTTATTTTGGCTTTTCATTACGCGTTTCTTTTGTGAGTTGGTCAATATTGGGTTTGTTAGGCTCCTCTGTTTCTCTATTTAAAGAGGGAATAGTGTGAGCAATTTCAAAGAAATAGCATAGAACTGGAAGAGTGAGAGTTCGTGAGCGTACATTACTTTTAAAAAAATTGGATGTTTTGGAGAGGGAGAGACTATTTTAGTCTTTTTAATAAAGACTACTGACAAAAAGAATTTTTTTTTTTAGAATGACTGAATAGTCAAATGGAGACAAAGTTCAAAAGCTAATTATATATCCAAACGGCAAGGACAACTTAATTAATTTTGTTGAATGTCAGAAATGAAATAATAATTTTTTTTTTTTGGAAATACGAGTTTGGCAACTCATTTTGACATTAGCCGACGACGACAAAAATGGGCCCCATTGAGGCCGAATGGCAAATCAAACACCATATAAACAAAACTAATTACGCTTGATTATAATCTTACTAAAATCGCATGATATCTGATCATGTTTTTTCCATTTAGATTTTAACATAAAGTTCAAAAACCGATAACATAATTATTTCAAAATATGCCTTTAAAGTTGTCGGTAAGTTTATTCAAATAATGCAACAATATCTCCAGAGAAAAAAGCTTCATAATAATAAAAAAAGGAAAAAGAAATATAAGAAAAATGCAAAACGCTGTGACATCAACTAGTTTAATTCATAAAGTTGACAGTTTGAGACTAAATTTTGTAATTGCAAATACTTCCATTTCTACTACAGCTAGAACAAGAACATAACCTTGATTTTTTAGAAAAAAAAGGCGATAAAAGTTCATCCAGCATTTGCCCAAAGCCAGATTGTAGATATAAAAGAACAAAACATAAAACCAAACATTAACTAGTAAAAATTATTCAAAAGATAACAGATTTATCATATATGGATTCTAGAGTTGGAGGACCTTCTTCCAAGATGGCCTGTTGCTAATATTATCCCACCAAGCACTCACATGCTTTCTGCTCTTTATCAGATACTCCTTGTTCATGGGACCCACCAAGTATTGGGTAAAAGGTAGGTGGCTAAGGTCTGCAAGGCTGAAAAATTCCCCAGCTAAGTATTTACTCTTTGAAAGTCTGTCCTCGTAGATATCCAAAACTTTTGCAAGCTTTTCTTCACTCTCTTTTATAACCTTTTCATCCGGAGGAAACCCCAAGGCTGGGGCAAACAAAATGTGAAGGGTCAAGTTGTAAATTGGAGGATGATAGTTCTGTGCTTCCACCTCTAGCCATTGTTCCACCAATCCCCTTTCTTCTATGGTCTTGCCCAGTAATTCAGTTCCCTGCGACTTGTACTTCTCTGCATAATACCTTATGATTGCTCTCGATTCTACACATCCAATCCAAGTTATTAGTAGAAATCATCAATTGATCCAATTTCCTATCAAAACTATTGACTCTAACTGAGCAGATATATGATGCGAGGATTTACCGTATAGAGTGTAATCTCCATCTTGAATAACAGGTACTGCTCCAAAAGGCTTCAATTGAGAGGCCAGAAATTAATAAAAGCAAATTTAGAAAGAATATATATCAGAAGAAATTAATAAAATTACCTGTAATTGGAGATATTCAGGACTTTTATGCTCTCCTTTGATGAGATCAATGGGTACAGTTTCGAACTCGATTCCCTTCTCAATCAGGCAGACTAGCACCCGCTTAGGAGAAGCATAGGCTGTACCATATACCTTCACCACCATTTTCTTCTAATCTCGAGTTGCAAGCGGAAGTGATTGTCCTGATTATCTATTTGATTGGATTTATGCAATACAGCCCCTCAAATGAAGGGTGGCGTAGGGTTAGAAATTTGATACATCGACGCTGTGCGTTAATTCGTATCTGCATTTGTGTCCACGTGTACTCATCTCAGTCCAGTTTGGTGGGACGATTCGATGGCCGCTTGACCTACTACCAATTTTTTGTTGACTGACTCTCTCAATATCAATAATGTAGCAGTTGAGATGTAGTTGTCGAGATGGTAAACAATTTAAATTGTGGTAAAGTGAAGATAGAAATTTAATTTTCGGAAAGCTATTTATTCAAGAATTCTTTGATCTCATTTGATCTGTTTCCTAGAAAAAATTTATAATTAAATAAACTATCGGTTTATTAATTTTTAAAATAATTAATGTCTTTTTAACCTTCCAAAATGAGAAAAAAAAAACTTAGAATTATGACACTAAAAATAGAATGCGAGAATTACAATTTAGTTTCGCGTATTCTTACAAACATATATATAAGACATTTCTATTTTAATTAAATTAAAATTATTAGATAATATTTATTACTAATATGTGATTTAAGCACACCAAAAACATAATCTAATAATGTACATATACAATTTAATAATAAATCTATATTTGAATTCCCATATAATACTAATACATCATATAGAATTTTACAATTTTAAAATCCAATTGGTAAATTGCTTTGTTAAATGTCACCTTAATTGAACTGCGTTGAAAAATGAAAACATCTAGAAGGAGAAAAATGAAAACATCTAGAAGGAGAAGCAAGTGAAAAATTGTCTTCCTTCATGGTCAAAAAAAAAAAAGGAACGGAGTTGGTGGGTAGGAGGGATGACAATTTTATCCGATCCTAGGGGTACCGGATCCAATTTGATTCGATCCGATTTTAGCAGATTTGGATAGTGAATAAACGGATTTAAACCAGATTCAGATAGTATTTTTATTACCTGTATCGGGTTCGGGTTCAAGGACTCGGATACACGCTACCTGTTATCCGTTTAATAAATATTCAAAAATATTTAAAATAACTATTTTTTTAAAATATATATATATATATATATATATATATATATATATACCATTTTAATTATAATTAATACTATAATTATATTTAATATCTATATTATATTTTTTATTAAGTCAAAATAATAATTTTATAATTTTTATTTACTTGTTGAAATTAAAAGTATTTTGAATGCCAAAAGGAGAGTTAAAGGGGTTTGCATATTCAAATGGGTAATTATAATTGGGTTTGGGATGAGTTCGAGTATTAGAAATGAAATTCTAAACGGGTTCGGGTAGTTAATTTATAATTTGGCCGGATTAGTTCATTTGCAATCCCTAATGGGTGGGATAGATAACATTACCCAATGCAAAATGCATAAAATACTACTCCCTCCATTTTATTTATTTGGAAAACTTTCTATGTAGGGTGACATTTATTTAGACAAAGTTGCTATTTTTGATAAAAAAATGAAGGTACAAAGTCCATATTACCCTTTATATAGCTTCCAATATGTGAAAATATCAAGATATTGACAAACAAAGTACAGAAAACACATTTAATGAGGCCACATTTATAAGACAATTGTTTTATCCATTTCTTTCTCCACTTTAATTAAAAATGCACCAAAAAGTCAATATGAGCTGAATTTTAATTTCCTGCATCATTCTTATAATTCTCTCCAAACAACAATGCACAACTGTGAGTCCCCTCCCGAGCGCCATGGGAAAGACCCAAAAGAGGGAGTCTAATCAGATAGGCCCATTGGTCAATTTCTTACGGAGTGACGAGAATTCCTTACGGTTCCTTTTGGTGGTCATGGCTCGGTTTAACGCTTAAGTGTGTCAGATTGACTCTTTGAAGCACTTTGACAGTGTGTGATGAGTTTAGAGTCGCCACCTTACTTTGTTTTTGTTTTCAAGAAAAATATAAGCTAAAAAACCAATGATACCATATATGGCTCCTTTACACCCTATTTTTCAATGTCTGAAATAGTGAATAGTATCGCCTGTCCAAAAGTTGGTATTATTTTGGTCCGAAAAAATTACTCCTTATGTTTTATATTTTATGTAATATTTTTGGAGCATGCATGCATAATTTTGGTGGGTAGAAAATATAAGTTATGAATTTATTTAGAGAAAGATAATTAGTGAATAGTGACTTATAGTATTTTATTAATTAGGAAATTAGAGAAATTATTTTTATGGAGTAAATTTAATGATTTTGTGGAGAAAAATAATATTTTCAGAGATGATTATTGAGGATTAATTTTAGCCATTTGATTGTCATACCAAAGACCAAATCTAAGCCATTCATCAACAACTGCGTTAATGACCAAACTACCCTTAATGAGCTTTAAAGCCCTTAATTCCCATTAAGAAATAACATTTCTTTTCCTTTTCCTTCTCCCTCTCCCTCTCCCTCTCCCTCTCCCTTCTCTTTATTTTTCTTCAATTCCTACTAACTAAACACACCAAATCTACTCCATTGAACCTTAAGAAAGTGAAATTTCATGGGGATTTAAAGCTTTGGTTGTGATTTTTGGTGTTGGATTTCAAGAAGAAAATTTGAGATTTCTCTACATAGTTAAGTAAGTGTATTATAGATTTTCTTTTTATTTTTGGATTTTGATTTCTCCATTAGCATTTTCATGATCATTCATGCTCCATTTCTTCTTCTACTTGCTTTCTTTATTGTGATTTTTGGTTTTTCCTTGATATAGAGATTGGGGAACCCTCTACTAAGTATAAAGGTAAAGCTAAGGCATAAAGAGCAATTATCTAAGCTTGTTGAAGTTAATTTGAGGTTTGTTCTCATAAATACACTTCCTTTAAATTATTTGAAATTTTTGTAATTCTAGACAATAATGTGGAATTTGGGATTTCTTAACATGACTTCATGTTTGATTGGGGAGGAAAACTCTTCCTCCTTGTATTGCTAAGAGTGGCCAAACCACTTGGCCAGAGGGAGGAGTTTTTTTTCTTGCTTTTTCATAATAGTAAGTACCTCTAAATAATATTTATGATGGATTTAAGTGATGATGAAATTATTTTGCACGAAATCTTTAGTTGGGTGATTTTTTCCTATAAGTAGAGTTATGCTAAAATGGGAAAAAAATGAGCTATATGATTAAAGTGATGCATGTTAGTATTTAATTTATATTCTTGGGCAAGTTTTGAAGATATTTGAATGATTGAGTTGATGGGAGAAGCTCCCTTTCCCTAGGAGCTACATTTGGCCAAACCATGTGCATAGTTAAGGTTTGTGTTTCCTTATTTTCTCAAGCATGATTGGACTTCTAATCAATGCTTTATAAGTGTATTTTGATTTTAGTGAGAATAAATTGCATGAATGCAAGTTATATTAAACTTCCTATGACTAAAGTATGGTAAAAGTTGAGAATTTCGCCTCTAAAGCTTGTAAGTGAATGTTTTGAGCATATATGAGTGATGTTGAGACTTAATGAATGATGTTAAGATGACTAGAGCTTAATTTGTATGATGGGAACCTCTTATGAGAATTTTCCCTATGTGTGACTATGTGTAAGATTAATATGTATTCTAAGAGTTTCTATGATTTTAATGAATGGAATTCTTGATTTTGTAATGATTAGCATGGGGCTAAAGTTTGGCATCAATATTTCTAGTATATGTTGAAAATGTCAATTTTCCTACGACTTAAGTCATAAGGATTTTTGAGGTAAAGTATGACATTATGCATGCCTTAAGCGTAATTATGTTTCTCATGATATATGAAGCATTTTGGGTGACTTGGATGAGAAATAAATGATTTGTTTGATGAGATATACATTTATGCTAAAATATTTCCTATGATTTGATATATGAGAAATTTTGCGTATATGTCATGAAATTTGTTAATTTAGCATAATGAAATGCTTACATGTGTTTTGGAAATGATATGATGATGTTGGCTTATGAATATATGAAGTAAATATGAAAATTGACTTTTATGACATAAAAATCATATGTTAAGTTTATTATGACAAAGTATGAGTTTCATGACTTATTGGATTCTAAACTAAGAACCTATGATGAAATTAAGTATGCTAAAAGAATAACAGTTCTATGAGAAATCTAAGATTTAAAAAAAAAGAAAGGAAAATAAGATTTTAGCTCTAATATGCTTGGTGAGAATTTGATGTGTGATTTGATTTATTCTATTATATGAGCATGCTCGACACTTGATGCCATTTTGATATTAGCTATGATCATATGCTAGGCACGTGGGTGCCTTCTGTATGAGCGGATGTGCTCTATCTATTTCTGTTAGGCTATTAAAGCCCCTCTCATTCTGTAGGCTTACATAGCCATTCTAATTCTGTTTCTGAAATCTTATCTGCTTCATTTTCTCCTAAGTGTATATGAGTCCATGAGTAAAATATTTAAAGAAAATTAAATTAATAAGATAATATTCATAATATGTGTACTTGTGAGCTACAATTTTTATTTATGATTTTCATGCTTGAAATATATGTTTTAGGTGTGCCTTAGGTTTAATGAGATTATATTATATGATCTTAGTTTGAGAATATATGATTATGTTGATAAATGAAACTATATAGCATGTTGATGTGAATTTAGATTTAAAATGATTAGCATGCTTATAGGTAGTATAAATATCAAAGGAAATGAATATACGATATGATAATTGTAACATCCGCCGCCCGATCCCGAAAGACCCAACGGTTGATGCCACATTCGGTGCCGGAGGCACCATCCTAACCTACATATAAATCAAACAATCATATTATGAATTAGAAGTGACTTAGTATTCACAAGTTTAGCAAGTAATAGTATTTTGTTTTGAAAATGATTTGGGAGAATCCTACAGAAAAACTGCAAGAGTTTCCCCTAAAAATAGAAGTTGCCAAACATATGAATACAAAGCACTCTCAAATTCAAACTCCAAACCCCATCAAACTCCAATAACAACACAATAGCACTTCTATAATTTCATAACTCCATAGTTCCTCAATAACATTATAATATTCATCACTTAAATACATTCATTTAAATATATCAACATCTAATATTCTAACCATTAAATAAGTTCCAAATTATTCTCCCAATATATACATCAAAATCATTGACAACAATATGCTTAAGTTATAAATTAAATAATACAGTCTCAAAAAATGTAATCGTTATACATGCCATAATTTTTAGTTACATAAAATACTAATCAACTACCAAAAGATCTCTTCAGCTCTGATGCTACTCTTCAGGTCTTTAAGCAGCAATCACAATCTTCAACCTACGCGTGATAAAATCAACGCGCTGAGTATAAAACTCAGTGGTGCTCAAAAACACAACAAACCAATGTTGTGATGACAATATACTTAAAAAAAAATCATTTATATACATAAAATCATTAAATTTGAACATGTATTACATATGTACACCAACACATCATGCTTTAAAAATTCATTTGGTATCATAAATAAGTTATGGTAAACTAAGAGTTAGTAACATAATGTATCTCATTTATTTCACTTCCTTAAAAATATTTTATAAGGGCTTACATACACTTAGGAGAAAAAGAAGCAGATAAGTTTTCATAGCTTATTCATAATGGCCTTAGGTCACCAACCTTTTCATAACATATAGAGCGCGTCCGTCCTAACATAAGACACCCACGTGCCTAGCATATGATCATAGCTTCTTATCATAATGGCATCAAATGCCGAGCATGCTCATCATACATAATAAAATCAAATCATGCATCAAATCCACACCAAGTATATTAGAGCCCAAAAACATTTCTCATAAAATTCATGTTCTTTAGTCTTCTCATAATAAAAGCTTAATTTACACTTCAGTAATTCATAAAAATTCTCATACTTAAACAAAATGACTTAACATAGAAAAATTCCAGCATAAAATTAACATTGACCCTTGCTGTGTTTTTAAAACATAACTTGAGTTATGGGTCTCCAAATTAAATGAAATCAGAGTCATTAGAAAGCTAAGACAAAAGCCTACAAATGTTATGAAGGAATCACAGCCCAGATCAATATGGAAGATAACAAAACAAAGCTAGGAACACAAACTAATAGACCAGACCTGATTCAGCAGAACCAAGTCCATTGTTTATTGAATTCCTACTAAACCCCACACTCAAATTAAACCAATCCAGAACGAGAGAATTCTCAAGACACAGGGAAACAACTTTTATGAAGAACTCAGAACCTAATCTTGTCATTATAGTGGTCAAAATGGGCACTAAATTCAGTGATGCATGTGGCCCGACACAAACAGAGTCAGTTTGGGTGTTTTAGCCATAAGTTGAGTTATATATCTCCAAATTGGACACAAGAGGATGGGTTGGAAAGCTAAGAGATAGACCTACAACTTTTATGAACGATTCAGACACAGATCGCAATTAGAAAGGATTGAAAAATGGTCCTAAATCTCACTCAAAATCACGTTTTTCCCAAATTCAGTTTACTTTAGCCATGAAAGGAACATGAACCACAAAGATACAAGCTAGAAATGTCTACCACAACATAAATACTCATCAAACATCATCCAAGAGCATGTAATGGCAACCAAAATTCAACAAATCAATCATTTCATACAAAATCTCAAAATATACACATAATAGCATAAAGGCACAAAATCAAAATTTGAGTAAGGTAAGTGTGTTTATGAACACTAACCTTCAAAACAAGCTTTAACAAGCTTTAATCAAAGCTTCTCAAGCTTTGGTCTCGCCTTTATCCTTATTAGAAGGGCTCTCCACCCTCTACATGGAAGAAACTCAAAATCAAACAAAGAAAACAAATAAAAGAAGTAATTGGAGCATGATTAAGCATGTATATGCTAAAAGACAACTCTAAACCCAAAAATAATGAGATTATCATAAAATCACTTACTTGACCCAAGTAGGAAAATCACCAAATTCCTTGAAATTAGTCACCAAAAATGCCTTCTCTAGCTTCACTCTCTAAGATTTAGTACTTAAATCAAGTTGGATGGGTGAATTTGATGTGTTTACTAAGTATTTACTAAGTGAGAAGTGAAGAAAAGGAAGAAGAAGAGGAAACGTGGAAGTAGAAGAAGATGGCAAAAGTTGGTGCTCAATAATTGATAGTTGCTTTATTAAAGCAACTAAGGGGGTATTTTGGTCTTTTCTTCAAATAGGAGGGTGTTTTGGTCTTTTCTCCAAATATTCTCCAATTAAATTCCTTCAAAATATTATTTATCTCCACAAAACTCTCTAATTTATTCCATAAAAATAATTCCTCAAATTTCCTCCATAAAAATAATTCCTCAAATTTCCTTACTTAATATAACACCATAATTCACTATTCACTAATGATCTAAATTCTCCAAAAATATTCTTTACTTACTTTCTACCCATAAAAACCATGCATACATGCTCCAAAAATGTTAAATAAAATATAAAACATAAATAGTAATTTTTCCGGACCAAAAATAATACCAACTTCTGGACCGGTGGTACTATTCACAGACCAGTAAACTACTATTGAAACACAGGAAAAATGGGGCGTTACAGTTCTCCCCCCCTTAAAGAATTTCGTCCTCGAAATTCACCTGAATTAAACAACTGAGGATGCTGTTGTCTCATAATATCTTCACTTTCCCATGTAGCTTCCTCGGTCTTATGGTTTCTCCAAAGAACCTTTACCAACAGAATTCTCTTATTCCTTAGTTCCTTGATTTCCCTAGCACGTATCCTCACTGGTTCTTCCTCATAAGTTAAATCTGGCTCTATAGTCACAGATTCCACTTATATTACATGTGATGGGTCGGACCGATACCTCCTCAACATAGATACGTGGAAAACATTATGTATCCTATCTAGGTCTGGTGGTAAAGCTAGTCTATAGGCTAATGGACCCACACGCTCAATGATCTCATATGGACCAATGAACCTAGGACTAAGCTTCCCCTTTCTTCCAAATCTCAATATCTTTTTCCACGGAGATACCTTAAGGAAAACCTTATCTCCCACTGCATACTCTATATCTTTCCTTTTCAAATCCGCATAAGATTTCTGACGATCTGAAGCTGCTTTCAATCTATCTCTGATAATTCTGACCTTTTCCTCTGTATCCCGAATCAAATCCGGACCTACCATCTTGCCCTCACTCAATTCTGACCAACACAGTGGAGTCCTACATCTCCTACCATATAGTGCTTCAAAAGGGGCCATCTGAATACTCGACTGATAACTGTTATTGTAGGCAAATTCTACAAGTCGAATGTACTTCTCCCAACTGCCCTCAAACTCAATAGCACAAGCTCTTAACATATCCTCCAAAATCTGAATAACCCGCTCTGACTAACCATCTGTCTGAGGATGAAAAGCTGTGCTAAAATTCAGCTTAGTACCTAGAGCCTCATGTAGCTTTTTCCAAAATCTAGAAGTAAATCTCGGATCTCTATCTGAAATGATGGAAGAAGGAACCCCGTGTAATCTCACTATCTCATCTATAGAAAGCTCTGCATACTGCTCCATGGTGAAGTCAGTTCTAACAGGAAGAAAGTGTGCCGACTTAGTCTATTAACTATTACCCATACAGCATCTTTCTTTTTAGGAGTTAAAGGCAATCCAGTCACAAAATCCATAGTAACCTTCTCCCATTTCCACTCTAGAATAGAAGTAGGGTGTAACAAACCAGAAGGAAACTGATGCTCTGCTTTCACTTGCTGGCACGTCAAACACCTCGACACATAATCTACAATATCCCTCTTCATCGCCGGCCACCAATACTGTGATTTCAAATCCTGATACATCTTATTACTGCCAGGATGCATAGCATAGGGACTACTATGAGCTTCCTTTAAGATACTCTTCCTCAGCTCTGAAATTTTAGGCACACAAATCTGATCCCCAAAGTACAAGCAGTCATCATCTTTAATCATAAATCTCTTTTTCCTTCCATCTCTGACTCGATCTTTCCACAAGGCAATTGTCTCATCATCTCTCTGTACATCTCGAATCTGCTGAAGTAGACTAGGTCTAATCATAAGCTCTGCCACGAGTGCACCATTACTAGCTACAGATAATCGAGTATTCATAGCACGTAAAGCAACCAAGGACTTCCTACTAAGTGCATCTACTACCACATTAGCTTTACCCAGATGGTAATCAATGGTGAAGTCATAGTCCTTAAGTAGCTCTAGCCATCTACGCTGTCTCAGATTAAGCTCCTTTTGAGTAAGCAGATACTTGAGACTCTTATGATCCGTATACAGATGACATTTCTCACCATACAAGTAATGCCTCCAAATCTTCAAAGCGAAGACTATAGCTGCTAACTCCAAATCATGCATAGGGTAGTTCTTCTCGTGTGGTTTAAGCTATCTAGAAGCATAAGCAACTACCTTACCCTCTTGCATAAGCACAAAACCCAATCCATTATGTGAAGCATCACTATACACATCATACGGTCTACCCGAAACTGGCTGTGTCAACACTGGAGCCTCAGTAAGCATCATCTTAAGCTTCTCAAAACTATTCTGACATTTATCATTCCACTCGAATCGGACATCTTTTTGAAGAAGTCTAGTCAAAGGAGCCGCAATGAGAGAAAATCCCTTGACAAATCTTCTATAATAACCAGTCAATCCTAAGAAACTCCGAATCTCTGTCACATTCTTAGGTGGCTTCCATTCAAGCACTGCCTCTATCTTCTTCGGATCAACTCTAATACCCTCAACAGAAATAATGTGACCCAAGAAAGCAATCTCAGACAACCAGAATTCACACTTACTCAACTTAGCATACAACTGTCTCTCTCTCAATATCTGAAGTACAATTCTCAAATGGTGATCATGATCCTCTCTAGTCTGAGAATATACCAAGATGTCATCAATGAACACAACCACAAACTGATCTAAGTAAGGATGAAAGATCCGGTTCATCAAATCCATGAACACTGCAGGAGCATTAGTCAAACCAAACGGCATTACCAAGAACTCATAGTGACCGTAGCGTGTCTTGAAAGCAGTCTTAGGTACATCTGATGCCTTCACCCTTAGCTGATGATAACCTGATCTCAGATCTATCTTCGAGAATACACTAGCTCCTCTCAACTGATCAAACAAATCATCTATCCGAGGCAATGGATACCGATTCTTCACAGTAACTTTGTTAAGTTGTCTGTAATCAATACACAATCTAAGTGATCCATCCTTCTTCTTTACAAATAATACTGGAGCACCCCACAGAGATACACTAGGACGAATAAAACCCTTATCAAGCAACTCTTGAATCTGTATCTTTAACTCTTTCAACTCAGAAGGCGCCATCCGATACGGAGCAATGGATATCGGTGCAGTACCAGGCATAACCTCAATACCAAACTCAACCTCTCTCTCAGGAGGTAAACCAGGCAACTCCTCTGGAAACACATCCGGAAAATCACATACTGTGGGTATATCATGGACACTAGGAGATTCTGACTCTGGAGCAAGTACACAGGCTAAGTAGGCCTCACAACCATGCTGGATCAATCTTCTAGCAGTAGAAGCAGAAATAACATTAGAGAGGTAATCCGACCTCTCACCCACAACTACAATCTCCTCACCAGATGAAGTCTGTAGTATAATCCTATTAAGTCTACAATCAATCATAACTCCATGTCTAGATAACCAATCCATACCCAAGATCACATCAAACTCCCGAAAAGGCAACTCTATTAGATCTCCTAGAAACACATGGCCATAGATTACCAATGGATAATCTCTATACACCCGATTAACTACGACACTATGACCTAAGGGATTAGTAACCTTAATACCATGCTCTAACATATCAGCATGCATATTACCCAATCTACCCACATGTATGCATAAATATGAATGAGTAGAGCCAGGATCAATCAAAGCATATACAGAAATATCAAAGAGAGAGAATGTACCAATGATAACGTCTGGGGCATCCTGCTCCTCCCTAGTCCGGATAGCATACGCTCTAGCAGGTGCTCTGGACTCAAGTTTTTCCACTGTCTCTGAAACTGGCCTCTGACTCCCAGTACCTCCTGTATCACCACGGCCTCTGCCTCTGCCTCTCGAAACATAAGGAGCCGACCTCCCTACCTGAGGAGCTGCACTAGCCAAAGTCATAGGGCAGTCTCGAAGCAAATGCTCTATAGACCCACATCGAAAGCATGCCCTAGAAAATCTCCTACAAACCCCGGGATGCTTCTTTCCACACTGAGGACATGGCGGAATATCAATCCACGTAGCACCTCCACCACTAGCAATAGATGTGGTCTGTGGAGCTACTCTGCCATGAGTACCCTGTCCATGTCTCTGAATCGGTCTAGACCAGGTCTGTGATGAACCTCTATGCCTCTTACTACTAGACTGAGCCCCAGAAGTCTGTCCAGATACCATACCCTGAAACCTCTTTTGTTGACCCTGTTGACTCCGTTGCCTCCTAGCCTGCTGCTCATTCCTCACTTCCTCAAGCTCTAAAGCTGCCTTCACTAGGGAAGACAATGATGTATGAGGATGAGCAACTAGATGCATGCGATATTCATCATGCAAGCCTTTCTTGAAGTGCTTGCATCTATCAAACTCAGTAGGAATCATCTCAGTAGCATACCTGCTCAACCGAATGAACTCTCTCTCATATTCAGCCACAGACATTCTGCCCTGTTTTAACTCTAAAAACTCGGCTTTATGTTGGTCAATGTAATGCTCCCCAATATATTTCTGTCTGAACTCAGAAAGAAAGAAGTCCCAAGTCCTCTGCTCAGCACTAACTGTCCGTGATACAGTATCCCACCACTGGTAAGCTTCATCTCTCAATAAGGAAGTGGCACAAACCAAACTGTCTACAGGTGAGCACTGTATCTGCTCCAATATCCTCTCCACAGACTGGAGCCAATACTCTACTGCAGAAGCCACATCATCCTTTCTACCCATAAACTCAACAGCTCCATATTTCCTCAGTTTCTCAATAGGGGGACGAACTGGAACAGGGGCTGGAGCAACTGGAGCCTGGGGAACAGCTCCCGCTGCCTGCCTCAAAGCAGCAACTAACTGCTGAACAAATGTATCCAGGTTAGGCCCAGCAGGACCTGCAGCAGCTTGCCCCACCCTCGAGGCGTGCTCTGCATCAGAACCCACAGCACCACTAGCGGCATCTCCAACAGGAATACCACCACTAGGAGGGACATAACTATCCACCTCCTCATCAGACAGATGTTGAGACATCACTCAACTACTACAAAGACCAAAAGGTTTGCATCAGAGAGAAGTTCCAAACCAAATCAATATGGCATGTATTTAACTTAAATTACTCATACTCTCACTTCAAAATAGATAAAGTCCTACATATGCATATAGTCCTAGAATCGCCTAAACCTATGCTCTGATACCACTAAATGTAACACCCGCCGCCCGATCCCGAAAGACCCAATGGTTGATGCCACATTCGGTGCCGGAGGCACCGTCCTAACCTACATATAAATCAAACAATCATATTATGAATTAGAAGTGACTTAGTATTCACAAGTTTAGCAAGTAATAGTATTTTGTTTTGAAAATGATTTGGGAGAATCCTATAGAGAAACTGCAAGAGTTTCCCCTAAAAATAGAAGTTGCCAAACATATGAATACAAAGCACTCCCAAATTCAAACTCCAAACCCCATCAAACTCCAATAACAACACAATAGCACTTCTATAATTTCATAACTCCATAGTTCCTCAATAACATTATAATATTCATCACTTAAATACATTCATTTAAATATATCAACGTCTAATATTCTAACCATTAAATAAGTTCCAAATTATTCTCCCAATATATACATCAAAATCATTGACAACAATATGCTTAAGTTATAAATTAAATAATACAGTCTCCAAAAATGTAATCGTTATACATGCCATAATTTTTAGTTACATAAAATACTAATCAACTACCAAAAGATCTCTTCAGCTCTGATGCTACTCTTCAGGTCTTTAAGCAGCAAGCACAATCTCCAACCTGCACGTGATAAAATCAACGCGCTGAGTATAAAACTCAGTGGTGCTCAAAAACACAACAAACCAATGTTGTGGTGACAACATACTTAAAAACAAATCATTTATATACATAAAATCATTAAATTTGAACATGTATTACATATTTACACCAACACATCATGCTTTAAAAATTCATTTGGTATCATAAATAAGTTATGGTAAACTAAGAGTTAGTAACATAATGTATCTCATTTATTTCACTTCCTTAAAAATATTTTATAAGGGCTCACATACACTTAGGAGAAAAAGAAGCAGATAAGTTTTCATAGCTTATTCATAATGGCCTTAGGTCACCAACCTTTTCATAACATATAGAGCGCGTCTGCCCTAACATAAGACACCCACGTGCCTAGCATATGATCATAGCTTCTTATCATAATGGCATCAAGTGCCGAGCATGCTCATCATACATAATAAAATCAAATCATGCATCAAATCCACACCAAGTATATTAGAGCCCAAAAACATTTCTCATAAAATTCATGTTCTTTAGTCTTCTCATAATAAAAACTTAATTTACACTTAAGTAATTCATAAAAATTCTCATACTTAAACAAAATGACTTAACACAGAAAAATTCCAGCATAAAATTAACATTGACCCTTGCTGTGTTTTTAAAACATAACTTGAGTTATGGGTCTCCAAATTAAATGAAATCAGAGTCATTAGAAAGCTAAGACAAAAGCCTACAAATGTTATGAAGGAATCACAGCCCAGATCAGTATGGAAGATAACAAAACAAAGCTAGGAACACAAACTAACAGACCAGACCTGATTCAGCAGAACCAAGTCCATTGTTTATTGAATTCCTACTAAACCCCACACTAAAATTAAACCAGTCTAGAACGAGAGAATTCTCAAGACATAGGGGAACAACTTTTATGAAGAACACAGAACCTAATATTGTCATTATAGTGGTCAAAATGGGCACTAAAGTCAGTGATGCATGTGGCCCGACACAAACAGAGTCAGTTTGGGTGTTTTAGCCATAAGTTGAGTTATATATCTCCAAATTGGACACAAGAGGATGGGTTGGAAAGCTAAGAGATAGACCTACAACTTTTATGAAGGACTCAGACACAGATCGCAATTAGAAAGGATTGAAAAATGGTCCTAAAGCTCACTCAAAATCACGTTTTTCCCAAATTCAGTTTACTTTAGCCATGAAAGGAACATGAACCACAAAGATACAAGCTAGAAATGTCTACCACAACATAAATACTCATCAAACATCATCCAAGAGCATGTAATGGCAACCAAAATTCAACAAATTAATCATTTCATACAAAATCTCAAAATATACACATAATAGCATAAAGGCACAAAATCAAAATTTGAGTAAGGTAAGTGTGTTTATGAACACTAACCTTCAAAACAAGCTTTAACAAGCTTTAATCAAAGCTTCTCAAGCTTTGGTCTTGCCTTTATCCTTATTAGAAGGCTCTCCACCCTCTACATGGAAGAAACTCAAAATCAAACAAAGAAAACAAATAAAAGAAGTAATTGGAGCATGATTAAGCATGTATATGCTAAAAGACAACTCTAAACCCAAAAATAATGAGATTATCATAAAATCACTTACTTGACCCAAGTAGGAAAATCACCAAATTCCTTGAAATTAGTCACCAAAAATGCCTTCTCTAGCTTCACTCTCTAAGATTTAGTACTTAAATCAAGTTGGATGGGTGAATTTGATGTGTTTACTAAGTATTTACTAAGTGAGAAGTGAAGAAAATGAAGAAGAAGAGGAAACGTGGAAGTAGAAGAAGATGGCAAAAGTTGGTGCTCAATAATTGATAGTTGCTTTATTAAAGCAACTAAGGGGGTATTTTGGTCTTTTCTTCAAATAGGAGGGTGTTTTGGTCTTTTCTCCAAATATTCTCCAATTAAATTCCTTCAAAATATTATTTATCTCCACAAAACTCTCTAATTTATTCCATAAAAATAATTCCTCAAATTTCCTCCATAAAAATAATTGCTCAAATTTCCTTACTTAATATAACACCATAATTCACTATTCACTAATGATCTAAATTCTCCAAAAATATTCCTTACTTACTTTCCACCCATAAAAACCATGCATACATGTTCCAAAAATGTTAAATAAAATATAAAACATAAATAGTAATTTTTCCGGACCAAAAATAATACCAACTTCTGGACCGGTGGTACTATTCACAGACCAGTAAACTACTATTGAAACACAGGAAAAATGGGGCGTTACAATAATGATGATAATTGTAAATTTTATTAGTTTGTAATTTTAACATGATATTATGTACTATGAACGCTTATGCATGTTTGATATTCAAATGATTTTATGATTATGAAACTTCTTATATAGATTTATGCTTTAAATGTATGTTGCCATCGCAACATTAAAATGTATGTAATTTATGAGCACCACTAAGTTTTTATACTCAGCCCATCGATTTTCATC
Organism: Jatropha curcas; assembly: GCF_041381405.1. Taxonomy (NCBI): domain Eukaryota; kingdom Viridiplantae; phylum Streptophyta; class Magnoliopsida; order Malpighiales; family Euphorbiaceae; genus Jatropha; species Jatropha curcas. The sequence goes on along the minus strand of NC_143154.1, from coordinate 12,623,074 downwards.
ACTTGTAGATTGTAGACCGTGGTTGTGCTCCAAGACCAAGGGAGTAGCATCAGAGCAGAAGAGATCTTTTTGGTAGTTATAGAATTAGTGTTATGTATTTAAGATTTATGGCATGTATAATTAATACCATTGGAGAATATGTCATTTGGGTATATGTAACTTAAGTATGCTTGAAGTATATTTTATTTAGGCATATGTATAAGGAGATAAATATGGATTTATGTAATATCTGGATGTAAAAATTTCTCATAAGTTAATTATGTATGGTTTGAATATATAGGACTTATTATATATATATTAATTTCTTAAATTTTTATGTTTATTATGGTGATAATGAGGAAATGAAAGACTATGAATCTATACAAATTAATTTTGAGTTGGCTTGATTATTGGAGTTTATTGAATGATTCAGGTTGAATTGGGAGTGTTTTGTATTCACAGGTTTTGGGTTAAGTTCAGATTGTAAGGGAAACTCTTGTAGATTTTCTGTAGCATTTAAAATATTTTTCTATAAAAAAAATTTATACTTGCTAGACTTGTGAATACTTAATCACTTCTAATCATGTAGTAGTTTATTAGTTAGAATGGATCCTCCAGCATCGGATGTGGCGTCCGCTGTCTAATCTTCTGTGACTGGGCGACCGGTGTTGCATTTAGTGGCATTTGAGCATAGGTTTAAGCGATTCTAGGACTATATATATTTGTAGGAATTTATCGACTTTTGAGTGAGAGTATAAGTAATTTAAGTTAAATACATGCTATATTTGTGTGTTTGGAACTTCTCTCTGATGTGAACCTTTTGGTCTTTATAAGAATTGTGAGATGTCTCAGCATTTGTTTGACGAGGAGGTGGATAATTATGCCCCTCCTAATGGAGTTAAACTTACTAGTAGTGCCGTTGGTGGTGTTTTGGGTTCTAATGCAGAGCGTGCCTCGGTGGCGGGCAGGCTGCTGCAAGTCCTGGTGGGCCTAATCAAGATGTACTCCAGCAGTTAGTTGCTGCTTTGAGGCAAGTAGTGGGTGCTGTTCCCCAGGCTCCAGTTGCTCCAGCCTTTGTTCTAGCTCCTCCCCCTATTGAGAATTTGAGAAAGTATGGTGCTGCTGAGTTCAAGGGTAGGAAGGATGATATAGGCTCTACAACAAAGTATTGGCTTTAGGCTACACAATGGATATTAGAGCGGATTTAGTGTTTCCTTTAGGATAGCTTATGGTGTGCCACTTACTTGCTAAAGGAAGAGGCTTTTACTGGTGAGACACTGTGTCCTTTAGCAGTTAGTTTTGAGGAGAGGACTTGGGACTGCTTCATCGCTGAGTTCAAGAAGAAGTATCTTGGAGATCTTTTTATAAAGCATCGTAGGATTGAGTTTCTAGAGCTTAAGCAGGGTAGGATGACTGTATCAGAGAATGAGTGAGAGTTGATCCGCCTGAGTAAGTATGCTACCGACTTGATTCCTTCTAAGCTAAAGAGGTGCAAACGCTTCAGGAAAGGCTTGCACGTAGGATGCTTCTGATTGCTCATCCTCAAACCACATTATCTTCTTTGGTGACCACTGCTTTAGAGCTTAAGGAGGTTAGGAGTGAGCAGCAGTCCAGGAGACAGCGGAGTCAGTAGGGCCAACATAAGAGATTCCATAAGGTAGTATCTAGTCAGACTTCTGGGGTTCAGTCGGGCAGTAAGAGGCACAGAGGTGCACATTTGTATGGGTTTAGATCGAGTCAGAGACATGGTAAGGGTACTTCTACTAGATCAGCTCCACAGACTACATCTATCGCCAGTGCTGGCAGCATTGTGAGGAGTGACACACTGGCTTGTACTTAGTGCGGTAGGAGGGATGTTATGATTTGTAGGAGGTATTATGGGACATGTTTTTGATGTGCGTCTACAGAGGTATGATCAGAGATTGTCCTAGAACTCCGATTGGTTCAACTCCACAGATTGGGAGGTTAGCTCCCTTTATTTCGAGAGGCAAGGGTAGAGGCCATGGTGATAAAGTGGGTATTGGGAGTTAGAGACCAGTTTCTGAGACAGTGGACAGACCAGAGTCCAAAGCACTTGCCAGAGCATATGCCATTAGGGCTAGAGAGGAGCAGGATGCCCAGACGTCATAGTCGGTACATTATGTATCTTTGATACTCCTATGCATGCTTTGATTGATCTTGGCTCTGCGCATTCATATTTGTGCATACGTTTGGGTAGATTGGATGATATGCATGCTGTAATGTCAGAGCATAGTGTTGAGGTCACAAATCCCTTGGGTCATAGTGTGGTAGCTAATTGGGTCTATAGAGATTGTCCATTAGTAATTTGTGGCCATGTGTTTCTGGGAGACTTTATAGAGTTGCCTTTCCAGGATTTTGATGTGATTTTGGGTATGAATCGGTTATCTAGACACGGGGTCATAATTGACTGTAGACTTAAGAGGATTTCACTTCGAAATTCGTCTAATGAGGAGATCATAGTTATGGGTGAGAGGTCAAATTACCTCCTAATTTCATTTCTGCTACTGCTGCTAGGAGATTGATCCAGCATGGTTGTGAGGCATTCTTAGCTTATGTACTTGAGCCGGAGTCGAAATCTCCTAATGTGCATGATATACCTATAGTATGTATTTTTTTAGATGTATTTCCCGAGTAGTTGCTTAGTTTACCTCTTGAAAGAGAGTTTGAGTTTGGTATTGATGTAATGCTTGGTACCGCACCGTTATCCATTACTCATATCGAATGGCACCTACTAAGTTGAGAGAGCTGAAGATTCAAATTCAGGAATTGCTTGATAAGGGCTTCATTCGTCCTAGTGTATCTCCGAGGGGTGCTCCAGTGTTGTTTGTAAAGAAGAAGGATGGATTCCTGAGACTGTGTATTGACTACAGGCAGCTTAATAAAGTCATTGTGAAGAACCGGTATCCATTGTCTCAAATAGATGACTTACTTGATCAGTTGAGAGGAGCTAGTTTGTTCTTGAAGATAGATATAAGATCAGGTAATCATCACTTAGCAATTAAAGAATCGGTGTGCCTAAGTGTTGACGCGTGTCTTTATGCCCCCGCCTGATCCAATGATGATATGATGATGTGGAATGAAAGGATAATGCTATCTAGAAGTCTTTTAATCTAAGGATTTAAATTAAATCGATTTTAAGTGTCTGGTTGCATCAGAGTTGCGTCACGCAGCTATCAGTTGCGTGACGGCACCGTCAGCTGCGTCACGCAGCTTCGATTTGTGTGATGTCACCAATATGACAACATGCCACACGTGGCTGTGGTCCAGAAAGACAGCTGCGTCACGCAGCTATCGGGTCCGTCACGCAGCCGAGAGTTGCGTGACGCAGCTATGCTCTGTTACCCTACTTCTATAAATTCATCTTTTTCTTAGAAGAAAAAAAGGTTTTGAGGGCGTCTAAAAAACACATTTCGGCTAGGTTTTTCTCCAGAGACTCTTTTGAGTTCCTTTGAAGAAAAACAACCATTAGATATCAATTAGGGTGAAAGCAAAAATCATAAAAAAGAAAATCAAGAGAGAAAAGGAATGAGTGTTTAAATCCTTGTTGACAAAGCTTCTGGAGCGCCTTAACCATCATTCATTAAGGCATTTAAGCCATTCACAATCCTCAATCTGAGGATTAGGTAATTTCTTTACACTTTTTGTGTTCGTTTATTTATTTATTATTTATTTCATTATTGTTTTAGTAGTTTAATCTTAGTTAAATTATATTTTGTTCATCCGTGGTCATTTTCGATTCCCTTAAAGCATGTTTAAATAAAAACAGTCTAAACGAACCTTTTAAAAAATAGAGCTCGGACCAGAACAGCTGTGTCATGCAGCTAGTATGCGTGACGGAACTGTTCATGTCCAAAATATCGTTCCTTTGCCTAGATCAGTTGCGTCACGCAACTACTAGATCTGTAACGGATCTGGTGGATGCGTGACGAAACTGTTCATGTCAAAATTTTTTTTACTTTCATGCCCAATATTCTGTTTTCTTGATTATGAACAGTTAGGTCACGGAACTACTAGCTGCGTGATGCAGCTGTTCTCAGAAACAGTTGTTAACAGTTCCGTTATGTAGCTATCGGATCCGTTACGTAACTGTTCTTCCAAAAAACAGCTACGTGACGCGACTATTCTAGGGTTCCAGAAATAATTTTTGTTCTTTCAAAAAAAAAACAATAAATTTTGTACAAAATAAAGTTTAATTTTTCAAATAAATTCGAAGATGACCAATTATGAACAGATTGCAATTTAATTAGGTTTAGAATATTAAAATGTAATTATGCATGATTTTGGTTTGTGGGTTTTTGGGTCTTGATTTCGAATCGGGTAGAATGTAATTTTAGGTTCGGTTTGTAGCCCGCCTTGAACCATAAGGCAAGAGCGGATCTTTTATTTATTTGATTTAATTGCTTTGGTTTGAATGATTATGGATGTAATGATTGGATTTGATTGGGACGATTAGTTAATTTTCCATATAAGAACTCGGTCCGATTCATTTGGGTTGGGTTTAAGTAAATAAATAATTTGGCTTTTCTAATTAAAACAAATTAGAAATCATAGGTTAAAAGAGGCCGGTTTTTTCGGGCGTCGGCTTCCAATGGGTCGGCGTACCCAATTCCCTTACCCAGAATCGCATTGATGCGCCTGACCAGTCTTTTAAATGGTTTGGCCTTAAATAAAATTGGGTTTAAAATGGAGTCACTTTTTATAAAATTGGAAACGGTCCTATTGCCAAAATAATGGGTGGCGACTCAAAAATATTTTATAAGACCGATTTATTGGCATCATATCCAATAAAATGTTTTGTCACCACTGTTCATAATAAGATCACTTTCCATCAAAATGAAAAGTGACGTTTTTCGGCCATCTGGGGGCGGTATGAAAACACTAAGACATATTTCAGGGGACGTTATGGTCACTATAAGTTTCTGGTGATGCCATTTGGTCTGACTAATGCTCCTGTAGTTTTCATGGATTTGATGAACCTGATCTTCCATCCTTACTTGGATCAATTTGTGGTCATGTTTATCGATGACATCATTTGAGCGAGAAATAATTATATGGCAAATTGAGCAAGTGCGAATTCTGGTTTTCTAAGATTACTTTCCTAGGTCGCATCATTTTTGCTGAGGGTATTAGAATTGATCCGAAAAAGATTGAGACAATACTTGATTGGAAGCCACTTAAGAATGTCATTGAGATTCGAAGTTTCTTAGGATTGGCTAGTTATTATAGGAGATTCGTTAAGGGGTTTTCTCTCATTGCAGCCCCTTGCACTAGACTTCTTCAGAAGGACGTTAGATTTGAATGGAGTAATAGATGTTAGAGTAGCTTTGAGAAGCTTAAGGCGATGCTTATAGAGGTTCCAGTGTTGGCTCAGCCAGTTTTGGGTAGACCGTATAATGTGTATAGTGATGCTTCGCATAATGGGTTGGCTTGTGTGCTTATGCAGGAGGGTAAGGTAGTTGCCTATGCTTCTAAACAGCTTAAGCCACATGAGAAGAACTACCCTACCCATGATTTGGAGTTAGCAGCTATAGTCTTTGCTTTGAAGATTTGGAGGCATTACTTGTATGGTGAGAGATGTCATCTGTATTCAGATCATAAGAGTCTTAAGTATCAGCTTACTCAGAAGGAGCTTAACCTGAGACAAGTGTAGATGGGTAGAGCTCTTTAAGGACTATGAATTCATTACGATCCGAGTAAAGCTAATGTGGTTATAGATGTACTTAGTAGAAAGTCTTTAGTTACTTTGCATACTATGAACACTCGATTGTCTGTTGCTAGTGATGGTGCACTTATGGTAGAGCTTATGGTTAGTCCTAGCCTACTTCAGCAGATTTGAGATGCATAAAGAGATGATGAGATGATTGCCTTATGCAAAGGCCTAGTCAGAGATGGTAAGAAGAAGAGGTTTGTGATCAGAGATGATGGCTGATTATACTTTAAGAATCGAATTTGTGTGCCTAAGATTTCAGACTTGAGGAAGAGTATCTTAGAGGTAGGTCATAGGTCATAGTAGTTCTTATTCTATGCATCCTGGTGTGAATACTCAAATTTTGAGGCTCAAAAAGCCAGTTTTCCCGGACTGCGAATAATAATTTGTGTGCCTGTTTTCCCAGACTGCAAACAGTCCGGCCGGATCGGAGGCCATTTTGGAAACTCACCGAAATTATGCCAATATGGTACTCGAAATGTCCGAAAAATTACGAGGATCGCAGAACTGGTCCCGGAATAATTTTTGAAAGTCCGGAACTCCCGGAAAAGCCCCCGGAGCGAGACACGATGGCCACCGCCGCACACGGCGGCTCCGGCCGCCGGACACGGCGGCAGCGGCCGCCTTCGGTGGCCGCCCCATCGCGGCGGCATCTGCCGCCGGCCCTGGCGCAGTGGCCGCCTTCGGTGGCCGCCCTTCCTCGGCGGCAGCTGCCGCCGGCCCTGGCGGCAGCGGCCGCCTCACCGCGGCGGCAACTGACGCCGGCCCTGGCGGCAGCGGCCGCCCTGGACCCATTTTTTGCCTATAAATAGGCCACTTACCTCTTCATTTTGGTTGTTCGGTCTGTGTTGACGGACGCTCCTTCTCCCCCCACGCTTCTTGCGATTCTTTTACCGCTTTCTTGCATTTTTAATTTAATTCTCTTGTTGTGATACTTGGACACTAAAATTGAATAAATTTTAATTAATTAATTAATATTTCCCAAACGAGGAGCTTAATCTGGAGCTAAGAAGCGGCCGTCGATTAAATCAGGTACATAAACTAAACTCTGCTCATTTAATTTTAGCACTTCATGCACATTTCTCTTCTACTCCTAATAACTCTACAACTGCATAAATGCATCCACATCATCAATTCGGCAAATAAACTGCCTCAATTAAATATGATTAAGCTTAAATGCCCAGTTAACTAATAATCGTGGTATTAAAGCCTAAAATCCGACAATATTGGCTAAAAAACCTAGTTAATTAATAACTACGGTTTAATCGCCTTTATTTCGTACAAATCCGGCTTAAGTCCAATTGGTCAATAATTGTGGCTAAATAGCCTTGACTAAACACGTTTTATTGGCGATAAATTGCCTACATTACAATTCAGTTAATCAACTTTTGGCAAACAAATTGCCTATAAGTAAGATTAACCATTTTTAACGACAAATCGCTTAAATCGAATTCTTTGGCAAAATGCCTTAAATTAATCAATCTTTTGGCCAAAGGCCTTAAATCAATCATTTTGGCGACAATCGCCTAATCGACATTTTTGGCAAACAAATTGCCTAAATCAACACGTTTTGGCTAAAAGCCTTAAATCAATCAATTTTAGGCGACAATCGCCCAATCATCAATTTTTGGCAATAAATTGCCTAAATCAATATTTTGGCTTTAAAGCCTTCAAATAACCAATTTTGGCGACAATCGCCTAAATCACATCAACTTTTGGCAACAATTGCCTAAATCAAACTTTTCGGCTAAAAGCCTTAAATCAACAATTTTGGCATCAAATGCCTAAATCAAATCAATCACTCTTTGGCAAAATGCCTAAACAAAATGCACAAAGCATACACACACTCATGCATAAAGCATCCCCATTCAAAGCCCTCTAAAAGAGGCCTATCGAACTACGTTGACTTTGATCTTCCATTCAAACGGAAGTACGTAGGTACGTTAGGGATTTAACCCCGAGCGGCAAGTCGAAATCACTTAAACATTTCATTTGGTCCAATTACATCATTTACCTTGCAAAGCATTCATTCTTTTGGTTAGTTGATCAGCATGACATGGTCTCGGGATCCACCTCGAGTTCGTAGATTGTGCCTTAAACATTGGGATAATTAATCTAATAATTAGGTTAATTAAATTGGAGTCAACTTAGGATTTTTTCCTAGTTTACCCTAAAATAATTAAACAAGGTGACGACTCACACACTCACGTGCATTTCTGCCCTTTAGTCATATTCATTATATGCCTATGTTTAGGGGAGGGGTTCACACCTGGTAGTAATAAGATGTATCATGATTTGAGATCACAATATTTGTGGCCGATTATGAAGAGGGATATCACAGATTATGCTTCAAGGTGCTTCACTTGTCAGCAAGTCAAAGTAGAGCATCAATTTCCTTCTGGTTTGTTGTATCCTACTTCTATTCCAGACTGGATATGGGACAATATTACTATGGACTTTGTAATTGGGTTGCCTTTGACTCCGAAAAGAAAGACACCATTTGGATGATAGTTGACAGATTGACTAAGTCGGCACACATCCTCTTGTTAAGATCAACTTCACCATGGAGTAGTATGCAAAGCCTTATATAAATGAGACAGTGAGATTGCATGGGGTTCCTCTTCCATCATTTTAGACAGAGATCCGAGATTCACTTCTAGATTTTGGAAGAAGCTACGTGAGGCCCTAGGTACTAGATTGAATTTTAGCACAGCTTTTCATCCTTAGATACATGGTTAGTCAAAGCAGGTTATTTAGAGGATATGTTGAGAGCTTGTGTCATCAAGTTTGAGGCGAGTTGGGAGAAGTACATTCGACTTGTGGGATTCGCCTACAACTGTTGACGCGTAATTTTATACCCCCACTGACCCTATGATGATATGAGGACAAGGGATAAGGTATCACGATAAACCAGAAGTGTTTGAACCAAAAATTGAACCAAACCGCCCAAAGGAGCCTAACCCGCGTTAGGGCTGCGTCACGCAGCTGGTACCTGCGTGACGGCACTCTTAGCAACGTCACGCAGCTCTAACAGGGCTGACACCTCTGGCGCGCGCCCGTGTAACGGCCTGCACTGTTTGTATGGATACGCGGCAACTGTACAAAAAGTAAGTTGCATCGCGCAGCTTACGGGTGCGTCAAGCAGCTTATACCCGCGTGATGCGACTATGCTCTGTTTCCCTAGCCATATAAATACAACATTTTGCAGCAAAAACGGGACTTTTGACACTTTGCTCTCATTTCCTCTAAAAAGGATCGCATTCTGAGTTTAAGTTTTTAGTTTAACGACTAGAGTTCTTCCTTAAGAACTCAACTGAGTAAACTTGAGGAAGATCAAGTCATAGATATTTAGACTTAAAATAAAAAAAATATAAAATATAAGAAAAGGAAAAGAGAGGGAAGAAAGAAAAAGAAAATGATTTATTTTGTGAAAAACTTGGTGACCACATTTCTGGGATCGTGAAACGTTGTCTCTAAACCAATCTCAGTATATGCAATCCTCGAATCTGAGGGCAAGGTAACTAATCTAAGCTTTATCTTTCATTTCTAGTATTTTATCTCTTAAAATCTCATTTTCATAGTGTCTAGTTGACCTGTCATTGATAAAACGTAAGTTTGCCCACTGTTGAACTCTCCTGGATTGATTTTAATCACTTTTGACAAAAAGAATACGTAAAAAAGAGTAGTTTGAAAGGTAGTTGCGGACCAGAGCAGCCGCGTCACGCAGCTACTACCTGCGTGACGCGACTGTTCACGTCCAAAAGCCCTTAGTTTGGATTGGACCACCTGCGTGACGCAGCTGTTCGCGTACTCAGCTTCTGTTTTGTTTTATACTTTATTTAATGTTTCGCTGTAAATAAATAATCAACATGTCTGAGTATTTTCAAATAAGTCACGAACAGTTCCGTCACGTAGCTAGGAGTTCCGTCACTGTGAATACTCAAATTTTGAGGCTCAAAGAGCCATTTTTTTCGGACTGCAAACAGTCCGGTCGGACCGGAGGTCATTCAAAAAAGTTCACCGGAAGTGTGCCAATATGGTACTTGAAATGTCCGAAAAATTACGAGGATCACGGAACTGGTCTCGGAATATTTTTCCGAGATCCGGAACTCCCGGAAAAGCCTCCGGAATAATAAGGAGAAAAGGCACACGTGCCCGCCCACGGGGGCGGGCCTGCCCGCCCAAGCCAGGCGGGCATGCCCGCCTCGCATGGGCGGGCACACCCGCCCAGCTTGGGCGGACACGCCCGCCCAGCATGGGCGGGCATACCCGCCCAAGCCAGGCGGGCATGCCCGCCCAGCTTGGGCGGACACGCCCGCCCAGCATGGGCGGGCACACCCGCCTAGCTTGGGCGGACACGCCCGCCTAGCTTGGGCGGGCACACCCGCCCAAGCCAGGCGGGCATGCCCGCCCAGCTTGGGCGGACACGCCCGCCCAGAATGGGCGGGCACACCCGCCCAGCTTGGGCGGACACGCCCGCCCAGCATGGGCGGGCACGCTCGCTCTCTTAGGCGGGCACGCCCGCCCTCGAGGGCGGGCAGGCGCGCCCGGGGTGCGTTTTTTTTCCTATAAAAAGAGGCCCCGGGGCTCCATTTTACTCACTCAGTCTGTGTTGACGGACGCTCCTTCTCCCTACGCTCTTTGCGATTCTTTACTGCTTTCTTGCATTTTTTTAGTTTTAATTTTATTTTATTGTTGTGATACCTGGTCACTTAAAATTAAATTAAAATTAATTCCCTTAACGAGGAGCTTAACCTGGAGTTAAGAAGCGGTCGACGATTAAATCAGGTATGTAAACAAAACTCTGCCTATTTAATTTTAGCACTTCATGCATGCTTCTCTTCTACTCCGCCTAAATTCTATAACGGCATAAATGCATTCATATCATCCACCAGGCAAATAAAATGGTCTTAAATAAATAAAATTAAGCTTAAGTGCCCGGTTAATTAATAATCGCAATATTAAAGCTTAAATTCGACAATATTGGCTAAAAGCCTAGTTAATCAATAACTATGGTGAAAGTGCCTTATTTCGAACAGTTTTTTTTTTTTTGCCTAAGTCTAATTAATCAATAATTGTGACTAAAAGGCCCTGATTAAACACTTTTTCTTTTTATGGCAATAAATTGCCTATATTTCAATTTAATTAATCACTTTAGGCAAACAAATTGCCTATAAGTGAGAATTGATTCTTTTCCATAGCGACAAATCGCTTCAAGCAATATTTTGGCTAAAAGCCTTTAATTAATCACTTTAGGCAAACAAATTGCCTATAAGTGAGAATTGATTTCGTTCTCATAGCGACAAACCGCTTAAATCAAAATTTGGCTAAAAGCCTTTAATTAATCACTTTAGGCAAACAAATCGCCTATAAGTGAAGATTAACCTTTTTGTAGCGACAAATCGCTTAAATTAAATTTCTTTGGCTAAAAGCCTTCGAACAATTTTTTTTGGCAAATAAACTGCCTTAAATCAATCCATTTAGGCGATAATCGCCCAATTAATATCATTTGGCAAATTAAGTGCCTAAACCAATATTTTGGCTTTAAAAGCCTTAAAACAATTCGTTTTGGCACAAATGCCTTAAAAAATCAATCTTTTGGCAAGAATAAGCCCAAATTAAACTCTTTTGGCTAAAAGCCTCAAAATCAACATTTTGGCACCAAGTGCCTAAATCAATCAGTCTTTTGGCAAAAAGCCTAAACAAAATGCACGGAGCATACACACACTCATGCATAAAGCATCCCATTCAAAGCCCTCTAAAAAGAGGCGTATCGAACTACGTCGACTTTGATCTTCCATTCAAACGGAAGTACGTAGGCACGTTTGGGATTTAACCCCGAGCGGCAAGTCAAAATCACATAAACCTTTTATTTGGTCCAATCACATCATTTACCTTGCAAAGCATTCAAGCATTCATTCATGGTTAGTTTATCAGCATGACATAGTCTCGGGATCCATCTCGGGTTTGCACACCATGCTTTAGACATTGGGTAATTAATCTAGTAACTAGGTTAATTAAAAATGGAGTCACTTAGGGTTTTTTCCTAGTTTACCCTGAAACAATTAAACAAGGTGGCGACTCACACATCACGTGCATTTCTTCCTTAGTCACATGCCTTCATATTGCATTTGATATTTTGGGGAGGGGTTCACAGTTTGGCGACTCTGCTGGGGAATGTTTATGTAATCTTTTTGCATAATAGTGGACTACAATTGCTGCATAGACTAACCTGCCCTTCTTTAGGGTATTATTTTACTATGCTTTGTTTTGCAGGGTACCTAAGCACAAATTGAGTATTCCTTCTTTAAGAATGCTTAATAAGGGAAATTTGAACTTGATTGACAAATTTAATTAAGACATTTAAATTTGTTGACTTATGTGCACGATTGAGAATCTTTTTCTCCATTGCATAAAAAATGAATTTCAAATGAATTTCTTCTCTCTCTGTTCAAACTTCTGAGTCTGGATAGCAAGTAGCGCTGATCGGCAGGTCTCTTTGATTATGTCGACGGACAGCCAAAGCGTCCTCCCTGTTACCGCAAACCGCCCCTAATCCTTTTGGGGGTGGCCCATGGGTATGCGTACCACTGGACCCACGTGAAACTCTTTGTTTCACATGTGGTTAGGTATATCCATACTCAAGGTTCAAGGGTCCCTTATAAACCGATTCTCTATTTGAGTCATAGCCTATAGAACCTACCCTTTAGGGCTGTATGCACCCAATGATGTGAATCATATTCATTAAATGGTTTATGACATGTTGTTATGTGCATTCACGACATATCATAGGCATGGGATAAACACAAAGAGAGCAGAAAAACACCCTTTTACATTCAGTCATGCACAGTTGGACAAAGAGTCAATCTACCTCATATCAGTTACCTGATACACCAACCACTGTACCTAATCCAGCTACCCTTACCCTTACAGGTGCCCACAATCCGAGTGCCTACCCAAGTGCCAGACACACCTACAGTGCTATCACCAGCTTCACCAGCTTCACCAGCTACACCAGCTTCGCCTACAACTCCAACAACCCTATCTGCACCAATGGCATCACTTGCTGATATCCAAACCCTCATCGAACAACTAGAGGCTAGAATGGAGGCCAGAATGAATGAGGCACTAGCTGCCCAAAGGACCGCCCTGATAGCTGAATTGGGAAATGGGAATGGTAATGGAAATGGGGCTTCCGCTGGGGGAAGTGGACCTGCTGCCTCCAACCAGGGTCCTGCTGCTGAACCTACAGACCCCGTCCTAAACCTGGATGAGATGCCTTCCAAAACTGCTTCTGAGCTGGAAGCTCAGAGAATGAGAGAGAAGCTAGAGCTTTTAGAAAGGTCAATCACTGCCCTCAAGACCCATAAGGAAGTGGTGGACATGGACTCCTTGTCTTTGTTCCCTGAAGCCAGATTACCAACTAAGTTCAAGATGCCCAACATGGACAAGTTTGATGGAACCACTTGTCCTAAAACACATTTGAAAATGTATGTGGGTGCCTTAAACCCATTCGGATTGAGCAGTGAGCTCCTTGCTCAGTTGTTCCAACAATCTTTTACTGGTGCTGCATTAAGATGGTTTGTTAGCCTTGATCGGTCTAAGATGAAGACCTGGGAGGATATCTGTAATGCATTTAATTCCCAGTATCACTACAACATGGAGGTGGATGTTACCCGAAGGGAATTAGAGACTACTAAGCAGAAAAATAATGAACCTTTTTCCTCGTTCCTTACGAGGTGGAGGGCCAAGGCCGCCCAAATGATTAACCGGCCTTCAGAACAAGAACAGGTAGACATAATAATAAAGAATCTGCAGCCTGTCTACCAACAGCGGTTACAAACTCAGTACCTACCAACGTTTCAGTCACTCATTGCCACTGCTACGAAGGTAGAAGATCTGATTCAAATGGGGCAACTGAAAGAAGACTCAGGAACCTCAAAGTACAAGAAACCTAGCCAAGCTAGTAAAGTCCATGAAGTGGCAAGCATCACCCCCACTAACCCTTTGCGTGTGGGGAACATGAGAAATGGCAATCAGTCCAGAAGAACCTATACTGATCTCGGGATGCCAATCCTTTTGGTTTTCCGAGAGGCTGTCAAGGCCAATTACATCAAGCCTTTGGAAGCAAGGCCCCCACCAAATCCTTTACCAAGGAATTACAAAGCAGATGAATACTGTGAATACCATCAGGGATATGGGCATAAGACTGAAGCGTGTTGGACGCTTAGGAACCGCATACAAGATCTGGTAGACAATGGGTCGATCATCCCGAGAAGTAAACCAAACATTAGTACTAACCCCTTACCAAATCATGGGGTAAATGCTATTATAGATGACCAGGAGCTGATCGATCCTTTCGAACTGTTCCTAGAGATGAATAACATATGTGTCCTGGATCTGAACGACCTAAGTGAAGAGGTCGATGCTATTACCAGGAGCGAGAGACAGTATGAGCCACTGGTTTTGGATAAAATCCACAACAAGCCCTACCAGAGGGCAGAGGAGCCAAAAGAGGACTCGGTACTCTTACAATTGAAAAAGACACAAGCTAGGGTATCAATCTGGGAACTGTTGGCAGCATCCTTTCCTCATCGCCAAGCTCTTTGCAAGGCTTTGAGCCAATTACAGACGTCAGTGGAGGTTAGCCCGGAAGTACTAGTCTCCACCCTCACCCAGTCATCCAAAGTACAAAGCATCGGGTTTTCTGATGAGGACCTGCCTAAAGAGGGGGGCAGTCATAATAATGCCCTGTATGTCACGGTTCAGACCAGAGACAAAACGGTGCCCATGGTTCTCATTGACAATGGGTCAGCTCTGAATGTCTGTCCACTAAGGGTAGCCAGCTGCTTAGGGTTGGAGGAAACAGACTTCACTCCATCAGATCAAATAGTGAAAGCATACGATAGTACCCGGAGGGAAGTATTGGGGGTTGCCACACTGAAATTAACAGTTGGGCCAACTGTGATGGAAGTTCCGTTTCAGGTTATTGATGTACCAACCAGCTTTAATCTGCTTCTAGGTAGACCATGGATACACCACACCAAGGCAATACCCTCGTCCTTGCACCAAAAGGTCAAGTTTCCCTATGAAGACAAAGTTATCACCATTCAAGGGGATGACTACAATCAGCTGAAAAAGCCAAAGGGCCAGCCTCTCTTTGAGGTCAGTCCTGAAACTGCCAACCTACCTCTCTCAAGATTTCAGTATGACACCGTGCAATGCGTAGAAGGAAAGCCTGCCAATTCTCGAGTTCTCTTTGATTTCGGGACAGTACGGATAAACTGCATAGTGCCTTTGATGCTGAAGATGTCCTACCTGCCAGGAATGATTATGGCAAGGTCAGGAAAAACATACCCCGCACTGCAGGCCTGGGAGTGTCCGGTAAATGAAGGAACTTATGGACTGGGTTATGAGCCTACCGAGGAAGACCGCACTGAAAGGATAAGACGAAGGAAGAAGGGAGGCATACAAATGCGGCCATATCATCTGACTTTGAATGGCTATTTCTGTAAACTGGGAGAGACAATTCCTTATTGTGGCTTCCCGGAGCCATTCCCCTGCCCGACTGCTAAGAAGATGCTGCCGGGATTAGAAGTATTTGCCGATGTCTGGGGCAACGGGCCCGAAACCATCACTAAACTGGAAACCGAGGACTTCATGCAGCCTAGTCTCTTTGATGAGGTTGCAGTCATCACAGGAAATGATGGGAATCAAGACCTGCTCAACCTGATCAAGCCAAGCGAAGGACCTCTTGACAACTGGTACGCCGAGGAGGAGCACACTGCTGATAAACCCCCTCCCGAGTCAAACCTAGCACCAGAGTCTGTAATCATGTCCTGTACTGAGTCTGAGTCTGATCCCGAGTCTGGAACCGAGTCAGAGTCCAGTTCCAGTTCTGAGTCGTCTGTGTCGGATCTAGAAGATCCAGATTTCAAACTTGATGTAACTTTTGAAGACGATTCTGTCATAATTAATAAAGGTCTGCAAATTCTTGATTACCCTGCGTGTCTATCTTTCCAAGCATTTCCAAGCAAAAATGATCAAATAAATGAAATAAAAAATGAAAAGGAAAAAATAATGATTGGCAAAGAAGAAAATGAACATACACACATTGCATCTGATTGCATGAACAGGGAACAGGTCAGTAAATGTTTGAAGAAGTTTGCCGATTGTTTCATGTGGAAGGCGAGTGACATCACGGGAATTGACCCAGCAATAGTGGTGCACAAGATTCCGGTATATCCGGAAGCCAAACCGGTGAAACAAAAACTCAGAAGACTGAAGACGGAATGGTCCTTAAAAATCAAGGAGGAGGTTGCCAAGCAGCTAGAGAATAAGTTCATAGAACCCATCGCCTACCCAACATGGTTAGCAAATATTGTGCCGGTGCCGAAGAAAGATGGCAAAGTCAGAATGTGTGTGGATTATCGGGATTTGAATAGAGCATGTCCGAAGGACGACTTCCCCCTGCCGCATATTGACTTGTTGGTGGACCGAATGGCTGGACACGAGACGGTCTCTTTGACCGATCTTGCTGTCGGGTATAATCAAATAATGATGCATTTGCCAGACAAAGAGAAGACGGCATTCATCACGGAATGGGGAACCTACTGCTATAGGGTCATGCCCTTCGGGCTCAAAAATGCCGGGGCAACCTATCAAAGAATGGCAACGACCATCTTTCACGACATGATTCACAAGGAGGTGGAAGTGTATGTGGATGATATGGTGGTTAAGTCAAAAACAACCGAAGAACATACAACAGCACTTGAGAAGTTCTTCCTTAGACTTCGAAAGTATAATTTGAAGCTCAACCCGGCGAAATGTCTGTTTGGAGCCACGTCCGGAGTATTTCTGGGGCATATGGTTAGTCGGAAGGGCATAGAGATTGACCCTTCAAAGGCCAAAGCTATTCTGGAAATGCCAGCACCAAAGACCGAAAAAGAAGTCCGAGGTTTCTTGGGAAGGCTACAGTACATCAGCCGTTTCATCAATCAGTTGGCTGATACCTGTGGCCCAATTTTCAAGCTACTTAGGAAAGGAGTGGCAGTCAAATGGAATGAGGATTGTCAGGCAGCTTTCGACCAAATCAAGCAATACCTGTTATCCCCACCAGTTTTACAACCACCAAGGGTAGGAAAGCCTTTGCTATTGTACCTATCAGTGACAGAAGAAGCTATGGGTGCAATGTTAGCTCAGCAGGCAGAAGATACAAGGGTAGAAAATGCCGTGTATTACCTCAGTAAGAGGATGCTAGAATACGAATTGAAATATAATAAAATAGAGAAGCTGTGTTTGGCTCTGGTCTGGGCATGTACAAAGCTGCAACATTACCTCTCGTCTTACACTACGCACGTTATTTCTGAATCGAACCCCTTGAAATTCCTTATGGAAAGGCCGGTCCTTGACTGTAAGATGGCAAAGTGGGTATCGGTGCTTGCAGCTTATGACCTAAAATTTGTACAACGGAAGGCAGTAAAAGGCGGAGCCTTGGCTGACCAATTAGCAGAACTGCCAGTTGAAGACCAAATGCCGGAGGTGGAATTTCCTGATGAAGACTTGTTGAATTTGGAAAGAGAAGTCTGGGAGATGTACTTTGATGGAGCTTCAAACTACCATGGAAATGGGGTTGGTGTCGTATTCAAAACTCCTTGTGGAGAGTACGTCCCAATTGCAGTTAAACTAGACTTCGACTGTACCAATAATGAGGCCGAATACGAAGCCTGTATCAAGGGATTAGAAGCCGCCCTAGAAAAAGAAATAAAAATCCTTAGGGTTTTCGGAGATTCCAACCTGATAGTCTCCCAGGCCCTAAGGAAGTGGAAAATCAAGGAAGAGCGTTTGGTTCCTTACCTACAACGCTTAGACGAATTGGCTCAACAATTTGAGGAATTATCTTTTCACTACTTACCGCGAGCCAAGAATCAGTTTGCCGATGCCCTAGCTACTTTGGCCTCCATGGTCAATGTAGAGGGAGACCAAGTCATTCGACCTCTGACAGTCCGGCTACAGAAACAGCCAGCACACGTTATGAATTTGGTGGATGACAAGCCTTGGTACTGGGATATACAGAACTATCTTCAGGGTGAAGCCTATCCGGAGGGATCCACTAAAACTGATCAACGGACATTGAGACAGTTAGCATCCGGATATTTCCTTACTGAGGGAATTCTGTATAAAAGAAGTTGGAATGGCTTGCACCTGAGGTGCGTTGACGAAGAAGAGGCTCAAACCATCATGGATTCCGTACATAATGGGGAATCTGGTCCACACATGCATGGGATGGCCCTGGCTCGGAAAATTATGAACCTGGGTTATTACTGGTCAACTATGAACGAAGATTGCGTGAGGCACACACGGAAATGCCACGAGTGTCAAATTTTCGCTAAACTGCAAAGGCAGCCTCCGGTCAATCTGAATCCCATAGCCTCACCATGGCCTTTCGCAATCTGGGGCATAGACATAATTGGAAAGATCCATCCGAAGGCCTCTAATGGCCACCAATTTATCCTGGTTGCTGTTGATTATTTCACAAAGTGGATCGAGGCAGCCTCCTATTCGGTTTTGAATGCCAAGAAGGCAGCACAGTTCGTTCGTACCCACATCCTTTGTCGGTATGGAACACCATTCGAGATTATCACTGATAATGGATCTCATTTTCAAAACGAGTTTTCAGACCTGCTGAAGCGAAAGAAGATCCAGCATCATAAGTCCTCTCCCTACCGTCCACAGACGAACGGGGCAGTTGAGGCTGCAAACAAGGCCATAAAGGTCATTTTGCAGAAGACAGTTCAAAAGCATAGATCTTGGCACGAACAGTTACCAAATGCCTTATGGGGATATAGGACTTCAATCAGAACGCCTACTGGGGCGACCCCGTATTCCTTAGTATATGGCATGGAAGCAGTATTACCTATTGAGCTGGAAGTTCAGTCGGCGAGGATCATCCGGGAAAGCCAGATCAGCGAAGCAGATTGGGTTAAGAATTATCATTTGCAACTCTTGGGCATGGATGAAAAGCGACTACGAGCAATCCACCAAACTCAAGTGTATCAAAGAAGAATGGCCCGGCATTTCAATAAAAAGGTCAAAGACCGTAAACTGGAAGAGGGTTGTTTGGTCCTAAAGGAAATTAGACAGCCAATCATAGACCCACGTGGGAAGTTTCGTCCTCATTGGGCTGGACCCTATGTGTTGAAGAAGATACTATCTGGCGGAGCCGTCATCTTGACTGATTTGGATGGTTTGGAATTCACAAATCCATGTAATTTAGATTAGTTGAAAAGGTATTTTGTGTAATTGTAATCATTTGCATAATGTAAAAGGAACTACTTTAGACCTGATTCTCTTCGGAAAAAAGAAATTATATATCGGAGATATGTAGGCAGCCTTCATTGGGCGCGGTCTAAACATTAATAAAAAAAAAAGTCATTTCATAATTCTTTTCTTCTTTGCCAATAACAAAAAAAAAAAGAAGAAAAAAAGAGAAAGAAAGAAAAACCCGCTAAGTCGAAAACCCGAAAGGGCGACTTAGGCAAAATTCGGGGCCCGCTAAGTTGAAAACCCGAAAAGGGCAGCTTAGGCAAAAATGGGTAGCTCGCTAAGTTGAAAACCCGAAAGGGCGGCTTAGGCAAAACTTAGAGCTTAAAAAAAAAAAATAATAAAGTTGGAAAATGCTTGGAAAGTTTGAAAGACAAATGACATTCATAATTCAAGCAAGCAGTTCAAATCAAGCAGAAAGCAAAAGATTCCAATAAATAATAAAGTCTAAACCAAAGTCTCAAGTAAAAAGCCAAAAAAGGCAAAGCATACATCCAGAAATAAACCCAAAAAAATCATAAGTCTATAGAAGTCTAGGTATCCCGCCACCTCCGTGGAGCGGCATCCTCTGAGTCTTCTACCGAACCAGCCTTGCCTGTCCGAGGAGCCAGCACGATCTCCTCACCAGTCCCAACCTCATCCTCAGCATCAGCTTGAACCCAACCTTCGAGTACGCTCAGCAGTGCAGTCCTCCTTGGTCTCTCAATTGGCCAGACAGTAGTAATGAACCAGGCCCGGTACTCGAGAGAAGTCTGAACGCTGGTAGGATCAGGTAAAGGTCTAACCATACGGTGATCTCTAACCCAAGCTTTAAGAACAGCTCGGGTAACACCAGCAGTAATCGCAGAATCAGCTGAAATGTCATCCATAATAGGGACAGTCTGATCTATCCCCATCTGCCTCAGAACGCGCGAAGCGCAGTACCAAGTACAGTGTGTGAGGCCTAGGAGGTAAACCCGAGAATGGCGGAAGCTGACCTGAATAAAGCAGTTGATATTATACCAAGGGACGAACCACAGTATCTCATTTGGACCCAATTCAACCAGCCATGAAGTCCATGTTTTAATAGAAGGGTGGGAGAGCAAGATTTTCCGCATGCGATATTGAGAAGGATTGTAAGGAAGGGAGGTTGGAGCAGCCACTACTTGAAGGTGATCCCTCAACCAAACCTGAATAATGGATCTTTTCCATTATAAGAAAAAAAGAAGAGGAAGAGGAAGAATGAGGTAGGATAATAGAAAAATACCTGGAGAATGATGGGGGAAACAGTCCAATCATCGAACCCTAAAGCAGCTCTGTCAAGACTTCTAATGGTCTCAGCCAGCACAATACCGCCAATGCAACCCATATCCTCCATTTGCCAAACCATAGGGCAAAGCCGCAAGTCTCCAAAACCCGGGTCACGGTTGAATAAGAAACCAGCCAACAAGCAAAAAACCAGGGCCCGCATCCTCAGCCTCATCCGGTCAGGATCGTCCAAGCAAGTCTCTGAAAATTCATCAATCAGGGGTAGCAGAATCGCCTTCTGGTCATCCACAATCATAGCCTTAGCCTGTGGCCGGCTAAACCGAAACAAGTTCTCAAACGACTTAACATACCCAACTTTCACCTCGTGCCTAACCAAGGGAGCATTGGGATCACACCCTATAATCGCACAAAATTCCTCAAAGAGAGGGCACATTTCCTCCATCATAGCCCCAAACCGAAAGACGTGAGCCTCAGGATCCCAAAATCTAATACAGGCTCGCACAAAGTCCCAGTCAACTACTACGCCCCTAAGAGTGATAACAGGAGAAATCCCGTACCTCCCCAAATTGATCTTTTCAACTTTGGAGAGACTCCTGGTCCAGCTATGCATGCTATGATTGTAAAAGGGATTCATGTTTCTTATTTATTTATCCTTCCTGTTTTTATTAAAAAAAAAAAAAAAAAAAAATAAATATAATAAATAAAAAAATAAAGAAAAAAGGAGGGAGAGAGAGAACTGACCTAAATAGTTGTTTAAGCACAGTGTTTGAGAGTCAGAATGAAAGAAAAAGGGGCTGAAAGCAGCCTTTTTATTAAGAAAGTCGCGCCTAAGGGCGGCTGCCCGCGCCCTCTAAGGCGGGTATGCCCGCCCAGGAAGGGCGGGCACGCCCGCTTAGCGTGGGCGGACATGCCCGCCCAGCTAGGGCGGGCATGCCCGCCCAAGCAGGGCGGGCACGCGCGCCCAGTATGGTCGCACATGCCCGCCCAAGCAGGGCGGGCACGCGCGCCCAGTATGGTCGCACATGCCCGCCCAAGCAGGGCGGGCACGCGCGCCCAGTATGGGCGCACACGCCCGCCCAGCCAAGGCAGGCATAAAAAAAAAAAAAAAAAAAAAAAAAAAGAAAAAAGAAAAAAAATAAATAGGAATAAAAATAAAAAAAAATAACTTTTTCCTCTTCTCTTTCAAAAAAAAAAGAAACAAAGTTTGTACTTTTTTTTTTTTTTTTTTTTTTTCCTTTTCTGCTCAAATCTCATACATACATATTGTCAAGTATTAATCAAGTGCAGGTACAAATAAGTTGAGTACAGAAATACAGGTCAAGATTCAATACAGGAAAATAAAGAGGGAAAGAAAGTAAAGGAAAGCAAAGAAATCTAGCAACCATCAGCGGCGAGACCTCCTCCGCCTCTGGTCGTCAAAAGCCTGCAGTGTCCAAGCTGACGTTAGTTCCTCCTGCATTCCAAGGATTAGCTCCATCATCTGACGGATCAAGCCGTCAGGAACCTGGAAATCGCACAAAAATACAAAGTCAATGTACAAATCTCTTATGAATCTTTTTTATGAGAGATTTACCAGTCATTACCTCATTAATGTCATCAGGAGGAAGAGCCAGGTGATTCACACGGTCCAGGGATACCTCCCTAAGAGACGAAGTACCCTCAGGAGTGTAATAGGAAATGCTGTATGGAAGGTGCAAGTTGGCCAAGCCCCGATGGACAGGCCTGGTAGCCTCTGAAATAGCCTGGGGAATCCTGAAGGCACCAACCAAATGACTAGGGCCAGCTCGAGACGGACCCTCCACCGGAGTAGAAGAAGAAGGCTGGGCCTCAGGCCTCCTCCTTGGAGTCCTGGCCGAAGAACCAGAAGCCCGAGAGGAACGTGTGCCAAGCGGCTGGGAAGGAGTCGACCTCGGGAGACTGTCGAACCTGGAGCCGATGGGCCGCATCAGAAACACCTGGCAGAATTCGTCGTAATCTCCACCTTGGATCAATTCCATGTACGGGATACCCTCAGTATGGACATCTGTAAGAACCATCTGTTTGCCCGCTCGCATGTCCTCAGGGGGAGGAAGAGGAACCGAGCGGCAGCCCCTAACCTGGAAGTTCACTCGCTCACCCAGGTAATAACGTCTCAGAACAGGATGTGATAAGACAAACCGTCGCCGAGACAGAGCATCTGATCGCCTGAAGTGGGGATCCGCCTCAATCCAATGTTGGAGTCGGGTGCCCATCGCCCCTACTTCAACCTACGTAAGAGAAGTAAATGTGTTAATAAATCTTTTTTCACACAACCAAGAGAAATTAGGAATGCACTCGCCTGCCCTATGGAACAAGTATCGAAGAAGCTCCGCAGATCTCCCAAAGACTGCCGGCGTAGAACAGACTGTTGGTTAGCTCGGTACCATCTCCAAGCTAAAGGTACCAACCCTAGCCCAAGATCAGTACGGGCCAGCTCAGGGCGGATAGAGGGGAAATACTCAAAGGCCCAAGTCTGCACAAGGAAGGAAAGGATTAATAATAAAAAAGGGGGCACAGAATGAGGATATGTTCTTTACATTACCTCC
The DNA here is from genome assembly GCF_041381405.1 of Jatropha curcas. NCBI lineage: Eukaryota > Viridiplantae > Streptophyta > Magnoliopsida > Malpighiales > Euphorbiaceae > Jatropha > Jatropha curcas. The sequence continues at coordinate 12,600,232 of NC_143154.1, read as the reverse complement.
CAGAAATAGTAGGTCCCACTGAGCCTGCAGTGGCCTCGACTCATATCGCACATGTCATCATACATGCGGCTCAGAATAGCACCAGCCCAGTCATACTCAGAGAGGTGGGCCAAGTCCTCCAAACTCCTCAGTATAGAGGGATTAAACTTCTCTTTTCTGTTAGACCAAAAAGACGAAGCAAACAGCAGCAGCAGAGTGAATCTAGCTACCTGAGTCGCTGTTAGCTCTCCCTGTCTATGTCGAGCATAAATGCTAGGAGCTTGGGAGGATAACCAGTGCCTCGAAACACTCAGATCGGGGGAGGAATGGCTGGGTCTAACAATCCGGGGAAGGTCAATCCCTATCAGCTCCGTCATTCGGTCGGGGGTAACCGCAGTCCTCCAATCGTCATACAGCTCGATCGGCTGAGTACCAAAAGGAATCCCAGAAATCAATGAAAAGTCAGTTGGGGTCATCGTCATCTCGCCCCAAGAGAAGTGGAAAGTGTTGGTGGTGTCCCACCATCTCTCAGCCAACGCGCCCAGTAAACTTTTGTAATTCTGCCTACCCAGCTCGAGATTTCTTAAGAAGCCCAGGTGAGAGGGGTCAATGATGGCTCCGACCGGGTTATTAGGATCAAGTATGTCAAATGGGATCTCAGCAATAGAGGACTCGCCCACGTCCAGCCTTATATATGCGTCCTAGAAGGTAAAACAGTTTAAGGTTATCCTTTGGTTCCTAACTAAAAGATATTCTAATCCTCCCCCAGTACCATACTAATAAAAGTGGTAAGATTCAATCACGATTTGGCCTAAGGCCCAAAAATCATAATTTGGCCTAAGGCCCAAAAAATCACGATTTGGCCTAAGGCCCAAAAAAAAAAAATCATAATTTGGCCTAAGGCCCGAAAAATCATAATTTGGCCTAAAGCCCAAAAAATTCACACTTGGCCTAAGGCCCAAATATACAGAAGCGAAGGGAGCTTACCTGGGCAAAGACGCCGGTCATGGAAGCATGATTGTCAGCGTCCGCCGTAAGATTGGCATCGTCAACAGAGATTCCCAGAGACTCCAGGAGATCCTCACCGCTGCTATGGCTCGGGGAAACCATGATGAGAAAATTTGAGAGAATTTGAGAGAGCTCTTTTGATTTGGAGAGTGGAGAATGAATGAAGTAATGAGTTTTTGAGCTATTTATAAGCAAATAGCCAAGAGGCGGGTCTTTTGGACGCGTCCGATTTTCGCCTCCAAAATTTGTGTTTCAGACAACCACCGACTCCCATAAATCATTTTTTATGATAGTCAGTGGGGGGCAATTGTGAATACTCAAATTTTGAGGCTCAAAGAGCCATTTTTTTCGAACTGCAAACAGTCCGGTCGGACCGGAGGTCATTCAAAAAAGTTCACCGGAAGTGTGCCAATATGGTACTTGAAATGTCCGAAAAATTACGAGGATCACGGAACTGGTCTCGGAATATTTTTCCGAGATCCGGAACTCCCGGAAAAGCCTCCGGAATAATAAGGAGAAAAGGCACACGTGCCCGCCCACGGGGGCGGGCCTGCCCGCCCAAGCCAGGCGGGCATGCCCGCCTCGCATGGGCGGGCACGCCCGCCCAGCTTGGGCGGACACGCCCGCCCAGCATGGGCGGGCATACCCGCCCAAGCCAGGCGGGCATGCCCGCCCAGCTTGGGCGGACACGCCCGCCCAGCATGGGCGGGCACGCCCGCCCAGCTTGGGCGGACACGCCCGCCCAGCTTGGGCGGGCACACCCGCCCAAGCCAGGCGGGCATGCCCGCCCAGCTTGGGCGGACACGCCCGCCCAGAATGGGCGGGCACACCCGCCCAGCTTGGGCGGACACGCCCGCCCAGCATGGGCGGGCACGCTCGCTCTCTTAGGCGGGCACGCCCGCCCTCGAGGGCGGGCAGGCGCGCCCGGGGTGCGTTTTTTTTCCTATAAAAAGAGGCCCCGGGGCTCCATTTTACTCACTCAGTCTGTGTTGACGGACGCTCCTTCTCCCTACGCTCTTTGCGATTCTTTACTGCTTTCTTGCATTTTTTTAGTTTTAATTTTATTTTATTGTTGTGATACCTGGTCACTTAAAATTAAATTAAAATTAATTCCCTTAACGAGGAGCTTAACCTGGAGTTAAGAAGCGGTCGACGATTAAATCAGGTATGTAAACAAAACTCTGCCTATTTAATTTTAGCACTTCATGCATGCTTCTCTTCTACTCCGCCTAAATTCTATAACGGCATAAATGCATTCATATCATCCACCAGGCAAATAAAATGGTCTTAAATAAATAAAATTAAGCTTAAGTGCCCGGTTAATTAATAATCGCGATATTAAAGCTTAAATTCGACAATATTGGCTAAAAGCCTAGTTAATCAATAACTATGGTGAAAGTGCCTTATTTCGAACAGTTTTTTTTTTTTTGCCTAAGTCTAATTAATCAATAATTGTGACTAAAAGGCCCTGATTAAACACTTTTTCTTTTTATGGCAATAAATTGCCTATATTTCAATTTAATTAATCACTTTAGGCAAACAAATTGCCTATAAGTGAGAATTGATTCTTTTCCATAGCGACAAATCGCTTCAAGCAATATTTTGGCTAAAAGCCTTTAATTAATCACTTTAGGCAAACAAATTGCCTATAAGTGAGAATTGATTTCGTTCTCATAGCGACAAACCGCTTAAATCAAAATTTGGCTAAAAGCCTTTAATTAATCACTTTAGGCAAACAAATCGCCTATAAGTGAAGATTAACCTTTTTGTAGCGACAAATCGCTTAAATTAAATTTCTTTGGCTAAAAGCCTTCGAACAATTTTTTTTGGCAAATAAACTGCCTTAAATCAATCCATTTAGGCGATAATCGCCCAATTAATATCATTTGGCAAATTAAGTGCCTAAACCAATATTTTGGCTTTAAAAGCCTTAAAACAATTCGTTTTGGCACAAATGCCTTAAAAAATCAATCTTTTGGCAAGAATAAGCCCAAATTAAACTCTTTTGGCTAAAAGCCTCAAAATCAACATTTTGGCACCAAGTGCCTAAATCAATCAGTCTTTTGGCAAAAAGCCTAAACAAAATGCACGGAGCATACACACACTCATGCATAAAGCATCCCATTCAAAGCCCTCTAAAAAGAGGCGTATCGAACTACGTCGACTTTGATCTTCCATTCAAACGGAAGTACGTAGGCACGTTTGGGATTTAACCCCGAGCGGCAAGTCAAAATCACATAAACCTTTTATTTGGTCCAATCACATCATTTACCTTGCAAAGCATTCAAGCATTCATTCATGGTTAGTTTATCAGCATGACATAGTCTCGGGATCCATCTCGGGTTTGCACACCATGCTTTAGACATTGGGTAATTAATCTAGTAACTAGGTTAATTAAAAATGGAGTCACTTAGGGTTTTTTCCTAGTTTACCCTGAAACAATTAAACAAGGTGGCGACTCACACATCACGTGCATTTCTTCCTTAGTCACATGCCTTCATATTGCATTTGATATTTTGGGGAGGGGTTCACAGTCACGTGACTGTTCTTCATAGAACAGTTGCGTGACGCAACTGTTCTAGTCTACAGGACTATAACCAGAGTTCTATCACGCGACTGTTCTTCATAGAACAGCTGCGTGACGCAACTGTTACGAACCCCAGAATAAAAGATGAGAGCTGCGCCACGCGACTGTTCTCCCATAGAACAGCTGCGTGACGCGACTGTCTTCCAGTCCCAGATTACTTTTATTATTTTGTCTTAATTTCATTTCATTAAATAAATTTCTAATCTTAATCTGGAAAATGATCAATGATGGGCAAATTAAGTTTTCATCAAACCAAGTCAATTAATCTGTTGTGATTATGGTATTTTGAGATTTAATATTTGTTATTTCCTTTTAACTATATTTTTAAACTCGGTTTGTGGCCCGCCTTTAACCATAAGGCAAGAGCGGGTCTTTTAAATTATTTTTGCCATATATTGTGGATGAATGATGGATGTGATGGTTAATTTATGAATGAATGCAATGAATGAATTTATTTGGGACGATTAAATAATTTTCCACATAGGAACTTGGTTCGATTTGTTCGGGTTGGGTTGAAATAATTGGCTTTTCTAAAATAAAATCAATTAGAAATCGTAGGTTAAAAGAGGCCGATTTTCCGGGCGTCGGCTTCCAATGGGCCGACGTACCTAATTCCCTTACCTAGAATCGTACTTGGTACGCCTGACCAGTTTCTCTAAATAATTTGGCCTTAAATAAAATTGGGTTTAAAATGGAGTCATTTAATAAAATTAAAATAAAAAAACGGTCCCATTGCCGAAAAAATGGGTGGCGACTCAAATGTTTTATAAGACCAATTTATCGGCATCGCGTATCCAAAAACGATTTTTATCACCTTTTTTCCAAAACAATAAACAAAAATAAATGACGTTTTCCGAGGTCCTTTTCCGGGGTTTTAAAGGATTCTCCCAAAAATGGGGCGAAAACAGTTTGGCGACTTCACTGGGGATTTTGCACCCATTAATCCCCGGTTATTTTAATAAATTTAATGGTTGCAATTAGGAATTGACTCTAAAAAAACCTACCTTTCTAAATAAAATTAGTTATAAAAGCCGATGGAAAATTGTTAATCGTCCATATGTGTTTAAAATGCTTTCCTTTTCCTTTCCTAGGATTTTTGCATTCATTCGCATTCCTTGCTTCTCACCTCATTCTACCTATACTACCCTTCGGTACTGGTGTTAAGTTTAATGGTGGATCTAGCCTAGACCATGCGATTTAGGTGCATCCATCCGAGAATTAACATTACTGCCAACCGCAAGCCTAGTACCTTAAAGGTGCGTTAAAAGGAGTAGGCCCAACAAAGCCCGAATCCTGTTTGCGGAACCCAGACTTTGTTAAACCCAATAAGACTAAAGCCAATGCATATAGTTGAAAACCTTAGTTACTTCCCCTAAGGTGCACCCGATTTTGCTTGCTATTGTTGTGTCGCATTCATTTCCGAGAGTTGATATCGTCAATCTCAAAACCCCCTGTTGGTTGTCGAGATTAGACCAATTCCTAGGAAACAGATGTCGGAATTTTATACCAACGGAATCCGTGTGTGGGAGAAATAAGGTTGGAAGGCATGCATTTCCCAACTCCCATTCCCCTGTTTGATATAAATTGTACATATGTTGTGACATTCATGCATCATGTAACGTTTCCTTTTTCAGCCATGCATCAATAAGAGCTACTGTTCGGTATGGACATTTGACCTTGATCTTGAGACTGGATTTCAAATTCGTTTTGAATAATATTATGCAATCACTTATAGTGAATCGATACCTAAAAGAAAAGGGAGATATAAGGGGTTCGCGATTCCTTTGTACTTTTACATTTCTCGCATTATCTGAAAATAAGTGAGAGATTACAGAATTTTGTAACAAAATAAAATGAAATCCTGCTTGGGGCGATATGTTCCAAGGCAAAAAGTAAGGATACAAATACACAATAAAAATAATAACAAAATAATAAAATCCCGCTCGAAAATTCTTTCATTCCGAGGCAAAAGTTAGGGATTTGAGAGAAAATAGTTGATCATAAATCCAAAAGGAGCGGTCGACGATAGATAATGCTTGAAATGTTTAAATATAAAATAAGTTATTGACCTGTTATTCATGCCGAATTTTTGATCCAGTCGTTGAAATCGAGATCTTATTTCCATGCTGGCTTTAGCACATTAGAAACGCATTTCTCATCCTATGTGCTGTCATTTTCGCATGCATACATGCAGGACCCTCTTTAACTCAGAAATTTTTTGTCAGAATTGATCCTTCCTGGGAAACTACTTCGAGAGCTTGGAACAGACGTCCTGGTCAGCGTTTAGTCAGAACATCCCCAATCCCCGAGTTCATTCTGGTCAGTTCAGTGAGCTATTCAAGTTCATCAGATTCAGAGCCCGATTCAGATCCAGTAGAAATGGCAGATGATATAGGGGATGAGCCCGGATTTTCACAAGCTCAGATAAGGACCATCGCTCAGATTGTGGCCGCAGCTCTCGCCCAAGAGAGGGCCCAAAACCAAGCTACTCCCCCTTCTAGCAGCCAACTTGTGGTTGAAGAGAGGCAAACTCCAAATCCTATGTCAGATAATCATACCTCCATGGGAAATACTACCCCTGTCGAGAATGATGTGCTCAAGCAACTTGCCGAACTGAAAGAAAGATTTGACAAGGTGGCCGCAGTAAAAGAAAAAGACCCGGTCACCAACTTTCACATAACCGAGTATGTGTTGCACCCAACCAGCTCTACCTCATTTAAGACGTTCAAGCATACTATATTTGAAGGAGACAATGATCCTCATTCTCACCTGTCCGAATTTCTCCGAGTCTCTCAGATGAACCGGTACAACGAGGAAGATGTTTTGCGTGCATTCCCGCAAACACTACACAAAGACTATCAAAGGTGGTATGATGGTCTAGATGAGGAGGTTCAGAAGAATTGGATCAAATTACAGACTGCTTTTCTCAAGCATTTCAAGACCGACGAGAGTGACGAGTTCGGTTTGCGCGACTTGGAAAGTTTAAGACAGGGGAAGGATGAAAGTTTTTCCGACTACTATAGGAGGTGGAGGACAAAGTTGTATAGGGTTCAGACAAGGCCGAAAGACAAAGAGCTGATCAAAATCTTCAGTAGGAGCCTGTTGCCCTTCTTTAAGGAAAGGATGTTGACCCAGCCTCTCACTGATTTTGCTTTGGTTCAAAGCGCTGGTTTGAACATTGAGGAGTTCTACAAGGAAGAAAAGAAGAAGAATAGAGGGTTTGGCAACTATCGGACTTCTTATGGTGACAGAGGTGCCGGAGGTAGTAATCAGAACCAGTCAGGGAACAGTAATGCCATAGTGGGGGCAGTTAATGAGAGAACCAGAAGAGAGTTCACTGATTTAGGAAGACCCTTGAGCACAGTACTAAGGTCATGCATCAAGAATCGAGTGCTGTCGAAGCTGCCAGTCGACCCGACTAGACCCGTGCGAGGGAGATATATGGACAGAAATTGTGATTATCATCAGTGCAAAGGGCATTCAATTGATGAATGTTTCAAATTGAGGCACGATATTCAGGATTTGATTGACAGTGGGAAGATTACTAAACCTTCAGACAAGAGCAAGCCAAGTACCAAGAACAACCCACTTCCCCAATATCAATACAACTATCCATCCCGTAAGGCTCAGTCGGGTGGATCGATCAATACGATTGGGAGTGGATTACCAGAAGAAGTGGTATTGGCGGAAGCGGAATGGGAAGAGCGGATGTGCGCCATGTTGAACATATGGGATGACTATAGTAGCGATGAGGAAGAGAAGGTGCCAGTGAAGATTGAAATCGAGAAAAGCATCACGGTGAAGGTAGGTGATGTGCCGGAAGATGAGGATGAGCAACTCCAGCTTGCCATTCAAAAGAGCTTAGCCGACCAAGAAGAGCACTGGTACTACAACAGTGAAGAGGAAGTGAATGAGGTAGGTGTTCAGAGCTTGACTCGGAGTGGGCGAGTATACAATCCCGAGAGCGGTATGCAGGCTAAGGGGAAGGAGATTGCTGTTGATGGAACAAAGAAGAAAGTGACGGAGAAAGACGGAGAGGAGCCAAAAGAAAAGAAGAAAGAGGAAGAGGTAGCTAAAGGGCAAAAGAAGGCTGTTGAGGTTGGAGAAAGCAGTCAGAATAAGGCGCCTAGTGGGGTGACCGCCAGTTCGGTACTGAGTCAGTTGCAAAGGACAAGAGCAGATATTTCGATATGGGACTTGCTGATCGCATCTAAGGAGCATAGAGAAGCTTTACTTGAGGCCATGACTTTTGTCAGAGTGCCAGCTAGGATTCAAAGTGTTGATATGATCAATGTGCTACAGCGAAGAATAGGCGAAGTCACTTTGTTTGACTCAGACCTCCCACCAGAAGGAAGAAACCACTATAAGCCGTTGTACATTCAGATCGCCGTCAATGGACGAGATACTCGGAATGTGATGGTGGATAACGGATCAGCACTGTGCGTATGTCCACTGAAGATGCTGTCTAAGTTTAAAATCGAAGAATCAGAGCTTGAGTCATCAAATATGGTGGTCAAAGCTTATGATAACACCATGCGGAATGCAAAAGGGATTTTTAAAGCAAAGATATCCTCCGGAGCCGTAGAAAGCTGGGTAGATGTGGTTGTGCTTGACATCTTAGCCAACTATGCTCTTTTGTTAGGGAGACCTTGGCTCCACCCTTTAGGTGTAGTTCCATCCACTCTGCACAGAAAAGTAAAAATTCCATGGGGTACAGAAGTGGTGACAGTCAATGCGCAAGAGGATCTGAGTGTGGCAACAGTGGAAGGTTTAGAGCTAGCGGTACCACTATCGGGTTTTCAGGTGGCAGTAATTGATGCACCCACCACCAAGAGCAAGAGTGCAATGAATAAAATGAGTCCTTTCTCGAGAAAGAAGATGAAGAAGATGAATTGGTAGTACGACAAAGGCTTGGGTCAGGAGCTGCAAGGAAGGTTTGAACCACTCTCGTCGGCATTGGGACAGCAAGACAAGCGCGGATTGGGGTATTCTGAAAATAGAAAGAAAGAAAAATATGAGGTTCGGTCTCCAATCAGAGGGTCGAATTTGAATCATATCTTCTTTGTTCCACAAGCCGAAGGAGAATTTCAGAGTAGGGGGAAGACCTACCTCGGCTTGGAGATATTTATGACCGACTATGAGGAAAAGCTGATCAAGTCACCCGAACCTTCTTTGGAACAGCTGGTGGATGGAACCGAGTTTATGGTGTGTATGACAGAAGCAAGCGCCGAATCTGAGCGGTCAAAGCGGATATCTGAGTTTGAAGACTTTTTGGGGATTGGGGATGAAGCTTCCGAGCTGTTGCAAGAGTAGAAGGCCAAGGCACGGATCCTCCAGTCAGTCCTAGCTGCTGAAGATGCTGAAGAGGCAGAGAGGAAGGTGTTGAAGATGAAGCTAGCTAAAGAGAAGATAGAAGCTACCCCGGAGGAAGGAGAAGAAGGTGCAGATGCCGATGAAGTAATCCAGGCGATAAGGGATACTTGTAATGAATGTATTGAGCAGGCAATTAATCCTGTATTTTGTTTTTTTGATCCTTGTTTTGAGAACACTATGGATGGTTTTCCTCTTTTATTTCAGTCAATGGAAGTGAACTTTGACTATTTGTTTTCTTATTTTCCTGATTGTCACGTTCATGGCATTGATTATACCACTCGCATATTTGACATAAATGCATTGCATCATTTTGCATTTAATTTAAGCACCATTGAAGATCCTAAAATAATCAAAATTGGATCAGACTTTAAACCTAAGCTCAGACAGGATCTTCAAGAATGCATTAGAAGAAATTTAGAGGTATTTGCCTGGAGCTATGCGGACATGCCAGGGATCGACAAATCAATAGCAGAGCACTTCATTCCTACTGATCCGAGTGTTAAGCCAGTAAAGCAAAAAAGGAGAAGGGTCAGACCAGATTGGCAGGATAAGATCAAAGCTGAAGTCCAGAAGCAGTTGGATGCAGGATTCTTAGAAGTAGTTCACTATCCGGAATGGTTAGTGAATATAGTCCCGATACTGAAGAAAGATGGGAGGATAAGGGTTTGTGTTGATTACAGGGACCTGAACAAAGCCTTGCTTAAGGATGACTTTCCACTTTCGCACATAGATGTTTTGATCGACAGCGCTGCCGAAATGGGATGTTATTCTATTATGGATGGATTCTCCGGATACAACCAAATACTGATGGCTTTAGTGGACAAGCACAAGACGGCCTTCACCACGGATTTCGGAACATTTTGCTATAGGGTAATGCCATTTGGATTGAAGAACGCCGGGGCAACATACCAGAGAATGGCTACAACGTTATTTCATGATATGATCCATAAAGGGTTAGAAGTATACGTAGATGACATGGTGATCATGACAAAAACACAGGAAGAACACGCAGAGATGTTAGAAAAGTTCTTCGCATGGGTTAAGCAGTATAACTTGAGACTCAATCCCAAGAAATGCATATTCGGAGTGATGAAAGGGAAGTTGTTAGGTTTCGTTGTAGGACCTAACGAGATTGAGGTCGACCCCGATAAAATAAAAGCCATTTAGGATATGGAGCCGCCTAGAATAGAGCGTCAGGTGAGAAGCTTCCTGGGTAAAATTCAGTACATCAGCAGGTTCATTTCGAGGTTATCCATCATATGTGCTCTGATTTTCAAGCTACTGAAGAAGAATCAGCCAGTTAAGTGGAATGAGGACTGCCAGAAAGCCTTTGATCACATAAAGAAATACTTGATGAATCCACCGGTGCTTAGTTCACCAAAACCAGGAGAACCTCTAATCTTGTATCTGTCTGTAGAAGATGCAGGAGTTGGAGCAATATTGGTACAGCCGGACGCCGCTGGAATAGAAAAGGCCGTTTACTATATTAGCAAGAAACTACTGCCCATAGAGGAGAAGTACAACTTGGTGGAGAAAACATGCATGGCAGTAGTGTGGTCGATAAAGAAGTTGAGGCCTTACTTTGATTCCTTCAAGGTCACTTTTGTCTCCAAAATTGATCCTCTGAAGTATTTGCAGAGAACGCCTACTCTAGAGGGACGGTTGTCAAAGTGGTTAATTCAGATGTCTAGTGTGGATGCAGAGTTTGTAACGAAGAAAACGGTCAAAGGCCGGGCTGTAGCAAAATTCCTGGCAGAAAATCCAATTACAAGTGATGAACCTTGGGAATTGGAGTTTCCAGATGAGCACTTACTATGTATCAAAATAGGGGCTTGGAGATTGTATTTTGATGGATCAGCCAACAGAAACGGAGCCGGAGTTGGTATTGTAATTGAAGCACCTAATGGCGAGGTTACCACGATGTGCAAGAGACTGTTATTCCTGGTCACTAATAACATGGCGGAGCATGAAGCATGCATCATGGGAATGGAAGCTCTACTTGCATCCGGTGCTAAGGAGGTCGAGGTAATAGGAGATTCCTTATTGGTTATTGAACATGCTAACGAGAGATGGAAGGTAAAGGAAGAAAGGCTGAAACCCTATGTCGAGTACTTGTTGAAAAAGGCAGCACTATTCGACAAGATCACTTTCACTCACATAGGAAGAACCTATAACAGAATTCCAGATGCCTTGGCAAACTTAGCATCGGCTTGGCAGGATTTGAGTAAAGTTCCGAAAAAGCCATTTATCATTATCACAGCCAATATCCCGTGCTATAAAGAACATTTTGTGAACCAGGTAGAGTTGGAGGAAGAACCATAGTTTATGGATATTCTGAGATATATGAAAGACGGTACTTTTTCTGATGATGCGACAAAAGAAGACCGCGCAGTTCTCAGAAAAATGGCTTTGAATTATGTTCTAGCCGATGGTGAACTCTACAGAAGAACTTGGGATGGGATGTTGCTAAGATGGGTGAGCAAGAAAGAAGGAGAAGACATAATGAGGAAGGTGCATGAAGGAGTCTGCGATACTCACCTAAGCGGCATGAGCCTAGCAAGAAAAATCATGAGGCAAGGATATTTCTGGATGCAGATGGAAGGTGACTGTGTTCAGTATGTGCGTCATTGCAAAGCTTGCCAATATCATGATAATAAAAGCCATTTACCTGCTGTTGAACTCTATCCGACAACTCCTTCTTGGCCTTTTTCTACATGGGGTATAGACGTAATCGGCAAAATCTCACCAGCAGCATCGAATGGCCATCAGTATATATTGGTTGCAGTTGACTACTTCTCTAGATGGATTGAGGCTAAATCTTACAAAACCTTAACCGCCAAACATGTGGCTAGATTCATTGAACATGTAACAGACTGATTTTTCTTTTAGTGTCGGTAATAGTGATTTACCGGTCTGTGAATAGTACCATCGGTCCGGGACTTGGTATTATTTTAGTCCGGAAAAATTACTATGCATAGTTAATATTTTATTTACTATTTTTGGAGCATGTTTGCATGATTTAGGTGGGTAGAAAATATTTAATGAATATTTTTGGAAAGTTTATGTATTAAATGCATAATATTTCTAGTGTGGTATATTAAGAAATAAATGAGGAATTATTTTAGTGGAGTTCATTTAATTAATTGGTGGAGTTAAATAAGAAGTAGAAGAGATTTATTTGAGGAATATTTAGAGCCATTGGATGAGATTACTTAGGACTTGATCTTAGCCACACATTTGACATGAAATTTGGAAGTCAAATTTGACTTTGGCACTTAAAGGAACACCACAACACTTTTTGTTTTCTTCTCTTCTCTTCTCCACGCCATTTCCATCTTCTTCCTTCTTCTTTCATTTTCTTCATTTTCTTACCTCCAAATTTACCACCAAACTAGCTAATTAAACCATAGATTAGTACTTAATCCTTAAGAATTAGGAAGTAGAAGTTGAGTTTGGTGATTAAAAGCAATGAGAAGTGAAGTTACCATTGAAGCAAGTAAGTTGTGGTTTTTGAGTTTTGTGAATTGTTAAGTAGAATTCATGGTTTAGACATGTTATTGATGCATTAAATCATGCTCCAACTATTTCTTTTGTCAAGTTTTGCTTGTAATGTTGATTTTTCATGCTTTGAAGACGTTGGAGAACCATCCTCAAAGGGGAAAGAGAAAGCCAAGGAGTAAGGCTTTCCAAGCTTATTCAAGCTTGTTAATAAGGTTAGTGCAATCATAATTTCACTTGTTTAAGTTGTTTTTACATGGTTAGGGTTTTGAATATATTTTGGAAACTTTGTATGTTTTGTTGAAATTGCTGAATTTTAATGTGAGATGTGTTCTGCCGTGGGATTGGAACTCATTTTTTTATGCTTCCCATCTATTTCTGACTTCTTCATGAAAGTTGTAGCTCTATTTCTCAGCTTTCCAAAACATATTCTTATGTCTAATTCCAATACTTGTAGCTCAACTTATGATTTAAATACCAAAACTGGTTCTGTTATGATGTCTTACCTGTCTATCCGAAATGATTGTCCATTTTGACCACTCAAATGGCCAAATAACGTTTTATGTTCTTCATAAAAGTTATATCTTTACTTCTTATCTTTCCAACCCATCCTCTTGTGTCCAAATTGGATATACATAGCTCAACTTATGGCTGAAACACCCAAACTGACTCTGTTGTGTCGGGCCACATGCATTACTAAATTGAGTGCCCATTTTGACCACTATACTGACAATATTAGGTTCTGAGTTCTTCATAAAAGTTGTTACCCTGTGTCTTGAGAAGTCTCTCGTTCTAGATTGGTTTCATTTGAGTGTTTGGTGAAGTAGGAATTCAAGAAACATTGGACTTAGTTCTGCTGAATCAGGTCTGATCTATTGGTCTGTGTTCTGAGCTTTTGTTTGCTATCTTACTGTGTGATCTGGGCTGTGGTCCCTTCTGAACATTTGTAGAATTTTGTCTTAGCTTTCTAATGAACCTGATTTCATTCAATTTGGAGACCCATAAGTCAACTTATGTACTTTTATACTATCTTAAGTATATATACATCTATAGTGTTTTGAGTAAAAATTTTGAACTGATGAGTACTAAATGAAGAGGTTTTGACTAAGAATTATTGCTTTTGTGAAACAATGATTTTGATTTGAGCTCTACTATGCATGATTGAGACGTGGTATGATGAGATGGATTTTCTTATTGTGAAGCTATGATCATATGCTAGGGTTATCAGCCCTTATAAATAGGCGGACGCGCTTATTTGTGTGATGGGGTGGTGCTTTCATAGGCCACGGTGGTGCTTTCATAGGCCACGATTGTGTGATGGGGGTGGTGCTTTCATAGGCCACGAGTATGTGATGGGAGTGGCGCTAATATAGGCCACGATCAAATCTGCTTATGTTCATTCTGCATGAGTACGAGCCTCAACAAAAAATGAAATTTTATTGTTGCTATAAAAGAATGAAGACATATTTGTATTTATAATCTTCTCATTGCTTTCAAAGTATTTGAATTAAATGAATGCGATTTCGGTATTTATATAGTTGAGTAATTTCAGATTTGACTTGGCTTTTCTATTTAATTTAATTGTTGGTTATTTAGCAACACTGAGTCTTCCACTCAGCGCATTGATTTTTATCACGCGCAGGTTAGGAGCAGAGGGTGTTCTTCAAGACCAGAGGACAAGCATCAGAGTAGAGATCACATTTTGGGTAGGATATTTTGTAAATGGTGATTTTTGGCATGTATATAAAGATTGTATTATGGAGGTTGTATATAATAAGTTTATAATGTATTAAGAGTTATGATTATTGAAGGAAATAACATCTTATTATATTTTTGGTGTATGATGATTATATATTCCTTGAAAGGAATGTGTTTAGACTATGATGCGTATGTTGATGGATATTTAGAAGTGCTTGTGGTATGTTATGTTGAATTGGAGTTTTGGGGTTTGGAGAAAATTGGAAGTGTGTATATTTTCTTTGTGTGGCAAGTTAATTTTTAGGGAAAACTCTTGCGAAATTTTCATAGGAATTTCCTTAAATATTATTTTCGTTAACAAAAAAAAAACAAAACAAAATGTTAATTACTTGCCTCCTTATGAAAATTTAACCACTTCTAATTTGTGATCTAGCTTTAATAAGTGACATAAGACGGTGCTCCGGCACCGATTGTGGCATCCGCCGTCTGGTTCTTTGGGATTGGCCGGTGGGTGTTACAGAACAGAACATTTTCTGTCGCTATGGTGTTCCCCATCACATAGTTACAGTTAATGGTTCTCATTTTCAAGCAGATGTTGGCCAATTGCTTTATAGATATAAGGTTGAGCATCACCATTCTTCTCCTTATCGCCCTCAGGCTAATGGCGCAGTAGAAGCTGCGAATAAGGAGATCAAAAGAATCCTGTCAAAGATGTGTGAAAGGTACAGAAGCTGGGCTAAGAAACTTCCTTTCGCGCTTTGGGGGCATCGCACTACATTCAAATCAGTAAACGGAGATTCTCCTTTCGAACTTGTATACGGAATGGAGGCAGTGTTACCGATAGAGCTCGAAAAGAAGTCTCTCAAGGTTTTGGTAGAAGCTGGTCTGACCGAAGAGGAATGGGTCAAGAAGAAATATGAAGATTTGGCACTCTTAGACGGAAAAAGACTGAATGCTCGATTCTAGGATCAGATGAGGAAAAGAAGAATTGCTCGTTTCTACAATAAACGAGTACATCCAAGGGCATTAAAGAACGGAGATTTGGTTTTGATCAAATTATTGGATCACGAAGCCCAGAATCATCCTGGTGGGAAGTTCAAACCCAACTGGCATGGACCGTTCAGAGTTCACAAACTATTAGCAAAAGGCGCCGCTGAATTGGTCACCATAGAAGGAGAGCCTGTCAAACGAATTGTCAATCAGGATCAAATGAAGAGATTTTATGCCTGAAATGATGATTTTGATTAAAAAAAAAAAAAAAAAGAGCTAAGTTGAAAACCCGAAAGGGCGGCTTAGGCAAAAATTAAACTCGCTAGGTTGAAAACCCGAAAGGGCGGCCTAGGCAAAAGTTAGAGCATGAATAAGAACGATAATAAAATAAAATTTTCGGGATCAACGCGTGGTGCTTAGTTTAAATGCAGAATTCATGCCATGCGTTCGTGATAAATGTGTGATTGGTTGCTCAACGCCATCAACCCGACTTGAAGGAGAATAGGAAATCGAGTAGTCAGAGCAAATGACCATTGTATTAGAATAAACTTTCTTTACTTCTGTATAATGTTGAAAAGAAGTAAGATTAATAAAAGATTTGAATTTCAAAATTTTTCTTTCTGTTCCGGGGTTATGGTCAAAGAATGCAAGACCTTCCTTTCTGCTTATTTGATTAGAGATCGACTCATTTGGTCTCAAATGTTCCGGCTGTTGGCCCTGCCTAAAAAAAATGAACTTTTTTAAGACGTTGATCGGAGGGACGAGCACCATTTTCTCAGTGATTTCCCTGGAAAGATCAATATAAAACCTTGAATAAACCTTAGTACACATATAGGTTCATGCAAGCATAAAGAAGGCACATTTGTTATTTTTGTCTGATTTATGCAGGTGATAACACAGTCACTCCATTCTTTGTCATTTTCAAGCGTAAGCTTTTGTTTCTGCAGAATAATCTCTTCTTTATGAGCCTTCATCTATTAACCCGAGGGCAGGAGGCCCAAATAACTGATGCCACAAATGATTTCGAAAGAAAAAGTTTGTTGTCTGTTGTTGATTCAGGTCTGCAGGAAACAGGAATTAATAAAGACAGGATCATCGGGATCATTAATTAAAAGGAGAGCAGATACATTCAAATAAAAAAAGCCCATGGCCTGAATACAAAAGAAAAAGCAACAAGCAAAAATTTATTCTAGTGGGGCCCATCAGCGGAGGCCAATCTTCACAAAGCATGATATCATTATGGGGTAAAGAACCAGTTGGCATATGCGGGTGTCACGGTATCTTGCATCATTCCTTCATCTAGATACCTGGTGTTTCGATTTCGCCAACGGTCAGCCAAATTGGTCAACAGATGTGATGTTATCAGACCGCTCTCGAAGTTATGAACTCTGGGAACGCGCTGTATCATCCCATATTGGCGGCTGATCCTATCGGGAAAATAGGCCATGGAACGATCTAGACTAGCATACAACACATAGTTGAGATTCATACTTCCGGTCGTGACCAGTCTAATCGTCCACCAAGGACAAGTCCACCGAATAGTAGGGTTACCACCAAAATCGAAGCGTCTCTAAGACCGAGATTGAAAAATGGCAGCCCCATAGGTCGGAATCGAACGAGCTGGAACCGGAGGAATCAGGCTTAATTTGTCCAGAGCCCAGGCTTGCAACAGTAGTGGACAACCGCGATGATGAACATTGAAGTCAGTGATGTGAAGGGCAATATCCCTGACCCAACACATTGTTTCTCCCATGATCATCATAAAGCCAGTACGATGGTACAATTGCATGTCACGAACAACGGTCAGAAGTCGGAAATCTCCAATTCCGGGTTGACGGTTCTTCATGGCATACACATTTAACAGCAAGAAGCAGCAAGCTCGGATCCAAGGGAGATCTAGATTAGTAGACAAAACCCTGTTCAAGAAAGGTTCCAAGGGAAGACCATGATCCGTGTTTATTCCATCAGGGAGGTAAACCGGACACAAGGCTGCAATCTCAGCTAGATCGTATCTAGGACCTGGGGGCAGGGCCGGAGTTTCATTTTGTTCAGGATGATGGTCCATCACAGCACATAGTTCCTCATAGGTCGGAGTTATTTCAGCATCTTCAAACCGAAAAACCATGGTGTTAGGATTGAAGTGTGCAACGAGCCAAGATAAGAAGCCATGATTAGGTTTTAGGTCTTTGAAATATTTCAACCAGGCGAGTTGGTCCATAGGGGGAATCTGCCATAAGTCATCAGAGATGGATTGGACGAAGGATGAAACTTGGTTTCTGAAAGCCATGAAAGGGATTATCTAAGGAATGGATTTGTTTTGAATGCTGGTTGTGAAGAAACCATAAAAGGAGACCTTCATTTATAAAGATGTAAGGATTTGGCGAACGAACCACCGTCATTACTCGACATGATGTCATACTGTCCATAGTCAGTGAGAAGCATTTATGCATAGACAGTGTTGGCTACTGGATATTTAAGCTGGCATTAATAAAAGGGACAGTTTGTACAACGAGGAGGTTGAATCTTTATGACAGCGTCAATCGCCCTGTCAGGTAAGTACTACGATCCACTGTTATTTAGTAATTGATTTTTGTCGTATTGCATTTTAAATCCATTATTTTATCCTTTATCTATTTCATTTATTTATTTAATTTATTCCATTTATAATAAATTGGTCCATGGATCACTAACAAGGTGGACCGCTTTTGTAAATAAACGGGACACCGTCCTCTTTTCGTGTTTTTGTATTTGTGTTTTATTTTTGCAGGAACAAGACTTCACAGTTGTAAAATATAAACACGCATGACAGTATAATAAAAGCAAAATATTATAAGAAATGTAAATAATATCATATAAAAATAATAACATAACTGTACAGTCCTCCTAAAAATAATAAAATAATATAACATTTCTAAATATTCAAAAACAATGTGTCAAAAAGTGGATAAGACACGGAGCAGGACTACCGCCACCTATGGCTCAGACCAGCAGCAGCCACAGGGGGTGGAGACGGTGGTGCATCATCGGAAGAAGAGTCGTCCTCATCCTCCTCAGAAGAATTGAGCGGGATGCCCTCAACCTCTAGCTTCGTCTGAAGCCGCTCTACCTCCGCCTGTAGCCGGCTCACAGCGTTAGACTGGCGAGACTGATGCCTCCGCAGCCTACCGATCTCCAGGTCCTGTAAAACAACCAAAATGTGTAAGGAAAGGTAAACAAATAATAAGGAAGAGGGATGAGACACAGGAAGACTGTACTCACCCGCTCATGCACATCAGAGTAGAGCCGACCGATGTAGGATCGAGCAAACCCGAACCGCTGGCAGATCTCCTGATACCTCTGGGCCGGCACCTGCAAACAAGAAACATCCATTAAAAGGCTATTCAGGTAAAGTGCTTCTAACTTTATAAATTCAGTTTATAACTTACATGTGTAGTGTGCTCAAGGTCTAGCTGCACTGGAGGAGGAGCCTGCCGAAGATCAGCAGGAATGATGATGCCCGATCCCAAGCCTAGACCGGGATCCAACACCACCTCCATGCCCAGCAGGAACGGCACGTCACCCAACACTACACCGGCCGGTCCAGCCGGAGCAGCCGCACCACCCGCCTCAGCCGCTGCCTCTGCTCGGTAGTGAGCCGCAGTCTTATGCGTCTTCCGCTCCTGCATTAAGTTACAGAGAAAATGATGGCATCAGTGATCTGAAACAGTGAAAATAATAATGAAAGTAAATAAGACCGAAGATCAGAAAAGTCACCTGAGTATACTCGAGAATCTCGGGAAGCCGCGCCTACATCCGAGAGGCGAAGTAAGAGTGGAAGTCACTGACGGACAGAAAATCATTCGCCGACAATGTAACATCCCTTCCCGGTCCACCCGTAAACCCGAATAAACCGAATCGAGATGCTACAAACTGGTTGACTGTATGGCCTGACATGCTGAAATCATAATGTATATTGAATATAATAGCATGCTGATGTTGTTTACAAAAATAATGTAATTTATATTTACAAAACATGATACTAGTGTCAAAATGAAATGGGCCCAACTGAGTGCCCTGTACATGCCATAAAAAGGGTAGACAAAGATACATATTAAAATGAGTAGCTACCCTGAAGACTGAGTCTTCTACAGATGAACTGCAGCAGTTGTAAGCCGACTCTCTATGGTCCAAACTCAAAACCTGCGAGTTAAACAGGTAACTCGCTGAGCAAATAAAGCTCAGTGGATATCTCAACATATAAAGAAACAATTAAGCACATACATAGATAGAAATAAGCATGTAAATGCATATGGATAATTAAACATATAAGCACATATAGCATGATCCTTCATTATACCTTGATTATCTTTCGTACTGTTTATAATACTGTATGATTCATGAAATGTTATGTCAAGATATCTGTATGGCTCCATAAGGTTATAGTGAAACCGAAGTGATAAGAAAAACTGTATGAAACTGGATGAATACTGTATGCTTGGCTGCTATGGCCCATATATAATCATATCCACTCAACAGCCTGTAGCTGGAGTATCAAACTGTATGAGGTGCAGATCTGCTATCCTATGTCACGACATAGCCTTATCTACATGGTTTCTACCTAACCTCAATGGAGCATAATGTTGGTATGTCAATAATATAACACAACATCATATTAATAGTTCATAACTTCATAATTCATAATGTTTATTTGATTTCCCATCATTTGCATGCTTGAATGTTGTTTTGATACATGTTCTAATGTTGTATTTTGATGTTAAAATGATTGGAGGCATATAAGTGAAGCAAAGGAATACAATTGCATTGAAAATGAAGTCCAAAAGTGCATGAAAACACAAGTCGCGAGCGCGCCTTGCAAAGTCGCGAGCGCGTAATGCACACCTGAAGGTCAGTGAGTTTCCAGGTGAAAGTCGCGAGCGCGCACTTGCAAGTCGCGAGCGCGTAGAGTGCAAAATGAGAGACAGTGAGTTATCGGGCACAAGTCGCGAGCGCGCACTTGAAAGTCGCGAGCGCGCACTTGAAAGTCGCGAGCGCGTAGAGTGCAAAATGAGAGACAGTGAGTTTCCAGGCCAAATTCGTGAGCGCGCGATGAAGGTCGCGAGCGCTTACAGGCCAAGGGCCAACTACGCGAGCGCGTACTTCAAAGTCACGAGCGCGAGAAGTGCCAAATGAGAGACAGAGAGTTTGCGAGCACAAGTCGCGAGTGTGCACTTGAAAGTCGCGAGCACGAGATGTGCCAAATAAGAGTCAGAGAGTTTTAGGTGAAAGTCGCGAGCGCGCATTTGAAAATCGCGAGCGCGAGAAGGCAACGCGAGCTCATCATGCGATTCGCGCGCGCGCTTCGCGTTTTCCAGCCTGCACAGTCTGTACTCGTTTGGTCATATCTCTCAATATACAACTCCGATTTGGATGATTCAAAAACCCATGTAAAGCTAACACATAGAGGAACAAATAACTCTTCTATAACACTTCCTAATTCCATCATTCAATGGGGTCAAAACCAAGATGAAGTTACTGGTAAAATTTCCAGCAAGCCCTGTTTCAGCATAAACTCACTATTTACTTCATTTATTCAATACCTCCCCTGTTCTCCCCTGTTTCTCACCATTACCAGTCCTCCCACTCAACATGAAGCAATATTGTCTCAATAGCAATACACCACACAAATCTCATGCAAAGAAAATGGTAAATGAAAAGAGATATCAAACCTTTGCTCCAAAAAGCTTGAGCTCTTCTTTAACTTCTTTTTTCTACACTCTTTGAACTCCCTTCACCTATAAATAAGAATTCTTATGAATTCTAAAATAATAGCACCAAATGATTCAATTATGAACTTCAAGAAGGTTTACTTACTTGGATAGAAGAAAAATTGAAATTAAGGCTTAACTACCATTAAAATTGAAAGGAAGGTGGAAGAGGAAAGGAAGAAAATGAAGAAGATGAAGATAAAGATGAAAAATGGGAAAGTGAAGTGATAATCACGGGTAGGCCATCAAAAATCAAGGGATTTTATGTAAAACTTCCTAAATGGTACCTCAATTAGCAAAAGGCTATCACTTAATACCCAAGCTTGATCTTTTAATGCAAATAAATCCTCACCCATATGCTTTGATCTTTTCCCTCAATCAAGTAACTCCACTTATAAACTCATTCTACCCCAACCGGGTTTGGTTCAACTCGACTCAACTCGACTACTCAACTCTATGCTAAGACTCGACTCGGTAGGATGTCACAATTCTCCCCTCCAAAAAAAAAAACTTCGTCCCGAAGTTTACCTGCTGTGAACAAATGTGGATACTGTTGTCGCATGGTATCTTCAGATTCCCAAGTTGCTTCTTCTGTCTTATGATTCCTCCAAAGAACTTTTACCAATGCTATTTTCTTGTTCCGCAATTCTCTAGTTTCTCTGGCTAGGATCTGAACAGGTTCTTCTTCATAGGTGAGATCCGGCTGAATTTCAATCTCTTCTGCTAATAACACATGTGATGGGTCTGATCTGTATCTTCTTAACATTGTTACGTGAAAGACATTATGAATTCGATCTAAGGTTGAAGGTAACGCTAGGCGATAGGCTAATGGTCCTATACGTTCAACAATCTCGTATGGACCAATGAACCTAGGGCTAAGCTTACCCTTTCGTCCAAACCTTAGGATCTTTTTCCATGGTGAAACTTTCAGAAATACCTTATCACCCACTGAGTACTCAATATCCTTTCTCTTTAAATCAGCATAAGACTTCTGTCGATCACTTGCTTCTTTCAGCCGTTTTCTGATGAGTTCCACTTTCTCTTCCGTTTCTCTAACCAAATCTGGACCCAAAATCTTCTTCTCACTCAGTTCTGTCCAACACACAGGTGTCCTACATGGTCTACCATACAATGCTTCATATGGTGCCATCTTAATGCTTGATTGGTAGCTGTTGTTGTAGGCAAACTCCATGAGAGGTACATATCTGTCCCAACTGCCTTCAAATTCTATAACACATGATCTCATCATGTCTTCCAGGATCTGAATTACTCTCTCTGATTGGCCATCTGTTTGAGGATGAAATGCAGTGCTGAAATGCAATCTCGTCCCTAATGCTTCCTGCAGTTTACCCCAAAACTTCGATGTAAACCTTGGATCACGATCAGAGATAATGGATGATGGAACTCCATGTAGTCGAACTATTTCACTAACATAAATGTCTGCTAACTTGTCCAGAGAATAGTGCATCCTGACTGGTAGAAAGTGTGCGAACTTAGTTAATCTGTCCACGATCACCCATACTGCATCATGCTTCCGCTGCGTCTGAGGTAATCCAGTAACAAAATCCATCGTGATCTGATCCCACTTCCATGTTGGCACTGTTATTGGATGAAGTAACCCAACTGGCAGTTGATGTTCTGCTTTTACTTGTTGACATGTTAAACATCTTGTTACAACATTTCCGATATCTTTCTTCATGCCTGGCCACCAATAACCTTTCTTCAAATCCTGATACATCTTGGTACTACCTGGATGCATTGTATATGGATTGTTATGAGCTTCATGCAGAATCTTTTGTCTAAGCTCCCCTATCTGTTGTACAACAACTCTGTCTTCATAGAATAAGACTCCACTGTTATCCAATCTGAATTTCCCACCATGATCTTCTTGTACTTGTTTCATCCATAGTGCTGTTTGTGCATCTTTCTTCTTTGCTTGTGCAACTTCCTGAACCCAAGATGGCTGTACTTGCATCTGTGCTAGAATAACTCCCTGTTGTTGCAACTCCATTCTAATTCTCATTGCTCTCAAAGCAAACAATGATTTCCGGCTAAGGGCATCAGCTACCACGTTAGCTTTGCCTGGATGATAATTAATGACATAATCATAATTAGCCAGAATCTGCATCCACTTCCGTTGTCTTGAATTCAAGTCCTTTTGTGTCGGTAAATACTTTAAACTCTGATGATCTGTGTAAATGTAACACTTTTCACCGTACAGATAATGCCGCCATACTTTGAATGCTAGAACAATGGCTGCCAATTCTAAATCATGGGTTGGATAATTCAATTCATGTGGCTTCAATTGTTTGGAGACATAAGCTACCACTTTCCTGTCTTGCATGAGTACACATCCTAACCCAGTATGAGAGGCATCACTGTAAATCTCAAAGTCTTTACCTGACACTGGCTGAGTCAACACTGGTGCTTCAGTCAACTTTTTCTTCAAAGTGTCAAAACTCTGCTGACATCTATCATCCCATTGGAATACAACTGCTTTCTTCAATAATCTTGTTAAAGGTGATGCAATGATGGAGAATCCCTTTACGAACCTTCTGTAATAACCGGCTAAACCCAGAAAACTTCGAACTTCTGTGACGTTTCTGGGTGGTCTCTAATCAACAATAGCTTCAATCTTATGAGGATCCACTCTGATACCCTCCGATGACACCACATGTCCTAAGAAAGAAACTTCTTCCAGCCAAAACTCACACTTAATGAGCTTGGCATACAGCTGTTTATCCCTCAGTGTCTGGAGTACAATCTGCAAATGTTTATCATGTTCAACCTTATCTTTGGAGTAGACCAAAATGTCATCTATAAACACCACCACAAACTGATCCAGATATGAATGAAACACACGGTTCATGAGATCCATGAAAACCGCTGGTGCATTTGTGAGACCAAATGGCATGACTAAAAATTCATAGTGACCATATCGGGTCCTGAATGCAGTCTTAGCGATATCTTCTTCCTTTATCCGCAACTGATGGTATCCCGACCTAAGGTCGATCTTAGAAAACATACCTGCACCTTTTAACTGATCAAAAAAATCATCGATTCGAGGCAATGGATACTTATTCTTGATTATCAGTTTGTTCAGTTGTCTGTAGTCAATGCACAATCTGAATGATCCATCTTTCTTCTTTACAAATAACACCGGTGCTCCCCAAGGTGATACACTGGGTCTGATAAAGCCTTTATCCAATAACTCCTGTAGCTGAATCTTTAACTCTTTTAGCTCTGCTGGTGCCATTCTGTAAGGTGCAATTGATACTAGTGCTGCTCCAGGATAGACATCTATGGTAAACTCCACTTCCCTCCTTGGTGGTAACCCTGGTAACTCTTTTCCATGAATAACAATTGGACATCCTTCGACCACTGTATGAGTTTTTACTACATCTCCTAATGGATTAGTAACTACCATACCCTGACTCACATATGCAACTTCTAACCCTTTAACCCAAGGTTTAGGTACACTAATGTATGAATGAGATGAGCCAGGATCAATTAAAGCATAAACTGTATGATCACATAAGGAAAACTCACCAACTATTACATCTGGAGCTTCCTCATCTTCCCTAGTTCGCATAGCATAAACCCTGGCTGGACCTCTAGTATCGGGTCTGTCCACAGTCTCTGATTGCTGTCTCTGCCCTCCTGAGCTCTCACCTCTACCTCTGCCTATTAGGAACTGTGTAGGACCTTTTGCTCTCTTCGGACAATCCTTCTTCTGATGGTCTGATGCTCCGCATATCCAACATTTACCAGTCACCAACCAACAATCTCCACCATGCCGTCTACCACAATGCCCACAAGGTGGAAAAGTATAACCGGCTGACTCTGCACCTCTACTGGTGCCTCTACCAATTCCTCTGCCTGAACCTCGACTAACACCGGCAGAACTAGCCACAACTGATACCGCTGGCATGTTAGCACCCCTAGCTGTGCCTTGGCTAAAGGAAGGTCTAGAACTAGCTGAACTACTAGCACCTCTGAATCTCTTGCTTTCTGACTGATAGGTACTGGGTGCACTCTGAGTCTGGTCTCTCCTCTGCTAAGACCGCTGGCGTCTGGTACGCTGACTGGCCTGAATTCGCTCTATCTCCTGAGCTGCCTCTACCAAAGCTGAGAAATCTCTGAATCTGGAAGCTACCACTCCCATCTGAATCTCATCGTTCAGGCCTTCCTGAAACTTTTTACACCTTTCGGCCTCTGTAGTCACTATCCCCTTACCATACCTGCTGAGCCTGGTGAATTCTCTTTCATATTCGGCAACTGACATTCTATTCTGCCTCAGGTATAAGAATTCTTTCCTTCTCGCATCTAGGTAAGCCTCTGTGATGAACTTTTTTTTGAATTCATCCAAGAAGAATTGCCATGTACGCTGCTCTGCTGATACCCGCTGCTGAACAGTAGTCCACCAGGTATATGCCTCGTCTATGAGCAATGATGTGGCACAAACCAACTTGTCCTCTGGTGTACATTGTAATTGTTCCAGAACTCTCGATGTCCCATCTAACCAATACTCAGCTATTTCTGGACTATCATCCTTGTTAGCACTGAATTCTTTCGCCCCATACTTCCGAAGCTTCTCTAGTGGGGGCTTTCTTTCTCTTTCTACTACTATTGGTGCTTGAGGTATCACCCCTGCAATCTGTTGAAAAGTATCTGCAAGTTGCTTTAAAAACACCTCTTGACCTGGTGCTATTGGAGCCTCAACCTCCACTGCTCTGGCTTGACCTGGTGCTACTGGAGCCTCACCCTCCACTGCTCTGGAGGCGTGTGACTCACTCTCACCTTCCTGTGACATCCTCCTAAAAGAATAACAACTGCTTAGTTCATCAGGGTAGTCATGGCATGTACACTATACTGACTTATGCATGCAAGCCCGGGGAAACTAAACCTAGGGCTCTGATACCAAAATTTGTAACATCCCTTCCCGGTCCACCCGTAAACCCGAATAAACCGAATCGAGACGCTACAAACTGGTTGACTGTATGGCCTGACATGCTGAAATCATAATGTATATTGAATATAATAGCATGCTGATGTTGTTTACAAAAATAATGTAATTTATATTTACAAAACATGATACTAGTGTCAAAATGAAATGGGCCCAACTGAGTGCCCTGTACATGCCATAAAAAGGGTAGACAAAGATACATATTAAAATGAGTAGCTACCCTGAAGACTGAGTCTTCTACAGATGAACTGCAGCAGTTGTAAGCCGACTCTCTATGGTCCAAACTCAAAACCTGCGAGTTAAACAGGTAACTCGCTGAGCAAATAAAGCTCAGTGGATATCTCAACATATAAAGAAACAATTAAGCACATACATAGATAGAAATAAGCATGTAAATGCATATGGATAATTAAACATATAAGCACATATAGCATGATCCTTCATTATACCTTGATTATCTTTCGTACTATTTATAATACTGTATGATTCATGAAATGTTATGTCAAGATATCTGTATGGCTCCATAAGGTTATAGTGAAACCGAAGTGATAAGAAAAACTGTATGAAACTGGATGAATACTGTATGCTTGGCTGCTATAGCCCATATATAATCATATCCACTCAACGGCCTGTAGCCGGAGTATCAAACTGTATGAGGTGCAGATCTGCTATCCTATGTCGTGACATAGCCTTATCTACATGGTTTCTACCTAACCTCAATGGAGCATAATGTTGGTATGTCAATAATATAACACAACATCATATTAATAGTTCATAACTTCATAATTCATAATGTTTATTTGATTTCACATCATTTGCATGCTTGAATGTTGTTTTGATACATGTTCTAATGTTGTATTTTGATGTTAAAATGATTGGAGGCATATAAGTGAAGCAAAGGAATACAATTGCATTGAAAATGAAGTCCAAAAGTGCATGAAAACACAAGTCGCGAGCGCGCCTTGCAAAGTCGCGAGCGCGTAATGCACACCTAAAGGTCAGTGAGTTTCCAGGTGAAAGTCGCGAGCGCGCACTTGAAAGTCGCGAGCGTGTAGAGTGCAAAATGAGAGACAGTGAGTTTCCAGGCCAAATTCGCGAGCGCGCGATGAAGGTCGCGAGCGCTTACAGGCCAAGGGCCAAGTACGCGAGCGCGTACTTCGAAGTCGCGAGCGCGAGAAGTGCCAAATGAGAGACAGAGAGTTTGCGAGCACAAGTCGCGAGCGTGCACTTGAAAGTCGCGAGCACGAGATGTGCCAAATAAGAGTCAGAGAGTTTTAGGTGAAAGTCGCGAGCGCGCATTTGAAAATCGCGAGCGCGAGAAGGCAACGCGAGCTCGTCATGCGATTCGCGCGCGCGCTTCGCGTTTTCCAGCCTGCACAGTCTGTACTCTTTTGGTCATATCTCTCAATATACAACTCCGATTTGGATGATTCAAAAACCCATGTAAAGCTAACACATAGAGGAACAAATAACGCTTCTATAACACTTCCTAATTCCATCATTAAATGTTGTCAAAATCAAGATGAAGTTACTGGTAAAATTTCCAGCAAGCCCTGTTTCAGCATAAACTCACTATTTACTTCATTTATTCAATACCTCCCCTGTTCTCCCCTGTTTCTCACCATTACCAGTCCTCCCACTCAACATGAAGCAATATTGTCTCAATAGCAACACACCACACAAATCTCATGCAAAGAAAATGGTAAATGAAAAGAGATATCAAACCTTTGCTCCAAAAAGCTTGAGCTCTTCTTTAACTTCTTTTTTCTACACTCTTTGAACTCCCTTCACCTATAAATAAGAATTCTTATGAATTCTAAAATAATAGCACCAAATGATTCAATTATGAACTTCAAGAAGGTTTACTTACTTGGATAGAAGAAAAATTGAAGTTAAGGCTTAACTACCATTAAAATTGAAAGGAAGGTGGAAGAGGAAAGGAAGAAAATGAAGAAGATGAAGATAAAGATGAAAAATGGGAAAGTGAAGTGATAATCACGGGTAGGCCATCAAAAATCAAGGGATTTTATGTAAAACTTCCTAAATGGTACCTCAATTAGCAAAAGGCTATCACTTAATACCCAAGCTTGATCTTTTAATGCAAATAAATCCTCACCCATATGCTTTGATCTTTTCTCTCAATCAAGTAACTCCACTTATAAACCCATTCTACCCCAACCGAGTTTGGTTCAACTCGACTCAACTCGACTACTCAACTCTATGCTAAGACTCGACTCGGTAGGATGTCACAGACAAGCCTCTGTACTCCACCTCCAAGTCCTCCCGGGTCAAGCCCTCCAAGAGACACATATGCCGAGGAGGTGCATGAGGCACCCTCCGCTGTGCTGGAGCTACCGGAGTGTCGAAAACTCTCTCTCCGAGGAAGTATCAGTCGACCCAGTATCCTCGCATCAGCAGCCTCGACCGGGTGTGCAACTCAGCCACCTCCTGGCCCGGGTAAGTCCTCCAGGCCTCGCAAACCCACGGAGTCAGGAACAACTGCAAAAGAATAAGAAATCAGTAATTGTTGTGCATTAAAATAAAAAGAGAAGAAGCTAAGCTAAGCGTTCAGAGGTTCTGTTTGTACTTACATCGGACAGCTCCCGGTCGTTAAGGAAGCTCCTCCAGTACTCGGGATCCTCGCCACTAGCATAAGTGTGATGGCAGTGGGCCAGATAACGAGGAATCCTCCTAGACTCGACCAGAGAGTCGCCACTCGGACCGCCAAGATAGATGCAGTACTCGTAGGACCATACCTGCAGTAGAGAAAAAATGACATCAGTTAGTTGAACAGCTGAGAATGACAAATAAAAAGCTGAAGAGTGAAAGAATTTTACCTCCAGAGGCCGGATAAACAGCCAGTTCGACTCACCGCTACCACGGGTCCAGACATCCAGACCGTGATAGAGATGAGCCAAACCGAGTGTGGCCCAGTCGAAGGACCTGACCTGGCTCAGATCCCGTAGACATGCCAGCACCGCCGGGTCTCCCTTATTCTGGGAGGTGCATAGCAGCTGGGACGAGATGATGTACAACAAGAAGGACCGAGCAGCCTGGTCCCTCTCCTCCCGAGTATACGCAGGAGCAGCAGGTCGGGCCTCCTCCGGCAACTCCCTCCAAGCCTCCAAACGGGTCCTGATCCTCTCAGCCTAGAACCGGAAGACCATCTCATAAGACATACACCCCTGCACGGTGTACCGGGTCTGTGTGGTGACACCGAGCAAGAAGCGAACTAGCTGGGCCCCGAGAGTGTCCGTCTGAAGCGAAGGCCGGTAATGGCAGCATAGTCCACAGGCGTGAGGGTCATCTCACCGAACCCGAACACGAAGGTGTGCGTGCAATCGTTCCACCGCTCCATCAATGCATATCGCATAGCGGGCGGGAAACGAGGCTGCGTGCGGTGCAATCCTGTAGCGTAATCTCCAAAGCCTACAGCGACGACCCGAGCTCGCATAGGCGGGTCCAGCAAATCCCAGAAGGCAGAGGCATCAGTGGCTGATCCACCCGAGCGGGCCTTGCCCAGATTAACCTGTAAGAAAAATTTCCAATTTCAATAAATATAACACTAACAATTGTTCATTTTCTTCTTTGGCAGGAAAAATAAAAAATCCAAAATCCGGTTTGAACCGTAGCTGCGTCACGCAACTACACAGCCACGTCACGCGTCTACACAGCTGCGTCACACAACTTCGCCCAAGTTGCGCACATTGAAGCACAGCTGCGTCGCGCACCTCAGCGCCCGCGCCACGCCACTCCACAGCTGCGTCACGCAACTGTTGGAAGTTTATTACCTTAAGAATAGATGCGCCACGCGACTAGGCAGATGCGCCACGCTCCTTGACAGTCGCGTCGCGCAACTATTCAAGATTCTTCCTCGTCGACGAACAGTCGCGTCATGCAACTGTTCTTCCAAAGAACAGCTGCGTGACGCAACTGTCGAAGGTACGCAGTGCTTTGATTTCAACCTAATCTCACTATGTTTGTGTTGTTTTCATGCAAATTTCAGGGTAAAATCATGTCGCCTAGAGATATCAACAAGAAAATATCATCAAATCAAGCTCTAACACAATGAAAAGGGGTCAATTCTAAGAGTTCAAAGGCAAGCTAGGGTTCCTGGCGCCTCGAGCAGTTGCGTCACGCAACTGTTCACACAAGAACAGATGCGTCACGCAACTGTTCATGGAAGAACAGCCGCGCCACGCAGCTCCTACCTGCGTAACACGACTATTGACGCAGGCGTAAACTTCAAAACATAGTCCTATTGCTACAACCGTGGATCAAAAGCAGTAAAATTGAAAGGAATTTTTTTACTTACCTCGGACTGAAAGCCGCGCATCCGGCTCGTCTCGTATCTGACCGGGAATTCCGTACCCGGCAGCGGGAGAAGCTACAGCGGCTGTGTCCCGGGGGTCAACGGATTCCGGCTCACCGGCACTGGCTCGCCATCGAACGTCGGAATATCGGGTAGGGCACCGAAGGTCTCCATCTCCGGAGTGTAGGCGGAAGTAGGGATTTCAGAAAGCTGAGACATCTTTTTCGGTTGAATAGTTCAGAGAATTTTCAATCGCTTAGGGTTTGTGAATGAGTGAAAATAAATCGATTAAGAAGGAAGTTACTTATAGTAAGCAAGCTGGGCCCAAGCCCGCTCTTCCAAGCCCAAATGGAGCATTGGGCCCGTTATCTCTTTTTCGAGCCCAACAGGCCCACGCGGCCCATTTCGAAAGCCCACGACGGTCCACTTCGGCAATTTGACATCGATGTGCGGCTCGTACACTTCAGCAATTCTTGTTTACTCACCGTACAGGGGGCAGGAGCAGCAAATTGCCCAGATTACCCTCAGGTAAGTTTTCCTTTAAACGCTATATTATAAAGGGTACACTTAAAAATACTTAAGTTTTCCCTTTATGCCGAAATTTTTGGTAAAAGTTTTGCAAAATGATTAAAATATGCCTACAAAGATGGATATTTTTGGTCCTAGGCCGGAATTCCAGACTAGGGCAAAAGTATAACCTTTTGCCTTAATACGAATCCTTTTTCATAATTAATGCATGGGAACATGTGATGTTCCAATATTTTTCTAACAAGAGGCAAGGTTCGTTTGCACACGGATATTGCTCTTCTTCTGGTGAATAATTTTTCAGGCCAACAGGTGATGGTTTTTCGAAGCCGATAGGTCTTACTGATTAGTGATGGTGCATTGCGAAGCTAGTCAGAACAATTTCAAAACAGTGATGATGTATTGCGAAGCTGTTTGAAATCTCTTCCCCAGTCAATGATGTTGAGTTGCGAAGTTGACCAGGGTAAAACCGACATCTTTTGAGCCGATCAAACCGAGCCTCGAGGATGTCTTTTCTAAACCGACTGGAACCGACAAAGCCGATCAAACCGAGCTGAGTAGGTGGCCAGATCAAAGCCCTTCAAGCCGATCAAACCGAGCTTTGAAGACTTTGTCATCAAACCAACATCGTTCGAGCCGATCAAACCGAGCTTCGAGCATGTCTCTTCAGATTCCACGAGAACCAACGAAGCTGATCAAACTGAGCTGAGAAGGTGACCAGACATTCAAAATCCTTTAGGCCGATCAAACCGAGCCTCGAAGGTGTCTTCCAAGCTGATCAAACCGAGCCTCGAAGGTGTCTTCCAAGCCGATCAAACCGAGCTTTGAAGTCATGCACATGCTGGATGGAAACCGACCAAGTCGATCAAATCGAGCTTAGGAGGTGACCAGACGGTTAATTCAACATCTTTCCAAGTCGATCAAACCGAGCTTTGGAGATGATTGCCTGATAGAAGGCATGTCAATGGACCACTTTAACATTAATCGTTTGTACGATTAATGATAAAGCGGGGGGGCAAATTGTTGAAGCGTAATTTTATATCCCCACCTGACCC
This sequence comes from Jatropha curcas, assembly GCF_041381405.1. Lineage (NCBI taxonomy): Eukaryota > Viridiplantae > Streptophyta > Magnoliopsida > Malpighiales > Euphorbiaceae > Jatropha > Jatropha curcas. The sequence goes on along the minus strand of NC_143154.1, from coordinate 12,568,497 downwards.
GATGATGATATGAGGACAAGGGATAAGGTATCACGATAAACCAGAAGTGTTTGAACCAAAAATTGAACCAAACCGCCCAAAGGAGCCTAACCCGCGTTAGGGCTGCGTCACGCAGCTGGTACCTGCGTGACGGCACTCTTAGCAGCGTCACGCAGCTCTAATAGGGCTGACACCTCTGGCGCGCGCCCGTGTAACGGCCTACACTGTTTGTATGGATACGCGGCAACTGTACGAAAAGTAAGTTGCGTCACGCAGCTTATGGGTGCGTCACGCAGCTTATACCCGCGTGACGCGACTATGCTCTGTTCCCCTAGCCATATAAATACAACATTTTGCAGCAAAAACGGGACTTTTGACACTTTGCTCTCATTTCCTCTAAAAAAGATCGCATTCTGAGTTTAAGTTTTTAGGTTAACGACTAGAGTTCTTCCTTAAGAACTCAACTGAGTAAACTTGAGGAAGATCAGGTCATAGATATTTAGACTTAAAATAAAAAAAAATACAAAATATAAGAAGAGGAAAAGAGAGGGAAGAAAGAAAAAGAAAACGATTTATTTTGTGAAAAACTTGGTGACCACATTTCTGGGATCATGAAACGTTGTCTCTAAACCAATCTCAGTATATGCAATCCTCTAATCTGAGGGCAAGGTAACTAATCTAAGCTTTATCTTTCATTTCTAGTATTTTATCTCTTAAAATCTCATTTTCATAATGTCTAGTTGACCTGTCATTGATAAAACGTAAGTTTGCCCACTGTTGAACTCTCCTGGATTGATTTTAATCACATTTGACAAAAAGAATACGTAAAAAAGAGTAATTTGAAAGGTAGTTGCAGACTAGAGCAGCCGCGTCACGCAGCTACTACCTGCGTGACGCGACTGTTCACATCCAAAAGCCCTTAGTTTGGATTGGACCACCTGCGTGACGCAGCTGTTCGCGTACTTAGCTTCTATTTTGTTTTATACTTTATTTAATGTTTCGCTGTAAATAAATAATCAACATGTCTGAGTATTTTCAAATAAGTCACGAACAGTTCCGTCACGTAGCTAGGAGTTCCGTCACATGACTATTCTTCATAGAACAGCTGCGTGACGCAACTGTTCTAGTCTACAGGACTATAACCAGAGTTCCGTCACGCGACTGTTCTTCATAGAACAGCTGCGTGATGCAACTGTTACGAACCCCAGAATAAAAGATGAGAGTTGCGCCACATGACTGTTCTCGCATAGAACAGCCGCGTGACGCGACTGTCTTCCAGTCCCAGATTACTTTTATTATTTTTTCTTAATTTCATTTCATTAAATAAATTTCTAATCTTAATCCAGAAAATGATCAATGATGGGCAAATTAAGTTTTAATCAAACCAAGTCAATTAATCTGTTGTGATTATGGTATTTTGAGATTTAATATTTGTTATTTCCTTTTAACTATATTGTTAAACTCGGTTTGTGGCCCGCCTTTAACCATAAGGCAAGAGCGGGTCTTTTAAATTATTTTTGCCATATATTGTGGATGAATGATGGATGTGATGGTTAATTTATGAATGAATGCAATGAATGAATTTATTTAGGATGATTAAATAATTTTCCACATAGGAACTCGGTTCGATTTGTTCGGGTTGGGTTTAAATAATTGGCTTTTCTAAAATAAAATCAATTAGAAATTGTAGGTTAAAAGAGGCCGGTTTTCCGGGCGTCGGCTTCCAATGGGCCGACGTACCTAATTCCCTTACCTAGAATCGTACTTGGTACGCCTGACCAGTTTCTCTAAATAATTCGGCCTTAAATAAAATTGGGTTTAAAATGGAGTCATTTAATAAAATTAAAATAAAAAAATGGTCCCATTGCCGAAAAAATGGGTGGCGACTCAAATGTTTTATAAGACCGATTTATCGGCATCGCGTATCCAAAAACGATTTTTATCACCTTTTTCCCAAAATAATAAACAAAAATAAATGACGTTTTCCGAGGTCCTTTTCCGGGGTTTTAAAGGATTCTCCCAAAAATGGGGCGAAAACAATAACAACGGTTATCAATCAAGCATTTAGATGGGTCCCTTTGAGGCATTGTATTGTAGGAGATGTATGACTCCGCTCTATTGGTAAAAGTTGAGTGAGGGCAAGATTGTAAGTCCGAATTTGATTCAGGATACAGACGATGAAGTCAGAATTATCATAAATAGATTGAAAGCGGCTTCAGATTGTCAGAAGTCATATGCAGACTTAAAGAGGAAAGATGTAGAGTATGCAGTGGGTGATAAGATTTTCCTTTAAGGTATATTTGCGGAAGAAGGTATTGAGATTTGGAAAGAATGGTAAACTTAGTCCTAGGTTCATTGGTCCATATGAGATCACTGAATGTGTGCTTCCCTTGGCCTATAGACTACCTACCACTAGACTTGCATAGGATCAATAAGGTCTTCCACGTGTCCATGTTGAGGAGGTATTAATCTGACCCATCGCATGTGATATCAGTTGAGTATATGACTATAGAGCTAGATTTGACTTATGAGGAGGAACCAGTGAGGATACTTGCTAGAGAGATTAAGAAATTAAGGAATAAGAGAATTCATCTAGTAAAGGTCCTTTGGAGAAATCATAAGACCGAGGAAGCTACTTGGGAAAGTGAGGATATTATGGGATAGCATCATCCATAGTTATTTACTTTAGGTGAATTTCAAGGGCAAATTTTTTTAAAGGGGCGAGAGCTGTAGCGCCCTGTTTTTTAGTGTCTAAAATAGTAGTTTACCGATCTGTAAATAGTACCGCCTGTCGAAAAGTCAGCATTATTTTGGTCCGAAAAAATTACTATTTATGTTTTATATTTTATCTAATATTTTTGGAGCATGCATGCATAATTTTGGTGGTAGAAAATATGTTATGAATTTATTTGGAGAATTTAGATAATTAGTGAATTGTGAATTATGGTATTTTATTACTTAGAAAATTTAAGAAATTATTTTTATAGAGTAAATTTAATAGTTTTGTGGAGATAATTAATATTTTGAGAGATGATTATTCAGGATTAACATAAAAATCCTATGTTAAGTTTATTATGACAAAGTATGAGTTTCATGATTTATTGGATTCTAAACTAAGAACCTATGATGAGTTTAAGTATGCTAAAAGAATAATAGTTCTATGAGAAATCTAAGATTGTTAACAAAAAAAAAAAAAAAAAAAAAAGAAAGGAAAATAAGATTTTAGTTCTAATATACTTGGTGAGAATTTGATGTGTGATTTGATTTATTCTATTATATGAGCATGCTCAACACTCTATGCCATTCTGATATTAGCTATGATCATATGCTAGGCACGTGGGTACTTCTATATGAGCGGACATGCTCTATCTGTTTCTATTAGGCTTTTAAAGCCCCTCTGATTCTGTTGGCTTACATAGCCATTCTAATTCTGTTTCTGAAATCTTATCTGCTTCATTTCTTCCTAAGTGTATGTGAGCCTATGAGTAAAATATTTAAAGGAAATTAAATTAATAATATTCATGATATGTGTACTTATGAGCTACAATTTATATTTATGATTTTCATGCTTGAAATCTATGTTTTAGGGTCCTTAGGTTCAATGAGATTCTATTATATGATCTTAGTTTGGGAATATGAGATTATGTTAATAAATGAAACTATATAGCATGTCATATGAAATTTAGATTTAAAATGATTAGCATGCTTATAGGTAGTATAAATATAAAAGGAAATGAATATATGATATGATATGAAGATAATTATAAATTTTATTAATTTGTGAGTTTAATATGATATTCTATGCTATGAATGCTTATGCATGTTTGATATCCAAATGATTTTATGATTATAAAACTTCTTGTAAAGATTCATGCTTTAAATGTATGTTGCCATCGCAACATTAGAATGTATTTGATTTATCAACATCACTGAGTTTTGTACTCAGCGCGTCGATTTTTATCACATGAAGATTGTAGACTGTGGTTGCTGTACGAAGACCGAGGAAGTAGCATCAGAGCAAAAGAGATCTTTTTGGTAGTTATAGAATTAGCATTTATGTATTTAAGATTTATGGCATGTATAATTAATACCATTGGAAAATATGTCACTTGGGTATATGTAACTTATGTATGCTTGAAATATATTTTATTTAGGCATATGTATAAGGAGATAAATATGGATTTATGTAATATCTATATGTAGAAATTTCTCCTAAGATAATTATATATGGTTTGGATTTACGAGACTTATTATATATATTAATTTCTTAAATTTGATGTTTATCATGGTGATAATGAGTAAATGAATGACTATGAACCTATAGAAATTAATTTTTGTAACGCCCTATTTTTCTATGTCTGAAATAGTAGTTTACCGGTCTGTGAATAGTACCACTGGTCTGTGAATAGTACTGCCGGTCCGGGAATTAGTATTATTTCGGTTCAGAAAAATTACTATTTGTGAACCCCTCCCCTAGAAATAGGCATATAATGAATATGACTAAGGGCAGAAATGCACGTGAATGTGTGAGTCGCCACCTTGTTTAATTATTTTAGGGTAAGCTAGGAAAAAACCCTAAGTTGACTCCAATTTTAATTAACCTACTTACTAGATTAATTATCTCAATGTTTAAGGCATGGTTTGCGAACCCGAGGTGGATCCCGAGACTATGTCATGCTGATGAACTAACCAATGAATGAATGCTTTGCAAGGTAAATGATGTAATTGGACCAAATGAAAGTGTTTAAGTGATTTCGACTTGCCGCTCGGGGTTAAATCCCAAACGTGCCTACGTACGTACTTCCGTTTGAATGGAAGATCAAAGTCGACGTAGTTCGATAGGCCTTTTTTAAAGGGCTTTGAAGGGGTATGCTTAATGCATGAGTGTGTGTATGCTTCGTGCATTTTGTTTAGGCATTTTGCCAAAGAATTGATTGATTTGATTAGGCATTTGTTGCCAAAAGTGTTGATTTAAGGCTTTTAGCCAAAAAGATTGATTTAGGCAATTTGTTTGCCAAAAGTTGATGTGATTTAGGCGATTGTCGCCAAAATTGATTATTTAAAGGCTTTTAGCCAAAATGGGTTGATTTAGGTAATTTATTTGCCAAAAAGTGTTGATTGGGCGATTGTCGCCAAAATTGAGTGATTTAAGGCTTTTAGCCAAAAGATTGATTAATTCAAGGCTTTTTTGCCAAAGCTTCGATTTAAGCGATTTGTCGCTAAAAATGGTTGATCTTACTTATAGGCAATTTGTTTGCCAAAAGTGATCAATTGAATTGCAATATAGGCAATTTATTGCCAAAAAAAAAAAAACATGGTCGATTAAGGCTATTTAGCCACAATTATTGATTAATTGGACTTAAGCCGGACTGTTCGAAATAAAGGCGATTATACCTTAGTCATTAATTGACTAGATACTTTAGCCAGTATTGTCGGATTTAGGCTTTAACACCACGATTATTAATTAACCGGATATTTAAGCTTAATCATATTTAATTGAGGCAGTTTATTTGCCAAATTGATGATGTGAATGCATTTATGCAGGAGTTTAATTCAGAATTGGAGTAGAAGAGAATATGCAAAAAATGTTGAAATTAAATAGACAGGGTTTCGTTATTACCTGAGTTAATCGGCGGCCGCTTCTTAGCTTCAGCTTGAAAATTCCAGATTAAGCTTCTCGTTTGGGGAATATTAATTAGAATTAATTTAATTAAGTGACCAAATATCACAACAGCAGTGTAACAAAAGCCTACACTAAATGCAGAAAAGCAGTAAAAGAACCGCAAGGAGCATAGGGGAGAAGAGAGCGTCCGTCAACACAGACTGAGTGAGTAAAAAAGTCGCATTGGGGCTGATTTTATAGGAAAGGGCGGGCGCCGCCGCCCTGGCTGGCGGACTTGCTAGTTTTTCGTTCCGGAGGCTTTTTCGGGAGTTCCGTACCTCCAAAAGATATTTCGGGACCAGTTCTGCGATCCTCGCAATTTTTCGGACGTTTAAAGTGCCATATTGGCATACTTTCAGTGAACTTTCCGAACATCCTCCGGTCCAGCCGGACTATTTGCAGTTCGTGAAAATAGGCTTTTTGAGCCTAAAAATTTGAGTATTCACAGTTGCCCCCCACCAGCAACCATAAAAATGATTTATGGGAGTCGGTGGTTGTCTGAAAAACAAATTTTGAAGGTGAAAATCGGACGCGTCCAGAAGACCCGCCCTTTAGCTATTTCCTTATAAATAGCTGAAGTTTCACTTCTACATTCATTCTAAACTCTCCAAATCAAAGAGCTCTCTCAAATTCTCTCAACTTCCTCATCATGACTTCTCCGGGTCACAGCAGCGACGAGGATTTTCTGGGGTCTTTGGGAATTTCCCTAGACACCGACCTTACAGCGGATGCAGATACCCACGCTTCTATGACCGGTATCTATGCCCAGGTAAGTTTATTTTTTCTTTTTTCTTTATTATTATTTTTTATTTTTTTGCATTTTACTGTTTTAATGACATGCATGCTAGGGTAGAACTAAGATATTATCCTTAGTAAGGAACCGAGGAATAACTCTTAGATTGTTTTACCTTTTAGTACCCCCATATTAGATTGGATGTGGGTGTGAGACCTCCGTGGCCGAAATTCCAGTCGAGATATTTGTCCACAACAACCCAGTTGGAGCGATTATTGGCCCGTCCCATCTAGACTACCTGAGGCATTTTGACATAGGTTGGAGCAGCCACAAAGAATTGCTGGGCGCTTTGGCCGAGAGATGGTGGGACACCACCAATACCTTCCACTTTTCTTGGGGCGAGTTGACAATGACCCCCACAGATTTTTCTGTGATCTCTGGGATCCCGTTTGGGACTCGGGCGATCGAGTTATATGATGACTGGAGGACAGAGATCTCCCCGAACTGGATGGTGGAACTGATCGGTATAGACTTGCCTCGGATTGTCGGGCCAAGTTCTTCTACACCTGTCTTGAGCGTTTCCAGATGCTGGTTATCCCTCCAGGCCCCCGACATTTATGCTAGATATAGGCAGGGAGAGCTGACGGCTACTCAGGTGGCCAGATTCACTTTGTTGCTGCTGTTCGCTTCGACCTTCTGGTCCAACAGGAAAGAGAAGTTTAATCCTTCCATCTTGAAGAGTTTGGAAAATCTGACCTATCTTGAGGAGTACGACTGGGCCGGCGCTATTCTGAGCCGCATGTATGATGACATGTGTGATCTGAGTCAGGGCCACTGTAAACTCAGCGGGACCTACTACTTTTGGGAGGTAATGTAAAGAACATTCCCCCTTTCTGTGTTTTTTTCTGTTTATTATACTTGATTTTTTTTTCCATTGATTCTTGTTTCTTCTTTTTTTTTTTTTTTTGCAGACTTGGGCATTCGAGTATTTCCCTTATACTAGCCCGGAGCTAATTCATGCTGATCTTGGGCTGGGACTGGTGCCTTCGGCTTGGAGATGGTACTGAACAAACCTTCATACCATTCGGCGCAAAAAATCGTTGAGGGATCTAAGGGCCTTTTTTGATACTTGCACTCTGGAGCAGGTAAGTGCTTAGTAATTCTTGAATATGTTAAATAAAAAGGATTTATTAACACATTAGCATCTTCCATAGGTTGAGGTGGGGGCGATGACCGCCCGTATACAGAGTTGGATTCAGGCCGACCCCCATTTCCAGTGGTCGGACGCCTTATCTCGGCGGAGGGTTGTCCTGTCGCACCCCATCCTGAGACGATATTACTTGGGCGAGAGAGTAGACCTTCAGATAAGAGGCTGTCATTCTGTCCCTTATTCCCCTCCCGAGGACATGCGAGCGGGTAAGCAGATGATGCTTACCGATGCCCATACTGAGGGTGTTCCACATGTGGAGTTCATCCTGGGGGGAGATTATGACGAGTTCTGCAGCATCTTTTTGATGCAGCCCATTGGATCTCGGCTTGATAGTTTTCAGAGATCGGCACCTTCCCAGCCGCTTGACACCAATTCTTCTCGGGCTTCGGGCCCCTCGACTAGGACTCCGAGGAGGAGGCCTATGACCGATCCCTCTTCTTCCACTCCGATTGAGGGCCCGTCTCAAGCTGGGCCTAGTCGCCCGTCAGGCCCTTCCAGGGCTCCTCGGGCCATTTTAGAGGCTACCGGGCCGCTTCATCCAGGCCTGGCCAACCTACGTCTTTCATACAGCATTTCGTACTATACACCTGACGGCACTCTAGCTTTTCGGGAGGTCTCCCTGGAGAATGTGGATCGCTTGGATCTTCCTCCTGAGGACATTAATGAGGTAATGACTGATAAATCTCTCATAAAAAGGATTCATAAGAGACTTGATATTAACTTGTGTTTTTTGTATGATTTCCAGGTTCCTGACGGCTTGGTCAGTCAGATGATGGAGCTGATGCTCGGGATGCAGCAAGAACTTTTTGCGTCCTGGACTCTGAGGGCCTTTGATGATCAGAGGAGGAGGAGGCCCCGTCGCTGACGCCATGGTTGCTAGATTTTTCCTACATTTTTTTTTTTTGCTTGTATTTCTGTACTGAACTTTGACTGTACCTGCACTTGGTTAGTACTAAAAATATGTATGCATGATTATCCATTTTGAAAGAAAATGGGATTTTTTATTTATTTATTTATTATTATTATTATTATTATTATTATTATTATATATATATATATATATATATATATTTTTTTTTTTTTTACGGCGGTCGCCGTCACCGCCGGCGGCGGCGGCAAGCGGGGGCAGCCGCCTCTGACGGCAGTAGCTGACGCCTCCGGGCGCGTTTTTCAATAAAAAACTTGTTTTTTCCAGGCTCCCTCATTTTTTCTTGAAATTCATGCAGAAAAATAGTTTTCAGCCAGTTTCTTCTCTTTTTCTCTCTTTTCCTTCTTCTTTTTTTCAAAAAATGAATCCTTTTTATAACCACAGCATGCACAGCTAGACTACGAGCCTCTCCAAAGTCGAAAAGATCAACTTAGGGAGGTACGGTCTTTCTCCTATCGTTACCCTTAGGGGAGTGGTAATTGACTGGGATTTTCTATGGGCCTGCACCAGACTTTGGGACCCGGAGGCCCACGTTTTTCGGTTCGGGGCCATGATGGAGGAGATGTACCCTCTTTTTGAGGAATTCTGCGCTATTATAGGGTGCGATCCCAATGCCCCTTCAGTCAAGCATGAGGTCAAAATTGGGTATGTTCGGTCGTTTGAGAACCTGTTTCAGTTCAACCAGCCACAAGTTAGGGCCATGATTGTTGGTGACTAGAAAGCAATTCTGCTGCCCTTGATTGACGAATTTTCAGAGGTTCACTCAGACAACCCAGACCGGATGAGGCTGAGAATGCGGGCCTTGTTTTTCTGCTTATTAGCTGGTTTCTTGTTCAATAAGGACCCAGGCTTTGGGGATTTGCGACTCTGCCCCATGATTCGACAGATGGAGGATATGGGTTGCATCGGCGGCATTGTGCTGGCAGAGACTATCAGGAGCCTTGACAGAGCTACTTTAGGCTTCGATGACTGGACGGTCTCTCCGATTATTCTCCAGGTATTTCCCCTTTTCCTTTTTTCTTATTTTTTTTCGTTCTTTCTTTTGGTTCATTCCTTCGTAATAGAAAGGATCCATTACTCAGGTTTGGTTAAAGGACCACCTCCAAGTGGTTGCTGCTCCTACTTTCTTGCCTTACAACCCCTCTCAGTATCGTATGTGGAGGATCCTGATCACTCATCCGTCTACTGATGCATGGACCTCATGGCTGATTGAGTTGGGTCCAAATGAGGTCTTGTGGTACATTTCCTGGTATGACATCACCCGCTTCATCCAGGTTAGCTTCTGCCATACTCAGGTTTACCTTTTAGGCCTTACACACTGTACTTGGTACTGCGCTTCGCGTGTTTTGAGGCAAATGGGGATAGACCAGACTGTTCCGATTGTGGATGACATTTTAGCTGACTCAGCCATCACTCCGGGTCTTACCCGAGCCGTCCTTAGGGCTTGGGTTAGAGACCATCACATGTTAGGCCTTTACCTAATCCTGCCGGTGTTCAGACTTCTCCTGAGTATCGGACCTGGTTCATTGCCATTGTCTGGCCAATTGAAAGGCCAAGGAGGAACGCACTGCTGAGAGTACTTGAAGGTTGGGCTCAGGCTAACGCTGATAATGAGGTTGGGACTGATGAGGAGATTGTGTTGGCTCCCTGGACAGGCGAGGTTGGAGAGAGTTCAGCAGCTAGGGATGACTCGGAGGATGTTGCCCCACGGAGGCGACGAGACATCTAGACTCTTATAGGCTTTTGGACTCTAGACTTTATTTGGCGATTTGACTTTGGATTTTTTTTTGGCTTTGGATGTATGTTTTCTTTTTGGACTTGGACTTAGACTTCATTATTTATTTATTTTTCTTGGACTCTTTTGCTTTGTGCTTGACTTTGAACCGTTTGACTTTATTGCTTTAATTGGGAATGTCATTTGACTTTTAAGCTTTCCAAGCATTTTCCAACTTTATTTATTCAAGCTCTAATTTTTGCCTAAGCCGCCCTTTCGGGTTTTCAGCTTAGCGAGCTACCCATTTTTGCCTAACCGCCCTTTCGGGTTTTCAGTTTAGCGGGCCCCGACTTTTGCCTAAGCCGCCCTTTTTGGGTTTTCAACTTAGCGGGTTTTTCTCTTTTTTTTTTTCTTTTCTTTCCTCCTTTTTTTTTTTTTTTTTGGCAAAGAAGAATGAATGATGAAATGATTTTTTCATTAATGCTTAGACCGCGCCCAAAGAGGGTTGCCTACATATCTCCGATACATAATTTCTTTTTTCCGAGGAGAATCAGGTCTGATGTAGCTCTTTTACATTATGCAATGCTTATTATACAAAATATCTTTTTAACTGATCTAAATTACATGGATTCGTGAATTCCAAACCATCCAAATCAGTCAAAATGACGGCTCCGCCAGACAATATTTTCTTCAACACATAGGGTCCAGCCCAATGAGAACGAAACTTCCCACGTGGGTCTATGATTGGCTGTCTAATTTCCTTCATGACCAAACAACCTTCTTCCAGTTTTCGGTCTTTGACCTTCTTATTAAAACGCCGTGCCATTCTTCTCTAGTAAACTTGAGTTTGGTGGATCGCTTACAATCGTTTTTCGTCCATACCCAAGAGTTGCAAATGATAATTCTTAGCCCAATCTGCTTCGCTGATCTGGCTTTCCCGGATAATCCTCGCCGACTGAACTTCTAGCTCAATAGGCAACACTGCTTCCATACCATACACTAAGGAATACGGGGTTGCCCTAGTAGGCGTTCTGATTGAAGTCCTGTATCCCCATAAGGCATTTGGTAATTGTTCGTGCCAAGCTTTATGCTTTTGAACTGTCTTTTGTAAAATGACTTTTATAGCCTTATTTACAGCCTCTACAGCCCCATTTGTTTGTGGCCGATAGGGTGAAGACTTGTGATGCTGAATCTTCTTTTGCTTCAGTAGGTCAGAAAATTCACTTTGAAAGTGGGACCCGTTATCAGTAATGATCTTGAATGGCGTTCCGTACCGACAAAGGATGTTAGTACGAACGAACTGTGCTGCCTTCTTGGCATTCAAGACCAAATAGGAGGCTGCCTCAATCCACTTAGTGAAATAATCAACAGCGACCAGGATAAATTGATGACCATTGGAAGCCTTTGTGTGGATCTTTTCGATCACATCTATGCCCTAAGTTGCGAAGGGCTAGGGTGAAGCAATGGGATTCAAATTGACCGGAGGCTGTTTTTGCAGCTTAGCAAAAATTTGACACTCATGGCACTTCTGCGCGTGCCTCACGCAATCTGCATTCATAGTTGCCCAGTAATAACCCAGGTTCATGATTTTTCGAGCCAAGGCTATCCCGTGCATGTGTGGACCAGACTCCCCATTATGTAAGGAATCCATGATGGTTTGAGCTTCTCCCTCATCAACGCACCTTAGGTGCAGGCCATTCCAACTTCTTTTATACAAAACTCCCCTAGTAAGGAAATATCCGGATGCTAACTGTCTCAGTGTCCGTTGATCAGTCTTGGCGGATCCCTCCGGGTAGGCTTCATTCTGAAGATAATTCTGTATATCCCAATACCAGGGCTTGTCATCCACCAAATTCATGATATGTGCTGGCTGTTTCTGTAGCCGAACTGTCAGAGGTCAAATGACTTGGTCTCCCCCTACATTAACCATGCAAGCCAAAGTGGCCAGAGCATCAGCAAACTGATTTTTGGCTCGCGGCAAGTAGTGGAAGGATAAATCCTCAAATTGCTGAGCCAATTCGTCCAAGCATTGTAGCTAAGGAACCAAACGCTCTTCCTTAATTTTCCATTTTCTCAAAGCTTGGGAGACTATTAAATTGGAATCCCCAAAAACCTTGAGGACCTTTATTTCCTTTTCCAGGACTGCTTCTAACCCCTTTATGCAAGCTTTATACTCGGCTTCATTGTTGGTGCAGTCGAAATCTAATTTGACTGCGATTGGGACGTATTCTCCATAAGGAGTTTTGAATACGACTCCAACCCCATTTCCATGGTAGTTTGAAGCTCCATCGAAGTACATTTCCTAGACTTCACTCTCCAAGCTCAACAAGTCTTCATCAGGAAATTCTACCTCCGGCATTTGGTCTTGACCGGTAATTCTGCTAATTGATCAGCTAAGGCTCCGCCTTTCACTACCTTCCATTGTACAAATTTTAAATCATAGGTTGCGAGCACTGACACCCACTTAGCCATCTTACTGTCAAGAACCGGCCTCTCCATAAGGAATTTTAAGGGGTTCGATTCAGAAATAACATATGTGGCGTAGGATGAGAGGTAGTGCTGCAGCTTTGTACAAGCCCAAACTAGAGCCAGACACAACTTCTCTATCTTATTGTATTTTAGCTCGTAGTCTAGCATCCTTTTGCTGAGGTAATACAAGGCATTTTCTACCCTTGTATCTTCTGCTTGTTGAGCTAGCATTGCACCCATCGCTTCTTCTGTCACTGATCAGTACAATAGCAAAGGCTTTCCTAGCCTTGGTGGCTGTAAAACCGGCGGGGATAACAGATATTGCTTGACTCGGTCAAAAGCTTTCTGATAATCCTCATTCCATTTGACGGACACCCCTTTCCTGAGTAATTTGAAGATCGGACCACAAGTATCGACCAATTGATTAATAAACCGGCTGATGTACTGTAGCCTTCCCAAGAAACCCCAAACTTCTTTTTCTGTCTTCGGTGCTGGCATTTTCAAAATGGCTTTGGCTTTTGAAGGGTCAATCTCTATGCCCTTTCGACTGACCATATGCCCCAGGAATACTCCGGATGTAGCTCCAAACAGACATTTCGCCGGGTTGAGCTTTAAATTGTACTTTCGAAGTCTAAGGAAGAACTTCTCAAGTGCTGTTGTATGTTCTTTAGCTGTTTTTGATTTAACAACCATATCGTCCACATACACTTCTACTTCTTTGTGAATCATGTCATGGAAGATGGTCGTTGCCATTCTTTGATAGGTTGCCCCAGCATTTTTGAGCCCAAAAGGCATAACCCTGTAGCAGTAGGTTCCCCACTCCGTGATGAATGCCATTTTCTCTTTGTCTGGCAAATGCATCATTATTTGATTGTATCCGACAGTGAGATCGGTCAAGGAGACCATCTCGTGTCCCGCCATTCGGTCCACCAACAAGTCAATATGCGGCAGGGGGAAGTCGTCCTTCGGACATGCTTTATTCAAATCCCGGTAATCCATACACATTCTGACTTTGCCGTCTTTCTTCGGCACCAGCACAATATTTACTAACCACGTCGGGTAGGCAATGGGTTCTATGAACTTATTCTCCAGTTGCTTGGCTACTTCCTCCTTGATTTTCAATGACCATTCTATTTTCAGCCTTCTTAGCTTCTGTTTTACCGGCTTAGCCTCAGGGTATACTGGAATCTTGTGTACCACTATTGCCGGGTCAATTCCCGTGATGTCACTTGCCTTCCACATGAAGCAATCGATAAACTTTTTCAAGCATTCAATGACCTGTTCCCTGTTCACACAGTCAGATGCAATGTATGTATGTTCATTTTCTTCTTTGCCAATTATTATTTTTTCTTTTTCATTTTTTATTTCGCTTATTTGATTTTCATTATTTTTGCTTGGAAATGCTTGGAAAGATAGACACGCGGGGTAGCCAATAATTTGCAAGCTCTTATTGATTAGGACGGAATCGTCCTCAAAAATTACATCGAATTTGAAGTCTGGATTTTCTAAATTCGACACGGATGACTCAGAACAGGAATTGGACTCTGACTCGGTTTCAGACTCAGGGTCAGACTCAGACTCAGTACAAGACTTGATTACAGACTTTGACTCTAGGTTTGACTCGGGAGGGGGTTTATCAGCAGCGCGCTCCTCCTCGGCGTACCAGTTGGTGAGAGGCCCTTTGTGCAGCTTGATCAGGCTCAGCAGGTCTTGGTTCTCATCATTTCCTGTAATGACCGCAACCTCGTCAAAGAGACTGAGCTACATGAAGTCTTCCACTTCTAGTTCAGTTATTACTTCTGGCTTGTTGTCCCAGGTATTGTTTTTCCCCATGAAAACGGGGAATCTGGTTCTATTTTTTATGTTATTATTTTGGAAAAAGAGGTGATAAAACCTTTTGGATACGCGATGCCGATAGATCGGTCTTATAAATCATTTTAGTCGCCACCCATTATTTTGGCAATGGGACCGTTTCCAATTTTTATTTTATAAAAGTGACTTCATTTAACCCAATTTTATTTAAGGCCTATTATTTAAAAAGAAAACTGGTCAGGCGTACCAAGTACGATTCTAGGTAAGGGAATTAGGTACGTCGACCTGTTGGAAGCCGACGCCCGGAAAACCGGCCTCTTTTAACCTACAATTTCTAATTGATTTTATTTTAGAAAAGCCAATTATTTAAACCCAACCCGAATGAATCGAACCGAGTTCCTATGTAGAAAATTATTTAATCGTCCCAAATAAATTCATCCATTGCATCCATTCATAAATTAAGCATCACATCCATCATTTATCCACCATACATATCAAATAAAATTAAAAGACCCGCTCTTGCCTTATGGTTAAAGGCGGGCCACAAATCGAGTTTAATAATAACACCAATAATGAACAATAAGAAATAAATCCTAAAAAAGGAAAAAAATCTCATAATCACCAATAATTAATTGATTTGGTTTGATTAAGACTCTATTTGCCCATTATTGATCATTTTCCGGATTGAGATTAAAATGTACTTAATGAAATAAGATTAAGACAAAATAATAAAAATAAACTGAAACTGGGAGACAGTCGCGTCACGCAGCTATCCTGTGGAAGAACAGTCGCGTGGCGCAACTCTTGTCTTTTATTCTGGAACTTGTAACAGTTGCGTCATGCAGCTGTTCTATGAAGAATAGTCGCGTGACGGAACTCTATCATTCGTGCTGGAACTTAGAATAGTCGCGTCACGCGGGTGTTCTATGAAGAATAGTCGCGTGACAGAACTCCTACCTACGTGACGGAACTGTTTGTGACTTATTCTAAATCCTCAGGTTTATTGATTATTTATTCAAGATATCACATTAAATACAAATATGAGAATAAAAATACGTACCGAGTATATAAACAGCTGCGTCACGCAGGTGGTCCAGTCCGAATCAAGGGCTTTTGGACATGAACAGCCGCGTCACGCAAGTAGTAGCTGCGTGACGCGACTGCTCTGGTCCGCAACTACCTTTCAAACTACTCTTTTTTACATTTCTTTTTTGTCCGAAGTGATTAGAATAGACCCAGAAAGGTTCAACAATAGGCAAACTTACGTTTTATCAATGGTAAATCAATTAAACAATATGAAAATGAGATTTTTAAGAGATAAAATGCTAGGAATGAAAAAGAGAAGTTAAAATCGTTACCTAGCCCTCAGATTTGAGGATTGCATACACTGAGATTGATTTAGAGATGTTGTTCCACGATTCCAGAAGTGTGGTTGTCGAACTTTTCACAGAACCAAGTATTTTCTCTCTTTTTCTCTTTTGCTTTTCTTATATTTTTATATTTCTTGATTTCAAAACTAAATGGTTAGTGGTTTGATCTTCCTCAAGTTTACTCACTTGAGTTCTTGGGGAAGGAAACCTAGCCATTTTAGTCGAAAACTTAATTTTTAGCATTAGGATTTTTTAGAGAAAAAATGAGATCAAGTGCAAAAAGTCCCATTTTTGCTGTAAAATGTTGTATTTATATGGCTAGGGCAACAGAGTAGTCGCGTCACGCGGGTAGAAGCTGCGTGACGCACCCGTAAGATGCGTGACGCGACTTACTTTTCGTACAGTTGCTGCGTTTCCATACAAACAGTGCAGGCCATTGCACGGGCACGCGCCAGAGGTGTCAGTCCTGTTAGAGCTGCGTGACGCAGCTAAGAGTGCCGTCACGCAGGTATTAGCTGCGTGACGCAGCCCTAACACGGGTCAGGCACCTTTGGGCGGTTTGGTTCAATTTTTGGTTCAAGCACTTTTGGTTTATCGTGATACCTTATCCCTTGTCCTCATATCATCATCGGGTCAGGTGGAGGCATAAAATTACACGTCAACAGTTTGCCCCCCCACTTTATCATTAATTGTATAAACGATTAATGTTAAAGTGGTCCATTGACGCGCCTTCTATCAGGCAATCATCTCCGAAGCTCGGTTTGATCGGCTTGGAAAGATTCTGAATTGATCATCTGGTCACCTCCTAAGCTCGGTTTGATCGGCTTCGTCGGTTTCCATCCAACATGTGAATGACTTCAAAGCTCGGTTTGATCGACTTGGAAGACACCTTCGGGGCTCGGTTTGATCGGCCTGAAGGACTTTGAATGTTTGGTCACCTTCTCAGCTCGGTTTGATCTGCTTCGTTGGTTCCCATGGAATCTGAAGGGGCATCCTCAAAGCTCGATTTGATCGGCTCGAAAGATGTTGATTTGATGGCAAAGTCTTCGAAACTCGGTTTGATCGGCTTGAAGAGCTTTGATCTGGCCACCTACTCAGCTCGGTTTGGTCGGCTTTGTCGGCTTCAGTCGGTTTAGAAAAAGGCATCCTCGAGGCTCGGTTTGATCGGCCCGAAAGATGTCGATTTTACCCTGGTCAACTTCGCAATTCATCATCATTGACCAGGGGTAAATTTCAAACAGCTTCGCAACACACCATCACTGCTTTGAAATTGTTCTGATTAGCTTCGCAATGCACCATCACTAATCAGAAGGACCTATCGGCTTCGAAAAACCATCACCGGTTAGCCTGAAAAATTATTCACAGGAAAAAGAGCAATGTTCGTGTACGAACAGACCTTGCCTTCTGTTAGAAAAATATTGGAACATCACATGTGCCCATGCATTACTTATGAAAAATTTTGCAAAAATTTCATCATAAACGATTTAACAGAAAATTTGTTATCTGCATTTTCAAGTATACCTTTTATGATATAGTGGTTGAAAGAAAACTTACCTGAGAGTAATCTGGCAATTTGATGCTCCTGCCCCCTGTGCGGTGAGTAGACAAAAATCGCTGAAGTGTGCGAGCCGCACATCGACGTCAAATCGCCGAAGTGGACCGTCGTGGGTTTTCGAAATGGGCCGTGTGGGCCTGTTGGTCTCGGAAAGAGGTAATGGGCCCAATGCTCTTTTTGGGCTCAGTTGAGTGGGCTTGGGCCCAACTTGCTTACTATAAGTAACTTTCACTCTTAATCGATTCACTTTTACTTATCACAAACCCTAAGCAATTGAGAATTCTCTGAACTTTCAACCAAAAAGATGTCTCAACTCTCTGAAATCCCCGCTTCTGCTTACACTCCTGAGATGGAGACCCTCGGGGCCCTACCCGATATCCCGACTTTCGATGGCGAACCAATGCCGGTGAGCCGGAATCCACTAACCCCCGGGACACGGCCGTTGCAGCTCCTTCCGTCGCCGGGTACGGAGTTCCCGGTCAGGTACGAGATGAGCCGGATGCGCGGCTTTCAGTCCGAGGTAAGTAAAAAAAATTCCTTTCTGTTTTTTTTTTTTTTACTGCTTTTGATCCATAGTTGTAGCAATAGGATTACATTTTGAAGTTTATGCCTGCATCAACAGTCGCGTCACGCAGGTAGGAGTTGCGTGGCGCGGTTGTTCTTCCATGAATAGATGCGTGACGCAGCTGTTCTTGTGTGAATCAGTTGCGTGACGCAACTATTCGAGGCGCCAGAAACCCTAGCTTGCTTTGAACCTTAGAATCGACCCTTTTTATTGCATTAAAACTTGATTTGTTGACATTTGATTGTTGGTAGCTCTAGGCGACTTGATTTTGCCCTGAAAATTGTATGAAAACAACACAGACATAGTGAAATTAGATTGAAATTGAATTACTGCGTACCTTCGACAGTTGCGTCACGCAGCTGTTCTTTGGAAGAACAGTTGCGTGACGCGACTATTCATCAACGAGTAAGAGTCTTGAACAGTTGCGTGACGCAGCTACTAAGGTGCGTGGCGCGACTTTGTGGTTGCGTGGCACATCTGTTCTTAGGGCAACATATTTCAAATAGTTGCATGACGCGGCTGAGGAGTGGCGTGACGCGAGTGCATAGATGCGCTACGTAGCTGTACTTCTAGGTGCGCAACTTAGGCAAAGTTGCGTGACGCGACTACGTAGACGCGTGACGCGACTTTGTAGTTGCGTGACGCAGATTCGGTTCAAACCGAAATTTGGTCCTATTCATTTTCCTGCCATATAAGAAGATAAATAATTGTTAGTATCGTACGTATTGAAATTGAAATTTTTTCTTACAGGTTAATCTGGGCAAGGCCCGCTCGGGTGGGTCGGCCACTGATGCTTCCGCTTTCTGGGATTTGCTGGACCCTCCTATGCGAGCCTGGGTCGTCGCCGCTGGCTTCGGGGATTACGCTGCAGGATTGCGTAGCACGCAGCCTCGTTTCCCACCCGCTATGTGTGAACCCCTCCCCAAACATCATGGTATATGAATGCATGTGACTAAGGGCAGAAATGCACGTGAGTGTGTGAGTCGCCACCTTGTTTAATTATTTTAGGGTAAACTAGGAAAAAACCCTAAGTGACTCCAATTTTAATTAACCTAGTTACTAGATTAATTATCCCAATGTTTAAGGCACAGTCTACGAACCCGAGGTGGATCCCGAGACTATGTCATGCTGATGAACTAACCAGTGGATGAATGCTTTGCAGGGTAAATGGATGCAATTGGACAAAAAAAAAGAAGTGTTTTGATGATTTCGACTTGCCGCTCGGGGTTAAATCCCAAACGTGCCTACGTACTTCCGTTTGAATGGAAGATCAAAGTCAACGTAGTTCGATAGGCCTCTTTTAGAGGGCTTTGAATGGGGATGCTTTATGCATGAGTGTGTGTATGCTTTGTGCATTTTGTTTAGACATTCTGCCTGAAAATTGATTTTTAGGCATTTGATGCCAAAAGTGTTGATTTTAATGGCTTTTAGCCAAAAAGATTAATTCAGGCAATTGTTGCTGAAAATGTTGTGATTTAGGCGATTGTCGCCAAAATGCTTGATTTAAGGCTTTTAGCCAAAAGATTGATTAATTTGAAGGCTTTTAGCCAAAAAAAGGTTGATTTAGGCAATCTGTTTGCCAAAAGATGATTATTTAGGCGATTGTCACCAAAATGATTGATTTAAGGCTTTTAGCCAAAAAGGTTGATTAATTTAAGGCATTTTGCCAAAGAAGTGATTTAAGCGATTTGTCGCTTAAAAAATGATTAATCTACTTATAGGCAATTTATTTGCCAAAAGTGATTAATTGATTTGTAATGTAGGCAATTGATTGCCAAGAAAAACGTGTTTAATGAAGGCTATTTAGCCACAATTATTGATTAATTGGACTTAAGCCGGGTTTGTTCGAAATAAAGTCAATTTCACCATAGTTATTGATTAACTAGGCTTTTTAGCCAATATTGTCGGATTTAAGCTTAACACCACGATTATTGATTAACTGGGCATTAAAGCTTAATTATATTTAATTGAGGCGATTTATTTGCCAAATTAATGACGTGAATGCATTTATGCAGTTGTAGAGTTTTAGGAGTAGAAGAGAAATATGCATGAAGTGCTAAAATTAAATGGACAGGGTTTCGTTATTACCTGAGTCAGTCGTAGGCCACTTCTTAGCTCCAGATTAAGCTCCTCGTTTGGGAAATATTAATTTAGAATTAATTTAATTTAAGTGGCCAAATATCAAAGCAAGAAAGCAATTAAAGCTAAACTAAAAATGCAGAAAAGCAGTAAAGAATCGCAAAGAGCGTAGGGGAGAAGGAGTGTTTTCTCTCGAATCCCTAACTTTTGCCTTGGAATGAAAGATTTTCCAAGCGAGATTTTTGTTATTTTTGTGTATATTTTGTATCCTTACTTTTTGCCATGGAACATATGGTCCCAAGCAGGATTTTCTTTTTATTTTGTTACAAATTTTCTAATCTCTCACTTATTTTCAGATAATGCGGGAAATGTTGAAATACAAAGGAATTGCAACCCCCTTATAACTCCCTTTTCTTTTGGGCGTCAATTTACTGTAAGTGATTGCGTTATATTATTCAAAGAGAATTTGAGGTCCAGTCTCAAAATCAAGGTCAGACGTCCATACCGAACATCAACTCTTATTAATGCATGGCTGATAAAGAAAGTGTTACATGGTGCATGAATGTCACAACATATGTACAGTTTTATATCATACAGGGGAACGGGAGTTGGGAAATGCATGCCTTCTAACCTTATTTCTCCCACACACGGATTCCATTGGTATAAATTTCGACATCTATTTCCTAGGAATTGGTCTAATCTCGACAACCAACAGGGGGTTTTGAGATTGACGATATAAACTCTCGGAAATGAATGCGGCATTACAACAGCAAATAGAATCGGGCGCACCTTAGGGGAAGTAACTAAGGCTTTGGACTATGTGCATGGGCTTCGGTCTCATTGGGCTGAACAAAGTCTGGGTTCCGCAAACAGGATTCGGGCTTTGTTGGGCCTACTCCTTTTGACGCACTTTTAAGGTACTAGGCTTGCGGTTGGTAGTAATGTTAATTCTCGGATGGATGCACCTAAATCGCATGGTCTAGGCTAGATCCACCGTCAAACTTAACACCAGTACCGAAGGGTGATATGGGTAGAATGAGGTGAGAAAAGAGAAATGCGAATGAATGCAAAAATCCTAGAAAGAAAATGGAAGCAGTTAAACATATACGGACGATTAATAATTTTCCATCGGCTTTTTCTAACCAATTTTATTTAGAAATAGTAGGCTTTTTAGAGTCAACTCCTAATTGCAACCACTACATTATTTATAAACAACCGGGGATTAGTGGGTGCAAATTCCCCAGTGAAGTCGCCAAACTGTTTTGCCCCGGAGAAAATCAGGCTTTAAATGTTTTGATGTGTGTTTATTTTGGAAAAATGGTGACAAAAGCCCTTTTTAGATATACGGTGCCGATAAGTCGGTCTTATAAAACATTTTAAGTCGCCACCTATTTTTTCGGTAATGGGACCGTTTCCATTTTTTAATTTTATAAAAGTGACTCCATTTTAACCCATTTTATTCAAGGCCTTTTATTTGAAAGAAAACTGGTCAGGCGTACCGAGTACGATTCTAGGTAAGGGAGTTAGGTATGTCGGCCTGTTGGAAGCCGAGGCCCGGAAGACCGACCTCTTTTAACCTACGATTTCTAATTCGATTTATTTTATTTAGAAAAGCCATTTATTTAAACCCAACCCGAATAAATCGAACCGAGTTCCTATGTGGAAAATTAATTAACCGTCCCAATTAGGTTCATTCATTGCATTCATCACAAATAAATCATCACATCCATCATCCATCCATAATACATGTCAAATAGAGTAAAAGACCCGCTCTTGCCTTATGGTTAAAGGCGGGCCACAAACCGAGTTTAATAATGTAATTAATAATAAACGATAAGAAATAAAATCTTAAAAATCTCATAATCATCAATAATTAGTTGACTTTGCTTGATTAAAACTTAATCTGCCCATGATTGATCATTTCCTAGATTAGGATTAAAATCTACTTAATGACATGGAGTTAAAATAAAATAACAAAAGTAAATTGAAACTGGGAGACAGTCGCGTCACGCAGCTGTCCTACGAAGAATAGGCGCGTGACGCAACTCTTGTCTCTTATTCTGGAACTTGTAACAGTTGCGTCACGCAGCTGCTCTATGAAGAACAGTCGTGTGACAGAACTCTAGTTATGATTCTGTAGACTAGAACAGTCGCGTCACGCAGCTGTTCTATGAAGAACAGTCACGTTACGGAACTTCTAGCTACGTGACGGAGCTGTTCATAGTTTATTCAAAACACTCAGACATATTGATTATTTATTTACAGTGAAACACTAAAGAGTATAAAAACAAAATAAAAAAACTGAGTACGCGAACAGCTGCGTCACGCAGGTGATCTAACCCAAAATAAAGGATTTTGGACACGAACAGTCGCGTCACGCAGGTAGTAGCTGCGTGACGCGGCTACTCTGGTCCGCAACTACCTTTCAAACCTTCCTTTTTTACGTATTCTTTTTGTTTATAGTGATTAAAACCAACCCAAAAGAGTTCAACAATGGGCAAACTTCCGTTTTATCAATAACAATTCAACCAAATAATGTGAAAATGAGATTTTAAGAGATAAGATACTAGAAACGAAAAAAAAAAGAAAAGTTAGAATCGTTACCTAGCCCTCAGATTTGAGGATTGCATACGCTGATATTGATTTAGAGATAATGTTTCACAATCCCAGGAGCGCAATCACCAAGTTCTTTCACGAAAATAAAATTTTTTTCCTCTCTTTTCCTCCTTTTTATCTTTTTGTATTATTTTTCTTTGATCTTAAATCTAAATATCTATGACTTGATCTACCTCAAGTTTACTCAGTGGAGTTCTTGAGAAAGAGCTTTAGTCGTTTTTTAGATACCTAAACTTAGAAAGTTGTATTTCTTAGAGGAAAATGAGAGGAACGTGTCAAAAGTACAAAAGTCCGTTTTTGCTGTAAAAATGTTGTATTTATATGGCTAGGGCAACAGAGCAGTCGCGTCAAGCGGGTAGAAGCTACGTGACGCACCCGTAAACCTGCGTGACGCGACTTACTTTTCGTACAGTTGCCGCGTATCCATACAAACAGTGCAGGTCGTTGCACGGGCGCGCGCCAGAGGTGTCAGTCCTGTTAGAGCTGCGTGACGCAGCTAAGAGTGCCGTCACGCAAGTACTAGCTGTGTGACGCAGCCCTAATACAGGTCAGGCTCCTTTGTGCGGTTTGATTCAATTTTTGGTTCAAACACTTCTGGTTTATTGTGAAACCTTATCCTTTGTCCTCATATCATCATCGGGTCAGGTGGAGGCATAAAATCACGCGTCAACAGGCGATGAGGAAAGGATGATGCCAGAAGTTCCCAGATTGACACCCTAGCTTGTGTCTTTTTTAGCTATGAGAGTACCGGGTCTTCCTTTGGCTCATCTGCCTTCTGGTAGGGCTTATTTTGGACTTTGTCCAAGACTAATGGTTCATACTGTCTCCCGCTCCTGGTTATTGCATCGACCTCTTCAGATAAGTCATTCAGGTCCAGGACACAGATGTCATTCATTTCTAGGAATAGTTCAAAAGGATCGATCAATTCCTGGTCAGCAGCAATAGCATTTACCCCATGATTTGGTAAGGGATTAGTGCTAATGTTTGGCTTACTCCTTGGAATAATTGAACCGTTGTCCACCAGGTCTTGGATGCGGTTCTTAAGCGTCCAGCATGCTTCAGTCTTGTGCCCGTTACCCTGATGATACTCACAGTATTCGTCAGCTCTGTAGTTCCTTGGTAATGGGTTGGGTGGCGGCCTTGCTTCCAAAGGCTTGATGTAGTTTGCCTTGACAGCCTCTCGGAATACCAAAAGGATTGGCATCCCGAGATCAGTATATGTCCTTCTCGACTGACTGCCATTTTTCAGATTTCCCACACGTAAAGGATTCGTGGGGGTGATGCTTGCCACTTCGTGGACTTTGCTAGCTTGGCTAGGCTTCTTGTATTTTGAGGCTCCCGAGTCTTCTTTCAGTTGCCCCATTTGAATTAAATCCTCTACCTTCATAGCAGTGGCAATGAGCGACTGGAACGTCGGTAGGTACTGAGTTTGTAGTTGTTGTTGGTAGACAGGCAACAGGTTCTTTATAATTATGTCCACATGTTCTTGCTCAGAAGGCCGGTTGATCATTTGGGTGGCCTTGGCCCTCCACCTCGTAAGGAATGAGGAAAAGGGTTCATTGTTTTTTGGTTTGGTGGTCTCCAGTTCTCTTCGAGTAACATCGACCTCCATATTATAGTGGTATTGCGTATTAAACGCATTGCAGATGTCTTCCCAGGTCTTCATTTTAGACCGGTCCAGGCTGACAAACCACCTCAAAGCAGCACCAGTGAGTGATTGTTGAAACAACTGAGCAAGGAGCTCGCTGTTCAGTCCGAACGGGTTGAGGGCACCCACATACATTTTCAGGTGCGTTTTGGGACAAGTGGTTCCATCAAACTTGTCCATGTTGGGCATTTTGAACTTTGTTCGTAGTCTTGCTTTGGGGAACAAGGACAAGGAGTCCATGTCCACTACTTCCTTGTGTGTCTTAAGGGCAGTAATAGACCTTTCCAACAATTCCAGTTTGTCTCTCATTTTCTGAGCTTCCAGCTCAGAAGCAGTACTGGAGGGCATGTCATCCAGGGCAGGGTTTGTCGGTTCAGCAGCAGGTCCCTAATTGGAGGTAGCAGGTCCACTTCCCCCAGCGGAAGCCCCATTTCCATTACCACTACCTAGTTCAGCTATTAGGGCAGTTCTCTGGGTAGCTAATGCCTCATTCATTCTAGCCTCCATTCTGGCTTCGAGTTGTTCCATGAGATTTTGGATGTCAACAAGTGATGCCATAGGTGCAGTTGAAGTTGATGAGGTTGGAGAAACCGATGAGGTTGGTGAAGCTGGTGAGGTTGGTGAAGCTGGTGAAGTTGGTGATAGCACTGTAGGTGTGACTGGAACTTGGATAGGCACTCGAACAGTGGGTACCTGTAAGTATAAGGGTAATCGGATTAGGGTATAGTGGTTCGTGTATCAGGGTAGCTGATGTGAGGTAGATCGACTCTTTGTCCAACTGTGCATGACTAAAAAGAATATTTTGTGTTCTTTTTAATGTTTTTATCAGGTGATATGTCATGAATGCGCACAACATCACGTCATAATTCGTTTCAATGACATGATTCACATCATTGGGTGCATACAGCCCTAAAGGATAGGTTCTATAGGCTATGACACAAATAGAGAATAAGCTTATAAAGGGACCTTTGAACCTTGAGCATGGATATACCTAACCACATGTGAAACAAAGAGTTTCCCGTAGGTCCAACATTACGCATACTCATGGGCCACCCCCAAAAGGATTAGGGATGGTTTGCGGTAACAAGGAGGACGCTTTGGCTGTCTGTCGACATAATCAAAGAGACCTGCCGATCAGCGCTACTTGCTATCCAGACTCAGAAGTTTGAACAGAAAGAGAAGAAATTCATTTGAAATTCGTTTTTTATGCAATGGAGAAAAAGATTCTCAATTAGTGCAAATAAATAAACAAATTTAAGTGATTTAAAGTAAATTTTAATTAGGTCCAAATTCTCCTTATTAAGCATTCTTAAAGAAAGAATACTTAATCTTTGTTGGGGTACCCTGCAAAACAAAGCATAGTAAAATAATACCCTAAAGAAGGGCAGGTTAGTTTACACAACAATTGTAGTCCACTTTATGTAAAACGATTACATAAGTCCCCAGCGGAGTCGCCAAACTATGAACCCCTCCCCCAAAAATAGGCATATAATGAATATGACTAAGGGCAGAAATGCATGTGAATGTGTGAGTCGCCACCTTGTTTAATTATTTTAGGGTAAACTAGGAAAAAACCCTAAGTTGACTCCAATTTTAATTAACCTAATTACTAGGTTAATTATCCCAATGTTTAAGGCACAATCTACGAACCCGAGGTGGATCCGAAGACCATGTCATGTTGATGAACTAACCAATGAATGAATGCTTTGCAAGGTAAATGATGTAATCGGACCAATGAAAATGTTTAAGTGATTTCGACTTGCTACTCAGGGTTAAATCCCAAACGTGCCTACGTACTTCCGTTTGAATGGAAGATCAAAGTCGACGTAGTTCGATAGGCCTTTTTTAAAGGGCTTTGAATGGGTATGCTTAATGCATGAGTGTGTGTATGCTTTGTGCATTTTGTTTAGGCATTTTGCCAAAAAATTGATTGATTTGATGTTTTAGGCATTTGTTGCCAAAAATGTTGATTTAAGGCTTTTAGCCAAAAGATTGATTTAGGCAATTTGTTGCCAAAAGTTGATGTGATTTAGGCGATTGTCGCCAAAATTGATTATTTGAAGGCTTTTAGCCAAAATGGGTCGATTTAAGCAATTTGTTTGCCAAAAGTGTTGCTTGGGCGATTGTCGCCAAAATGATTGATTTAAGGCTTTTAGCCAAAAAGATTGATTAATTCAAGGCATTTTGCCAAAAATTGATGTGTAATTTAGGCAATTTGTTGCCAAAATGTGATTGATTAAACTGTAGGCAATTTGTTGCCAAAAAACGTGATTGATTAAGGCTTCTAGCCACAATTATTGATTAATTGGACTTTTAGCCGAACTTGTTCGAAATAAAGGCAATTACACCGTAGTTATTAATTAACTAGGCTTTTTAGCCAGTATGTTCAGATTTAGGCTTTAACACCACGATTACTAATTAACCGGGCATTTAAGCTTAATCATATTTAATTGAGGCAGTTTATTTGCCAAATTGATGACGTGAATGCATTTATGCAGCAGTTTAATTCAGAATTGGAGTAGAAGAGAATATGCACAGAATGCTGAAATTAAATAGACAGGGTTTCGTTATTACCTGAGTCAAACGGCGGCCGCTTCTTAGCTTCAGCTTGAAAATTCCAGATTAAGATCCTCGTTTGGGGAATATTAATTAAAATTTATTCAATTAAGTGACCAAGTATCACAACAGCAGAATAATAAAAGCCTACACTAAATGCAGAAAAGCAGTAAAAGAGCCGCAAGGAGCGTAGGGGAGAAGAGAGCATCCGTCAACACAGACTGAGTCTGTAAAAAAGTCGCACCGGGGCTGTATTTATAGGGAAAACCCGGGCTGGAGGGCGGCCGCCGCAGCTATGGCCGGCGGGCGATGCTGCCGTGGCCAGCGATCACGGCCGCCTCCGCCGTGAAGGGCGAGCGCCCCGGCCGTGGCCGGCAGACGCCGCTGCCGTGGCTTGTCCACTTTCTAGTTTTTGTTCCGGAGGCTTTTTCGGAAGTTCCGTACCTCCAATAAATATTCCGGGACCAGTTCTGCGATCCTCGCAATTTTCCGGACGTTTCAAGTACCATATTGGCATACTTTCGGTGAACTTTCCGAATGGCCTCGGGTCCGGCCGGACTGTTTGCAGTCCGGGAAAACAGGCTTTTTGAGCCTCAAAATTTGAGTATTCACAACCGGTGGTACTATTCACAGGCCGGTAAACTACTATTGAAACACAGGAAAAACGGGGCGTTACAGCGCTCCCCCCTTAAAGAATTTCGTCCTCGAAATTCACCTGAATTATTCCATAAAAATAATTCCTCAAATTTCCTCCATAAAAATAATTGCTCAAATTTTCTTACTTAATATAACACCATAAGTCACTATTCACTAAGTATCTAAATTCTCCAAAAATATTCCTTACTTACTTTCTACCCATAAAAACCATGCATACATGCTCCAAAAATGTTAAATAAAATATAAAACGTAACTAGTAATTTTTCCGGACCAAAAATAATACTAACTTCCAGGCCGGTGATACTATTCACAAACCGGTAAACTACTATTGAAACACAGGAAAAACGGGGCGTTACATCTAGGTCCTCCTTGACACCTTACACCTTACTTGGCCTGGTCCAAGTTTAATCTCTGAGATAGGAAGATCCTAACTTCCTTAGTCCTTCCATAAAGAAGGAAAGCATGAGTCAGCCAGCCTTTAGGCTCCCCTCTGGCCAGCCAGTCAACCAGCCTTCCTGCTCCCCTCATAGCTTGCCATCCAATCCATGTCCACCTAGTCGATCTTGCCCACAGGCCCAGATAAGCTCTAATGGCTTAATCTTTTTAAATGTAGTCCTCTCTTCTTCTAAAACGACTCCAATTAGCTTTCTTTTTCCAAATTCGACGATCCATGCCAAGACATTGTTTATAAAATGGCAATCCAATGCCCAAAACATGATAATTAATGTCTTTAATGAACCTTTCTCTAATTATAATCAACTAACCCTCACAACGGGTAAAATTGCTTGGTCATGATTCCCATTTCAAGGAATAAGCAGGCAGGCTCGAGTCTAAAACCGAGTTGCGAACCAAATCCCTCCAAAAATCCTTTTTTCCCTTCTTTTCTTTAATTTAATTTGAATTAGGAGACATGTGATTGCCCTAGAATCCATAAAGGGGCAAGAGGCAATACTCCCTCAATTTATGCTCTATTTTATTTACTTTACGGCTTTTTGTTTATTTAATTGCTTTCTTTTTTATTCAATTATGGCATCATATTTACCGCTTTCTATAAATGTCATTCTTTAGCTAAATTCTATTTTTTTTCATTTGATTGAACATTAATTAAGGCAAGTTAGATGATCATCAACGAATCCTCCTTGGTTTCATTAATTATTACACTTTTCTAAATTGGAGTCAAATCAGGTTTTTCTTAAGTTTACTTTTGAAATGAAAATTTAAGTGGCAACTCTACAAAACCTTTCCATGAGCCTTATCCAAATGAGCGTTCCAATTCCATTTTTAGCGGATCATATCTAGCGCTCAGGTCGGGGTCTCACATCTGGCGACTCCGCCAGGGACATAAATTAAACTTTTACAAAGTGGACTGCAAATTGGTTTAGAAAATAAAAACAAAAATTATTTTCCCAATGTTCGTTTAATTGTCCTTCTTTTAATTTTCAATCTTTCATGCATTATGACATTTTGCATCACCCTTTAGAAAAATTAGGATAAACTTTCTGGGTTCTGGTAGTGCCACGTCAACAACTCTCTTGAGGCTGTTGAGAGGTTGAGAAAGTGCCTAACCCGCAACGAATTCTTAGATCCTTCCTGAGATGTAACGAGTATGGAGTACTGTTGGACCAATGCCAAAATCATTATTTTACATGTGGTTAGGTATATCGTTGCTCAAGTGTGACGAGACCTTATTAAGCCAAGCCACCCTTGATCCACTTCATGTAATGGCATTAGAACTATGGCCTTAGGTTGTATGTACCTTAATAATCTAAACTTAAGGGAATGTCATACAAAATGGTTTTTGATCATGCATTTTACATGCATACCATGCATACACCTTATGACCGAGAACCTAAGATACCCTATATCCTTGTGTCCAACCATTGAAACCTTAGGGCCTTAAGTTTCTACCCTATAACCAAGTGGAACCTAACCCAGTGTACCCTACCCATGTTTCCCAGGAAAGCATGACTCAGGAAATTGGGAATGATTAGTTGGATGCCCTCAAGGAATGGTTTGAAGCTACTTTGAAGAGGCAAGAAGACAACTTTTGACAAACCACGACTAACGAAAGGAGAGCTATCCTGGCTGAAGTTAACATTCCCTACCCCGAGCTCTTAAACCAGACAAGGGTAAAGCACATGTGGAAAAAGAAGAGACTGAGCAGGAAGACAACTAGTTCGGTGCTGCTCAAGGGGCCAATGAGAAGCCATCCCAACCAAACAATTCTGAGTTAGACGAGGGATCCAATAAGAAGATGCTGGAGAAAATGGTGGCAATGGAAAGAAAACTCTTGGCCCAAAAACCAAATAAGGAGATAATTGATGTACACTCTCTGGCACTTTTCCCGAGCTAAGATAGCCTCCAAAGTTTAAGATGTCTCTTATGGACAAGTTCGACAGAACAACTTGTCCTAAAACGCACATGAAAATGTATGTAGGTGCATTGAACTCCTTTTGGTGTGAATAATAAGCTCCTTGCCTAGTTGTTCCAATGATCTTTAACAATGCTGCATTAAGGTGGTTTGTGGGGCTAGAGAAGTCTCACAAGAAGATTTGGGAAGATGTTTGTAATGCTTTCAGCAACTAATACCATTATAACATTGAGATTGATATCTCTTGTAGGGCCTGGATACCACTAAATAGGACCTGAAAGAGCCCTTCTCCGCATTCATTATAAGGTGGAGGGAAAAGTTGCTCAAATGGTAAATAAGCCAAATGAGCAAGAACAAATTGATATGGTGATTAAGAACCTGCTGTAAATTTATCAAAGTCACCTGCAGACCAGCATCTGCCCAACTTTCAAGCATTGATTTCTACTGCCAATAAAGTCAAGGACTTAATCCATTTTGGCTCAATTAATTATAAGTCGACTGCAAGGTTCACGAGGAGGAAACAATATACTTCACACTCCATTAGACAAAGGGTGGAGAAGTTCCTCATATTTCTACTTAGGCTTCATCCTAGGTAGACAAAGGTCGCACCAGCCGAAGATCCGACATCACTGATTTTAAGGTTCCAATCACCATGATCTACAAAAAAGCATTGGAAGAAAAACTAATTCAGCCTCTAGAACTAAGGGATTTGTCTCGAACGAAGGGGTATAATGCCACTGAGTAAAATGATTACTGTTAGTCTTTAGGCCATCAAACTGAAGCATGTTGGAGTTTGAAGAGGAAGATCCAAGACTTGATGGACCAAAAGGTTATCCTACCACTGAAAAGGACCCCGAACATCATTAGTAACCACTGCCTAATCATCACATCAAATCCATCATTGAGGCTGGACTGGACATAGACTACTAATTTCTCATTAAAGAGGTGGACTCTTATGTATGTGTTTTGGACTTGAAAGATTTGTTCAAGGAAATTTTCATAACCAAGAGTGGCAGGCAGGTTATAGTCCAACCTATTGTTCCTCCAGCTAAAAAGCTAAGACCTACACCTGAACTCGAAGAGGATCCAATCCAGAAGTAGTTGAAAAAGACCTAGGCTAATATATCTATCTAGAGCCTGATTATGTCATATTTTCCTCATCCTTAAGCTCTTTGTAAAGCGGGCCAATGTCAAACCCCGATTGAAATATCACTTGACTTGTTGGTGGCCTCTCTTACCTACAACACCAAGTCCAATGTAGTCTTCTTCAACGATGAAGATCTAGCGAAAGGAGGGGCATCCCATAATAATGACATGTACATGACTGTGATGGCCAAAGGGAAAGCAGTCCCAATAGTGCTGATGGACAATGGGTCCACCTTAAATGTATGTCCATTAAAGGTGGCAAGCCGCTTGGGGATAGAAGCAGCGGACAGGAACCCTCTGACCAGATTATGAGAGCCTACGACAACACCTAAAGGGAAGTGTTGGGGGTGGCCACATTAGAAGTCATAGTGGGGCATGCTAAGTTCTCAATCTCTTTCCAAGTAATTGATGTACCTTTGTGCCTCAACCTCCTCCTTGGATGATTTTGGATGCACAATGCAAGAGCAATACCTCCTCGGTCCACCAAAAGTTAAAGTTTCTATTCGGTGATGTTTTGGTCACGATCAAGGGAGATTTGGCTAGGAAATTAGAAGTTCCTGCCAATAAACCTATCATAGAGATATAGCTAGATCCAAAAAATGTGTCATTTTCAAGTTTCCAATTTGACACGGTAAAGTTTATAAAAGCTAAAGTGAAGGAGCTGGTCCCTTTTGAGTTGGATCCATACAATAGCTTCGTAGTGGCCAATATGATAAGGATGAATTACTTCCCTGGGACTTGGCAAGAGACAGCAGGACATGAAGTAGTTTAAAGGGTACCCTACAGTAGAATCACCCTTTGGTTTAGGGTATGTGCCTACGTTCAAGAAGAGAGTGGTGGCTAGGAAGAGGGCCCAGAAAAGAAGGCTTATGGCTGTGAAAGGTGGCAAGTATGATTACCCCATGTGCCCTTACTTTCAGCCTTGAATGGTTACTTTATGAAGGAAGGAGAAACTCAACCGTTTCTCGTGTTTTTAGAACCCCTATTTTGCCCTAACACCAAAAAGCAGTGCATTGTGTTCGAAATATTTGTCGATATGGAGCTAGGAATGGAGCTAGAAGACTAGATGAAGCCTTCTCTCTTTGAGACAGTCTCTGTATTAGAAGAGGATGGAGTTAAGATGGATTAACAACCCTCATTCAGTCGACGCAAGGTGGATCGAAGATCTAGTACTATAAGAAGGTGTCGAACGCGAAGCTAGTTTAAAGATCTGTCTTATCTATACTTGAGTTAAAGTCATAGTTAGGGTCAAAATTTGAGTCTAGTGAATCTACTGAGTTGGACCTAAAGGGTCCGAATTTCAATTATGATGTAACTCTTGACCTTGATGGTCTTATCCTTAGTAAGAATTTTAAGCTTTCTAATTACTTGCCTTTGTCTTCTTCCCCATTTCCATTTGATTCAATAGAGAATGCATTGCATGAAATTAAAAATAAAACTGGACCTTCATCCACTTTAGATACCAAGACAGAATGGGTTTGATTAATTTGATTATAAAGTTTGCAAGTTATTTTGTATGGAAAGTAGTGGACATGACAGGAGTTGATCCCTCCATAGCCTCCCACAAGATACCAACCTATGAGCATGTGAAGTGAAACAAAAGTTTAGAAGATTGAAGCCAGAATGGTCCTTGAAAATCAAGGAATAAGTCGCCAAGCTGTTAGACAATGGGTTCTCGAGTCAACCACACATCTTACTTGGCTAGCAAACATAGTGCTAGTACTGAAGAAAGACGGGGAAGGTACGAATGTGTGCAGACTACCAGGACTTGAAGAAGGCCTATGATAAGGATGATTTCTTGTTACCACATATTGACTTTCTAGTTGACAGGATGGCTAGTGTGGAGATTATTTCCCTAATAGATTTATATGCCGAAGATAATCAAATACCAGTGTTTTCGCTGAACAAAGAGAAGACAACCTTCATCACTGAATGGGGGTATATTATTATCGGGTAATGCCTTTCGGATTGAAGAATACTGGGGCAATGTACCAATGAATGGCAACCACCATCTTCCATGACATGATGCATAAGGATATTGAGGTATATGTCGATGACATGATTACCAAGTTGGAAACAGCTGAGGATCACTTTTGTGCTTTACGATGGTTCTTCCTTACACTCCATCAATACAGCCTCAAGCTAAATCTGACTAAGTGTCTGTTTGGAGCACGCTCTAGTATATTCTTGGGTTATATGGTCAGCAAGAAGGGGATTAAGATGGACCCATCCAAGTCCAAGGCCATTCTAAAATGCCACCTCTAAAGATAGAGAAAGAAATTTGGGGATTCTTAGGTAGGCTTCAGTACATCAGTTGGTTAATCGCGCAAATGGTTGACACATGCAGATCTAGTTTTAAGCTATTTAAGAAAGGAGCATCTCGAGAATGGAATTAGGACTACCAGGATGCTTTTGAAAAAATCAAGGAATACTTGCTACATCCGCTTATTTTACATCTGCCAAGACCAGGGCAACCCTTGCTGTTGTACTTATCTGTCATAAACGAATCCATGGATGCTATGCTTGCTCAAAAGGCAACAAACTCTAATAAAAAGAACACAATCTAGTATCTGAGCAAGCGACTATCAGAATATGAGTTGAAATACAGCCGTATTGAGAGGTTATGTCTAGCACTTGTATAGGGTTGTCAAAAGTTGCAACACTATTTGTGCTCTTACACCACAAAAGTAACTACAGACTAGAGACCCTTGAAATTCCTTATGGAAAGGCTGATTCTGGATAGCAAAATGGCCCGATGGATGGTAACCTTCGTAACCTTTAAGCTATAAAGGTAGTGTCGTAACGAACCACTTGGCATCTGCCTCGGTGCATGATGAAATACTCAAGTGGAAATTTCCCAATGAAGACATCCTGTAAGTGGAGGCGAATGTGTGGAAAATGTACTTCGATGGGGCATTAAATCACAATGATTTTAGCATTGGGGTTGTATTGATTGCAGTTAATGGCGAACATCTGCCTATATCCATCAAGTTATCATTTTTTGCAACTAACAATGAAGCGGAGTATGAGGCTTGCATCACCAGATTAGAAGCTATAATCCAAATGGGTGTTTCTTACTTGGAAATATATGGGGATTCCTACCTTATGGTCTCCCAGGCCTTAGGGAAGTGGAAAGTTAAAGAAGAATGCTTAGTTCCTTACCATCAGTGCCTAGAGCATCTCATAGGCTAATTCCAAAGCATGTCTTTCTATTACCTTCCCTGGGAAAAGAAACAGTTTACTGATGCATTAGCCACACTAGCTTCAATGACAGATGTGGGGGCAGAGATTGTGATTTGACTATTGGCTGTTGAAATGAGGGAGCAACCAACCTTTTACATGGAAATTCAGATGGTAGATGAGAATCCTTGGTTTTGGGATATATATCTCCTTCTCAGGGACAAATTATACTCGGAGAGCGCCACCAAAATAGATAGGCGTACCTTAAGGCAATTAGCCTCCAATTTTATCTTACACGATGATATGGTGTATAAAAGAGCCTGGATTAACATCCATCTCTGATGTGTGACTAAGTATGAGGCGGAATAGATCATGGACTGGGTGTATGGGGGTAAGCAAGGTCCGCACATGAATGGCTACACAGTGGCTCGTCATATCACCAACTTGGGTTACTTCTGGTTAATTATGAAGAAAGACTATGCCAATTTTGTTAAGAATTGCCACAAGTGTCAGGTGTTTTTTAAGTTGTAAAAGAGACCTCTAGTTCCTCTAAATCCCACCACGATGCCATGGCCTTTTGCCACTTGGGGTGTAGATGTCATTGGAAGAATTACTTTGAAATCATCTAATGGGCACAGATACATTCTAGTTGCAATGGATTATTTCACTAAGTGAGTGGAAGTGGCCTCATATCAAGTGAGAATGCCACGAAGGTGGCACATTTTCTCCAAACCAACATCATTTATCGGTATGCCCTTTGAAATCATTTTCAATAATGAATCTCATTTATAAAAGGAGGTGGTTGCCCTCTTGAAGAAGCACCAAATCCAACACCACTGATCTTTGCCACATAGGCTGTAGACAAATGGAGCCGTTGAAGCGGTTAACAAGACCATTGAGATAATTTTGTAAAAAATGGTTCAAAACCATAAGGGTTGGCACGAACAATTACCCTTTGCTTTATACGGTTATCAGACTTCCATTCAAACTCCAATAGGGGCAACTACATACTCATGGCTTACGAAATGGAAGTCGTGTTACCTATTGAGTTGGTGATTCAGTCTGTTATGCAAGAAAGCTAAATTAGCAACGTCAACTAAATAAAAGGGTATCATGAGCTGCTAGCAGGCATATATGAGAAAAGGATAGAGGCTTTATGCCGAATTCAGAGATACCAGCAAAGGATAGCCCGACACTTTAATAAGAGGGTGAAGACCTAGGATAGGCAAGAGGGTGATTTGGTGCTAAAGGAAATTCGGGCTCCGATCTATAGTGTTAGAGGGAAGTTCAGTCCGAAATGGGCAGCCCTATACTTGCTCAAGAAAATCTTATCAAGAGGTGGAGTTATTCTAGTTAATCTAGATAGGATAGAATTTTCAAGCCCGTACAACCTGGATCAGCTCAAGAGATACTTTGTGTAAATAATAATGAAATAGTTTATAATTTCATCATGCTTTGTAATTAGAACTACGAGAACCTGATTCTCAAAATTTTTCAAACTATTTTCAAGAATCTCAAGACACGTAGGAAGCCCATCCTTTGGGTCCGGTCCAATTAATCAATAAAATTTTCATTTTTTGACTGTTGATGTTTCTTTGCTCATTTTTGCTTTCATATGAAATGAATATGCAGTTTATTTATTATTCGAATCAATAACCCATACATGATCAATTTTGTCCAGTTATTAGTCGAAAACGAAAGTAATATAAACAAATGGAAACCCAATGAAGAAGTAAAAAAAAAAAAAAAAAAAAAAAAAAAAAAAAAAAAAAACCCTAGAATCTAGGTGCTCCTTTTCCTTCTAAGAGGAAGGTCTCTTATATTGTCCCCTGAGTCAGCAATAGGTCGTGTCACCCTAGCCATAGGAAGAACAGTCCCCTCTGTGGTAGCATGCCCCCTATCATAAGATCCAAAATCCTAGTAGGTGATCACTCTCTAGCTCGACTAGCATGGAAATTCTCTTTGCCTTCTCATAGGGCCATCCAATGCCTCACAAGTCATTGCCCGGAATGTCCTAGGCCACCCTTCCTGGACAACCATCATGGTTCTCCCTGTTAGCTCCACTGAATCAAAAGCCCTACCAAGCTGGGGGCAAGCACTGTGCACAAACCACCTACCTCAATTGAAGTAAGGCAACAACATTACCATCTGATTCCATCTACAGTACTAACTCTGAAACATTTATCTCTACTTGGGCAACTAGGGCAGGAAACAAAAATCTAGTAATAAGGCAAAAGACTAGTGCCCTCATTCTCAATTTCTGAATAAGACTAATCTTGAGAACCTCCGGTATCCGAGAACTTAGAAATCAATCCCATCAAATCCACTACCATCAAACTCTCAGCCTTCTCCTTACTAAATAGGCTTCCTAGGTAATACTACCAGTTTATCCTATATCCTACACCCTAAGTTAGCACAGATACAATCTCAAAGGCACCTATGTTAATTTTCTTCAACTTGATGAGGTTCTTGGTCCACAAGTACATCTCATGCATAAAAGATTGCACTCATATTAAAAAAATTTTTATCATTCATAGCATTTATACATTCATCCATGCATGGTAGTATCTTGTACTGCGACCAAAATTGAAGGAGATAATACACAAAAAAGAAGTCTAGTGCATAAGTCACAATCCTAATGCTAATAAAGATAAAAGGAAATGACCTCTCCTTCGATGAGTGTTCCAACCCGAGGCATAGGAGGGTCACATTCTGCCATCGGCAATATGCTTAGAGCAACAACCAACATAGCATACATCCTCCAGCTGACCATGTAGTTAATGACGGAAGCACTCCATAGGCACTTGCAAAAGCAATTCAATTAATGAAGTTCACTTAGATGATCCTTTCGGATAAGTGACATGAGCCTATGCTTTTGATGATCCTTTATGATAAAGCATAAAGGGTACAAACCTTAGTCAAGTCCTCTAGCAATGGCCTATAGACAAATGGAAGGTTTGTTAGAATATTCATTGTCACCATACAAAATCCCATCGCAGGATAGGACACCCTCTCTTGAAGCTAGTAGGTTGAATCTAGTACAGGTCCAGTCGCAGTCGAAGTTGGTGTCGGGCCACTTGAAGCTTGAGATGGACCAGCAAAAAACCTATATGGAGGAACTCGTACATGAGTCTGACCATGAGAAACCCTTACAGTCGGGTGTGTAGATCCTCCAAAGGATGGCCCCTGTGTGCTGCTAGGTGGCGGACCAGTTGAGATGTCCTAGGACAAGCGAGCCTAGGCAAAGGCTGTGTAGTCCTCTGTGGGATAAATGAAGTGAGCTATCTCTACACCCATGGTAATCATAAACTCTAGATGAGCATTACCGAGACCCTCTCTCATGTCAGAAAAGGATAGGGAACGACACAACTTTGCCTATCATCACCGTCACTCGCTCCCCAAGTAGTATTGATAGGTCCCGATACGTGAAAAAGAACCATGAAACCAAAACCATTTGGGTTCAAAGAAATACCTCCCACAAAAAATAAGTCCCACCAATCGATGACTCGCCACGAGACAGGCTGCATATATACTTAACATGGTACACAGGACCGCACCACCCTAATCAAACTCAACAATCTTTGCCCAAGTCCTTAAAGGTCCTTAGAATACTCAAGTCCACGATGTCCTTATGAGTGTACCATATGGTGCAGCTGAATATTAGTAGAAGTCCAACAAGTCGAGCACACTAATCAGCCCCACGAGTACCCTGAAAATGACCTAGCACTCCTATGTGAACTGGGTCCTCAGCCACCCACACTGAACGGTAGGGCCGTCACCCAAAGGAACAATGCCGATCAGATCCTGCATCTAATCAGGTCCGATGGCCCTCCAATCATTATAAAACTACAAGGCATGCCCCCCGAATACTAAGCCAGTCATAGCTGCCAGATCCAAAGGTGTGCAGGTGATCTTAGCGCTGTTGACGCGTGTCTTTATGCCCCCGCCTGATCCGATGAGGATACGAGGATGCGGAATGAAGGGTTAATGCTATCTAGAAGTCTTTTAACCCAAGGATTTAAATTAAATCGATTTTAAGTTTCTGGTTGAGTCAGAGTTGCGTCACGCAGCTAAGCAGGCGTATGATGGCACTGTCAACTGCGTCACGCAGCTCTAATCCAAAAGCAATTCGGATTTGTATGACGTCACCAAAAATAAAGACATAACTGTTTTTTATTCTATCTGAGCGACATGTGGCTGTGGTCCAGAAAGGAAGCTGTGTCACGCATCTACTAGATCCGTCACCTAACCGTAAGTTGCGTGACGCAGCTACCCTCTGCCGCCCTACATTTATAAATTGATCTTTTTCTCTCATTTGAAGGGGCTTTTTGAAAAACTCACTTTCGGCTATATTTTTCTCTAGAGATTCTTCTGAGTTCATTTGAAGAAAAATTGCCATTAGATATCAATTTAGGTAAAAACAAAATCATAAAAAAGAAAGAAATCAAGAGAGAAAAGAATAAGTGTTTGAATCCTTGGTGATAAAGCTTCTAGGAGGCCTTAACTATCATTTGTTAAGGCATTTAAGCCACTTACAATCCTCAATTTGAGGATTAGGTAACTCCTTTACCCTTCTTTGTATTTTTATTTACTTTTGTGGTTTTAGTAGTTTAAGCTTCTTTAAACTGTATTCTGTTCATCTTTGGTCATTTTAGGTTTTCTTAAAGCATATTTAGATAAAAAAATGATCTAAACAAATCATTTGAAAAATAAGTTTGGGCCAGAGCAGTTGCATCACGCAACCAACGGATTTGGAAGATACATGACGGATCTGTTCATATCCAAAATTTTATTTCTATACCCAGTGTTCTATTTTCCAGATTGTGGATTTAAAATAAGTTTCTCATGGATCTGGAGTTTTAGGGACAGTTCCGTTACGGAACTATTAGATCCGTCACGGAACTAGAAGATCCGTGACGCAGCTGGTCTAAGATTCCAGAAATAATTTTTGTTTTTTTCAAAAAAAAAATAAATTTTGCACAAAATAAAGTTTAATTTCTCCAATAAATCCGAAGATGTCTAATTATGAATAGATTGCAATTTAATTAAGTTTAGAGTACTAAAATGTAATTTTGCGTATTTACTTGTATGAATTTTACAATTTTAGGTTGAATGAAAAATGAAATTAAATTTATGGGTTTGTTAGTAATTTGCATGTTTAGCATTAAATTAAAAAATAAAATGTGATTTAGGTGCTAAATAATAATTATGCATGATTTTGGTTTTTGGTTTTTGGGTTTAATTTTGAATCGAGTAGAATGTATTTTAGGTTCGGTTTGTTGCCCGCCTTGAACCATAAGGCAAGAGCGGGTCTTTTATTTATTTGATTTAATCGCTTTGGTTTGAATGATTATAAATGCGATAATTGGATTTGATTGGGGCGATTAAGTAATTTTCCATAGAAGAACTCGGTCCGATTCATTTGGGTTGGGTTTAAGTAAATAAATAATTTGACTTTTCTAACTAAAATAAATTAGAAATCATAGGTTAAAAGATGCTGATTTTTCTGGGCGTCGGCTTCCAACGGGCCGGCGTACCCAATTCCCTTACCCAGAATCGCATTGGTGCGCCTGACCAGTCTTTTTAATAATTTGGCCTTAAATAAAATTGGGTTTAAAATAGAGTCACTTTTTTATAAAATAAAATTGAAAACGATCTCATTGCCGAAATAATGGGTGGCGACTCAAAAACTGTTTATAAGACTGATTTATCGGCATCGTATCCAATAAAATGTTTTATCACCACTTTTCATAATAAGATTACTTTCCACATCAAAATAAACAACATAAAAATAAAAAATAAAAAGGATGTTTTCGAGCCATCCGGGGGCGGTACGAAAACAAGCGCAAGGCATATGAAAGGTTTTAGTGGTGTCCCACCACCTCTCGACTTATCTAAGTCCATACTTCAGTTAGAAACACGGGTTTTAAACCATTTAAATCAATTTATTTTACCATCAAATTTAATATTCAGACATAAAATAAATAATATTATTCACGGGTTAAAAACTATTGGTCACTTCCTGAGACCATTGTTCATGACCACCATTATTCATGACCCAAGATTTAGGGTGTTACATTGCTCCTCTCTTTCTCTCTCTTCTATGGCTCCTCCGTCCTTTGTAATGGGTCACTCTCTATGCAAATTGCAACAAACATGGCTTCTTCAATCTGTCACGACCCGTTTCCGTGGGCCGGACCGGCACTAGGGCCCAGGTAAGCTTAAGGCCCCCGAGGCCCGTAGTAAGCCTGAAACACTAAAAATTTACTATCTTAATATAATATTAAACATTCAGCCCATGTTTATAGGAAAATAAATCTCAAGATTTTATTAAATCTCGGCCCAAATTTATCAGCTACAACATTCCACAGTTTGGGCTCAATTAACAATACACCACATTTTTAATATGGGCTCACATAATTATATTGTCTATGTTAATACACGACTAATTGTATACAATTTCTACAACTGCGGAGTCACTAACTAATAGATATACATAGGTTTTTTATACATCTAGATACATAGCAAAATATTTATTGGTCTAGGAAAATTTTCTTTCTAGCTCTGCGACGAAGGAACATAGCTTAACCGAATTAAAGAGAAACTTACTTCCTGAAATATTAAACAACACATGTGAGTTTTCTAAGGAGTAATAATTATTGCACAACACACGCAGTCACACAAATGTGTAAACATATCAATCTAGTCATCCGACTAGTTGTATGCTCACGCAGCCAGTCACACAAATGGCACATCACCAGCACTCACAATCATTAACATCTTCATATAATCACATCACGTGGAAATTGGTCTGTGGCGTCACCGAAACCCCCAATGAGCCGTCCTCCCACATGGCCCATCCTCTCATAACGTGTGCACCAGGGAGCCGATCCCCCATACTGGCCGACCGGTATAATCCTCACTTGACCAGCCCTCTCATTGTTTTTCCATTCTCTCTTTTCTTTTCCATACCAACAGGAGGCAACCCGGTCATCTCCATCAAATCTAGATCATCAGGCGCTCACAACAGGAGGCCACCCTGCGGGCTGCGATCAAATCTAGATTATCAGGTGCGCCCAATAAAGAAGCCAACCTGTGGTTTTCCATATCATACAAATCACAACGATAGGTACACACGGGGGCGCCGATCTCCCATTTACCCGGCCGACGGTCCAACCGTCCTCACAAACCCATGGTGACCCACTTCATCCCAACTCCACACAAACAAAGCATAGCATTATCACAACACAATTAATCAAACATTGCAATTAGATGCAAACATATTGATCAGTTGAACATCATAATGCAATGCACAATTAGACATTCATACTCAAATGCAAATAAATAAATAATATTAACAATAAACAACAATGATAGAATAAATAATAATAATAATATACAATAATAATGAAAATAAATAAGTAATTGAATAATTAAATAAATAATGATGATAGTAAAATAATTAGAGCACTTTATTTACTATGTATTAAGTTATGGAATTAATCTAAATAAACTTATTAATTATATTGTTAATTAAAATTAGTCTAAGTTCTATTGAAATTTCGGCAGCACCTCCCTTAAAAATTGGACTATCTACCTGTTTAGATAACACAGTATTATTATATATTTATCAATCAATACACACAGCCCATCCGTCGGGCAATCAATCAACTTAATTCCCATCCTCCTTCAATAGCAACGTCATAGCTAACAAACCATTTAAATCGTCTATCCATTATACATTACTTGTTTATACATATATATATACTCCCTTCTAATACAACACAAAAACTCAAATGGTTGATGCCAACTTGCAGAAATAAAAGTTTTCTATGTCCAAATCATGGATTAAACATTAACTAACTATTCCTATCGAAATCAAATTTATAACTTCAATGTACTATACTAGGCTACAATTTTCCAGAAATAAATAAATTGAAATAATTGCTTGCCAAATCTAAAAGTCTAGACTTCATGATTAAATTTTCATATTTTACACACTAGCTAACTCACTACCCTACAAGAACTTCATTTACAACTTCAAATACCCATCCCAAACATTATAATTCAAAGAACCAACTAATTAACTGCTGCTAGCTCATGGAATTCAAAATGTTCTATTTAATACCCCCAAATATATCCACTGGTTTGCACATAACTTATTAAAATTCAATTTATAACTCATTCAAAATGGAAACAGTTCAATAATTTCTTCATAGGATATTAAGAACTTGAGCATATAGCTAATTAGTTATTTTCAACCTAAAGAACCCTAAATCCTTCGTAAAGATTTATAATAGATGCAATACCCTAACCATCCCAATATACGAATCAGTTTATATACCAATTTAAAGAGCAACAATTCGAAATTCCTAATCACATTCACCTAAATAGTAGCTAGATATATAAATTTCTACAATAGCTCAAGCATTGGTGCCAATGTTGCTGTCATAATCATGCTATATCTATTCTTAAACTGAAATCCCCTTGTTCATGCTAACTTATCCATCAATTTAGCTAATAGTTAAACTAAACTAGAGAATCAATTAATAGTAGGAGCTAAAGTCTAAATTTATGCAATAGTTTGATTCATGATTCAAAACCTTCATCTTTGATCAAGGAACTCATAAACTAAATTGATGAAGGTTGGAAATTGACTTACCCAGCTGCGATACACGCCGGAAATCGAAATTTTCTGGTTAGAACAATCGGCAGCGGCTCCTGTAATATCCTCAACGTTGTAGTTCCTGCTATTCTAGCTTTTTCGATGAATTCGGTTATCCGAATGAAAGGAAAACTTAGAATAATGGGAAACACTATATATTGAGGATGTGAATATTAATTAAATAGTAATTAATGTGATTACAAATCAATGTGACAGCTCCTTTGTTCAAAAGCCAATTCTGTCGATGCTAACTTGGTCGGAAATGAATAGGATGGTGGCTGGAGAAATGCTAGAGATGAGGAGAGGGCCTGTGATGAGCTGGTGTAGTCGGAAAGTCGAGGAGTAGGAGACTCGACGTGATTTCCCGATTGAAGGAAGTCGTGGCTCTCTTGCGCCTTCTGCGTGCGCCAGAAACGAAAGAGGAGAGAGGAAGGAATGCCGGAACTGCTGCGGCGAGGAGGCGACGACGAGGAGGCGCTGGTCTCAGGCGGTCGGAAAAACGAGAGGAGGAGAAGGGGAGGGGTGGGTCGACGCTGGAGAAGAAGGACGAATAAAAAAAAAAAGAAAAGAAAAGAAAGGAGAATTCTAAAGCTTCTAGACCATTCCAGTTCGATTCGAACCGGTTTGGTCTAATTCTATGATTTGGCTCAATTTGTTTGGTTTTCGAGTTTTTCACTTGGTTTTCGAAAAATCGAATTGGTTTACGGGTCCAGTTTAGTAATAATAAAATACTAGCTGGTATAATCTCATTGGTTGAAATAAAAAATTTAGTTTTTAAATGAAAATTCTACGAAATTAAATTTTCGGGTCGTTTCACTTATACCATACTTGTCCTTTTCCTTCCACTCTCATCTTTTTGCGTTCTTTCATTTTCAAATCACGACTCTTTTCTTCAACGTTTAAAACTTAATTCCAAAGTCATAATTCCTATCTCTACTTCATTTTACACACCAAACAATTCTCATTCTCTTCAATCTTGCAATCACATCTCAAATCCTCCATTTCGCATTACCACCGTTCTTAAATCTGCACTCATCTTCACGTCATTACACGAAACCCATATCCAAACTGCTGTCATTTGTTCAAAATGGTTGGACATCCATCTTACACATTAGAAATTTAAAATCATTTCATTATCATAGATTTATCAAAACCCACTTTGTTTATGTTGATATTGACAATAATATTACATGGGTTCAAGCCAGCGCAATCATTGGGGAAGCATATTACAGAAAAAAAAGCAAAACCCATAGCTTTCTAGCTAAAATTTAGACCAAAATTTGGATTTTGTTTGAAACTTTATTACAGAACAAATATATAACGTTAGATTTGAAGCAACTACCACTCTCAATACTCGAGCATCAATATTGATATGGATTGTGGCTCATGTGTCATATGAAATAGAAAGTGTGAATGATTATGTGGCTAAATGTGTATATATAGACATTGAATTTTAAAAATCTCTCTCTAATGCACTAGTTTTGAATTTTCCTCCATCCTCATTTCCTTTTCTTTTATGGGCCACAATTCAATATGCAATCAATCATTATAGAACAATAAATGTGTATATTGTCTAAGAGACCCTCTATAATAGAAGGTGTGGTAGGCAATATCTATTTATTTTTTTTGACACCTCAGGTTGACATCCAAATAGA
Source organism: Jatropha curcas (assembly GCF_041381405.1). NCBI lineage: Eukaryota > Viridiplantae > Streptophyta > Magnoliopsida > Malpighiales > Euphorbiaceae > Jatropha > Jatropha curcas. Next base: position 12,523,927 of record NC_143154.1, on the reverse strand, counting down.
CATGCCATTGGAGAGCATTTTTTAAAAAATCTTTTCAGTTTTTCTGATGTGACAATTAAATAAGAGCAGTCCACATTAGTATCGGAGATGCTTTTATCACCATATCTTAGAGTCTTTCTTTTCTATTCTATCTTTTTTACCTAATTCCTTTCCTAACAATTATCACACATGAAGAAAAGAGGATGAAAGAGACTGACCCACTAAAGAGCCATGAAAGAGAGAGAGAGATAAGATCGGTTTGTGGAAGAAGAAAGAGAGATATTGCACAAAATAAAACGGTGCATTTTTGTATTAATTTAAGTATGGTTAGTTAACTAGTATTGGTCCCACTTTTATTATTTTTTAAACTCAATTTTGAGCAATTATGTATTTAGGGTGCAATAGTAACACAAATTTAAAATCTGGTGTATATAGGGGATTAAGTTCATTTTAGGATGCAATTGCTACAATCATTAAAATTTAGGGTTCTCAAATGGTTTAGCCATAAAAAAAAATCATTGATCCGCACATACAAAATTACTACTTTAAATCCATAAACCTAATTCCAAGTACATTCATTGCGATCCCAACAAGTTCTATGCCCATAATTAATTAATTAGATAAGTATTTAGATTTTTGTCATTTACCCTATTCAATACGAATATTTTTAAAATCGAAACGGACCGTTCGGTCGGATCAGTTAAACCGCGACCAGTAACTGATCTGGTCTAGTTTGACACAAAAAATCGGATGGGCTAAAAACCGAGTCGGACGGGACAAAACCGGCCAAACTTGGGAACCAACAAACCGGGATGAACCGGATTTTTAAGAAATGGCATCATTTTTCTGCAAAAAAAAGAACAATGAACCCTTAAAAATTAAAACTTATCGGTACCTTGATTTCCATTTCCTTTCTTCTCTACTGTAAACCTAAAATCTCTTCCTCACTATCTCCTCCACAAATCGAAGAAACAAAGCAGAGATTGAGAGTTCACTTGGGGCTGTTCATGCTAAATATTTACTGAAAGTGAGTTTTCATTGATAGTAGTATTTGGTTTGCTTATTGAAGAATGAAGAAAACAATTACTTATAAAATTTGACTGAAAACATCGGCATAATCTAATAATACTCATTGAGTTAGGATATAATTATAGAAGGTTTATGTATTTTGTTTAATTTCTGTTATGCACATAAGGCGTTTGAAGAAATGTCCAGGTGAAATTTGGCTATTCTTGACCTTAGATAACAGAGTAAAAAGAGGATAAAATCAATTTGTAATTAGTTTATGCTATAAAAATCAATTTTTAATTAGTTTATGCTATGAACTATTGGACTTTAGCATAAATTGATCAAAGTCAATAAAATAAGCTGAGCAATAAAGGAATATGCCATTCATGGAGATTGTGGAGTCCATGGATGTAATGGACTAGCTAAAGAAAGTAATTTTTCTATAAATGAATGAGCTCATGATGATTCTTTAATTTAATTAATAATTTAAAATTTTTATTTTGCCCCGTTTGTAGTTCACTACAAGTCATATATACATAATTTTAATTGTCCAGTAAGTGCATTTAGGTAGTTGTAATTAGTGTTTTGATTTTCTCTATTCAACTATTGTGTTTAACTTTCTTGATTTGTCCAATTTCAAGTGAATTTGCCTGAGTTGTATTTTCTTGGAGATGGTAAGATATTTAGATACTTTCTTACCAGAAATATAAAAACATCATACCAGATTAGCTTTTTCACTAATTCTATGTGCTTTTTCTATCAAAAAGGAAATATTATATTACCAGTAAAGCTTATTTTGTCCCTAGAAGCATTATGTTACAAGAAGCTAAACTAAAGCAATATTGGAGGAGTTTTCTATTTTTCCTACACATAATATTTCTTTTTTTTTTTTTTTTTTTTGAAAAGAAAATTGTACATCTGATCCTATTTCTAACTTTTGGGACATTTTTGGTCCATGCTAAAAGCTAATGCATTGACTTGTTAAAATTTATGATTGGGTGTCACGACCCGTTTCCATGGGCCGGACCGGTACTAGGGCCCAGGTAAGCTTAAGGCCCCCGAGGCCCGTAGTAAGCCTGAATCACTAAAATCTATTATCTCAATATGAATTTCAAATATTGAGCCTATATTAACATGAAAAAAAAAAATATATCTCAAAATTTTATCATATCTTGGCCCAAATTTATCATCTTCAACATTCCACAGTTCGAGCCTTATTTACAATACAACACATTTTTAATATGGGCTAACAGAATTACTTCATCTGTATTACTACACTACTAGATGTATGTAAATTCTACAACTGCGGAGTGACTAACTGTTGTTATACATAGCTTCTTATACATATAGTTACATAGCAAAATAATTATGGAACCAGGAAAACTTCTTACTAGCCCTGCGGCGAAGAAACATATCTTAAACCGAATTAAAGAGCAACTTACTTCCTGAAAAATTTAAACAAGACATGTGAATTTTCTAATGAGTATTAAATATTGCACAACACACGCAGTCACACAAATGTGTAAATATATCAATCTAGTCATCCGACTAGTTATATGCTCAAGCAACCAGTCACGTAAATGACATATCACCAGCACTCACAATCATAACATCTTCATATAATCACATCACGTGGAAATTAGTCAGTGGAGTCACCGAACCCCCGATGAGCCGTTCTCCCACATGGCTCATCCTCTCACGTGTACACCAGGGAGCCGATCCCCCATACTGGCCGACCGGTCTAATCCTCACTTGACCAGCCCTCTCATTGTTTTTCCATTCTCTCTTTTCTTTTCCATACCAACAGGAGGCAACCCGGTGGTCTCCATCCAATCTAGATCATCAAGCGCTCACAACAGGAGGCCACCCTGCGGGCTGCAATCAAATCTAGACTGTCCGGTGCGCAACGACGAGAAGCCAACCCGTGGTTAACGGTAACGATAACGGTAGGTGCACACGGGGGCGCCGATCTCCCATTTACCCGGCTAACGGTAATCATATTGGATCCATATAACGGTACGGTCTCACAGTCCCATAGTAACCCACTTCATTCCAATTCCACACAAACAAAGCACAGCATTATCACAACACAATTAATCAAACATTGCAATCAATTGCAGACATATTAATCAATTAAACATCGTAATGCAATGCACAATTAAACATCCAAAATCAATGCAAATAAATAAATAAATAGTATTAACAATAAACAACAATAATAAAATAAATAACAATAATAACAATAATAATGAAAATAAATAAATAAATATGTAAATGATTAAATGAGTAATAAAGATAATAAATAATCAGAGCACTCTATTTATTACGTACCAAGTTATAGAATTAATCTAAATGAACTTATTTAATTATGTCATTAATTAAAACTAGTCTAGGTTCTATTGAAATTTCGGCAGCATCTCCCCTAAAAATAGGACTATCTACCTGTTTAAATATCACAATAATATATATATATATATATATATATATATATATATACACACACACACACACACACACACACACACACACACACACATAGCCCATCCGTCGGGCAATCAATCAAATCAAATACCCGTCCGCCTTTAAATGACATTATCGCCATTTAACATCCATAACAACTTACATGAGCTTAATTCATATTCTAAATAACATCATTTATCAGTCATTGGATACATATGTATGTATATACAAGCATATGTGCATAATTAACTTTCACGATTAATTCTTATTCCATATCTTTTCATTAGTACCTAGGCATGTAAGACTTCAAGCTTAACCTCAGTTACCACTTATTAGAACAAGAAGTTTTACTATATTCAAATTTACACATTATGTTCTAAGTATCTCGTATCATCCAACTAACAACATCAATAATTAATCACCAATACAAAATTTTAACTTTACTTTATAAGGTTAAGCAAATAACTAAGTAGATAAACAATTGCAAATTTATATTGGCTTAACGTTTATATCCTTCTAGTGTAACTATATATATATATATATATATATATATATATATATATATATATATATATATATATATATATATATATATATATATATCTTTAATAATTATATGCAATTATAATTTATAAACTCTTCCATTTCCTTGTTATTAATTAAGATCTCGAAATTCCATTTAATGATCCATGAACCATCATCTATTGAATATGAATAAGCATTTATGAATATCTATCGACCTGGAAATAAAAAAAAAATACACTTCCTCATCCATATTTGTCTTCTACAACAATTTAATATATTTGCTGCCACTACACAGATTCGTAGTTTTTCTACGCTAAAATCTTAAATTGCACACCAACTAACCAATCTGTTGCAAATATTAGACCTACTACCTCATATGTACACTATCAAACAATAATTTGAAGGAATAATTAAAAATAAAATTCCTAAATTCCAGTTTAATCTCATAGCACACAGGCTGGCAAATTCACTAATCAACTTACCTTACTAAGAGAAAGGTTGGAAATTGCTTACCCAGTTGCGAAAATGTCGGAAAAGTGCAAGACAGAAAGGAAATGCCACTGTCCCTGCCGAAGAACGATATCGCAACTCCTTGCGATTTGTTGCACCAGTAGATGAACGACGATGGAGAAGGGGAGAGCGGAGCTACACCGTCGACGGGGATGAAGCTGGAGTCGATCGATCGCCGGAGAGTTGAGCTAAAGAGGCGACGCGATTTCCCGATCACAAACTCGCAAGTCTGCTGTGAGTGTACGCCAGAAACGAAAGGAGAGAGAGAGGAAGGGAGGCGAGGGCTGCTGCAGTGAGAAGGCGACAACGAGGTTGGCGATGGTCTCGGGTGGTCGGAAAAAAAAAGGGAGGGGGAGGGGGTGCGCGCGCATGGCGCTGGCTCCAGGAAGAAGAAGGGAAAAGAGAAAAAGAAGGAAAAGAAAAAAAAAAGAAAAAGAAAAAAAAGAAAAGAAAAGAAAAGAAAAGAAAAAATCTTGGGGCTTCTAGACCATTCCGGTTCGATTCGAACCGGTTTGGTCTAATTTAATGATTCGCCTCGATTTTTGCTCGGTTTGTAGGTTTTTTCACTTGGTTTTCAAGCTATTTGTGTGGTTTTCGAAAGATCAATTTAGTTTTAAGGCCCGGTTCGATTTATTTTAATTATTTAGTTTGGTTCCATAATATTTTCTCCATTCACTCAATATAAATAAAATATGAACAATTATGATATTTGATTTTTAGGATAATTAATTTATATATATTCATAACAGATTAAATTGCTGGAGTTTCATATTATTTCTTGAAAATTTTTAACTGTCCTCAAATCGAAAATTCTGACAATATATTTGGGCTTGGGCCCAACTCACAACACTTTGGACCCAAATCTAAGATTGTTTGGTGTTTAAAGCCCATATAGTCAAAAATCGAAATTTTTGATTTAATAAAAATTTAAAAGTTTTGAAAATAAAAATTCGGGATATTTCATTGGGTCACTCATTCATTAAGGTTTAATTTATGTTTAATTTTATTTAATTATGCAGTACTCAATAGTTGAAAACCTCCATATGCTATTATCATTTAAAATTAATGATAGATTATCTAATTGTTTAATTTTATTTAATTAATAAATTAATATTGTTAAATTAATAGTTTTATTTATGCCCTTCCTTTGCAGAAGCCAGGGAATCAAGAAACACATTGTCATCTGATGCACAATCTATAGAACAAGCTTCTATAGCACCTTTTGTGGGAGGTTCTCTTTGATTAAAAAAAAGATATAGCATGGAAATATGTTACAGAAGGAATAAATTCACAAGGAAGAAAGATTTTGATTTGCGAATTTTGCAAAAAATGAGTTGCAGGTGGGAGCATTAATAGAATGAAGCAACATCTTGCTGGGACTAGAGGGAATATTGATCCATGCAAAAATGTGACTGCAGATATTCGACATCACATCAAATGCTCATTAGATGAGAACACACAAAAAGCTAAAGGATAAGAAAGGGTTGAATAATGCAATTCCAATGGCTGAAGATGTTGATGACATCCAAATGTTTCCTTCTCATATGATTGGGAGTTCAAAAGGAAAGAGGAAAACTCCTTCTGGTTTTAGGATTGAGTCATATTTTCAAAAAGGTGTAAGTGATTCTTCTCAACCTAGTATTAAAGCATGTATGAAAGTAAGGGAAAATGGAATGACACTTATATGGCTACTGCATTGTGGTTTTATGATGCTTGTATCCCTATAAATGCTTGCAACTTGCCTTATTTTGAACTTGCCTTATTTTTAACTTGCTATCAATAAAATAGCTAACATTGGTCATGACTATAAGGCTCTCTCATATCATGCTTTGCCTGTTAATTTGTTACATGATGCTAAGTTGCATGTTAAGTTGATTATTGATTCATATAGAAACACTTGGGTTGAAACTAGTTGTACTATAATGGGAGATGGATGGACAAATATTAGAGGAAGACCATTAATTAATTTGTTGATTTACTGTCCAAAGGATTTCATTTATCAAATCAGTTGATGCTTCTGATATCTACACAAATGTAGAAAATTTGTGTAATCTTTTTTCTGAAATTGTAGAATGGGTTAGTCCTCGTGATGTAGTTCATTTGGTGATTGATAATGGAGCCAATTATAAAGCTACAGTTAGTAAGCTTATGGAAAGATATCCTTTTATTAGTTGGTCACCTTATGCAACTCGTTGTGTGAATTTAATTATGAAAGATATGAGGAAAATGCCTACGATCTAAAGTCTTATAGTTCTTACATATAAAGTGACTGTTTTTGTTTATAATTGTAAAGTCACCTTGAATTGGCTGAGAGTTAATTGGAGAGAAATCATCAAACTTGGGGCTACTCATTTTGTAACTAACTCTATTGCACTACAAAGCATACATGGCCACAAAGATGATTTGCAAGCTTTGGTTATTGGTGAGCTTATAAGCAATTTTTGAAAATGCAAAAAGGTAAAGAGGTGAAATAAATTGTGTTGGATGAAAATATGTGGAATAATTGCTTGATGGTTGTGAGAATTATGACTTCAATAATATGTTTATTGCGCCTTTGTGATACCGATGAAAAATCATCTTTGGTTTATATTTATGAGATCATGTATAGGGCATGTTTGGGGATTAAAAAGATATTCAAAAATAAGAAGAATATATACAAGCCCTACACTGATATTATAAAGAATAGATGGGATAGAATGTTGCCTCGAGACCTCCATGCATCAACATGTTACTTGAATCATGCTTTTCAATAAGATCAAGCCACTTTTTATAGAAAGCTAGAAGTTATGCGAGATTTTCTTGATGTAATTGATTAGATAGAGGATTTTAGAGGAACAAAGATATTAGAAGAGACAAGAATCTTTCGAGAGCGAGAGATGGGCAGCTCGGCCAAAGGCTCTCAATTGCAGCAAAACCACTAGACCTAGCAAGAATTAATTTGATATAACTATAATTTCTTATTTTGATTTGGGGAGTTTTATGTATATGCATTTCGTGATTTTTATATAAAAATTTATTTATTTTGTTTCATATTCAACAAAAGATGAATGGTGGAGCATATTTGGTTATGATGCTTCAAATTTGCAAAAATTGACTGTAGAATCCTTAGCCAAACTGTTTCTTCTTCTAGATGCGAGCGCAATTGGAGTGTATTTGAACGTATTCACATAAACAAGAGAAATAGATTGGAGCATCAAAGGTTTAATGATCTTGTTTATGTTCTTTACAACTTGTAGCTTGCAAGATAGGTGAGACATATTTTTTTCATATATTTATTTTTTATATCTTATTCCTTGCATAGAAATAATACTTTCATATACTTATAATTGATAGATTGACAAAAAACAAAAGACTTTACCATCCAATTGATTATGAGTCCATTGACAAAATTGAATTTTGGATCGTGGAAAAAGAAGAAAAAGGAAAACTTAATTTTGATGAGCTTGAAAGTGCACTTCAAGAAGAGTATCCATAGAATGTTGGAGATGCATCTCAAGGTTTGTTCTTAGTTTTTAACTTTTGATTAATTTGTTTTATGCACTATTAAATTTATCTTGAAACAAAACTTGTTTGAAATTTCTCTTTAATTCTATTTTTTAAATATTTTTTTAGATGTTAAGGATGATGATGATATTGATGCAATACAATCAAAAGGAGGAGATGATTATAATGATCTTGACAATGAAAATTGGTTGCATCGTTCATAAATTTGGATGTTTACTTATATTGAGATATTGAATTATAGTTTATATTTGGATTTTTAATATAAATTATATTGGATATATGTTTCTAATTTATGTTTGGAATATTTAATTATAACTTATACTTGACATTTATTTCTAATTTACATTGTGATATTTATTATTTATATTTGGTACTTGTTATTTTAGTTTTTGATAAATATGTAAAAAAAAAAAAGTCAAAAATTTGGTTCAATCGAGTTGATCTGGTCCAACCGTGACTAGGTTACCATGCCGGTTCAATATCCGGTCCGTTTTAAAAATATTTTTCAATAGGACTCATTTACACCAATCATTTTCGTTCTCTCTTTGCATCTGAACTCTACAAACCAAACAACCATGAATCAACGGCGAGCACTATTCCCGCCAACTCACGTCAACTCCCACAGAGCTAATCAAAGTCAAAGAGAAAGAAAAATAAAAAAGAAGGCGTGGTGTCCCACAAAATATACACAATAGACCAATCTTTCTCCATTGCGGAAACAGGAAATCCTTTTGGCCAGATCAAACACAGTAACCAACTTCCCTTATCAATATATTAAAAAAAAAAAAAATTGGAACCGACATGAAGGATGACGATTCTCTCCCGACATCGACATCGGCTGCGACGGCGACGGGAACAACAGAGGGAAAAGCAAATGCGAAGAAGGATAGCTCTGATTCTATTCTATTCGGGAAAGGACGTTACAAGTTCTGGGCTTTAGCTGCCATTCTGCTTTTGGCATTTTGGTCGATGTTCACCGGAACCGTCACCCTACGTTGGTCCTCCGGCAATCTCAATAGTCTTTACGACGACATTGATGCTCCTATACACGACGATCTCGACGTCCTTGTCAGTCTCTCTCTTTTTTCTCTCTTTCTTAATGTGTATGGATAAATGGATCTTGGCTGATTTTAGGAGAAAATTGTAGGAAATGGAGGAAAGGGAGAAGGTGGTGAAGCACATGTGGGATGTTTACACTAATAGCCGTCGGATCAGATTGCCTCGATTTTGGCTGGAGGCTTTTGAGGCTGCCTACGAGGAGTTGACTAGCGATGTCCCTGGGATTAGAGATGCTGCCATTTCTGAGATCGCTAAGATGTCTGTCCGCTCCATTATTCTAGATCCGCCTCCTATTCAATCAACGGTCAGCATTCTAGGGCTTTATTTTTCTGTATCTAGTTATCAATTACCAAGTTATAAACCATTTGCTTTTGGAAATTCGAACCAACATTTAATAGTTATCTTAATTAATTGGGAAAAATCATTTACTTTATTGAGAAGAAAAAATCTAAGTTTATTTTATGTTGCATTAACTTTGAAAAATCCATGCTACTGTGCATAAGTTGATTTGTGGTTAGGAGTTGGGTTAGGTTCTGAGCTACCAGTTAAAGTATTACTCCAGATCATTTATGACTGGAACAATGCACATTGTCATTGTGTTGAAAGTTGCTGTTTGCTATAGTATATCTTAGTGCTAGTGGTCTTAAGGGAAGTAAATTTCTCAAGTCACCCAGTATTTTTGGAAGAAGCTTTATTATTTATATGTCGTCACAAATTTAAATTATAATTTGAAGGGTGATTAAGTTGTTGGAATTTTTAGCTTTCAATAAAGATTTTCTGTATTTTCAGTGACCTCGAATGTTTTGAGATGGATTATCCCTCATTTATTTTACCTTTGTTCTTGTTCTTTGGATGTCTCTCTTGTCCCGCCCTTTTTTCCTGGAAAAAAAATGTGAATTTTGAATCATTGTATTCTTGCAATGGGTTTTGTTTTACATTCTATTTTTAAGATGTAGGGATCTAGAAGCTTTTCCAAGTCCTATTTGATAACTTTATGAGGAGGTTCAGACATGTAAATAGTCACTTGAAAGAAGAAAAATTTTGAATTTTGGTACTTTGTGGCCTTGCTATGGGTTTTGTTTTTACACACTTACTATTTTTAAGTTGTAAGGGTCTAGAAGCTTCTCTTGAGTCCTATTTGAGAACTTTATAATGTTTGGACCTGTAAATGGTTGTTTGAGGATTTCAGACTCGAGTCACTTGACAAGAAGCTAGATATTTATTTGGTGAATCAAGTTCAACGAGCATTATTATTATTATTATTATTTTATCTTTGGATGTTGGTCATTGGTATTGCAACATCTGATATGTAGTTAATACGTAATAGGCATTTTTAAGTGTGTGAAGTGTTAACTACTGTTAATTTGTTATTGTGAGCCACCTGAGAAATACCCTGTAAAGATGCTTATCAGGTTAGTTGAACGTCCTGTATGATAACTTGGAATATGTGGAACACTAGTCAGATCATGAAACATCCTCCATCATATTCTCTTCCTAGCCTGTTAGATTCCACATGAGTAAACTTCTGTTCTGATACGTGTCATTATCTAGGACGATAGCAGATTTGGTGAAGAATCTATCATGCTTATCTCTGTAAATTATGGTTAATCGATTCTACTTGAAATGGCAAAACTGATGAACGGTTCCAAATTACAGAAATTTGCCCATTGAAAACAAGTTCACGATTTGGATAGCTTAAGATGCAGACTGAATATGCGACTTAAGACAGCTCTCAAATAAAAGCTGTGGAATAAGGACTCTATGCACTGATCTATTTTCCCACTTTATGATGCTTAAGATGGTCCATTCTCCTTGAACTAAGTATATGTGACTAAGCTTTATAGAGTCAGCGTGATAAATTGATGGATAGATTATAATGCTCTAGACTGCTATCTGTGGCTGTTTGTGTTATTAGATCTTATGCTCAAGTTGGATATGTTTGTGGTTCTTCTTCTTTATCTTTTATTTTCTTTTGTGGTGTGATTTTGGTGTGGGTTTTCTACTTGTTCGTAGCATATATCCATACTCCATGGTTATAAGATGTCACTGGATGCTTATATTGTTAATGCTAACTACCTATATATTGTATGAAATGGACTCTCAATGATTGTCTAGTCCATTGGCCAAAAATTTTGCCAAACTGAAAAGTTAAGTTTGTCCTCCTGTGACTGTTTTAGTAGTGGAGCTTATCTAAATTTGAATGTTTATTTTATCCTTTTATTGCGTCCTTTATGCTTTATGATCTCTAACTCTTCACTTAGTTGTTACCTTCTGGAGATCATAAAAATGTGTCTAAATTATATAATCGGGTCAAATTATTTACTAATGTTGTTTTTGGCATGGATTGTTTCCGAATGTGCCAGTTCATTTCAAGTACCATATTGGCAGAAATTAGTTCACTTTAGGGTACTGATGCTCAAGTTAGATGTAAGGCTAAAGAACTAACGGTGAGGAAATCTGTCTGGGCCTTGCTCTACTAAACTTTAGACCTAACTGAAGGATCCAGAATCTAATGTCGGATGAGAGAAAAGAAAAGAGAGAGAGAGTGTGCGTGATATACGGCACCTGTCCCCCCTTCAAGCTTTTCTTTTAATCATGTAAATTACAAAGCATTGTGTTTATTCAATGCCCAAGAATATTTGGGTTGCAGCGTTTGACCAGCCTAATATATATCTACAAGAATTTTTCCCTGAGCTTAGTAAACATGTTACAATCACAGACATATGCCTTTATTCTATAGTGTAGTTGCATATATCATAATCTCTCCGTCATTGTGGAAAGATGCTCTTTTGAATCTTTTGGTTATCAGGATTCTTTATATCCGGGTCCTACTTCTAGATTAATAAACTTTTGTGCTTTAAGTCAAGACTGTTCAAAGTTCTTAGTATTAGTAGTGAACTTGGTTTCATTGTTAATGCATGCACTAGAGTGCAATATCCTCAGAAGCCTAATGAGCTTATTGCTGAGCAAAGTTGAAAAAATAATAAATAAAAAAAAGAACTTAAAAACTAACAAGTTATGCTAAAAACATATCCTAGTCGGGACTTTGCTAGTCTTACCACATTAGTCCTCACAATTGTTACCCTGGATCATAATAATTTTTACAAATATACTCTTCCCTAATGCGCAAATCTTTACTTGGAACCATGAGACATTTTTTAAGATCTGTCGAACCCATATGAAGTTTTTCCTCGTTTCTTGAATATTTATATTCATCTACTAGAAATTGCTGATGTAGTTCATGTCCTAGTGTCATGGGGTTGGTCTCACCTGGAAAGGCTAACTCAATGGGTTGAGGGTAGCACTCCGCTTTATATGGCTCAAGATTGCCTTTTCATACCTAATGTGGAACTTTTTGTCACACTAGGGTGTAGTTAGATTGATTGATTGATTATAGTATCTTATGTGCTTAGTTACCTACTTTAAGGTTTCATATTCTGACAATATTTATTGTGTTTATAGATGTGCAAATTTGAGTATCAACTATTGTTTAAAAGAGTAACTAAAAATAGTTTTGTTACATCTAAACGGTTATTTTGTTGTCATATCTTAAACTATCAGCCAGACTACCTCTGCTTTGCCTATCCTCTGAAAAGGAAAAATGAGCCTATACCTACCACCTTTTCCATTTTACATCGTGAACTTAGAGTAATTAACTTCTGATACCCAAATCCTAAGAACAGAATTCAAGTTTGTTTTTTTGGATGGTCAATTTATCCTTAATGACCTAAAAAATCTAAATGATGCTCATTTTTCATTTTAAGCTTCTTAAGATTGCTTTATTTTTATTTTTATTTTTATTTTTTAAATAGTGTCTGTAAAGTATTTTAATTGTAGCAATTCTGTCCACCAACTTGGTTGTCACTAAGCACCTTTCGTTTAAATTTAATGTGGTGCCTAATTGTGTGCTGGCAGTATTACTTTTTTGTTTGTTTTAAGGAGCTAATAATAGAACTCCACTAGTTTGATCAGCGTTGATCATGATTTTCATCTAAACAAATGGAGATCAAGTAAATAAAAACTAATGCAGTCAATATGGCAACTGGTGTGACATTAGAATGGCACATTATCTGGATAGAGAGACAAGCGAATGCCGGGTGGCTGTAATTGCTATAATTAATAAAGTTGACAAGATTAAGCAAAGTATAAGTTTCCCCAAGTAAAAAATGTGCATGAATTGTCATTTTTTAAGATCATTCACCCTATCTTTTATTCTTTCGGCACTTTGATTAAACAAATATTCAAAATATTTCTTTTCTTCTTCCCTACACTACAGCATGTAGAGGTCTGTAACTAATTTATGATATAATACAACTCATTATAAGCCTTGAACCAGCCTCACCTTTTTCTACCCTTGTAACTTTTTTCCCCCCAAATTGTTTGTATTTCATAAATCCTCATTTATATATTGGATGAATTTCTGTAAGCTTTCATCTTGATCAGGCTCAATGCATTGATGCAGCAATGCATAACTCCGCATCACATTGATTTTGATGGGTTGCCTGGAATTTGACGTGATTCTAACTCATATTGGACCATTTTGAATAATAAGGGGAAGTTGTGCAATTTTGTATTCAAGTGCCATATGTTTTACATTATGTTGTTGGACTTTGAAGCTATTGCTAGTGTTTTTTAGAGTTGGTGGTTAGCAAATTGGTAAGTTGAGTGTCAAAGTTGCATTTGCCTTGTCTTTCTTTGGTCTACCAAGTTATCATTTTCTTTGTAGAGTTTGTGATTCAAACTTGGAAGCCTAAAACATTTGTTTAGAGCAACTCCACCAGTGATTCTTATTTAGATGGTATTTCAATAGCCTTTTCTATCTGGTTTTCTGCTCTATATTCTGTAGAAGTCAGTTATTATTATTTTCAGGTCCATGCAAGGTCTGAGGATCTTGGGATGTTCGTCTATTTTATCTCATCCATACATCTGATGTTATTTGATGTTTGTTGGTTAAACTTCCCCCTGGTATAACATCATGATCCATACATGATACCTGGTCGCCCTTCATTATATGCAAAATCTATTTGTCCACTAATGCTCTTAAAGTTATAGATGCCTTATTTTCCTTTGTCCATCCCTTTGCTGAAATTAATATTTCTCCTTTCTCATCTCTAGCACGAGATTGACCTTTTTTTTTTTTTCATTATTGGAAGCCTTAACCACTCTATCTAACTCAGCCTGTCCGTTCCAATGTTTTTGATAAAAAGCAATTTTCAGACTATTTATTCCTTAAACAAGCTCATCCACATTCTATTGGAAACAAAGTTTTCTGGCCTGATGTAAGCTACATGTAGAGCAGAAGCTGTAATGATATATTAACTATCTCCATGCTGACCGCAAATATTTTTCACATATATTTTTATGCTTAATCTTTTAACATTTACGACCAGTGTTCTTAACTCTTAGATCTTTCAGCACACTGATTCACAAAGCATGTCTGTCCTTTTTCTGAAGTGCAACTATTCTATACCTTTTGCACACTAGGACTAAGTGCTTCACTTAACTTTGTCCTCAGTGCTTTAATGATACAGATGTACATTACTTCTGGTGAAAGCATTATGTAACTGCCTACTTTTCAGTGGAAGCTCACCGTAAGGAACCATTGGAATTCCTTTTAGGATTCGTTTGCGTGATCATAGGATGTGACATTATGATTGTCCTCAACCCTCCATCTTTACCTGACCAGTTTGTAAAGCATGGACAGGATTTTCTGTGGCCCTCATAGTTCATTTTGAAGGTTATGCTAATGAGTCCCATATGTTGAATTGTGACATTTAATTGTTCTATCTTGTTCTTTATACTTTAGATAATGAAAAGTTTGTTCAATTACATTTTTGTTTGATGATTGAGACACTGGCTTCATCTAATTGTGCATTGCTGAACACTTATTAGTTGCCTTTTGTTTTTCCCCTACTATCTTGTGCTTAAGTAGTTTTTCTTGTCCGATGGCAGAATGCACGGGAATTAAGCAAGAGTCTGAAGTTAGTAGGAAAAGGTGGTGCTGCTGCGACTTCGAAAGGGAGCAGCAACTGATGGGAAGAACTTGAGAACCTGGGCTTCAAACCCGCTGTTAAATCTGTAATAGCAAATCTCATATGCTGCCACAATCTGCGACATGCGGAAGGTGGACAATACTCGGTTATCCTCAGTTTCATAGCAGGAACAACGTAGGAATCTAGTTAGGTTCTTGTTTTTTCCAAGTTTTTGTTGTCAAAAACTTGCAATCTTGTCTTCTGCAAGGATCTCAAACAACTTTTTCAGTAGATGAATATTCAATGAAAAGTTTTTATAATTATTTTATATAAAGTAAGAATTAGAAGTATTTTTGAAACTCTATGGTACTGTTCCTCAATGCATATTAGTGGCATGTGAAATTGTATTCTGCTTTTTATTGGATAACCGAGGTTATAGTCCTTTCTGCTTTAGTAGAACAAAAAATCAACAAAAAAAAAAAAAATTATGTTCAGTTTGATTTTCATATGAAGAGGAAAAGCATAAAAATTAATGGGGTGTATTGAATTAGGATTATGTTAGATTTTAAAAGAATCGTTGAGTTTGACTGAATTAAAGAGTGTGTTCAATTGTCGAAAACTGGAGTAGTTTTCTAGAACAGTTTTCCAAAAAAACTAGAAAATAGAGTTTTTTATTCAATCAGTCAGTTTTCTATTTGGAAAAAATTTTCTAAAATTTAACTAAAATTTCAAAAATAGTTTTAAGTTGTTTTTCAGATTTTTCCTTTATAATAAAAAACATGTTCTCCAACTGTTTTCCATTTTAAAAAAAATGACATTTTCATAATTAAAGTTATAGTATCTGTAAATGATTTTTTCTATAAAATATTTTCATTTGAAAAAATAAAAATATTTAAATAAAATAAAAATTTATATTATGCTTTAATAAATAAATAATTTTATTATTACAAATACATTATATCCTTTATTTTTAAAAAAAAAATTATAAAATGATATTATTATTATTAGAAATAATCAATAATACAAATTTAAAAATGTTTACATAAAAAATTTCTAAATTTATTTTATATTATGAAAGTTTTGAATAATGATTGTGAAGTTAAATTAAAATATAATTTTTTTATTATTATAATGTGAACGTATTTTTTATTTTATGTTTTCTAGTTTTCGTTTTCTAAGAAAATTGTTTTCTTAGAAAAAAAAAAAAAAACAGAAAATTGTTTTCTGTAAGTAAACGCACCAAAGGATTTCTTAAGATTTCCACATATTCCACTAAAATTCTACATCTAGTTTTATGAAATTGGTTGAACTATTTTTATAAATTTTGATTGACTTTGATGGAATTACAATGATTTTTGTATATCTAATTAAAATTAATTTCGAGACCTAATTGAATAAATTAAGAAGTTTTCAAGCCCAATTGAAAAACAATGAGGGACCAAAAAGTAACACATGTCATCTTCTTTGAAATGGTATTTTCTTTATTAAAACCTTACCGTCGCCAACTATGAAAACCCTACAATGGCTAGCGCCGCCGGTAGCAATCCCGTGCTCCCAGAACAATTGTGATGTAGTCAGAAAACCATAAGCTTCTCGTCCCTTGACTGAATGGTGACCTTGTTGGAAAATCACAGGTGTATACACACACACACACACTAAAAAAAATTGATAAAATAAAGTAGTTAAATTGATAAAAAATAATTTGAGAAAAAACATTCAATAAAAAAAATTTCCTCTTCCCTAATTCGTTTTTTTCTTACAACACGACAATTAAGTTTTGATTTTTCACATTTTTTTGAACAAAACATCAATCTATGTTCGAGTTCAAATTGGAAATTTGATTCAATTGAGGAGTAAGTTCTTTTTTTTTTATTTTTTTTTATTTTTTATTTTTTTTGTTCTAAGATAAGTAGTTATGGTGACCAATTCACTTTTTCAAACTATTTCATTATTAAGAAAAGGTAATAAAGATAAAGTACGACCTTGCTTTATAGCAATAGTAATTAATCGTTGTTATTTTAAACTCAATCTATTCACCTGTTTAGGTATTATTTTTCTTCACCAATAAATCAACTAATTAAATTCATGTTTTTATAATCAATTCAATTCCCTGATTGGATACGAGGCAAATACCTATGAAAAAGATTGCTTGGACTTAAAAAAAAAGTCATTTAGATTTATCCGTGTTTTGTTTATTTCTTATTTCGAAAATCCTTTTTCATTTATAATTATAATATCATTCATAATTATCTTTTAGTGTCTTCTCTAGAATACCATGACTGGGAATTAATATAGAATGCACATCTCAGAAATTATATCAATACTGCAACACCTTTGGACTAAGAAGAAGGGAAAAAAAAAGAGAAGAAGCTTTACAATGCGTTTATTGTACTTTCTTTCATTTCCTTTATATAATTTTTTTTTGGTTGAAAAAATATATTAACCCATATACATAACTCATATAATAGTTTAAAAATAATGTAATTAGCTCGGGACAACAAAAGAAAAGAAATACTCTTTTGTTCTTGTTTTCCATTAATTTGGCTAATACATAGTATTTACAAAACTTTTTGACTGAATCATGTCCTCCAAAAGCAACATGCACATTATCTCTCGTCTTGCTCAATAATATTAATATAACTATCTATTTCTTACCAAACTTAATGTGATCAGAAGGAGGTAGAAAATGTTCTTTTGACAAACCCCAAACATTGAAATCTACATCTTCAATCTTCCATTTCTCCTCCATTTGCCTCTTGTGATTAGCAGACTGCTCTCCATATCTAAAAATAGAAACTCGAGTCTTTCCACTATGTGCAATGTTAACTCCGTCAACATACTTGTAATCCTCCATTACAGATTCTGTGCTAGTTTCCCAGAACACATCATCATCATCTTTAGTTCTCATACCTATAAGCCTTGAGTCTTCAAATTGAATCAAAAGGCCTGATCTTTGGCTAAAATATCCCCATATTGTATGGTGAATTATCTCATAGTTTGGTCCTCTTTGAGCTTCTCTAATGGCAGGACTCGTCTCAAGCTTTAGAATAAAGCAATCCTCATCGTTGATGATTTTCTCCCCAATACATGTGGCATCTATAAATAAATTTGCAGTGGATCTTGGATCCAAGCCCTGCCATCAAGGAAGATGATAAAATCAAAATGCCATGCAATTGCTTGTTGGTTAAATTTTAAGCTATTATAAAAAAAAAATTGAATTTTTGTATAGAAATTATTTTTTTAATGGAAATATAAAAATTGGTACCTGCAGGAAACGACGCAAGGGTCTAGGCGGACCATTAGAAATAGGTCCTTGTTGATTGGAAGAATGCCTCCAAGAAACCTTGCCATTGCTTCCACAAATGACTTTGCATCCAGAAACAACAAGCTCTAGAATCCACAAATCAGGATCTTTTTGCCAAAGCACGAACCCTCCAATCTCCCCGCCGCTTTTTACTTTTATAGTCTGGTCACTCTGATGAAATTCTGATGTACTAATTTTCACCTCTCCTATTACGCACATGCTATGCACTGCATTTAACGCTGCTTGTCCTCCCGTTGCTGCTATATATTGTTGTACTATATATTTCGCTGTCGAAGCTTGCTGCAACAGAATGCAATAATACATGTCTTAAATTCTCAAATATAATCCTCAAAGATTCATCTAAAGTTGATCTTAATTCAGGTATGAGATTTTTATTTATTACTACGTGTTTTTAAAATCGAACAGGATAGACCCGTTAATTGCAAACCGACTATTGATCCGTTCTGATTTGATGCTAACCAAGGAGGCAGAATTAGAATTTAAAGTAAATGGCTTTTAAAATCGAAACCAGGGTCGAATGGTTCAGGAAGAACAGCAAAGTTTTAGAAGGTCCTGGATTTGATCTCCATGACTCGCAAGCAACTTTTTTCTTCCTATAAATTGTTTAATCAAATTTTTTTTACAATTCTTTTAGTTTTTTCAATTGATAACTTCATTATATCTCTTTTCAAGAAGTTAAATGGGTATTTTTTTTTTTTAATATTTGGGCTTTTTACTATAACAATAAAAAGTGAAAAATCATATCCAATCTAATTCAATTAATTCATGTTCTGTCCGATTTTAAACACACTATGTATTACTTACAATTGAACAATCTTTAACAGGCTTGTGAACAGAATGACCAACTTGCACCTGAAGAGGAATAAGAGGAGATCCAACCATGTAAAGAAGAAAACGAAGCTCGTTAATGCGGGCTGCAATCACCGGTTGTGACCATTTATCAGATGTTTGAGCCTTCATCCATGCAAGCATGTTATGCCAACGCAAGGTCTTATTGCTTCCCATACTATTGTACATTTCTTCTGGTATTGGGACCTCAAGAACTGTCTCAAGGGCATCATCTCTGTCAACATTTGCACAAAGTTTCTTCATTTGAAATTAGTAAATAGTAAAAAACAAATTTATGACAATAATGTTGTAGAAAAAATGAAGAAAAAAGTGAAAGGTAGAGAGGTTAACTAATTAAAGAAGAAGAAAGGAGGATAAAAATAAATAAATAACTAAATTACAAGGCTTAGAACACAAAAGGGCTTACTGCCTTTCTCTTTTCACCAAGGCTATACCTACGGATGGTAGGGAAATTGTGAATGAGAAATTTGCTTAAGGTTGTCCTTGCTTATAGGCGTCTTTGTGGGCATGATTTGTAGCTAGATTTGATTGCTTTTGAGTTTCTATTTTTGGGGACCTCTGAATACATTATTGCAATATTCTTCAGATGACCAATCCATAAAATGTACTATGGATTAATGTTTTTGTAACACGTACTATGAAAATTAGAACTTATCCAAAAGGTACGTAATAGTAACAGGGGTTTGAATTTATTATAATATGAATAATTAACAACTAATATATAAAAAATTTAGTAGGCTTATTGGTATTGCTATTGCTAATAGCATTTTTTTTTTTTTTTTTGTTAATTTCATGGATCAACAAACCATAAAGCTTTTTTAATGCTCTCTCCATCTTATAAAAATAGGCTAACTTTCTATTTTCTTACTCATTGCAAATTATTAGTCATATATTTTCTTAAAGAAAATTATATTCATATTTCCCTTTTAAGAAAGTATAATATTTATAGTTTCTTTGCACGTCTATTTAATATGCATCTCCATTTAACAAACTAGTCTTGACACACTTCACGCATGGATAATGTTTATTGTAATTGACTTATGTTATCATTTTATAAAAAGTTTTCATTTTGCAACTTTACATGAACAATAGAAATAATCAAAAATATGTTAAGTAAAATCTCAAAAATAATTAACTCTTTGAACTATTTTTGGATAATTAAAAAAATTGTATTGATAAAACATTTGATATATATTTAAATGCAAAGTTAATAAATTTATATTGTTGAAACAAAATACAGAGTAAACATAAAATAAAATTAAACATAAATAAGATTGGTCTGAGTATAAAAACATTGGCTTCTTTTCTCAGTAATGTGCGTTGTTATTCAATCATATACAATCCAATTGCATAATATGATCACCTAATTATGCAACGAATAAGATTTTCTTCTAAAACATGTAATCTCATTACATGAATGCATAATCCAATTACATAATATAATAGTCCAATTCAATCCACATTTACCAAGTATATCAATAAAACACAATTGGTTAGTTTCCTTGGTCGTACATAAACTATAACATCCCATACTTGGATACGCATAGACCACCCAGTCTATGGATAGACCAATCCGAAGGTGCCACATCTTATGCTAAATGCACTAATTATTGTCGATTAAATAATTATAGCTCAATTCTTTAAACATTATTATCCTTTACATGCATTATCTTACTAAAATCCTAATAAGAAAATTCTGCAGAAGAACTGCAAGAATTCCCCCTAATCTCTTATCATTCCCAAAATTTTAACCTGCTTATAAAACACTTATATGCAACATCTAATCTTCAACCTCTCATAACTACTATCATCAACCAAATAAACAAATTCAAGAACACTTCAAAACTCATTGGATCAAATTACTTATATCCAATCTGTTTATAGCGGAAGTTTATAAAATCACGCAAATACATTTATAAGTTCTTAAGACATCCATACAATCTCCATCACTTAAATTATAGTTCAACTATATCATGATCTAATATCATGATTGCTTATACACAAATAAATATTCACTCTGTTTATAGCGGAAGTTTATAAAATCTCTTGGATACATATATAAGTTCTTAAGACATCCATATAATTTAAATACATGCCAAAAATGGTAAAAAATGGTTAAGTATATCATGATCTGATATATAGATTGAGATCGTATACTATAAGCATGGCCGGTTAATTGAACCGCTGGTTCAAAATTTTTAAAATGTTGAACCTGAACCGGCCCTTGATGTTAAATCTCTAACAAATTGCAAACAATTAATCAATCTCGGTTTCCTTTCAAGTTTTATGATTATCTCCACCAAAGCTAATATCTAAGAGCTTTAATCTTTGTCCCTTCTTTTTTTCTTTGTTTTGGTGGCTTAATCCACCTATTGAAGCCTGCATGTGAGGGAAACCTCGTGATCATTCAAAAGTAGTTTGACTCCTTAAAAGTGGCGCATGCGATACGTAGTGACCCATGCCACTTCTTCCTAGCCAAACAGGTTTAAAGGCTTGTGAACACTCTATTCTAGCTCTAAAGCACGCCACAAGAGTAATGGCACATGCCATTACATATGGCGCACATGATTCCTGTCCAGAATCCCATGTATCATGTTCTTCATGCTTAAACTCAATTCTATTGGTCCTTTTGGGTCTAGCATCAAGCCTTAAGGCTTAGATGATGTTCTAGAATCAAAAGAATCACTTAAATCAATAGGAAACATTAATTTTGATTGTGATGGTCATATTTGTTACCTTTAAGGGAAGAACATCAAAGGCTTTGAATCATAGTTCTTGCCAACTTTTAGTTTAATCCAATTTACATTCTGTCAATTTACATTTACAGTTCTTTACTTTTCATTCCTGCAGTTTATTTATCTTTAATGCCTTTATGTTTTTATCATTATTGCTCTTATGCTTCATTTATGCTTTCATTTCCTTTTATGCTTTATTTATGCTTTCATTTCCTCCATTATGCTTTAATATTTACTTTTCATTGTTCTTATTATTGATTATTTGCTCAATATTGTTATTATTGTTGTGGTGTGAGGCCCTGACATGAGCGCCTAGTCTAATATCCTAAAAAATGAAATCGGAATGCTCATATTGACTTGGGTTCACAGTGTGAAAGCATATTTAATTTGATTGTTTTTATTGAAAAGGAGTCGCTACTTATATTTTTTATTTTTGAGGGAAAAATCTAAAGAAAACCGTAATTTTAACTCTAGGAGTTGGTCAAAATAAATAAAATGCACTAATCATTGAAACCAAAGAAGGATTCGATACTAGGTTTTCCTTTTAAAATAATCAAATAATTGGCCTAAATGTTAATGTTTTGTTGAGTGAAAACAATTTTAAGATAGATAAATGCATGACAATTATAAGAAAGCGGTAAAGAAAGCAATTAAAGAAATAGGTAAATAAAGCGATAAAGAACAAATGGGAGTGCCATTTCTAGCCTCGTTTAGAGGATTCTAGAATGGTAAGACATCCCCCATTTGAACAATGAAATTTTAAAGAAAATAGTTAAATGAATAGAGCTAACATAAATCAATAAGAATCATCAAATAGGTAAATGAATTTTTGATTAAAAGAAATTGCTTGATCCATAGTAATTATGCATATATGGGTAGAAGGAGTTTGGAGAGAATTGAGTTATTGTGCAATATTTGAACACAATTTCTTCTTTATCTACTAGTAGAAAGACATCTAAATATCATTGGTTGGTGGCAAAAAGTTTTTCATTTTAGGAGCATTAATGTCGTGCTGAGCCACTTTAGTTTTATAAGAAAAGGATTTGAAAAGAGGTACAAGGAAAAGAGAGAGAAAGCTTAAAGAAGGTGAAGTGGAAATGAAATAGAAAATGGTCCTCTTACATTCTTTCAAGAAGCCTAAGGAGTCTATAAAAGCTTACCTAAACCCGATGTATGGACCCACTTATATAACAAATCAATTACAAACAATATTTTTGTTCAAACAATGGTATTTCTAACCATAGGTTTAGAAAAAAAAGGAAAAAAACAATAAAATTTTTTTAGAAAACTTGTTTTGATTGGTTTGGTGTATGAGATCACCCATATATAGGGTGTAGGCAAGAAATTTCCAAAAAGGAAATTGTTTAAGAGGAGACAATATTTTAATTGTTCAAAAATCTGATAAATTTAAAATGGAGAATAAAACAGTATCTTAATTCATTTCATTTCTAAAATTTGAAATATCATTTCTTCCTAGAATAAGTCCCAAATTTGAAAATTCATTTTCTTTATATGGAATAAAATTTCAAATTTCAGAAATTCATTTTCTTGGAATAAAGTTCCAAAATTTTGAAATTCTCTTTTGTGGCATAAAATTGCTTTTTCTCAAAAGTTCATTGTCTTGAAGTAATATCTATTTCTTAAAATGTTATTTTCTTTTTATAAAATTCCAAAAATTTGAAATTCTTTTTCTTGGAATAAAATTTAATTTTTTCCAAAAATTTTTTTTCTTGTAATTAAATTTCGATTTCAAAATCCATTTTCTTTGGATTAAATTGACAAATCCAGTTTGTTTGTTTGGATTAACACAAAAAATTTTGACTTTTGGACTGTTGCAAGCTATCAAAAGGGTATTGTTTGTTTTAAGCTCCCTTTTATTCTAAAACTGAACTTGTTTGCAAGCTCTCTTAGAATCTTAGACTATGATCTAGATTTTGCTATCAAGTTTTATTAGATTTATCCTATAAAGTTGGCAGCTACCATTTTAAATTAAAATCAATATTGAAGTCGATTACTAAGAATTGTAGAGAAGGTCTTTCTTAATTAAAGCTATGTTCGATAACAGCTTGTTAAGTAACTTTTAACATTTGACCGGTGAAAATGCTAAATATTATTTTTTATAGTGTTCAATGACATAATGTTTGAACTAACTTTTAGAGGTTAATGTAACATTTTATGAAAAGTTAACATATATATATAACTTTTAGTGTTTCATGAAAAACTACTCAGACAATTAACAGTTAAACTCTACTAAAATAGCTAAAAACTAATTTGGCTGAACAAACTCTAAGTTGACTTTAGCAATGTTCCTATTCGTTTCTCCTAGTATTTAATATTCCCAAATTGTTGCTAAAGGAATTACTAGCATTCAAAACTTAGACTATGTTTGGTTGGATGTAATGCAATGTAATATAATGTAATAATCAAAGATATAATCCAATGAAAAATGTAATGTAATTAAGATTCCATTAATATGTTTGGTAATGCAATTGAAAAAATTTACAGAATGTAATCACCATTTCATTTTTATGTTTGTTTGTAAATATGTATAGCACACTACCACCACCAATCATGCCACCACAACTCCACTAGCACCACCACAACCACCACTCCACCACCACCACCACCACCACCACCACCTCAAACACCACTCCACCACTACCACCACCACATCATTATTAATACAAAATAAATATTTGAATCAAAAGCTATTCACTATATTAAGCTATTAAAGATAATTTAGATTTATAAATTTATTTGAACTAAAAATTTAAAAAAGCTAAGCCAAAAAAAATGTAAGGTAATAAAATAAAAGTTAAAGTCATTAGAAGTGAATTTTTTTATATGTATTTTCATTGAATAAATTAAATTACAATATAAATTATGGATATTTTGATTATCTTAGTGATTTTTTATTCTATTCTTTTTAAAAATAAAAGAATAAAATATAATTTTTATTCCGCATTGCATATTAAACACTAAAATATAATTTTAATTATGTCGTGGTGGTGGTGGTCATAGTAGAGTGATTGAGGTGGTTGTGGTGGTGGAGCAGTGGTGATAAAGTGGTTGAAGTGTGGTGGTGGTTGAGGTGGTGGTGGTGGTGGTGGTGGTAGAGTAGTGGTGGAGGTAGAGTAGTGGTGGAGGTGGTGGTGGAGCGATGTTGGTGGTGGTAGTGATAAGGCGGTGATGTGAAATGGCAGAGCTTTAATTGGGTTGGCTTGATGTAATTGGTTTATATATGTTTGATGTAATGGATAATAATATGTTTTTTTTTGTGTAATGAATATTATATGAATTTAAGTAATGAAGATTACATTTGCAATCTCAATTACATTATAATGTTAAAAAAAACTCTAACCAAATAATGTAATTAGTCATGTGATGTAATTCGCATTCCATTACATGGTAACAATGTACCAAACATGGCCTTAGTTCTTTGGTGTGGTGGTATGGAAGGAAAGAAATAATGTGGAATTTTTAAAGAGAAACCATCTGTCCTACTAATGAGGTGGTATTGGACTTACATACATAGTAAAGATTAGCTTTGCTTAGTAAATGACGGTGGAGGTATGGAGATGAACCTTACGCTTTATGGCATAAAGTCAACAAACCTATATATTATATATAGTAGCATTCGGTGTAAGAGCAGACTGGGCCCTTGAGTTCAGTTTCTATCAAACCTGACCCATTAGGTGAGGCTGTGCGGACCTACAAGCCATAGCCATCAGTCCAAAAACAGAAAACACAACATATAAGCATGAGAAAAGAGATAGGGAGAAAGAGAAAAAGAGAGAAAGAATAGAGTTGTAACATCCCTTCCCGGTCCACCTGTGAACCCGAATGAACCGAGTCGAGATGCTACAATCTGGTTGAACCTATGTCCTGTCATGCTGATATTATTTTGTATGCTAAATATTATGTCATGTTGTTGCTTTATACATCATTTATATACAGACATTTATTTAATATATACAAGACATTACACTATTTGCCAAAATGAAATGGGCCCAACTATGTGCCCTGTACATGCCACAGAACCAAAATATCAAAATGAGTAGTTACCCTGAAGACTGGGTCTTCAAAAGATGAACTGCAGCAGTTGTAAAGATGACTCTTTATAGTCTAGACGCAAAACCTGCGAGTTTAAACAGGTAACTCGCTGAGCAAATAAAGCTCAGTGGATATCTCAACTTAATAAGAATTAAATAAATAAGCATGTAAGCACACATATCATTATGCTTTCATGGTCTTACCTGCTATTCATTATGTTGTATGAATTATGCAATTTTTATTAAATATCGTATAATTTATAAATAACGCAATTTTATAACTGTATGGCTCCATAAGGTTACAGTGAAACCGAAGTGATAAGAAGGACTGTATGAAACTGGATAAATACTATATGGCTGGGCTGCTATGACCTGTATATAAATCATATCCACTCAACGGCCTGTAGCCGGAGTACCAAACTGTATGGGACGCAGATCTGCTATCCTATGTCGCGACATAACCTTATCTACGTGGTTTCTACCTACCCTCAGTGAAGCATATTATCTGTATTATTCATAAAATGCATAAACCATACTGTTTACCTGTATATTGTCTCATTCTATACGTCGCTAGCCTGTTTCATGCTTTAAAAGGATTTCATAGACAACTACAAGTAATACTAATTCAATAATTGACTACTTTACCAATATATTTCAGATAGGTGATAGGATACATATTTTTGTACCCTAATGTGTTAGCTAACCATAGACTTTAGAATGACCTAAATTGGACTTAAGAAGAAAGAGTTATGCTAGAATTTGTGAAACATGTATAGGCTGCCTTGGCAGATTTTAAGGCTACATTAGAAATGTTGTTGGAATGCATATGTAGATTCATTCAGCCTAAGATTAGTACTTAAATTAAAATAAAAAAATTTCCTTAATCCGAATGTTCTAAATTAAGATACATAAAGATTAGTAAGAGTTGCGTCGCGGGTGCAATAGTTAGATTAATTTCATGCAAGTTCCTTTACAAGTTATCTTGTGGGATATCCAAAAGATATTATTGGATATTATTTCTACCATCCTCTTGAGAGAAAATTTTTTATCTCAAACGTGCTACCTTTCTATGAAAGGAATTATTCCTTAAAGGAAGCAATGGGAGCTAGATAGAACTTAAAAGTTTAAGAACCTTAAACATACATCAAAAATGGAACTAGAACAAAATATTTTTACATTAGATGAATGGTCAAAATACATTGGTTAAAGAACCATCACATAAATCTATTAGGATGAGTTGTACTCCTACAAAGGTCGCACCTTTTTGTGGAGACTCAAACCTAACAAATATAATAAAAAATTTCTGACATTTTACTTGCAATTACAGCATACTATTGTTTTCGCACCGCCCCCGAGCGACCCGAAAAATGTGTCTTTTTGTTTTTGGTGAAAAAAATGATCTTATTTTGAACAGTGGTGACAAAACATTTTATTGGATCCGATGTCGATAAATCGGTCTTATAAAACATTTTGAGTCGCCACCCATTTTTTCAGCAATGGGACCGTTTCCAATTTTATTTTAAAAGTGATTCCATTTTAAAACCAATTTTATTCAAGGCCAAATTATTTAGAAAACTGGTCAAGCGCACCAATGCGATTCTATATAAGGGAATTGGGTACGTCGGACCATTGGAAGCTGACGACGGGAAAAATCGGCCTCTTTTAACCTACGATTTCTAATTTGTTTTAGTTAGAAAAGCCAAATTATTTATTTATTTAAACCTAACTCGAATGAATCGAACCGAGTTCTTATGTGAAAAATCAATTAATCGTCCCAGTCAAATTTAATCATTGCATCCATAATCATCCAAACCAAAGCAGTTAAATTGAATAAATAAAAGACCCGCTCTTGCCTTATGGTTAAAGGCGGGCCACAAACCGAACCTAAAAATACATTCTACCCGATTTAAAATCAACCCAAAAACCGAAAACCCAAAAATGATGCATAATTACGTTTAAACTTAATTAAATTACAATCTGTTCATAATTGGTCATCTTTGGGATTTATTGGAAAAATTGAATTTTATTTTGTACAAAAATTAATTATTTTTCAAAAGAATAAAATTTTTTTCTGGAACCCAAGAACAGTCGCGTCATGCAGCTGTTCTTTGGAAGAAGAGTTGCGTAACGGACCCGACAGCTGCATGCGCAGCTGTTCTAGGGAAAGAAACGAAATTTTGGACATGAACAGTTCCGTCACGCAACTGCCAGCTCCGTTACGGATCTACTGGCTGCGTGACGCAACTGCTCTGGTCCAAATTTTGTTTTAAATTATTTGTTTAGGTCGTTTTTTTTATTTAAATATATTTTAAGACCACCTCGAATGACAAAAAACGAACATAATACAACTTAATTAAGATTAAACTAATAAAACAATGCTAAAATAAATAATCAAAATAAACAAAAACACACAAAAGTGTAAAGGAATTACATAATCCTCAGATTGAGGATTGTATTATGGCTTTAACGTCTTAACGAACGATGGTTAAGACGATCCAGAAGCTTCGGCACCAAGGATTTAAATGTTTGTTCTTTGGTTTCTTAATTTTCTCTCTTTTTTATGGTTTGATTCACCTAGAATTAATATCTAATAGAAATTCTTCTTCAAACGAACTCAAAGGAGCTTCTAGAGGAGAATGTAGCCGCAGGGCGTGTTTTTTAGGGTTTCAGAATCATTCCAAAATTTTTTTCAAATGTGAGAAAAAGATCTATTTATAGAATTAGGTCACAGAGCATAGCTGCGTGACGCAGCTTACTTGCTGTATTAGAGCTACATGTCGTTTAATACAAAAATGTCATGTAGTTTAACATAGCTGCGTGACGCAGCTATGACCCAGTCAAAGACTTAACATCTTTTTAATTTTAAATCCTTGGATTAAAATACTTCTAGATAGCATTAACCCATTCATTCCACATCCTCCTATCATCATTGGATCAGGCGGGGGCATAAAAACACGCGTCAACAACTATAAATATGTAATTTGTCATATTGATATCAAAAATTGCATTCTTAAATGAAAATTTAATTATGGATGTGTATATGACACAACTTGATGATTTTTAATCAAAAGAATTTCCTAATTTAGTATACAGACTACAAAAGTCAATTGATAGACTTTAGCAATTGATAGACTTTAGCAAGCTTTTGCGGAATGAGAGCATTTGTTTTAATGAAATAATCAAATAGTTTGATTACATTAAAAATGTGGATGATCTTTATGTGTATAAGAAGGTCAGAGGGAGCGGAATGATATTTCTTATTTTGTATGTTGGTAACATATTAATAATAAGAAATTACATTCCACTACTCTAAAAGTTTGGTCGTCTAAAAACTTTTCCATTTGAGAAGCGGCTGATATACTTGGTATTAAAATCCATAAGTGTAACGCCCCATTTTTTTTTCCTGTGTTTTAATAGTAGTTTACCGGTCTGTGAATAGTACCACCGGTCCGGAAGTTGGTATTATTTTTGGTCCGAAAAATTACTATTTATGTTTTATATTTTATTTAACATTTTTGGAGCATGTATGCATGGTTTTTATGGGTAGAAAGTAAGTAAGGAATATTTTTGGAGAATTTAGATACTTAGTGAATAGTGAATTATGATGTTATATTAAGTAAGGAAATTTGAGCAATTATTTTTTTTTATGGAGGAAAATTGAGGAATTATTTTTATGGAATAAATTAGAGACTTTTGGGGAGATAAATAATATTTGGAAGGAATTTAATTGGAGAATATTTGGAGAGAAGACCAAAATACCCTCCAATTTGGAAAAAAGACCAAAATACCCCCTTAGTTGCTTTAATAAAGCAACTATCAATTATTGAGCACCAACTTTTGCCTTCTTCTTCTCCATACACGTTTCCTTCTTCTCCTTCTTCTTCTTCTTCTTATTCTTCTTCTTCTTCAATTCCTACTTAGTAACCACCCATCCAACTTGAAGGCATAAATCTTAGAGAGTGAAGCTAGAGAAGTAATCTTTGGTGACTAATTTCAAGGAATTTGGTGATTTTCCTACTTGGGTCAAGTAAGTGATTTTATGATAAGTGAATTATTTTTGGATTTAGAGTTGTCTTTTAGCATATACATGCTTAATCATGCTCCAATTATTTCTTTTCTTTGTTTTCTTTGTTTGATTTTGAGTTTCTTCCATGTAGAGGGTGGAGAGCCTTCTAATAAGGATAAAGGCAAGACCAAAGCTTGAGAAGCTTTGATTAAAGCTTGTTAAAGCTTGTTTTGAAGGTTAGTGTTCATAAACACACTTACCTTACTCAAATTTTGATTTTGTGCCTTTATGCTATTATGTGTATGTTTTGAGATTTTGTATGAAATGGTTGGTTTGTTGAATTTTGGTTGCCATTACATGCTCTTGGATGATGTTTGATGAGTATTTATGTTGTGGTAGACATTTCTACCTTGTATCTTTGTGGTTCATGTTCCTTTCATGGCTCAAGTAAACTGAATTTGGGAAAAATGAGATTTTGAGTGAGATTTAGGACCATTTTTCGGTCCTTTCTAGTTTCCATGTGTGTCTGAGTCCTTCATAAAAGTTGTAGGTCTATCTCTTAGCTTTCCAACCCATCCTCTTGTGTCCAATTTGGAGATATATAACTCAACTTATGGCTGAAACACCCAAACTGACTCTGTTTGTGTCGGGCCACATGCATCACTGACTTTAGTGCCCATTTTGACCACTATAATGACACGATTAGGTTCTGAGTTCTTCATAAAAGTTGTTGCCCTGTGTCTTGAGAATTCTCTCGTTCTGGATTGGTTTAATTTGAGTGTGGGGTTTAGTAGGAATTGAAGAAACAATGGACTTGGTTCTGCTAAATCAGGTCTGGTCTATCAGTCTGTGTTCCTAGCTTTGTTTTGTTATCTTTAATATTGATCTGGGCTGTGATCCCTTCATAACATTTGTAGGATTTTGTCTTAGCTTTCTAACGACTCTAATTTCATTTAATTTGGAGACCCATAGCTCCGGTTATGTTTAAAAAACACAGCAAAGGTCCATGTTATTTTTATGCTGGAAATTTTCTATGTTAAGTCATTTTGTTTAAGTTTGAGAATTTTTATGAATTACTTAAGTTTAAATTAAGTTTTTATTATGAGAAGACTAAAGAAAATGAATTTTATGAGAAATGTTTTTGGGCTCTAATATACTTGGTGTGAATTTGATGCATGATTTGATTTTATTATGTATGATGAGCATGCTCGGCATTTGATGCCATTATGATAAGAAGCTATGATCATATGCTAAGCACGTGGGTGTCTTATGTTAGGGCGGACGCGCTCTATATGTTATGAAAAGGTTGGCGACCTAAGGCCATTATGAATAAGCTATGAAAACTTATCTGCTTCTTTTCTCCTAAGTGTATGTGAGCCCTTATACAATATTTTTAAGGAAGTGAAATAAATGAGATCACATTATGTTAATAACTCTTAAATTACCACAACTTATTTATGATATCAAATGAATTTCTAAAGCATGATGTGTTGGTGTGCATATGTACTGCATGTTCAAATTTAATGATTTTATGTATATAAATGATTGTTTTTAAGTATGTTGTCATCACAACATTGGTTTGTTGTGTTTTATGAGCACCACTGAGTTTTATACTCAGCGCGTTGATTTTATCACGCGCAGGTTGGAGATTGTGCTTGCTGCTTAAAGACCTGAAGAGTAGCATCAGAGTTGAAGAGATCTTTTGGTAGTTGATTAGTATTTTATGTAACTAAAAATTATGGCATGTATAAGTATTACATTTTTGGAGACTGCATTATTTCATTTTATAACTTAAGCATGTTATTGTAAATTATTTTGGTGTATATATATTGGGAGATAAACTTGGACTTATTTAATGGTTAGAACATTAGAAGTTGATATATTTAAATGAATGTATTGAAGTGATGAATATTATAATGTTATTGAGGAACTATGGAGTTATGAAATTATAGAAGTGCTATTGTGTTGTTATTGGAGTTTGAATTTGGGAGTGCTTTGTATTCATATGTTTAGCAACTTCTATTTTTAGGGGAAACTCTTGCAGTTTTTCTGTAGGATTCTCCCAAATCATTTTCAAAACAGAATACTATTACTTGCTAAACTTGTGAATACTAAGTCACTTCTAATTCATAATATGATTGTTTGATTTATATGTAGGTTAGGACGGTGCCTCCGGCACCGAATGTGGCATCCACCGTCGGATCTTTCGGGATCGGGCGGCGGGTGTTACAATAAGGATATATTCGATAGACTATTAGGATTATCTGAATCTACATATGTTAATAACATGCTAAAACAGTTTAGCATGGAGGAATCCAAAAGAGAATACCTACCTATATATCAATCTGATCCGGATGAAAGTCACTGGATTACTGTTAAAATTTTCCTTAAGTATTTAAAAAAAATTAAGGATACTTTTTGGTTTATGGAGAAACTAATAAACTAAGAGTTCATAGATACACTGATATCATAGGATTAAACACATGGATAATTGGCTTTAGTGCAAGTGGGAGATTGTAAGTTATATGCCTATTGTCAATTTGATTGGTTATATTTTGGATTTAATATTTCATATAATAAATAATTTATTATTAATAAAAGGCATTTATTTATCTTTCATATCCTATTTATTGAATCTCGGTAAAAGATAAATTCCATGAGACAATATTGATTTGTAAAGTAAATTATAATGTCATTATAATTATGAGTTTTATTTTGCATTAAAGCAATGTCTCTAAATATTTCTGGTCAGTGTTCTCCTTATTATTGGATGATGATTAGAACTGTTGAGACTGATACATGTTATATTCTTTCCTTACGAAAGTAGTGTTCTCATAAGCTGAGATATATATGATATTTAAAACTAATATATAGGTGCTTGTTATTAGAATAAGTCCACTGAATTGACCTGCATGAGAATTCCATATGGAGAGTTATCTACGTCTATGGAATACTCAAATGATGGTTATGTTTTGATTCTTCGTTCACATTATTCATTCATGAGTAATAAGCAATGATTAATTGGACATAGTAGGAACTGTATGGAGATACTTGTGTAATTAAGAGATGATTCATCATCCTAGCTAAATCAAAGAAAATGTTCTAATTGTTCTCTATTAGTATTGATTTAGAAATCTTTGTGCAAGGTAGAATGAAATTAACAAATTAGATTTGAAATTTCATTCAAATGATCAATGGCTAAGATTAAGAGAATTAACATGCTTTAGTAAAGTAGACACACTTCATGCCTCATTACGAAATCAAAACATTAATGATGAAAGGATATTAATTATACTGATAAATCATGCACTGAAAGATTAAGTCAAACCACTGACTTTCTAAATATTTGGGTAGTAATGACATATTGCTAGACAAGGTACTTGACCTTTAAATATTAATTAATTGATTAATTTATATTTGTCGCAACATATTTGTAACCTATAAGGTTACATACATAAGAATGAGTATGAGAAAGTGAAAACGAGAAATCGAATCAAGTATAACTTGATCACAAATAAGTCTTGGGACATTAAGGGCAAAATTGTAATTTATATTTAATTATAATTTTACCTAAATTATTAAGTATTGACTTAATTGATTTATGTCTAAAATTTATTAAGATAAATTTTAGATTAAATAAACTAATATTTTAATTATTATTTACTTAAATAGTTAAATAAATAAACATAATTGATTAAATTGAAAATCCTATTACTATATGTATTATCATTTATTTATTGAAATTGTTTAAATAAATAATAGGCACATATGTATTTTAATTATAATTAATTTGTTTAAATAAATAATTATAATATATATATTTATGACATAAGGTTTTCATATATAAGATTTAAGAGACAGTCGTTGTTCATATCCACAAAACTAAAATATAGAGCGTAAAATAGTTGTAGAGTTTTTCGATTGTCCATTCGTGTGGATACTATTAGAGGCCGACACTTGGGCGCTGTGGTTTGCGATAATCTAGTCACGTAGATCGAAGTTTCGAAGAATATGCAAAAGAAGCATTCTTTTAAACAATTTTATTACTTTAATCGTTTAAATGAATTTCTATTGAAATAATTATTTTGTTATAATTATCTCTTTCCATTGCGTATTTGTCATATTAAAACCCAACAGCTTGGACAAGAGTCCAGTTTTGATAATCAGCTATACTGAAAGTACCCTTCTCTGTTTGACTTTTTTACATCTAAAGAATACGTCTTATATTGCAAGTTGTAGTGTTGTTGACATTATTATTTTGAAGCTATTGGCAAATGATACACTAAATAAATGATTCAAGAGCATATCTATAATTTTATCAATGATTATATTGCAATTATTTCAAAATATATAATGTCCAAATCAAAGGTTCATAATTAATAATCCCTGATATTTGCTCAGTGATTAATGTTTTCATCCCTTACTCGGACTAAGGCAAAGAATACTCTGCTTTCCTATAAATTATTGTACAAATACTTTTGAGGGACACAAAAAAAAAGTATGATTTTTATTCATCTATTCTCTGAATTATCCATTTATCATTTTTACTTCTGTAAGTAATCTTTACTAAGTGATTGGTTTAATTTTTCGTTTTTTAGGGTTTTTTTATATCATTTGCTCAGTATAGCTGTTGGTTTTTTCTCTATAATAAAATTTTTGCAGTTCTTGAAAAAAGGGGATATTCAAATAGTAACATTAAAACCACAATATTTATTACCCTATATTTCTTTTTACAAATAGATTGATTTCATTTAAGTACAACTCTAGAAGAAAGAAAGTAGACACATTTCCAGTGCTAGATTATCTAGTACTACACGATTCTTTCTATGTCACAGCATTCTAACCATACACTAAATGTATTTATATTTTTCTTGCAAGGTTTATACTAAATATATACTAGGCATTACTGGTTGGCTGAAGCTGAAGATTTCTACCTCTAACGCCCTTGCTAAATAGCAACTCCATCTCTTCCAAGGACCTTCCCTTGGTTTCTGGGAAAAGAAAATAGAAGAAAAACCAGCCAAGAACAGCAACACCAGCAAACAAGAAAAATGTTCCACCTATAGTAATTGCTTTATAGAGTGAAATGAAACTCATAGAGATTGTGGCATTCATTAGCCTATTGACAGCCACACCAATACTATACCCTTGAGCCCTCAACTTCAATGGGAAAATCTCAGAACTGTAAACCCATGTGACAGGAGCAAGCCCAATGTTGAAGAAAGCCACAAACATGTATGTAGATACAATACTAAGGCTAAGAGCCCACATGAGTTTCCCTCCATTATGGTACTCTACTATTGTCAAGAAAGATCCTAGAAGTGTCAGTGAACCTATAATCCCAGCTGTGCTTGATAGTAGCAAGCGTCTCCTCCCAACTCTGTCAAGCAAAAACGTGGCTGTTAATATACAGAGAAACTTCGTAAGCCCTATCCCAACTGTTGCAAGCAAGAGCTTTTCTTTGTCTGTAATTCCAGCTTTCTTGAAAATTCTTGGACCATAAAGAATAACTGCTTCAATTCCTACTGCATGCTCAAAGAAATGGATTCCTATTGCAGCGATTAGTATCCACCGGACGGCTGGTGTTGGATGTAATAGTAACTCTTTCCATACCTCTTCTCCATGTGTGTTTTTTGGAAGTTTGACAAATTCTTCATTGCAATTCACATCTATTCCAGCTGCAACTTTTATGTCTCTGAAACGGGCTTCAGCTTCTTCTTTAGAGTTAGATACATCAAGTAGGGCTCTCTTGGCTTCCCCTAAACGGCCTTGCATCACTAACCATCTTGGAGATTCTGGCATTTTTAGAATTCCAAAGCCTACAAGAACCGAAGGTATAGCAGCAATTCCAAGCATCATTCTCCAACCGAGTTTTAGACTCAGTTTTCCAAAAAGAACATTTGAAATATAGCCCAGTAAAATCCCAATACTGATTCCAAGCTCAGGCAAAGAGGTCAAGAAACCTCTTGATGATGGTGATGATACTTCCGCAGAGTAAACTGGAGCAACCATAAGAGCAAAGCCAACCCCAACACCAGCAGTGCATCTTCCTGTCATTAGAATAGCGTAATTCGGACCATATCCCATCAGAACTGAACCAATCATGAAAATTGTGCAGGCTACAACAATTGTGTATCGCCGGCCGATGAAATCAGAAGTTCTTCCCGCTATAAGGGAACCCACTAAAGCACATAAATTCAAAATTCCGGCAAGGACTTCCACTTGTGTATCATCGATTTTCAGGTCATCTTTTATGAATATCATAGCACCACTCATTACACCAGTATCTAGTCCAAATAAACAAATAAATAAACAAAAAGGAAACATCTATGGATGAAAAACCAAAAATGGAGAAAGAAAGAAAGAAAGAAAGAAAGAACATACCATAGCCAAATATAATGGATATCATTGAAGCAACTATTGCACATGCAGCTGCATACTTATTAAACTTCATTTGGGTGTCTTCAGCTCTTCCTTCTTCCAACGAGGCCATGATAATTTTCTATGCAGGAGTTTTTTCCTTCAAAAGTTTTTTACCTATTCCATATATATAGAGAGAGATAGATATTTGGATATGGATGGGGATATTACCGTATTAGTACATGGATACGGATAAAGATTGCATTAATGTGTATAAATATAAATCTTGAAATTGTTTAGGCAACTATACAACAGGGATATGTACAAAGCTCTCAACCTCAATGACATAATTCTGTAATTTAACCCACTAAACGATACACTTAACCCTCAATTTTTATAGCAATAGGTATAAATTTTGTATAGGACTCCTTAATAATAAAGCTTGCCTTGCCTTCTTCAAAAAGGAAGTAAAGAATTTCCAATACCAAAGTAAAAATCAAAATCACAAAGGATGCACAACAAATCAACCGAACCAACAGGTTCAATAGGCCAGCCAGGCAACCTGACCTTGTTAGGCAAGATACCACTTTATCTTTTCTTATTGAAAAAGCTCAATTTCATATAAGCACTTATAATTCTTAACAATTAGATTTAAAAATTTTCAAAAATAAATTTAAAAAAAATGATGTAAGAATGACTTAGCCAAGGTTTTCTATATCAATGACTTAAATTTACAGTTTGAAAATTAAAACTTCTTAAATTCCAGATTTAAAGTGGGAAGATAGTGTTAAGAAGAAATTAAATGTAGGTAAAAACAAGAAAAAGGAAGAAAATGATTGCCTTAGAACTAGGGAAAATATACAATCCGTTGTTATTAAAACTGCTTTTAATGGTTTTGCCACTTGCAAATCAATCCTGATCTGTTCGATTTTTACTTAATTTGGATAAGATTTGCATGCCTATGATAATCCAGCCTGTAAGGTCATCCATATTTGTCCGATCAGTAAGCCACTGACTCGGTATGTGTATGTTTGATTTTTTTTTTTTTTTTTTCTCTTTTCCTAAAAATTACAAAAAAAAAAGATAAGGAAATAAAATAAAATGTCAACCATAATTACTTTAATCGACAGGCGTGTGCAAACCATGAATTCAGATTTTCAATTGATTGTAAATTCAATTTTTCAATAGAAAAATGTATATTAAACCCAACAAAATTGAATTGGCTTAGATCTGTTAGAATAAAATCCTATTGATTTTAGTACATCTGACTGTGATTCGAATATAATTGTGATTGTGTATCTAATTTTGATCCCTTTTTCCTTTTGTTTATACTTTTATATAAGGGTATTGTATAATGTAAATCTCATTGCAATACAATATAAATTCCTTCTTATTCAACTTGGTATCAGAATTTTTTTGGGCAATTATTTTTCCTTTTTGTAAGCTTCGGCTCTTCTCCTATGAACTTTCACGCATTCCACATCCACCTTAATATCTTCTTTCTCTTATGATATATTCATCCCATTCAACTTGTTTTAGATGATACTAATTATAATTCTTGAAAACAACAAATGCAATGGTTCATGCCTGCTTGGCTCGCTATAATGCCGCTCAGGATAACAAACGTCTCTGTCAGTTTTTGATGGGTTCACTTGATGAGTATGAAGATGGGTGTTCATCTATTCTCAATCGGAAGCCGAAAGTGAAGAACCATTCCTGGGGAGAGTAAATAAGTAAGGCGCCTTTAGGAATCGTACATCCTACTCCATCTCTTGAGACACCTCTTAATTAAATCAACTCTAAGGAGAAAAGGAAAAAGACTGTTGTCTCTCTTACTTTCCACTTGATTTTATTTATTTTCGGACTATTCTAGTTATTCCTGATTCTACATCTCTGGTTCCTGATATGAAGTGGTGTTATTATCATAAGATATCTACTCATCAGCACTTAGAATGTCACACTCTACAGAATCGCGATTGGAATAAACAGAATTCCTCTTCACGCCCAATGACTGCTGTAACGAACACTGTTCCCTCTATTGAGTCTTCTTCTTTTATTCAGATGCAACTCACTTGATATGAATTGGCAGTAATTACTCAGCTCCGTTAGTTCCAAAATGATGATGGAAGTGGTATTTCTAATTTTTCATCTCATATTTCTTCTGCCTTATCTATTACAACAAGTACCCTACATTGATTACTTGACTCTACTTATTGTAATCATATGACATCTGGTCTACTCTCTTTCTTACACAAATCACCCACTATTCTATTCCACCTATTCACATTGCTGATGACACCTTTTTGCATACTACTCACGTTGGCACTATCTCCGCATCTTCCATTTTTTTTCCTCACACTTATTTACTTCTATCTTTGGAACACAATCTTCTCTCTGTTGGGCAAATTGTTGATCTTAGTTAACATATATGATTTTTCGATTTTGATTATTTTTACCCTTTTTTAGACTTTTAAAATTATTCATAATAGGATTGAAAAAACTTTTAATATTTTCTATTAAAGTAAAAATTGAACTAAATAACTTAAAAACTAACTTACACCAAATCGATTAGTTCAATTTTGCCCGTTTAACTAGTTTATATTTAGCACTAACTACTAAATTCCACTCGAATATGAGTAGGACTGAGTAAATGGTCGGTTTAGTTCAAACTGAATCGAATTGAGGTAATAAAATACAAATCAAACTTTTACAACAAACCAAAACGAACCTAAATTGGTATTTGATGAATCAAATCGATTCGAACCGAATTCAATATATTTTGATCGGTTCTTATCATTTTGGTATGAAGCCCAACCGATAAATTTTTATGCTAGCAATTCGAACAGAACAAGAAATTTGGTTCAAAGAACCACTTAATTGAACCTTTCTTAAACACCTGAACGAACCGAACCAAAATGTTTGCGGACCCCTAAATGTGAGACTTAAAAATTGACCATGAAAAACTGTGATTGTGTGAAAGATTAAATTAACGACGAAACAAGCTACAAATGACAAATTTATATCGTATTAATTAAGTAATATGCATTTTTGTATATTCTCCGTACGTGGAAGACATTAAGTAACCAAATAACCGCCTATCTTCCATTTCAAGGGGGCAGAAATTTCCTTAATCCATTTACGTTGCTATCAAATATATATACAAGTGGCTGTCAAATAAAAGGAAATATTGATTTTATGTGTATGCACTTTAGAGGTCTCCTATTAACTATTATCACAGTATACAGGTAATAATGGCTTGGGAAGACCACGGCACTCCAAGTTTTCTCGAAGTTTAAATTTTTATATACTTCTCAAAAAAAAAAAAAAAATCATTTTCCGCCATAATTTTGTAATATATAGATTTATATATTACAAAAATAATCATTTTTACTCGTATCTTTAAAATTATTATTATGAGACACCAAAATTTAAAAGTTTTTCATATTTTCTCACAATTTAAATTTTTTTATCATATTTAATTCCTCAGTTTTTATTTTTAAGACTAATAATCTATTTTTAGTGTTGGATTTTGTAGAATAAATTGATAGCAAAGGCGATGGTCTATTCATTTTTCGATAAAAAGAAATAACGTTTGAACCATTTGAGTAATAAATAAATTGTAAAGTATAATATCTTCATCAAAATTTTGAGCTTTGCTTTCCACCTTTAAAAAAAAGAAAATTATCATTTTATCCTTATAGTTCACTATAAAATATAACATTGCACCTATATTTTTAGAAATGCATAATTTTGTCCGTCATTCTATTAGACTGTTATATCCTTCTATCAATTTTTTATACTTTTTATTAATAAATAATTATTTCATCCTTATATTTATCAAAATTAAGTACTCAATTCTTGTATTTATTTTTTTTTTTGATTTTAAATATCCAGTATCCGAAACTCACAGGCCCAACTAATCCGGATTCATGCCAGACAGGCCCATAAAAGGAAGCAAAGTACTCCCTCTCAATATTTAAAGGGACTTTATACCCAAGAATCAAACACGAGAACTCTGATTAAGGGAGAAGAAATCATGTCATCTCGTCTCACCCCTAGGGTTAATTCTTGTATTTATTAACTATTTTGTCTTTATATTTTGTTAGAATTAATAATATGTCCATGTATTTAACGGAAAAAGTATAAAAATTAGATAGAATGATATAACAGTGTGACAGAGACAAGATTATGTATTTTTAAAAATATAAGGGCAAAAAAATCAAGTATATTCTTGATAGAATATACGAATAAATAATAATTTTTCCAAAAAAAAAAAAAAGGGAAAAAAAGAAACATAGAATTAGCTATTCACATGGATTTCATGCTTTCATCTAGGCATGGCCACCGGTTCGGTTCTAACCGGAACCGAACCGTACTGTAGACGAATCGGAACCGGACCGAAATCGGCGGTTCATAATTTTGAACCAGAATCGGCGGTTCAAGGGCCGGTTAAGGTTCATGTGGATGTTAAAATATGAACCGGAATCGGCCCAGAACCGGCGGTGAACCGGCGGTTCCGGTCCGGTTCGAACCGGATACACAAAAAATTGTAGCTTAAAATTTTTATAAAAAAAATTATATCAATTGATTTGATTGTAGTTGATTTGATTTATGGTGAAGAGAAGTAAAATGATACATAAGTTATAAAAAGTTGTGAAAAAAATACACATTTTTTGACTTAATATATATAAAAAATGGTACATGAATAGTTGATTTATATAAAAAAAATACTTTCAAGTGTACAAAAAAAGAGTGTAACGGATAATTTTTGATATGATAGGTGTTTTTTATTTATTTTTTTGTAAATAAATTTTATTCATTTTAATCATTTATTTATTTATTTACTGTAATTTACTAAATTATATAAGAGACAATTTGGAAAACTAATAAATGAGATACATGTATAAATATGATGAGTTGATGATTTTTTATTTCACAATCAATTATATCATAACTCTTCTCTTATTCTCAATCAAAATTCTCTCAAATTTCCATAGTTCATTATTTTTTCTATTGCTTTATTTTCCTTAATATTGGAATTATCTATTGTTTATTTTTTATTTTCTTACATCCAATTCCAAATTCTTTCTCTAATCTCAATTTTTTCCATTCATAAATTTACTTCCTTTGATTTTTTAAATAATTTTCTTAGTATTTGAAAATAATAATTTCCAACTCATTCCATTAATTTTATATTCCATTTATAGTTTTTTATATTAGTAAATTAGCGAAATTTGTAAATTTAATGTAATAATATTTCTAAGTTAGTTAATAGATGTTTTTCTTTTAAAATTTATAATAATTCATTTAGTTAATAAAATTTAAACATTTTAAAATTATTATTTATTCATGAATTCGGAATCAAAATTTTATTATTTTTTTAAAAATTTGCGTAATGCCGGAACCGAATCGGAACCGTAATTTGAACCGTCGGTTTGCCGGAACCGTGCTAAACCGTGCCGGAACCGGAACCGGAGGTTTAAGGGTCGATTCCGGTTCAAAATTTTAAACATCTCGAACCAGCGGTTCAGTAAACCGGAACCCGCGGTTCACTGAACCGGCCATGCCTACTTTCATCTCTAACAGTAATAGATGGTGACATGACTACGGGTGCATCAACTCAGTGCAATGAGGAGAAGAATGAAGATTCGTTGTGAGTGGACGATGTAATTGTGGGTAGCTAAAAAGTGGATTGCAGGTTCCACCATCAAAAAGGGCAGATAAACCGACGGTTGACCAAATCTAAAGGAACATGGATACCCATAATTGGTCACCATATATACCTGCACTGGTGGGCACACAATTGGTTCAGGTCATACCTGTCTTTAAAAAGTTGTGAACTATATCATATTTCTTATTATGGAATATTGAATTACATCAATGAGTGTGCTTTGAAATTTAAATCTTCTTTTTACCAGAAAATGAAAGGTTGATCTTAATCAGGGACAAACCACCCCAAAGAATTAGGAAGGGCCAAACTAAAATATTTTATTAATTTCTTTAAAAATTATTATTATTATTATTATTATTATTATTATTATTATTATATTGGAGGCCAGGGCCCCTTTGGGCCTTATGTATGTCTATCCCTGATCTTAATTATCTCCCTTAAGGAGCAAAATATTGAACTTGGACTCATCGAATCTCCCCCATCTCCTACACCTATTTTTTGCCCGTTCCTAATTTTCAAGAGCATCAAGCTAAAAAAGTTCTG
Organism: Jatropha curcas; assembly: GCF_041381405.1. Classification (NCBI taxonomy): domain Eukaryota; kingdom Viridiplantae; phylum Streptophyta; class Magnoliopsida; order Malpighiales; family Euphorbiaceae; genus Jatropha; species Jatropha curcas. The sequence continues at coordinate 12,481,369 of NC_143154.1, read as the reverse complement.
TAAAGCTCAAGATGGTTGTATATGAATGAAGATATTTTTGAAAAAGTTTTAGGTTTATCAAACTCATCCAAAAATATAGTAAGTATTATATAACAGAGTTAGTATGTTTATATTTTTTAGTTTTCAATTGATTAAATGCTATAATGTAGAGACGTAATTGTCATTTATTCTGTAGGAGGGGATTTTCGTAATTAAATCTAAAATTTAAATTATTTGTTGATTCTTGAGCAACATTTATTGCCTTTAATCGATTCCAATGCATATACTTTTATTTCCAATTGCCATTTATTAAAGAATTAATTAGTGACTAAATGCTCAATTAGTATTTCAATTGGCTTATAAACAAGGAGATTACAAGAGAACAAGATGTAATATTAAAAATTTAATGTACTTAGATAATATCATGATTTATACTTTAAAGAATTATACGATTTGTACCTTATAGAACTTATATATTCTTAGCTATGATTTATACTTATAGAAAAAATAAAATGTAATTAGCTATCACACTACAAATAAGATGGAGTACGAATTTTAATAAAAAAAACCTTTAAGATTATTTATTTTATGGATTTTTATTTAATTAAATTAAAAATTATATTTAATTCCATTACGTACATAAGTTTCTTAATTTCAACCATATTACTCATATATGATTTTACTTATTATTATTTTTAGACAAATTCACAATTTCTCTTCAATTTATAATATAATTATAATATATTTATTTAATTCATGAAAATATAGATTATTTTTAATCAAAAAAATATTTTTATTTAATCTAATCATAATCACAAAGAATTTTTAACTAATCAAACTCGTAACATGAGAAAATACTAACTAATTCAATTAAGTATATTATTGTTTAATAGAATTACTCTTTTAAATAATTTTCACTTATTTAAATTACTATATTTATTTAAATTATTATATTTAATTAAATTAACTATTTATTATATTTAATTTGATTATTCATTTTAATTTTTTAATTTTATTACAGATATTATGGATTTATACTTATTCCAATTTGCAATGGTATAGATTGGAAATTCTAATAATTTTATCATTACAGATTTCTATGTATTTTATTTTTGTTTATATATATATATATATATATATATATGAAAATCAGCTTTGATTCGATAAAATTTCGTATGTAAATTTTATTTTTTCCTTTTCACTTTTATTTTTTTTATTTTCTTATTTAATGATTTAGCTAATTGATGCAGAAATTCAAAATAAAAGCCGAAAATTGTTAGAAAAATAACCAAAATTTTCTTGTAAGACGAACTTTAATTCAGTGTACTCAAATTCAAGAAAAAAAATTTATCCATACACCAAAAGAATAATTAGTTACTAATTTAATATTTTATTTAATTCTTTTAAAAATAATTAGAATTATATATATATATATATATATATATATATATATATATATTAATCCATGTTTTATTATGAGTTAATACGTATTTTAACACTTTATAGAATTAAACAATGTCTTATAATTATATATGCTATACATACATTTGCTTCATAAACTAGTGCCGTACTATATATTAAATATAGTATAGTACATATATATTGAATTGCTTCTTATGATTCAAATAGTATTTGAATACTTTATAAAATAAACTACATCTTATAATTTTATAGGTTAGGCACATATAAAATTTGTTGAATAGGAACAATTGAATGTTTAATCTATAATTGAATCACATAGATCAATTTCATATATTATTATTATTATTGTGCTACATATAAATTTTAAGGAGCAAATGAATAAATTTATTTTATAAAACTAAGGTATACGTTGTATATATAATTATAAAATATTAAAATACTAATCAAATAATAAAGAGCATCTAAATATATATTGAGCATATATATTTATTCTCTAGAGTAAAGGTTTGAATAGCCTAAATAATTATAAAGATATGAGATATGGTTTAAGTCATAAAATATTAAGGTACTAATTAGCTCATAAGGAGTAATTGTAATCACTAAGTTTTTTAAAATCTAAAAATTAATTAAATACAATGTAATAACTAGGGACCACAAGCTATTTGATTCAACCTGATCTTAGCGAATTCAGGTAATGTTAACTAGCAGAATTGAGAATTGAGAGTATTTGAGAATTAGTCGTTGCTTGGAGTAAATTTGGGATATATATATTGAAGTCAAAATAAATTCTACTATGATAAGGATTGTCAGAATCCTATATTATGTAACATCCTCTTGAGTTGAGTTGGGTTGAACCAAACCTGATTTGGATTGAATGAGAGTAAGTGGACTTATTTGCATGACAAGTTTAGGACCTGCTTGCATGAGGACATACAGCTTGGGTATTTAGTTGTAACCATTAATAATTGAGATACCATTTAGAAACTTTGGCATAAAAATCATGGATTTCTAGAGCCAACCCGTTGATATCATTTTCACTTTCCCCATTTTCATGTTTATCATTCTCTTCTTACTTTCCCTCTCTTTTCCTGTTCATTTGCATGGTCGTAAGCATTAAGTCACCTCCAAGTAAGTAGAAGTTCTTGTCCCTCTATGTTATCCAACTTCTACTTGAGTTATATTGTAGATAATTCATGAGAATTTTGATGTATATAGGAGAAGGGAGCTCTAAGACAGCAGAAAAAGGAAACTAAAACAGAGTTCAAGCTTTTTGAAGTCAAGGTTTGATATCTCATGTGAATTACTAATTTCTTTGCATGCAAAGTGGTGTAGTGTGTTGCTAATGAGAATATATGTTGCTTATTGTTGAGTGAAGGGTTTGGAAATGATATGAAAACAGGGGATGGAAGTGAATATTGAGTTTATGTTGAAACAGAGTTTGCTGGAAATTTTACCAGCAACTTCATCTTGATTTTGACCCTATTAAATGATGGAATTAGGAATTGACATAGAAGAGTTATTTGTTTCCCTATGTGTTAGCTTTACGTGGGCTTTTGAATCACTCAATTTGAAGTTGTATATTGAGAGTTATGGCCAAAAGAACACAGACTGCACAATCTGGAAACACGTCGCACGCTCGCGCGGTCTGGAAAGCAAGTCGCGCTCGCGACTTTCACATGCGCGGTCGCGACTTCGGCCAGAAGCTCTCTGACTCTCAGTTTGCGCATTTCGCGCTCGCGAACTCCACAAGCGCGCTCGCGACCTCATCTCGCGCTCGCGACTTGTGCTGCGCGGTCGCGACTTGAGCCAGAAACCTCTCTGACTCTCGATTGCACTTCTCGCGCTCGCGAGGTTTGAAGACGCGCTCGCGACTTCTCTCTGGGAAGCATCTCGCGCTCGCGACTTTGCCCTGCGCGCTCGCGACTTGTGTTTTCATGCATTTTGGACTTCATTTTCTATCCAATTACATTCCTTTGCTCAACATGCATGCATCCAATCATTGTAAAACAAAAATATAACATAAGAACATGGATTAAAACAACATGTAAGCATTTATATGGTGTGAAATCAAATCAATATGATGAACTATGACGTTGTGAAACCATTTATGTGCTATTGTGTTACATTGTTGACATGCTAATCTTAAGCTCCATTGAGGTTAGGTAGAAACCATGTAGATAAGGCTATGTCGCGACATAGAATAGCAGATCTGCGCCCCATACAGTTTGGAACTCCGGCTACAGGCCGTTGAGTGGATATGATTATACAGGCCATAGCAGCCAAGCATACAGTATTCATACAGTTTCATACAGTTTATCTTATCACTTCGGTTTCACTATAACCTTATGGAGCCATACCGATATTGTAACTGGTTATTGCATGAAACACACAGTAACATAAACAGTAAGAAAGATCATCAAGGAACAAATGAAAGCAGCATGTTATGTGTGATTATATTTGCTTACATAAGTTTTTCTGCTTATATGTGTGCTTATTGTTGTTTTATGTTGAGATATCCACTGAGCTGCAATAGCTCAGCGAGTTACCTGTTTAACTCGCAGGTTTTGAGACTGGTCTATAGAGCGTCAGCGTACAACTGCAGCAGTTCATCTGTAGAAGACACGGTCTTCAGGGTAGCTCCCTATTTTGATGTGTAATTTTTATTGATTCCATTCGTGGCATGTACAGGGCACACTGTTGGGCCCATTTCACTTTAAAAACTTGTATCATGTATATCAATATTCAGTACACTATTAATGTAAACAGCTTTTGTATACTATAATAGTCAATAGTCAGTATGATATCAGCATGTCAGAACATTTAAGTCAACCGGTTTGTAACATCTCGACTCGGTTCATTCGGGTTATCGGATGGACCGGGAAGGGGTGTTACAAATTTTGGTATCAGAGCCCTAGGTTTAGTTTCCCTGGGCTTGCATGCATAAGTCAGTATAGTGTACATGCCATGACTACCCTGATGAACTAAGCAGTTGTTATTATTTTAGGAGGATGTCTCAGGAAGGTGAAAGTGAGTCACACGCCTCCAGAGCAGTGGAGGGTGAGGCTCCAGCAGCACCAGGTCAAGCTAGAACAGTGGAGGGTGAGGCTTCAAGAGCACCAGGTCAAGAGGTGCTGTTAAAACAACTTGCAGATACTTTTCGACAGATTGCAGGGGTGATGCCTCAAGCACCCGTAGTAGTAGAGAGAGAGAGAAAGCCCCCATTGGAGAAGCTTAGAAAATATGGTGCAAAGGAATTCAAAGCAAGCAAAGATGATAGTCCCGAAGTAGCTGAGTACTGGCTAGATGGGACATCGAGAGTTCTAGAACAATTGCAGTGTACAGCAGAAGACAAGTTGATTTGTGCCACATCATTGCTAATAGATGAAGCATATACATGGTGGACTACTGTTCAGCAGCGAGTATCAACAGAGCAGCGTACATGGCAATTCTTCTTGGACGAATTCAAGAAGAAGTTTATCACAGAGGCTTACCTAGATGCGAGAAGGAAGGACTTCTTATACCTTCGACAGAACAGACTGTCAGTTTCAGAATATGAAAGAGAATTTACCAGGCTCAGCCGGTATGGTAAGGGGATAGTGGCTACAGAAGCCGAAAGGTGTAAAAAGTTTCAGGAAGGCCTGAATGATGAGATTCAGATGGGAGTGGTAGCTTCCAGATTCAGAGAATTCTCAGCCTTGGTAGAGGCAGCTCAAGAGATAGAGCGAATTCAGGCTAATCAGCGTACTAGACGCCAGCGGTCTCAGCAAAGAAAAGATCAGACTCCGAGTGCACCGAGTACACATCAGCCGGAGAGCAAGAGATTTAGAGGTGCTAGTAGTTCAGCTGGTTCTAGGCCTCCTTTTAGCCAAGGCATAGCTAGGGGTGCTAACGCACTAGCGGCATCAGTTGTGGCTAGTTCTGCCGGTGGTAGTTGAGGTTCAGGCAGAGGAACTGGTAGAGGCACCGATAGAGGTGCAGAGTCAGCCGGTTATACTAATTCACCTTGTGAGCATTGTGGCAGACGACATGGTGGAGATTGTTGGTTCGTGACCGGTAAATGTTTGACATGCGGAGCCTCAGACCATCAGAAGAAGGATTGTCCTAAAAGGGCAAGAATTCCTACGCCGTTCATAACAGGCCGAGGTCGAGGTGAGACCTCCGGAGTGCAGAGACAACAGTCAGAGACAGTGGACAGGCCAGATACCAGGGGTCCAGCCAGGGTTTATGCCATGCGAGCCAGAGAAGATGAGGAAGCTCCAGATGTCATAGTTGGTGAGTTTTCTTTATGTGATCATAGAGTTTATGCTTTAATTGATCCTGGCTCATCTCATTCATACCTTAGTGTGCCTACACCCTGGGTTAAAGGGTTAGTGGTTGCACATGTGGGACAGGGTATGTTGGTTACCAATCCATTAGGAGATGTAGTAACAACTCATACAGTGGTCAAAGACTGTCCAATTGTTATTCATGGAAAGGAGTTTCCAGGAGATCTTATGGAGTTGCCATTTAGAGAATTTGATGTTATTCTGGGTATGGATTGGCTATCCAGACATCAGGCTATAGTTGATTGTGCAAAGAAAAGGGTGACATTATATACTACAGCAGGGGAAGAGATAATAGCAGTCGGGAAGCGGCGAGATTTTCTGGGTAATGTGATATCAGCCATGGCAGCAAAGAGATTAATTCAGAAGGGTTGTGAAGCATACTTGGTATGTGCATTACAAGCAGAGAAAGAACAGTCAAAAGTGCAAGACATACCAACAGTGTGTGATTATCCAGATGTATTTCCAGAAGAGTTACCAGGGTTACCACCAAGGAGGGAAGTAGAATTTACCATAGATGTCTATCCTGGAGCAGCACCAGTATCCATTGCACCTTACAGAATGGCACCAGCCGAGCTAAAAGAGTTAAAGATTCAGCTGCAGGAGTTATTAGACAAAGGCTTTATCAGACCCAGTGTATCACCTTGGGGAGCACCGGTATTATTTGTAAAGAAGAAAGATGGATCACTCAGACTGTGCATTGATTACAGACAGCTGAATAAACTGACAATCAAGAATAAGTATCCGTTGCCTCGCATTGATGATTTGTTTGATCAGTTAAAAGGTGCAGGTGTGTTTTCTAAAATAGACCTCAGGTCGGGATACCATCAGTTGCGGATAAAGGAAGAAGATATCGCTAAGACTGCATTCAGGACCCGATATGGTCACTATGAATTTTTGGTCATGCCATTCGGTCTCACAAATGCACCAGCGGTTTTCATGGATCTCATGAACCGCGTGTTTCATTCATATTTAGATCAGTTTGTGGTGGTGTTCATAGATGACATTTTGGTCTATTCCAGAGACAGGGCAGAACATGATAAGCATTTGCGAATTATACTTCAGACATTGAGAGATAAACAGCTGTATGCTAAGCTTAGTAAGTGTGAGTTTTGGCTAGAAGAAGTTTCTTTCTTAGGCCATGTGGTGTCATCAGAGGGTATCAGAGTGGATCCTAAGAAGGTTGAAGCTATTATTGATTGGAGACCACCCAGAAATGTCACAGAAGTTCGAAGTTTTCTGGGTTTAGCCGGTTATTACAGAAGGTTTGTAAAGGGATTCTCCATCATTGCATCACCTTTAACAAGACTATTGAAGAAAGAGGTTGTATTTCAATGGGATGCTAGATGTCAGCAGAGTTTTGACACTTTGAAGACCAAGTTGACTGAAGCACCAGTGTTGACTCAGCCAGTGTCAGGTAAAGACTTTGAGATTTACAGTGATGCCTCTCATATTGGGTTAGGATGTGTACTCATGCAAGATGGGAAAGTGGTGGCTTATGTCTCCAGACAATTGAAACCACATGAGTTGAATTATCCAACCCATGATCTAGAACTGGCAGCCATTGTTCTAGCATTCAAAGTATGGCGGCATTATCTGTATGGTGAAAAGTGTTATATTTACACAGATCATCAGAGTTTAAAGTACTTACCAACACAGAAGGACTTGAATTCAAGACAACGGAAGTGGATGCAGATTCTGGCTAATTATGATTATGTCATTAATTATCATCCGGGCAAAGCTAATGTGGTAGCGGATGCCCTTAGCCGGAAATCCTTGTATGCTTTGAGCTTAATGAGAATTAGTATGGAGTTACAACAGCAAGGAGCTATTCTAGCACAGATGCAAGTACAACCATCTTGGGTTCAGGAAGTTGCAGAAGCACAGAAGAAAGATGCACAAACAGTACTATGGGTGAAACAAGTACAGGAAGATCATGGTGGGAAATTTAGATTGGATAGCAATGGAGTTTTGTTTTATGAAGATAGAGTTGTTGTCCCACAGACAGGGGAGATCAGACAGAAGATTTTGCATGAAGCTCATAACAGTCCATACACAATGCATCCCGGTAGCACCAAGATGTATCAAGATTTGAAGAAGGGCTACTGGTGGCCAGGCATGAAGAGAGACATCGGAGATGTTGTAACAAGATGTTTAACATGTCAACAAGTAAAAGCAGAACATCAACTGCCATCCGGGTTACTTCATCCAATAATAGTGCCAACATGGAAATGGGATCAGATCACAATGGACTTTGTTACTGGCTTACCTCAGACACAGCGGAAGCATGATGCAGTATGGGTAATTGTGGACAGATTAACCAAGTCTGCTCACTTTCTACCAGTCAGGATGGACTATGCTCTGGATAAGTTAGCAGAAATTTATGTTAGCGAAATAGTTCGACTACATGGAGTTCCATCATCCATTATATCGGATCGTGATCCAAGGTTTACATCGAAGTTTTGGGGTAAACTGCAGGAAGCATTAGGGACGAGATTGCATTTCAGCACTGCATTTCATCCTCAGACAGATGGCCAATCAGAGAGAGTCATTCAGATTCTGGAAGACATGATGAGATCATGTGTTATAGAATTTGAAGGCAGTTGGGACAGATATGTACCTCTCATGGAGTTTGCCTACAACAACAGTTATCAAGCGAGCATCAAGATGGCACCCTATGAAGCATTGTATGGTAGAAGATGCAGGACACCTGTATGTTGGACAGAACTTAGTGAGAAGAAGATTTTGGGTCCAGATTTTGTGAGAGACACAGAAGAGAAAGTAGAAATCATCAGAAGACGGCTGAAGGAAGCAAGTGATCGACAGAAGTCCTATGCTGATTTAAAGAGAAAAGACATTGAGTATTCAGTTGGGGATAGAGTATTTTTGAAGGTTTCACCATGGAAGAAGATCTTAAGGTTTGGACAAAAGGGTAAGCTAAGTCCTAGGTTCATTGGTCCATACAAGATTGTTGAACGCGTAGGACCATTAGCCTATCGCCTAGCATTACCTCCAACCTTAGATCGAATCCATAATGTATTTCATGTATCCATGTTGAGAAGATACAGATCAGACCCCTCACATGTGTTATCAGCAGACGAGATTGAAATTCAGCCGGATCTCACGTATGAAGAAGAACCAGTTCAGATCCTAGCCAGAGAAACTAAAGAATTGCGGAACAAGAAAATAGCATTGGTGAAAGTTCTTTGGAGGAATCATAAGACAGAAGAAGCAACTTGGGAAGCAGAAGAAACCATGCGACAACAATATCTGCATTTGTTTACAACAGGTAAACTTCGGGACGAAGTTTTTATTTAGAAGGGGAGAACTGTAACATCCTCTTGAGTTGAGTTGGGTTGAACCAAACCTGATTTGGATTGAATGAGAGTAAGTGGACTTATTTGCATGACAAGTTTAGGACCTGCTTGCATGAGGACATACAGCTTGGGTATTTAGTTGTAACCATTAATAATTGAGATACCATTTAGAAACTTTGGCATAAAAATCATGGATTTCTAGAGCCAACCCGTTGATATCATTTTCACTTTCCCCATTTTCATGTTTATCATTCTCTTCTTACTTTCCCTCTCTTTTCCTGTTCATTTGCATGGTCGTAAGCATTAAGTCACCTCCAAGTAAGTAGAAGTTCTTGTCCCTCTATGTTATCCAACTTCTACTTGAGTTATATTGTAGATAATTCATGAGAATTTTGATGTATATAGGAGAAGGGAGCTCTAAGACAGTAGAAAAAGGAAACTAAAACAGAGTTCAAGCTTTTTGAAGTCAAGGTTTGATATCTCATGTGAATTACTAATTTCTTTGCATGCAAAGTGGTGTAGTGTGTTGCTAATGAGAATATATGTTGCTTATTGTTGAGTGAAGGGTTTGGAAATGATATGAAAACAGGGGATGGAAGTGAATATTGAGTTTATGTTGAAACAGAGTTTGCTGGAAATTTTACCAGCAACTTCATCTTGATTTTGACCCTATTAAATGATGGAATTAGGAATTGACATAGAAGAGTTATTTGTTTCCCTATGTGTTAGCTTTACGTGGGCTTTTGAATCACTCAATTTGAAGTTGTATATTGAGAGTTATGGCCAAAAGAACACAGACTGCACAATCTGGAAACACGTCGCACGCTCGCGCGGTCTGGAAAGCAAGTCGCGCTCGCGACTTTCACATGCGCGGTCGCGACTTCGGCCAGAAGCTCTCTGACTCTCAGTTTGCGCATTTCGCGCTCGCGAACTCCACAAGCGCGCTCGCGACCTCATCTCGCGCTCGCGACTTGTGCTGCGCGGTCGCGACTTGAGCCAGAAACCTCTCTGACTCTCGATTGCACTTCTCGCGCTCGCGAGGTTTGAAGACGCGCTCGCGACTTCTCTCTGGGAAGCATCTCGCGCTCGCGACTTTGCCCTGCGCGCTCGCGACTTGTGTTTTCATGCATTTTGGACTTCATTTTCTATCCAATTACATTCCTTTGCTCAACATGCATGCATCCAATCATTGTAAAACAAAAATATAACATAAGAACATGGATTAAAACAACATGTAAGCATTTATATGGTGTGAAATCAAATCAATATGATGAACTATGACGTTGTGAAACCATTTATGTGCTATTGTGTTACATTGTTGACATGCTAATCTTAAGCTCCATTGAGGTTAGGTAGAAACCATGTAGATAAGGCTATGTCGCGACATAGAATAGCAGATCTGCGCCCCATACAGTTTGGAACTCCGGCTACAGGCCGTTGAGTGGATATGATTATACAGGCCATAGCAGCCAAGCATACAGTATTCATACAGTTTCATACAGTTTATCTTATCACTTCGGTTTCACTATAACCTTATGGAGCCATACCGATATTGTAACTGGTTATTGCATGAAACACACAGTAACATAAACAGTAAGAAAGATCATCAAGGAACAAATGAAAGCAGCATGTTATGTGTGATTATATTTGCTTACATAAGTTTTTCTGCTTATATGTGTGCTTATTGTTGTTTTATGTTGAGATATCCACTGAGCTGCAATAGCTCAGCGAGTTACCTGTTTAACTCGCAGGTTTTGAGACTGGTCTATAGAGCGTCAGCGTACAACTGCAGCAGTTCATCTGTAGAAGACACGGTCTTCAGGGTAGCTCCCTATTTTGATGTGTAATTTTTATTGATTCCATTCGTGGCATGTACAGGGCACACTGTTGGGCCCATTTCACTTTAAAAACTTGTATCATGTATATCAATATTCAGTACACTATTAATGTAAACAGCTTTTGTATACTATAATAGTCAATAGTCAGTATGATATCAGCATGTCAGAACATTTAAGTCAACCGGTTTGTAACATCTCGACTCGGTTCATTCGGGTTATCGGATGGACCGGGAAGGGGTGTTACATATTATTTATTGGTTATAGTTTATTAGGAAGTCTAATATCCTCAATATATAATTATATATTATTATTATTATTATTATTATTATATATATATATATATATATATGTATATATATATTATTATAGATTATCAGTAGTCTCCCAAAATAAGTTGGTCATTTATGTCCAATACATGTTATAGTTTGGTTAAGTTCATAAGTGAGTTACTTAAACTTGAATGGATGGATCGCCTAAGTTCAAATAGGTGAGCTGAATAAGTAAGCTGCTTAAGTTCGAACGTATGAACTACTTAAGTCCGAATGAATGAGCTGCTTAAGCTCAAACGTGTGGACTACTTAAGTCTGAATTCGAATAAGTAAGCTACTTAAGTTCGAATAGGTGGACTAGTTAAGTCTGAATTTGAATAAGTGAGCTGCTTAAGCTCTAATAGGTGGACTGCTTAATTCCAAATTTGTTAAGGATTACTTAAGTCCAAATTTGTTGTGGACTGCTTAAGTCCGAGTTGATGGACTGTCTGAACTGATGGACTTTTTTCGAGCTGATGGACATGTCCTAGCTGATGGAGTTGTCCGAGTTGATGGACTTTTCCGAGCTGATGGACTACCTAAGTCCGAGTTGATGGACTGTCCAAACTGATGGACTTGTCTGAGTTGATGGATTGTTCGAACTGATGGACTTGTCCGAGCTGATAGACTGCTTAAGTCTGAGTTGATGGACTTCCGAACTAATGGACTTGTTCGAGCTTATGGACTGCTTAAGTCTGAATATGTTGAGGACTGCTTAAGTCCGAGTTGATGGACTTCCGAACTAATGGACTTGTTCGAGCTTATGGACTGCTTAAGTCTGAATATGTTGAGGACTGCTTAAGTCTGAGTTGATGGACTGTCTGAACTAATGGACCTTTTCTGAGCTGATGGACATGTCGGAGCTGATGGACTTGTCCGAGTTGATGGACTTTTTCGAGCTGATGGACTACCTAAGTCTGAGTTGATGAACTGTCCAAACTGATGGACTTGTCTGAGTTGATGGATTGTCTGAACTGATGGACTTGTCTGAGCTAATAGACTTGTCCGAGGTGATGGACTGCTTAAGTCCGAGTTGATGGACTGTCCAAACTAATGGACTTGTCCGAGTTGATGGACTTTTCCGAGCTGATGGACTGCCTAAGTCTGAGTTGATGAACTGTCCAAAGTGATGGACTTGTCTGAGTTGATGGATTGTCTGAACTGATGGACTTGTTCGAGCTAATAGACTTGTCCGAGTTGATGGACTGCTTAAGTCCGAGTTGATGGACTGTCCAAACTAATGGACTTGTTCAAGGTTATGGACTGCTTAAGTCCGAAATTATTGAGGACTGCTTAAGTCCGAAATTATTGAGGACTGCTTAAGGCTGAATTTATTGACCTCCATTTGGTTTTGCTACCTGCGGTTTATCATGATATAGAGAATAAATGTTCAAGGTAACAAACTATTAATAAAATTGCTTTGTCTTATTGACATGGAGAAAATAAATAAATATCATTATCTTATAAAAATAAATATTGTTTGCTTATAAATTCAATTTAAATTTTCATTGGCAATCAGTGGTAGTTTACCATCCTATCACCCATAAAAAGAAGGTAAAACATATATAACATCAAATGAAGGATTACAAATCCAACAAACCAAGCTTTTACAAACTCTAGTGCAAGTAAATCAAATAATAGTTCTATTGCATGACATGTCTTGTTATACATGTATGGATAGTTAGAGATGCAAATACTTATTATTATGGAGCCACCTAATGATGAAAAATATTCATATTTTGCGTAATATATACACCCAAAGGTTCAAATTAATTATTGAAATTTTTATTGGAAATTGACATTAAATTTATGGTAAAGAATCCATAATCTACTTAGTCTTTAATGCCTAGTGAATTAAGTTCTATTTCATCTCTACGAACTTAATCATAAGCATGAATACAATTAGGGATGATCTAAATCGAATTCAGATCGAATTATGCAAAATCCACATCCGATCAGCGAAGATATTCATATCCGCTCCGCTAGAATTCGGATCGGATCGGATGTCGGAGCGGATAAGGTTAGATCGGATATTATCCATTTTTATTATGTTTAAAAGAAAAATAAAAACAAAATAATAATTTAATAAAAATTCATATTATATATTGTGCTTGAAAATACCAAAATTCTTAACAATAATTGAAATATTGTATAATCTTACAATTAGAAGAGACTTTAAGAAGTATTAAGCGCAAAAGAAATCATGTTAGTGGTTGTAATATTTGACTTATATTCTTTTGTTTGAATTAGAGATTAAAAAAATGTGAAAATAGTGAAAGAGTTGGAGATAATGATTTAAAATATAAATGGAAAAAATAAAAAGAAAAAAGAGAAGAATAAAGGCAATTAGACATTTAGAATTACAATCAACAACTTTAGAAATATAAGAAAAAAATAAAATTACCTTTTACAGATCGGTCTGGATTAGATTATGCTATATCCGTTTTTTAGGAAGATAAAGCGAACAAAAACATGTGCACATCAACATCTACCTTGTTTCCTCCAATAAATTTTATACTTGTGTTTGGTAATATAGGAACTAAATTCAAGATTTGACAGGGAAAAAGCTGATTTACATAAGATGGAATGGATGTTGAAATTTCTTGAGTTTTATGGGGACTTTATTACTTCTTGATATTGCTATGTAAATTCACAACCAGAATATGAGTGCTAATGTAAGGTAGTCTCCTTCGTAGAAAATGGGAGTTTGGAAAGGAATTTCCAAACTGGATGATGATGTGTCACGTGCCTGAGTCTGGGACCTGGTTATGGGTCTATGAAGAGGAAAAAGATCTCTTTTAGATTGGTGGTGCTTGTGTTTACCTATGGTGTTTTAGTAGAAAATAAAGGGTAATAGCTTTGATTTAATTTGAGGAAAATCAGACCTCCAAGATTCTCATAGAGAGTAAAAACAAATAATGAGTTATCCTTTTTTCATTAATAACTGGTTATTTTTAAGTACAAATCCAACTACTTTTACTATTAAAAATGCACTACTAGCAAAAATAAAGGAAACTACTCAACAAAAATAAAGGAAACAAATAACAGTAATAAGACTTATTCAAACTCTAGTAACTACCATAATAGTAGCCAAATAGACGAATGACATTCCTTCCCCCTAAACAACACCCTTGTCCTCAAGGGAGGCTTTTGGAAACCTTGTCTTCATTGCTTGATAATCTTCCCAAGTAGCTTCAGCAGGCGAAAGTCCTTGCCAATGCACCAAGATCTCTTCTTTATTTCTTCTCATTCTTCTGTCTAAGACTGCTTGCAGAACTACTGTCATGGAATCTTCACCTGCTAGAATAATTGGCAAGGATTATTGTATCTTCACATCAACTCCCGCTTTCTTCTTCAATTGAGAAACATGAAAAACAGGATGAATCCTTGAGCCTACGGGCAATCTCAACTTGTATGCCACTTGACCAATCTTTTCTATTATCTTAAATGGTCCAAAATATTTTGGAGACAACTTAAAATTCTTGCGAAGTGCCACTATCATTTGCTTGTATGGCTACAACTTGAGGAAGACAAATTCTCCAATTTCAAAGCTTCTTTCATTCTTGTGGGTATCATAGTATTTTTTTCATTCGTTGCTGCGCCTCAGATAATTGGTGTTGCAACTTTTCATGACCAATTCTCTATTTCTTAATTCTTGGTCCACTGCTTCCACTTGAGAGGTGCCTGGAACATAGGTTAGAAGAGTTGGAGGAGCCTTGCTATACACAATTTCATATGGAGTTGCTCTAGTAGAAGAGTGAAAACTGGTGTTATAGCAAAATTGAGCGCAGGGAATCCATCGCACCCACTCATTGGGCTTATGACTAGTGAAACAATGAAGATACATCTCTATCACTCTGTTAACTGCCTCAGTTTGCCCATCAGTCTGGGGATGATAAGCAGAGCTAAAGTTGAATCTGGTATTCTGCAAATTAAACAGTTCTTTCCAAAAGATGCTAGTGAAGGTAGGGTCTCTGTCACAAACAATACTCTTAGGCATCCCATACAATTTAAATATTTGCTCAAAAAACACTCGAGCTACCCTCGAAGCAGTATAAGGATGAGAAATTGGAATAAGGTGAGCAAACTTAGAAAGCCGATCAACAACAACAAAAATAGTTGACTTTCATTTGGAGTTGGGCAGTCCCTCCACAAAATCCATAGATATATCTGTCCAAACTTGAGTAGGAATTAGAAGTGGGTGCAATAATCCTACTGCCTTAACATTTTTAGCTTTGTTCCTTTGACAAACATCATATGCTCTAATGAAGTCCCACAAGCTATTTTTCATCTTTTGCCAATAAAAAACTGACTTCATCTTGTGAAGGGTCTTATGGTACCCTTCATGGTTGCTGGAATGCATTTCCTTAACAATAAGAGGAACTATAGAAGAGTTAGATGTCAAATAAATTCTATCTTTAAAGTAGAGAATACCGTCTTTAAACTCCCATGAACCTATTGCTTCCCTTTGCTTGCATAGGGCCACCAGGTGTTGAGCTTTTGTGTTACTTTTGATTTCCTCTATAATGGTCTCCAGCTAAGTAGGAATAGGCATGGAGAGAGCAAATGATCCACTGTCTACTTCATGAACGCGTGATAAAGCATCTGCAACTTGATTTTCTTTTCCCCTTCTTACATTCAATAATAAAATCATACCCCATCAATTTGACAAGCCATCTTTGTTGAGCTAGGGTACTTATCTTTTGTTCCCACAAATACTTTAGGCTTTTTTGGTTTGTGCAAACTATGAACTTTCTCCCTCGCAGATAAGGTCTCCATTTCTGAACTGCCAAAATTAAGGCCAACATTTCTTTATCATAAGTTGATAAATGTAGATTTTTACCGTGGAGAGCATGGCTATAAAATGCGATTGGTCTCTGTTCTTGCATAAGGACTGCTCCCACACCAGCTCCAGATGCATCACATGTTGGCTCAAGGGTCAAATTCTAATATCGGAATTTTGATGATTAAAACAAAATAAATAAATTTAAATTATATTATTTGTGCTAATATTATTTTATGCAGAATTCTTATGGAAAGAAAACGAACAAGACAAGTCCTACAAAAATTCATAGTGTGTGAAGATATCCGAAGACCTAGTGGTTAGACATCTAGGATACATTGTAGGATAGAGAGAAAATTCATCTATAAGCGCAAAAAAAAAAAAAAAAAAAAAAAAAAAAAAAAAAAAAACTAATCTTTCTCTCATCAAAAATATTTTTCGAAAATTAGTTTCTTCAAAATAAATCTTTTCGTCATAATTGTTTTTGAAATTCCTTTAAAAGAAATCAAAATGATTCAATTACCTAAAATTAAAGAGATTATGTCTCTAACGATTTTAGTAATAAATCGCATGCTTTCTTTTTCGGAAATCCTCTTTGAAGATCTAAAGAATTTTAATTTATTCTCTTATCTAAAATGAAGGAAGAACTTATTCTTTTTCGTTTTAGTAAGTAAAATCTTTTCGAAAAATATTTCCCAAATAAAATGCTTTCGAAAAATCTTTATGTTTAAGGAAAGGAAGATCGTCTCCTATTTTCTTACCAAAAGAATAAAACAAATATTTGGTAACTAAGATTCTCATATCTTCTAAATAAGGAAAACAAATATTCTGATTTTAAAATGAAATATCCACATTCTAAAAGCGAGATCACAAATCTCTCTATAAAAGGAGTTTTCACTCTTTGAACAAAGTGGAAGAAAGAGTTTTTGTTTTAAGAGTATTCACCTATTGATCACATCTTTTATCTCTCAAAACTTACTCTCTATCCCCATTTTTCTTTTTATCTTTACACTTCACGTTTTTATCTTTAAAGAGAAAAGAATTTTTTCATAACTACTTTTGAAAAACAGTTCTGTGTTCTAAACGATTTTCTAATCTGAAAAACTGTTTTTCCTGTGCTTATATTTGCATTTCTGTCTGTCTATTTAGATTCTGTAATCTTTAGTAGACAGGTTTTTATTTGTTAAACAATTGTGTAATAGCTTAGGTTAGAAGCTATTGTGAAAGAGATTATCAAGCAACCTTCTCTGTGAGAGAGATTCTAATGTCTTGAATTGGAGTTTCTGTACTCTGCCAAAAACAGAAAGGGTTGAGGTTAACTAGAACCTTTGGAAAATCTACTGGGATAAAGGGTAGATCTAGGTGTTGATCTATTGCCTTGTACTGTTGGTTTGTCTCTTACCCTTGAAAAGATATAACATAGTTGAGGATCTCAAGATGAGTCTTGGGGAGTGAATGTAGGCGAGTTAGTGCCGCACCACTATAAATCACTGTGTTGATCTTTTTAATTTCTGAAGTTTTGCTTGATAGAGCTTTACTTACACTTCTGTTTATATTTTAGAAATGCTAAAAGTGTTAATGGATTTAATGTTCTAAAACTGAAATAAGTCTTATCTTCTCTGAATATTAGAACTCTGGAATTCTGATAAGTGAATATACCAAGTTCTAAACTGTTCTTCTATTTTCAGTATATTTCACTATTTGGGTTTCTAATCAGTTTTCTAAACTTGATTAAAGCTCTGTGAAGCAGTTCTAATTTCAATAACTGTCTCTCACACAGTCTTATATGATTTTCTAAACTTTATGAGGAAGTTCTAAATGCAATAGCTTTCCGTCATAAAGAAGTTCTAATATTGAATAAGATATTGTGAAGCAGTTCTAATTAATAGTTGCGCTTTGCATATTCTGTCTATAAAACACTGTGAGGAAGTTCTAATCCGTAATTTATTCTCACAAGTTCTCTATTTTTCCGCTGCACTTAGAATTCTGTATTTGCTTTTAAATCTAAAATATTTTTAGAAAACCTAATTCACTCCCCTCTTGGGTTGTGTCATACATATACGGGACCCACATCACACTCCATAAATGTTTTATTGAAGTCAGGGAGGGCCAGAACTGGTGCTTACATCATCACCCTCTTTAGGAGTTCAACTGCTTGTACTGCTCTTGAGCTCATCTAGAAATTTCCTTTCTTCAACATTTCTGTAAGTGGAGCAGCTAACCTTCCATAATCTTTAATGAATTTTCGGTAATAGCCGGTTAGACCAAGAAACCCCCGCAGCGCCCTAATAGTTGTTGGTATCGACCATTCTTTAATTGCAACGATTTTATCTGGATCCACCGAGACTCCTTTTGCTGAAATCACATGGCCCAAGTACTTAACTTCTTTTTGGGCAAAGTCACACTTCTCCTTCTTGACAAATAGCTCATGGGCTTTTAGAATTTTAAAGGTGAAGTGTGAGCAGAAGAATTAGTCACAACTTTTGGTGCCTCTAGTTGAGGGGCACGACGAAGGGTCCGATATTTTGCTTCATACAATCTTGCTAAGCCAATGGCAGATGTGAGGGTAGTGGGTCTGCAAGCTTGGACGTCAGTTTTGATATTTTCCTTAAGGCCACTCACAAAACAACTGACTTGCTGTATAGGTGTTAGTGGCTCAATGCGAGCCAATAATTTTTCAAATTGGTTTTGGTATTCTTAAACAGAAGAAGTTTGCTATAACTTGGTTAAGTCTCCAAACAAATCTTCATATTGAGTAGGACCAAACCTACTATACAACCCTTGTTTGACATCCCTCCAAGTAATGAGTGGTGTCTCCTTCTTCGTTTGTTGAAACCACATTTGTACCACATCTTCAAGATTAATGGAAGCCAATATCACCCATTCTTGCTCCGGAACTCGATGAAATTCAAAAAATTGCTCAGCCTTACAAACCCATCCAGTTGGATCCTCGGACCCATTATAACTTGGAAATTCTAACTTCAACAATTTAGGAGTCCAATTGCCATAAGAGTTACCTTCATGATTGATAGATGAATTTCCAATAGCTTGTACGTCATTATTTTTGCTTGGACTAGTTGAGCTCTCCATATCATGAGTAGTTGTTAGAGCATCCAACCTAGCATTCATGGAAGCAAACATGTCTTGTACGTGCTTCAATATTTTTTCTTAGCTAGTACACAAAGTTGTGACTTCACTTTCTAAGCGCCCCAATCTTTGTTCTTCCATGCCAGGCTCTGATACCACGCTGTCACGTGCCTAAGTCTGGGACCTAGTTGTGGATCCATGAAGAGGAAAAAGATCTCTTTTAGACTGGCGGTGCTTGTGTTTACCTATGGTGTTTTAGTAGAAAATAAAAGGCAATAGCTTTGATTTAATTCGAGGAAAACCAGACCTCCAAGATTCTCACAGAGAGTGAAAACAAATAATGAGTTATCCTCTTTTCATTGATAACTGGTTATTTATAAGTACAACTCAAACTACTTTCCCTATTAAAAATGCACTACTAGCAAAAATAAAAGAAATTACTCAGCAAAAATAAAGGAAACAAATAACAGTAATAAAACTTATTCAAACTCTAGTAACTGCCATAATAGTAGCCAAATAGACGCATGACATGATGAGAGAGGTCTATGTCCAACTTTGAAAGCTAGTTGAAGTCAAGAAAAGGACAACCACTTCAAAATTTAAGACAATCTTCATTTATTTATGCCCAGAGCCTTAAATACTCTGCACAATACATTGTAATCCTAAAAATATTAATTAAGCACTACAAAAGTGAAAGCTACAGTTTAATTTGTTTAACTAATAGTTTTTTAAGTCCCAAAGTTCAAGTTCTGAAGGTATTTTCTATTAGAAAATACCTTCAGAACTTGAACTTATAAATCAAAACCAAAATAAAATTACTTGTGAAATAGCTTATAAAGTTGCTGAACATTGACCATAACTAGTGTGTGAACGTGAATATTGTGAGCATTACTAGTTGAATAATTAATCACTGCCTGGAGAGAAGGTACCCTGTAATTGTCATCGCCTGTACCTAAAATTAATCTCACCATCTAATTCCAGGGCATAAAAGAAATTATCTACAAAAGGAGGCACATACCTGTCCTGGTCTACTTTCAGGAACAGCATCTGGTGATAAAGTAACACATGTTTTTTATCCTGTCAAATTGAAAAGCACTGTTTCCAAACTCAATTCATGAACCGGCAGAAAGACGCTGCCATAACATAACCCATGGCCAATAGCATCCCACAAGACATAACCATTCTGAGGCGTAGACCCTGCGATGGAGCAATTGAATAGTGCTGGGATTCCAACTGGAAACCGTACATAATTGTGAGATTCTGATAACCTGGAGCGTAATCGAAGAACTTAGAATCAAGAGTGGTGTTAAGGAAGTCAGGTTTACAGAAATCATAAATATAATCTTCTCTTGCAATTTTCAGAATCTGATCATCGTTGTTGATGTCCAGAACATGGTATTTTACAGCATTGATTTCTATTTTTGTTATATTGTTTTCGCACTTGAGCTGCAATTGAGGAACGCCGCAACCATGCTGCCGATCACTCCCCCAGAAAGGATGTGTTCCAGGTTAGGGAAGCTTGTTGATTTATTAATGGTGGCGATATGAATGAAAAAGGTTGAAAGTAATTGAGATTGAAGGTCTGGTACACACTCACAGCACCATTTGTTAACTATCACTATTGAGAGTATTTGAGAATTGATCCTATTTGGGATAAATTGGGGGTATATATATATATTGGAATCTAGATAAATTGTACCAGAATAAAAATCTTAAAAATCCTACGTCTGTTGGTTATCATTTATTTGATATATTTTATTATTATATATTATCAGGTAATAAATAAATTGATTTGAGTTGGATCCGGTAATAATTTTAGCACATGAGATACTTTGGCAGTAATTTTAGTATCCAAGACCAATTCGGATTCAAGAGTATGGGTCTCCATTACCCATTACTCATTTAATTAACATTATAAAAATATTAAAAATAATTATTTTTCACTAACAAATTATAAATATACCTTTCTAATTATGATTAGTACTATAATTATATTTCAATCAATTTAAAAATTAAAAATACATCTCGTTGAATTAAACAAATTCTGATATTTTTAAATTAAGAAAAATTTGATCATTTTCTTATAACATTTGATTTTTTTTAAAATTATTATCAATGTTTCAAAAGCCTATAAGAGAACATATATCAATACATCTATATTTGATTTCTTATGAATTTGCAAAAAAAAAAAAAAAATTATAAAGTTTACAATACTCCCTCGTCTCATTTTGTTTGCATGATTTGACAAAACACGTATATTAAAAATTTTAGTCAACAAAAATTATTTTATCTTTTTTACCCTTAACTAATTAAGATATTAATAAAAGTTCTTCATTTAATGAACAATCATACAGGTTGTTATGGGACAAATAATTACATATCTAAATCTAAAAACTTTACAAACATTTTGGGACAATAAAAAAAAGAATAATAAACAAACAAAATGGGACGGATGGAGTATGTTATTGAAGAAAATCAACCCCAGATTCTCCTTGTTAATGTAAATAAGCTTTTATCACTGCACCATAATCCATTCGCATTAAAATATACCTATTATTAGTATGATGAATACATAATCTAACCCCTGAAGTTTAGCAAAAAAAACCTTGTGACACCTTAAACTTTAAAATTGACCTCCTGGCACCCCGAACTTCTCTTTTTGTAATAATCTTACACCTCGTCACACTAGAAAAAATAAAATTTTAAGGTTTTAGCTTTTATATGCAAAATATTGATTTGATACATGGTTTGTACAACTTTTGAAATAATAATTTTCACATTTTTAACGATCCAATAAGTGTTTAATCGATCTAATTTTGTAAGTTGAAGTATTCAGTAGGTCATTTTAAGTGTTTAATAGGTGTAATTTTATAAGTTAAAGTGTTCAATTTGTCAAAGTGAAAGTTGAGGGTGTCATAAGATTTTTTGTAAAAAATACAGAGGTCAATTTATGTATTGCGCCATTATTAGTATTATCGCAGAATCTAGGGGGTGCTCTACCTCCATCAACGACTGCACGTCTAAAAATTTATATTTATTATTTCATAGCCTCATTAAAATAAATATTTTTTGTTAATAAGAAAAACAAGAGAATGGATAACAACAAAGGTAAGGACGAGGAGGCTGTGTTGGATTTAATTTTCTATTGTGGGCTTAATATGTAAAATTAAATATGTACAGCAGTCTAATTGTAAAGTCAATTTCAAATGTGGTCTTGATTGTGAATAATTGACTATTGAGGTATCAACTAATTATAGATATTAAGTGTAGAGACCATTATATAATTCCTATTTCGTTAAAGGACCGAAATAGGAATTGTACTAACCCTACAGGTATATAAAGGTCGTGGTCCCCAGAGGAGTTGAATACGATTCAGTTTTACGTTCCTTTCGTATTGCTTCCGCTAAATCGATTCTTCAATTCTCTGGAAGGCTGCAAACCTAATTTTATACATCAAGATTGACGAACAACGATGTCAGGTACGCAACCTTTTCTTATTCAATCTATTTTGTTGAATCTAGTGGTTTGCACGATCTAGGTTATTATTGAATTATTTGAGATTAATTCTTAACAAGTGGTATCAGAGCCTTGTGCATAATTGCTAGATTTTAGATTGATTTTCGTAATGTTTTTTTTTTTCCCTACTGTTTACGGATAGAGGGTTTTGTTTAATAATAAAAAAAAAAAAAACAGTATAGGTTTGTGGATTTTGATCGAAATCTTGGCTTGAGTATAACGCCATTGATGATTTTAGGGAATTATTGAACAAAGATTGTGTTTTTCATGGTTGCCGTTGGTTTAACACCTCAAAACCCACCTGAGAACCTCCATTGTTGCCGGCGAATTAGTTTTGAAATTGCAGTTTAGAGATTTGTGATTTCAACACCGTTTTTTTTTTTTTTTTTTTTTTTTTTTTTTTTTTTGACTCCCTTGGCTGCCATTCACCGTCCAATGGCTACTGGAGCTTGTCTTCGGTTGGAACTGGTGGTGTTGGCGGCCGAAAGGGGCTGGAACGGCAGGTGGAGAGAGTTGGCGGCGGACCTGGTTCTTTTTTTCTTTGTTTTGTCTATGCTCGTTTTTGTGTCAAGGTTAGGGATGGAAAATTACGGTTAGGTCCCTGGAAAATTTCATATTAGTCCCTTAATTTTCTGTAATTTCATATTGGTCCCTTAATTTTCTGTAACTTCAGATTAGGTCCCTTAATTTTCTGTAACTTCAGATTAGGTCCCTAAATTTTCTGTAACTTCAGATTAGGTCCCTAAATTTTCTGTAACTTCAGATTAGGCCCCTAATCTTCTGTTTTTCGTATTAGGCCCTTAAATTTCTGTTTTCTTTCGTTTAGACCCCAAACTTTATTTATTCAAATTTATTTAGTCCAATTTTATAACTTAGTCTCTAATTTAGTGACTTAAAGACTAGATTATAATTTTTTTTTTGGACTAAATAATTTTAGATTATTAAATATTTAGACAATCAATTCATTTAATTGCAATTGTTTTGTTTTAATTACAATTAAATGATTTAATTTGTCGACTTGAGATTAAATTTTGGAGTGATTAAGTCCCTATTGTGTTTGATATTTGTTAAAATAAATTGATTTGATCAATAAGTCACCAAAGTGACCTCTATTGCTTGAATTGATTTATTTTAGAATATTAGACAGGTGTATTAGAATTCGTTGCGGATAGTTAATCGGCCCAAAGGAAGGTTGCTATCTGGCTGAGTTTTGAATACATGTTTGGCAATAAATATATGATAATTGTTTGATTATTTTCCATGACAATGATATATCGGCCCAAAGGAAGATTTATTATTTGTCAGGACTATGTTATCAATATTTGATTGCTGCATTGAGATACTAATTACAAGTTAATGTTTTACATCCAAAGATGAGAATATTAATGTTGTGTCTGTATCTTATTTCCATTTTTTAATCTCTACTTATGTGAATTGTTTCATTTGTGGATTGTGAGCTTATACTTATCTATTTGTTTATTTTCTCTGATGTCAGCTAACATGTCATTTAATCCTGATTGTGTCCCTAAACTTGAGGGATCAAATTTTGAGTCTTGGAAATCAGATATTATGATCTTTCTGGGCTGTATGGATTTGGATCTTGCATTCAGGATGGACGAACCTGCTCCTCTTACTGATACGAGCACTGATGTTCAAAGGGTTCAGTATGAGAAGTGGGAGCGTTCTAATCGCTTAGGTCTAATGATCATGCAGAAAGGAGTCCCAGAACATGTTCGAGACTCTGTCTCAGCTGAAAAGAACAATGCTCAAAACTATCTTGCCGAGTTGGAGAGGGCTTATGTCAAGAATGACAAAGCCGAAGTGGGAACACTTTTAGGAAAATTAACCTCCATGAAGTTTGCTGGCAATGATGGTGTTCGGGAGCATATTCTTAGCATGTCTCAGATTGCAAAGAGACTGAAGGCGCTGGGTATGGCTTTACCAGATGACCTTTTAGTCCATTTGGTTATGAATTCTCTTCCTTCTCAGTATGGACAAATTAGGACTTCCTATAATTGTCAGCCGAATAAATGGACTCTTAACGAGCTCATTTCTCATTGTGTTGATGAGGAGGAAAAGATGAATTCTAACAAAAGAGAGAGTGCACATTTTGTTTCTTCAGCTGGGAAGGGCAAGAACAAGAAAAGAAAGAGGCCTTTTGCAAAGACTGTTGAAAAGGCTATTGAGAAACCTGCTGTTGCTATTGCTGTAGATCCAATACAAAAGAAGCCTTATGTGCCAAAATGCTTCTTTTGTGGAAAGACGGATCACTTGAGAAAGGACTGTCCTAAATTTGCTATTTGGCTTGCAAAGAAGGGTAAGTACCTTGTTTTAGTCTGTTGTGAAGTTAATTTAACTTCAGCTCCTAAAAACACTTATTGGATGGATTCTGGTGCTACCGCTCATATAAGTGTTTCATTGCAGGGCTGCCTTAACTACAGAAAGCCAACTGACGGTGAAAGATACGTCTATGTGGGAAATGGCGATCTGGTTGAAGTAGAGGCAATTGGACATTTTAGATTATGTTTAAGTACTGGCTATTTTTTGGATCTTATAGATACTTTTGTTATTCCCTCTTTTAGAAGGAATTTGATTTCTGTTTCCTTTTTGGACAAATCTGGTTTTCATTGTTCTTTTGGAGACAGTGTATTTACTTTATCTATGAATTCAAAAGTTTTGGGTACTGGTTGCTTGAATGAATGTGATAATCTATATATGTTAGACATTGATACTAGTTATCATGAATCCCTGCATGTTACTACAAGAGGTACCAAAAGAAAGTTGAATATTGATAACTCAGCTGTACTTTGGCATAGACGTTTGGGTCATGTATCCAAATCAAGAATTGAGCGTCTTGTTTCTGATGGTATCTTAGATACACTTGATTACACAGGTTTGGATTCTTGTATTGAGTGTATTAAAGGAAAACAGACTAAACAAAAGAGACTAGGTGCCATTCGGTCATCCAATGTTTTAGAACTGATTCATACAGATATTTGCGGTCCATTCCATATTGCAGCTAGAAATGGCCAAAGATATTTTATATCATTCATTGATGACTATTCTCGTTATGGTTACTTATATCTCATTCATGAAAAATCTGAGTCTTTGGACGTGTTTAAATCTTATAAAGCTGAAGTTGAAAATCAACTAGGAAAGAAGATTAAATCTGTTCGATCTGACCGTGGTGGTGAATATTATGGTAAATATGACGGTTCAGGCGAACAACGTCCAGGACCTTTTGCGCTTTTCCTACAGGAATGTGGAATTGTCCCTCAATATACAATGCCTGGTACACCCAGCATGAATGGTGTATCTGAGAGACGTAATAGGACTCTTATGGATATGGTAAGGAGTATGATTAGTCATTCTACTTTACCAGAGTCTCTGTGGGGTGAAGCGTTAAAGACAGCAGCTTATCTTCTCAATAGGATTCCATCTAAAGCAGTTGCTAAAACACCTTATGAACTTTGGACTGGACGTAAGCCTAGTCTAAAGCATCTTCATGTTTGGGGATGTCCAGCTGAAGCAAGGCCTTACAAGCCGAATGAAACAAAACTGGACTCCAAAACTATCAGCATCTACTTTGTTGGATATTCTGAGCGGTCTAGGGGTTACAAATTTTATAATCCTACTTCTAGAACCTTTTTTGAAACGAGAATTGCAACATTTTTTGAGGATGTTGATTTTGGAGGGAGAAATAAAGAAAGAAACATTGTCTTTGAAGAGGAACCAAGTCAAGATGATTCGGTTCTCATTCCTTTTGTTGTTTCTGATAGCGTACAGACTCCAGTTGCTCCTATCGCTATTCAAGATCCAATTCAAGACAATGCTATTCTTCCTCAAGAACAAATTCAACAACCTCAAGAATTAGAGCCTGTTCAAATGCCTTTGAGGAGATCTACTAGGGAGAGAAGAAGTGCTATTCCAGATGATTATATAGTGTTTCTTCAGGAACATGAGGATACTGTAGACATGATAGATGATGATCCAGTTAGTTTCTATCATGCCATGCAGAGTTCTGACTCTCATAAGTGGATTGAGGCAATGAACGAAGAGTATAAGTCTATGCAAGACAATCAAGTTTGGGATCTTGTTCAATTACCTGAAGGAAAGAAACCCATTGGTTGCAAATGGATATTTAAAACCAAAAGGGATTCTCAAGGTAATGTGGAAAGATATAAAGCACGTCTTGTAGCAAAAGGCTTTACTCAAAAGGAAGGGATTGACTATAAAGAAACCTTCTCTCCAGTTTCTTCGAAGGATTCTTTTAGGACAATCATGGCCTTAGTTGCAAATCTTGATCTTGAGCTTCATCAAATGGATGTTAAGACTGCGTTTCTCAATGGCGACATTGATGAAACAATATATATGGTGCAACCAGAAAATTTTGTAATTGGAGATCCAAAACATCTGGTATGCAAATTAAAGAAATCCATTTATGGACTCAAGCAAGCTTCTCGTCAATGGTACTTTAAGTTCAACCAAGTAATTGTCTCGTTTGGCTTTGAGGCAAATGCTGTTGAAAATTGTGTGTACCATAAGTTCAGTGGGAGTAGGTTTATCTTTTTGGTCTTATATGTGGATGACATACTTCTTGCTACTAATTGTAAAGTCTTGTTGCATGAAACCAAAGTTTTTCTTTCAAAGCATTTTGAGATGAAAGATTTAGGTGAAGCTTCTTTTGTTTTAGGGATTCAGATACATCGAGACCGTTCTCGAGGTATTCTTGGATTATCACAAAAGAGCTATATTGATAAAGTGCTCAAGAGATTTAGTATGCAGAATTCTAGACCATTGGATACCCCTATTGCAAAAGGTGATAAATTTAGTAATCAACAATGTCCAAAGAGTGAACTTGAAATTCAGGAAATGCAAAAGGTTCCTTATGCGTCAGCTGTAGGAAGTCTTATGTATGTTCAAGTTTGTACTCGTCCAGACATTTCTTTTATAGTTGGCATGTTAGGTAGATATCTCAGCAATCCAGGAATGGATCATTGGAAAGCAGCCAAAAGAGTCATGAGATATCTTCAGAGGACTAAGGGACATATGCTCACATATAGGAGATCAGATCAGCTTGAGATCATTGGGTATACTGATTCTGATTTCGCTGGATGCCAAGACAGTAGAAAATCCACATCTGGCTACGTTTTTCTATTGGCTGGCGGTGCTATTTCTTGGAAGAGTGTAAAACAAACTCTAGTGGCAACCTCCACCATGGAAGCTGAATTTGTAGCATCTTATGAGGCATCCAATCAAGCTATTTGGCTGAGAAACCTTGTCACTGGGCTGCGTGTAGTAGGTGGAATAGAAAGACCACTGAAGTTGTATTGTGACAGCAGGTCAGCCGTTTTATTCTCCAACAACAACAGGAGCTCTTCTCGATCAAAACACATTGAGATTAAGTTCTTGGCTGTGAAGGAGAGGGTACAGAGTGGACAGATATCCTTAGAGCATATTGGAACAAACTCTATGATTGCAGATCCGCTTACAAAGGCAGTGATACCGAAAGTTTTCCATGAGCACACCGCTCATATGGGTATCGTTTTGTTTGAGACTGTCTAGTTTTAGTGGGAGTTTGCTCTTTATGTATACATTATGTTTTTGAATGCTCTATTTTGTTTTGGATATGTTTTATTATGAAATTTTGTTGAGTACTCATTTTGGTTGATGGTTACACTCTGTATTACTATTATTGTTTTGCTTGATCTCACTTTTGTTGGTGACCAGTTGGAAACAGACATGATGATCACATTGCATGTAGTTTTCATGCTACACTTCTATAATGAATCTATGTCATTTAGGGATATTGGTAATGTAGTTGATGATGAACTTAGTCATGAGATCTATGGCGGATGTTTCTTCAGCTCTTTATCAATATAACTAATGGACGAGATTGTTTTTGGATACCTTGTATGACTGCGTTTGTTGAGCTCATTTTGGTGTATGTATTTTATTTAACATATGTTCGCCCAAGTGGGAGATTGTTGGATTTAATTTTCTATTGTGGGCTTAATATGTAAAATTAAGTATGTACAGCAGTCTAATTGTAAAGTCAATTTCAAATGTGGTCTTGATTGTGAATAATTGACTATTGAGGTATCAACTAATTATAGATATTAAGTGTAGAGACCATTATATAATTCCTATTTCGTTAAAGGACCGAAATAGGAATTGTACTAACCCTACAGGTATATAAAGGTCGTGGTCCCCAGAGGAGTTGAATACGATTCAGTTTTACGTTCCTTTCGTATTGCTTCCGCTAAATCGATTCTTCAATTCTCTGGAAGGCTGCAAACCTAATTTTATACATCAAGATCGACGAACAACGATGTCAGGTACGCAACCTTTTCTTATTCAATCTATTTTGTTGAATCTAGTGGTTTGCACGATCTAGGTTGTTATTGAATTATTTGAGATTAATTCTTAACAGGCTGACCCAATTCCGACCACCCATCTTCATGGACGACGGATTGAGGACAATGAAAGGACAACAAGAATTTTTTTTTTTTTTAAATTACTTGCCAATTAGAGGCATAACTGAAAATTGGAAACAATGGAGTATAGAGAAGAAGATGACAATAGAAAGATGAAAGAAAGAGAAAAAGTAGAGTAATTAAATGAATGCTTTGGCAATCAACAAGATATTGGACTCTTAAATGCCATTATCATTTTTCTATTATTAAGAGAAATATTAATGTGGGGTAAAATGGTCGAAATAAATAATTATTATTTTTTAAGATATTAGACATGTTATGTAATAATTTTGAATCAGAAGAGAGATTTCAAGAAATTAAGGCCCTCATAGCCTCATTTGAGCTAATTCAGTTTGAGCTATTTTGCATCACCCTTGAGCATTGAATGTAATAGCATTAGCCATTAGCGCATTTGGCTTTGTAAAAGTCCAAATAGTTGTATTTTATGAAAAATGGAGATGAAATGCATTCTCAAGAAATGGGGTAGGCCCATTGAGCAAAAAGGACTATACTAGTGTTAGATTCTTTGGATATTGTTTTAAGATCATGAATTCTTTCGACATTGTTTTGGGACCAAATACACAAATTTATCATTGAATTTTACAACTTTAATTCCATAAACCTAATTTTTAGGAATAATTTATGGTATAAACTTATAAATTTTTATAACATTGTTTATCTTTCCATACTAATAGCAATAATTTGTGTATTTTTAGATTTTAAATGTAAAATCTTGATTTGATATATAGTTAGCATAATTTTTTAAATAAAAATTTTTACATTTTTTTAACTATTTAATAGGTGTTTAATTGCTTTAATTTTAAAAGTTGAAGTACTTGATAAAATGATTTTACAAATAAAAGTGTTTAATATGTCTCATATTATAAGTTGAAGTATTTAATGGATCCAAGAAAAGTTGAGAATTTTACAAGATTAAAGTAACAAAGTTGAGAAGTGATTTTATGCATTCAACCATTGTTTTGGTGAATCTGCAAGGATAGTAAGTACAAGAATACCATGCATGTCAAGATTGTTGTTTTACTAGAAATGAATGTTTTAAGGATTTATGTTCTTAACCCTTAAATTAGAAGGATTAATTTGTCTTTAGATTAATTGCTCGAAATTAAGGGCTTGCAAAAAATTCAAATCGAAACACATTAAATGACCTAATTTAATATTCTCTAATTGAAACAGTGATGAAACTAGGATTAATATTGATAATCTCGAAATGTAAAGTGTTACAGCAATGTATGATAATTGCATATGTAAATTGAATATAGAAAAGCATTAACCCTTTGCTTTGAGGGACTTTGGCCTTATATATAGAGTTAAGATGTGGTTACATGGGGAGAGAGATTATGAGGCATTATCTCCCAATATTAAGCTCCTATATGCCCATTTATAGATTGCTCCTTTATTTATAGATTTATTCCCTTTAAGCTAAATATAGTTGTTGTCTATCAGATGTCCCCCGCCAATTCTGAAGACATTTATGAGAGTGTTTCTCCTACGGACACTAGCTAAGGCTTTTTTCATGCCTGGGGCCATTTATCCAGAAAGATGTAAGCAAAGGTGGCAGGGTAGCGCTTTTGCTTCGTTTGGGATGCTCAGCATTATGATGCTCGTTGCTGTGAAGTCTGAGTCGAAGGAGTGTGTTGTTGATGTAACACCCTAATTTCTGGAATTATGAGTAATAGCTTACTAGATTGCTAATTGGCACTAAATTAAGGTTTTGGTATGATTTTCAATCCGGATAAATTATTTTCATAATTATTGAGTCTTGTTGTGATTCATGCATTGCATGTTATTGGTATTATGATCATTTATGCATAAAATGATTTTAGAATGTGAATTGTGAAGTTGTACTTAGGAAGCCTAATTGTGAAATTTAATGTGATATAGTTCTAATTGCACCAAGTAAAATGAAATTGGAATTGAAAATAATATTAATTTAATTTTTGAATATTTTTCCTAAATGAATATGATTTTCCCTATTTACTGAGTATTTAGTTGTCAATACTTTGGCTCTGAGGCAAGCCTTGCCATACCGTACCACACTGGTTTTGCCCTGCCATGGGCTCATCAGGGGAGCGGCCCAGCTCCTGTCAAAAATATAATTAGTAGTCTTTATTTTGCAATTTTTATTTATTAAAATCAATTTTTAATAAATAAAAGAGTTTTAAAATATATTTATACATGTTATGAAATAAGTAGATGTCATATATGGGCTAGTGTTAGCGAATCCGCAAGTGTACAGATCGTGCAAGTAATATATAAAAGATATCATTCTCAGGAATAGGTGGGACTGAGTATTAGTTTTGAATCCAAATGTATTGTCTAGAAATTAGTTGAAGGATTTTTAGAATCTAAACTATTTGGTTGTAAAGCAAACAAGTAAATGTAAACAATAAGAAAGCAAGCTATATTTGACGTAATCAACAAGGGAAGCCACTAGTGTTGAGATCAACACCATTGAATAACATTATGGTCTAATTTCCTCTTTCAATCTATCAAGGAATGCATCTTGAAGGGGGAAGAATCCATTTATATTTATGCTATCTTCCAAGCAACATAAACGTTCTGGAATCATAAAAACACCTACTTTTGTGGTGTAATGATGATTCCAGCCCATTAATCTCTATGGCTCTCCCTAATTCCTTGAAGGAATAACTTATTCCTTAGTCAATCTCTTAGGTTCTTATATGGGTCAGTCTAACAAGAGACTTCACCTTCCAGTTCTTCATCCTCTCATTTCTTTTCGTACAAATATGGAGCTCTGTCATATTCATAAGCATTAAGCACACTCACATAAGAATCAAGAAAACATTCATCTAGATTGAAATAAAGAGAGATGATTACATAAGTGTTGCTCAAATGGGTTTTCACCCAACACTAGCTAAGGGAACTATTCACAATTCATACTCAAATTACAAATCAAAAGATTGAGAAGAAATGGTAGCTCAAGAACCATCATTGTCCACAAAGAAAACTAAGATTGAAATCTTGTTTCAATTGCTAACTATGGAGTAGATCCTTGAGCTAATCCACAATTATTCCTCCCTAAATTTGAATTGTTCCTTAGCCTTCTTGATGATATCTGCATCTCCTCTCCCTCTTCTTATAGCGCAAGCAAAGATCTGCAAAAGTATTTCAAAAATATCCTTGATCTATTCTCGTGCTTTTAATTGCTAGATGACGAAAATAATAAGGTCGGTGCCACAGTTGTGTTTTATGTGCTGGCTCTATGCTTTGATAAATACACGGCCCGACATATGGGCGAATAGGTAGAAAGGGTCCTTTGGTTGGAACCCAATTGAAATATACAATTGGTGCCCCAACCGCATCTTTTTTATACGGCCGTTTGACTGGTTGTGCATTTTGCATTGAATCTTCTGACATGCTGAAAGAGAATACATGGCTGATTGACTGGCCGTATCTTGGATTTATACAACCGGTTGACTGGCCGTATATTTTGCACTGAGTCTTTTGACTTGTTGGAGGAGAATACATGGCCGGTTGACTTGCCATATCCTAGATTTATACGACCGGTTGACTGGCTGTATATTTTGCACCGAGTCTTATGACTTGCTAGAAGAGAATACACGGCCGGTTGACTAGTCGTATCTTGGATTTATACGACAGATTGACTGGCCGTATATTTTGCACTGAGTTTTCTAACTTGCTGGAGGAGAATATACGGCCTGTTGATTGACCGTATATTTTACCGGAATGCTTCTGACTCTCAAATAGATAAAGCACGGTCAGTGGACCGGTTGTGAATTTCGCCGCTAGGTCTTCCCTTTGTAAAATGTCCTGAAATGACTGAAATGCCCCTTGTTTTATGTTTTTCTCCGTCAAAAGGTGGGACCTGCACTATAAGACAAGACAAATGTAAAATATGTACAATGCATGCAAAAAACTAACTTTAGTTTATTAAAAATCCCTAAAATTGGATTAAACTAAAAGATTAAAAGTATTAATATGTATGCATGTAATGTACACGAAAGCTAGAAGTCTGTATTTCTAATTGTTGTGAAGTCTATCTTCCTAATTCGTGTAGGACTCTATTAGGGTTCCACTTATGTACCTACATATATGTAGCTTCTCATCAATAAGATAATAATACACATTCTTATATTTTGCTTTCTATTCCTTCTCTTTATTCTCTCCTTATTTTTTTTTATTTTATAACACGTTATCAGCACGATTTCATTCTACCACTTGATCAAATCGCTTAAAGAGGTGATTGTTTTCTTGATTAGATCAGAGGATAACTTATGGTTAACGACAACCAAAATTAAAATTTGCAGATTTGAGTTTGTTCACCTTTAAAAGGTACTTATTTACACCTTCTAGAATTATATTGCTATATTTATATAATTAGTCTACAGAAATAACTTCTTTGTTAATTGAATTAGCAAGATTAATATCATGTTTGTAATAATAATGAGTCATTATTTTTAGAGGAGTATAATCAACTTGGGTACATGCTATTGTATTAAAATAAATAAACAAGTAACTAAAAAAAAAAAAATTGCATCCTGTTCTTCCAATGGACATATCTGTGTAAGCATCCCTGTTAACAAAAATTTTAATTAGCAAGCAACTTTGGAATAATAACGTTATATATAATTAAAAAAAATAAATAAATAATAATTAAGTAAAATCTCATGAAAATGGTTCTGTTGGTACATATCATGTATGTTAAAATAAAGATATATATTTATTACTTCATGTGGTTCAGTTATTCAACAATGGCTTTATTTTTAAGTTTATAAATATATTTATACGGAATAATAACATGATTTACGGTTGTTGCCATATAATAAATACAAAAGGAGGAAGATTGATGTTTTCTGTTCATTTGAAGAGATTTCTTCTTAATCAATATTCACGATATTTAAGTTTTACTAATTGCAATAATATTTGTATAGCTGACTTTTATGTTATTGTGTTAATTGTTTTATTATTTTGTATTACTATATCTTAATCAACTTGAATAAATTGAATATTAAGTCCAAACCTAGATTCATGATTGGCGAGTATCACTCGACTGGGCAAGATTCAATTTGGTTGTGTATTTTGATAAAACAAAATTTAATTAACTTGTTTGCTTTGGTATTTATTTTGGATTAATATAATTTTAGTTTTTTTTTCCTTTACTATTATTTTTATCAGTTCAGTAATTGTGTTTATTTTATTTGTCAAATTCTACAAAACTTGAATTTGTGACTCGTAATATTATGGGAAAGAATTATTTATCATGAATGCTAAATCTAAAATACATTTAGATGCTATGAGTTTTGAAAACACAATCGAGGATACCAATAAAAAATCTAGTCAAAATTGTTTCAAGGTAATAATTTTCTTCTGTTGAATATTTAAAAGTTAAATATTTGTTTGCTCTTTGGAATGGTTTGAAAGGAAGATAGTACGATCAAAAACTCATTATGGGTAGATGTATTTATTGTTTCAAGACTGTAAAACTATAAATTATTATAATTTTTACAAATATTAGAATTATTATTTTATTATTGTTATATATTGGCGTATATATTATCGATATGGATTATTTTATTATTGTTATCTATTAACGTATATTATCCATGTGGTACAAACATTGAGAATTGATTGGTTTATTTTTAAATATAATTAAGATATTGTCGTTATTATATTTGGAGCTTATATTAGATCTTCATCTAGAATTGCCAATGATATTTATACTTTGAATATGCTCCTGAAATAGCAATATTGAGAGAGAAGAGTTTAAGATATATTTTGGATTTTTCATATCTTTTATATCATTTGACAAAATAAAGAGATCTTAATAAAGATCATAAGGCTGCCCAACTGGATTTTCCTTCATTCTCTAAAGTGAATCGAATAACATATATATGGGTGTAGTGATGTCTACCCAATTAGATCTGATGAACTCCCTGAAGTGAAGGCAATAACATTATATTGATTGTGAATAATGACAAAGATATAATTGTCATTGAGAATATCAATAAGATCACAGTTGAAGTAATGATCGAAGCAATTATTGTGGCCACATAATTAAGACTAAATTTTACCAGCAGAATGTCATGTCTGGATATTGATAATGTACTTATTGTATACCTAAATATTGAAAGGTAAATTTGGCTTTGGTAGTAAAAGAATATTTAAAGGGCAGAGAAGAGCAAGTATTACTGCCTAGAAGGAATAAATTTTATGCATAATGAATTATTTCAAAGATATTCATTAAAATAGATTTCATATATAGATAATAATTAAGATAAATATGGTTGTAAACCAAAAGTTTACAAATCCAAATTTTTTTTTATTTGGCATGATCGGTTGGACCATCCCAACCAATGATGATGCGAAAAAAAGAAAATTTGATCCTTATATGGATATTTATTGATGAACAAGAAGTTTCTCCAAATCTGTTGAATTTTCATGCTTAATTTGTTCTCAAAGCAAATTAATTATTAAGTAATCACCAAGTAAAGTTCAAATTGGGACTGTTTGTATTTTTGGAATATATAAAGGAAAATTGATCAATTCATCTATCATGTGGATTATTTCGATATTGTATGGATGCATTCAAAAGATAGTTACATGATTACTATTAACTTGCAACCCAAAGTTTGCAAAGATTATTGTCAACATGCAACTTAAAGTTTGCATGATTATTTGCGCAAATAATTTGATTAAAAATACAATTTCCAGATTATGCTATTAAAACAATTTATATTGAGAGTGATGGTGAATTTACACATCGGGCTTTAATGATTATGGCATGTGTTAATTAAAATAATTTAGGGTAACCTATTGTTGCTTTTATTTATGCTCGAAAATGATTTAGTAGAATCATTTATAAATGATTGCAATTAATTGCAAGACAATAATTATAAGAATGAATCTTCCTATTTTTTAGAGGGACATAATATTAAATTTAATAGCACTTATTTGCATTAAGCCAAATAAGTTATTATAAATTCTCCTTTTTATAATTGGTTTTGGATCAGCAACCAAATATTACCATCGAGGAATTTTTTAATGTGTGGTATATATTCTAATTGCTCCACCACAATGCATTAAGATGAGTCCTCAAAGGAGGTTGAAATATATATCGAGTATGATCTATGATTAATATCTAGAACTTTCAAATAAGAATGTTATTTAGGGCCAAATTTGCTAATTGTTATGGATCCCAACATTAGGGAGAGAAAATAAGCAACTAGAATAAAAAATTAATTGAAAAATAATTATCCTTATTATATCTTGATTCTCATACAAAATAATGTGATTTTAAAAGTTTAAAAGATAATGCATTAGCAAAATATTGCAAATTAGTTGCCAGATATGTTTACTGATCCAAAATGAGATAATTAAATCTCATATACTTACTGCAAATGCTCCTATTAGAATTAAAGTCCCTGAAAGACAAATTGCCTATGCTAATGAATCTATGGCATGCCTGAAGCATGGTAGATAGGTTTCAAAGATGAAAAATAAAAGAAAAGGAGCAAATATTCAAGATGGTCAATTTCTAAAAAAGTAAATTCTAGAAGAAATTCTAGACATGACTAATAAGTTTCCCGAAAAAACTTAGATACCTGAAATGAATGAAAATTATGAGTTCCCTATAAATTTTGTCACGTCAAGGCAAGATAGAACCAGTATAAAAGAAATGTCAACAATATTTTTATGATACAGAGCTGAATTTTTTTGAAATATTTTGAGGATCTTGAAAACTGTCTATTAAGAATATAGACATAAAATTGATTGGCCAGAATAGAACGATGCATGTGATATTTAATTTACTTGAAAAATAAGTTTTGAAATTTTAATCTGTGCATCAAGAGATGTCAAACCAATAGAATACAAATATGTATTTGTGTGAAATTGAAATGGGGTCATAAGATATAAAGCAAACTTATTGCTCAAGTTTTTCGCAAAGAACTGACATTGATTATGAGGATAAATATCTTCATGTGGTTTATGCAATTATAATTTGATATTTAGTTAGTCTGGCAATTTATGAAAACTCGAAATGCATCTAATGAATTAATGACTGCTTATTTATATGGCTAACTTGATGAACATATCTATATGAAAATCCATGAAGGATTTTATTTGCTTAAGCATAAAATTATATTCTTGAGAAATTTATTCAATTAAATTGTATAGAGCTGTATATGGATTAATGGATAATGATATCCATGGAATATTGAAAAATACTTGAAAGAAGCAAACTGAGACCCCGAGAAATATTATATTATTTTATGATTATATTATATTCATAATATTCTTTTGTTGGAAGTCACATGCTTCATACTTTTGATATTTACTTTAAGTGTTATCATTAGTAAGGTAGTTGATTAATGAATATTTGTTAAAATAATATTATAATGATATTATTATATGTTCATGATTTTTTTTTTATAAAGAGATTTGAATATGAACATTATTAGAACTCCTGAGGAGCTTCTAAAGATCATAGCTTCTTTAAAAGAAGAGTTTGAGATGAAAGACATTGAGAATATAAAATTTTATTTTGACCTAAAGATCTAGCATTTCATAAATGAAATTTGTCTATAAATCCACATATATGGCTAAATTATTAAAATGATTTTGTGGATGCCAATGGCTGTAAGGTCACTTGATGAGAAAATGATCATTTTTCAACTTTGGGAAAATTATAAAGAACTTATTGGTCCTGGAGTATCATATATTAGTGCAGTAAAGATGCTAATATATCTTGCTAGTCATATTACTAGATATAAGCATTTTTATAAATTTTATTTCCAAGATTAATTCTTCTTGAATATGAAGAAATTGAATGGAGTTAAAACATATATTTTGATATCTCCATGGGATGATAGATATGGGATCATATTACAAGTAACATGTCAAAATCATCTTTGATTGACTATGAAAATGCAGGTTACTTATTTAATTCACACTATGTTAGATCATAAACAAGTCATTCATTTACATTTGAAGGTACAATTATTTCATGGCATTCAAGGGAAGTATTACTACTACTTTTAGCCATGTAGAAATTTTTAGTAACTCATAAAGAAAGACAAGAATGTGTTTGTTCAAAGAAGGACATGTTAAAGGAGATAAGAAAAATATATTTCACCAAAGTTGTTCTTCATTCATGATCTCCAAAAGAATGGTGATATTGAAGTTCAACTATTCAAGCTACGATGTTGTTGATTTGCTCACCAACATAGATTTTACTTCTACTATGAGTTTTCTACCACAAGTTTTGAAGAATTGACGCACAAAATTGGACTGCACAAACTCAAAGATCTTAAGATTTATTTTCATAAGGGGAAGTAAATATGCATTATACTCTATTTTTCTTTAACCAATGCTTTTTTTAACCAAGATTTTTTTTCCATTGGGTTTTCCTGGTAAATGTTTTGAATGAGGTAGTATTTCAAAGCATATTTAAGAAAATGATAATATACTCTTTTTCTTTCACTAAGATTTTTTTCTCATAGAATTTTTCCTTAGTAAGGTTTTAACGAAGTATATTCTTTGAAGAATGGACATCCAAGGGGGAGTGTTATGAAATAAGTGGATGTCCTATATGGGCTGAAAGTCTGCATTTCTAATTATTGCAAAGTCTATCTTCTTAATTTGTGTAGGACTTTATTAGGGTTCCACTTATATACCTATATATATGTAGCTTCTCATCAATAAGACATAATACACACTCTTATATTTTGTTCTCTATTCCTTCTCTTTATTCTCTCCTTATTTTTCTATTATTTTATAACAAAAAAAAATATATATATATATTATTTTCCTATTTTTCAAGAGTGGGGCGCCAACTTAAAGAAAAAGAAAAAAAACCTAGACTAAAAGAAGCCGAAGCCTCTTGTTGCTCAAGCAAGAGAAGGCCACTTTCTTCTTCATGCACAAAAGAGAGAAAAAAGTCAGGAAGCTTTTTCTTTGATTTCCACCATAAAAAATTGTGATCAAACATCAAATCAAGTAAGTTAGAGTTAATATTAGTGAATTAAAACTAGAAATCAAGGTGCAATTAAGCTATGGTCGTAAGAAGACATTCCGTAATCGAGGTAAGCTTGTGTTTCGCAATCCATAAGTCGAATCATGTATGCTTTAATCTAATTGTTGTTACTATAAATAACATGTGTTATAAATGCAAGTTGTGGTTATTATCACTGAAGTATGGATTGACTATGCATGACTTAAGTAAGATGACTATGCTAAGTGAATCTAAATGCATGCAATAAGGTAAGGTTGTTGTTATAATAATAAAGTGAGCTAATGAACCTAAGAATGCATGAATTAGAAATGAGGAAGTTTGGCTCCCAAGGGAGGCTGAACATATAGTAGTGTCTAAGGTGCATTTTGTTTGGTCTTTCACATGCTAAGTGCAGGTGACAAAGAACCCACCATGCCTCTGGAATGTAAGTTTAAGACTGTTACTCTCTCATGTCAATGGCTTCACTTAACACCTTCCCATTGGCAAAAGTGAAGAGCATCATTCCACGAACTGAAGATGCTTAGAAGGTCATGGATCTGTGACTTGAAGGCAAGTAGTGCAAGCCTATCTGTTATGTTATTGAATGGAGTTGCTGAGACTAGCAAAGAAAATAAGAGAAACAATATGGTGAAAACTAACCTTACCAAAATCATTTCTAGGAAAAGCTTGTCTTTCTTATTTTGAGTTTGAAACTTGTTTGAGCTAGTTTTGCTGGAAAGAAATGGAGGTGATTGTGAATTGATCTTTAGACAAGGATAATGTGCATAAATTGACTTATCTCACTTGCAAAATATGTGAAGCCTATTAAACGATGACCTTATTGTCATATTGTAGTTGCCATTGTTGAAACGGTAATGCTTCTTTAATTGATCTATCTCTTGTACATGGTCATTAGATGAAGCTTATTAGATAGTGCGCATGTTACTTCTTTATAAAAACTTATAAGATTAGTACATGGTTCAAGAAAATTGATTATTCTTTATTTTAGGGAATTTCCTGTGATGGTTTCCTGTTTTACCTAAATGATATAGAAGAAAATGAGTGATTTTACAAAAACAAGGAGAATAAGAGAACCCATTTTTGTCGATGAATGACGATAATGGAGTGATGTACAAATGCAAAGTTTATTGGGTTTTGGTCTTTCACCTTTTGGAGATAGTAAGTTTGGATGCTTAATGGATTTTAGAGCAAAGAAAAGAGGAAGTATAAGCCTTGTTGATGATTAGCAAAGAAAAAAATGGAATTAAATAAACGGTAAAGATTGGGCATTCGACTCGCCACATGGGACAAGTCATTTCTTATGGTTATCCATCGGCCCCCAAGCCACGTGGACTTTTATTTAGTAGGTGTAGAATACATGGCAGGGGATTGTAATATCATCGAAGTTCAAGGACAAAGATGTTCTTGTATATTGGGGGTGCAAAGCTTCCAACGAATACCCAGGGGAATAGAAGAGAAGAACCTTTGAGTTTGAAAATTTTCAAAGATCATAGAGAGAGTGTAAAATTTTGGTGTTGCTCTATAAGTTGGCTGAGTGAAGAACACGGAGGTTGAGAAGTAGGTCGACATTCAGGTCAACTTATAATGGAAATGTACTTGTGTTCATATATTTGCTGATTCATAATATAGTCATGTTTATATCTTAGTGATGAATATTAGCCTTAAATTTGAGCATAAATCTGTATTAGGCACTGTATTTTCTATAACTATCCAGAAAAGCCATTAGGAATTTAAGCTCTTGCTCTTGCTCTTACTAATAAATGTTAGTCATTTTATATGTTTGTTGTTATTGTTACAGGTGTAGAGTAACTCCTTTTAAACATACATCTTGAGCTTAATAAAATTCATACTTAACGATTTCTTAAAATGCCAACTAGGAGGGCATAGTATATGTAGTACTGGCAAAACGGGCCTAAGCTCGTGGACAACCTGTGATCACCCGTAATTTGTTCAGATATGAACAAAAAAATTGAGACCCGTTTTTAAGATGGACTTTTTTTACCCAGCCCATTTTTTTATCTCGGACGGGTCCACGGGAGCTCGCTTTAGAACAATTTATATGTACATATCATAAACATTTAAAATAAAAAGGGGAATAACCCTAATGAAAACTATGCTGGAAAAACTTTCGATGGTCTTAGGATCAATTCTTGGAGGAGTTTCCTTCTTTTTTCCATGTCAAGGCCCTTTAAATGGACATACAAAACCAATAAAAACTCAAAAAAGTAGTAAAGTTAAAAAAAAAAGAAAAAAAAGATGGACTTTCAAAATGGACCTGCTCGGGCCTGCGCGAGCTGGACTTTAATATTAGAGGCTTATTTTTTGACGAGCTTTTTTGGCTCAGCCCGTGCGGGCCAGTCCGGACCGGATAGCCTATTTTGATAGTACTAAGTATATAGATGCTGTTATTAGTCACAGAATTGATACTTAATAAAATTAATATAAGCATATCAGTCTTGAAATGAAAGTTAACATATTGCTTAAAATCCAACACCCCTTGAAAACTAAACAACATAATTTGGATTAGAAATGCCAATTAACATGATTCATCTTACCTCCAAGTACAAAAGGCAATAAAAATAATTAAATGGATACACACTTGGAACTCCTATGTCAATTGCAATTACATGTATTTGCATAATTTAATTCCATCTTGTTGAGGAAAAATGAGTACTGTCATTTTCCATGATATCAAGTTTCTGTCATCTACTAACATTTCCTACTTTTCCCTTACCCCACTGGACCAACAATAATCATTTTCTTTGCCTCCTAATCACCAAGTTTTTAGTGTAATTTGAATACTTGCATGTTTAGTTACTAAAAAATTTTTGGTTTCATTTGTTGGCTTTAACTGAAAGAATTTGGATTAGAAATGTCAAGTAATATGATTCATCCCATCTACTAACATGTTCCATGATATCAAGATTCTGTCATCTGCTAACGTTTCCTACTTTTTCCTTACCCTACTGGACCAACTTAGTTTTCATTTTGTTCGCCTCCTGATCACTAAGATTTTAGTGTAATTTGAATACTTGCATGTTTAGTTATTAAAAAATTTTTGGTTTCATTTGTTGGCTTTAACTGACAGAATTTGGATTAGAAATGCCAATTAACATGATTCATCCTATACTTTAGATGGACTAGGCAATTAATCACTATAATTTAAGTTTCAATTCAATAATGATGTTCTGAATAATCACACAGTAATTTCAATAATATTACATGTTTAGTTAGTAAAAATGTTTGTAATCAATTTTTGGCTTTGCTATTATAGGATGGATGAGTCTAGTTTCCTAGACAGTATGAATATGAATGAATGCGAATTAGAAGTCAATATCGGAGCATCAAGTGAGCATTTTTCAAACAATGATGGGAGTAACATCTCTAATGAGCCATAGGTTAGCATGTCATTTCCAAGAATTGAGGAACTTTATGATTATTATCGATCATATGTGAAGACTAAAGGTTTTAGAGTAACTAAGATTTCAGGGAAAAATGATCGAAATGGTCCATATCAATTCTTGATAATTGGTTGTCATGCGATCGTAAACTAGGAA
Source organism: Jatropha curcas (assembly GCF_041381405.1). Taxonomy (NCBI): domain Eukaryota; kingdom Viridiplantae; phylum Streptophyta; class Magnoliopsida; order Malpighiales; family Euphorbiaceae; genus Jatropha; species Jatropha curcas. The sequence continues at coordinate 12,438,749 of NC_143154.1, read as the reverse complement.
TTAGAGCCGATTAGGCGAAAGGGAATGACCATCATTGAAAATATGTTGTAAAGCTCAAGTATGTGCACCGACACAAGGTGATGGGAGGTGGAAATTAATCATAATTCACCATAATCATAAAATGAACACTAGTAATTCAAGATTTCTGCACCAATATTAATAGGTATTGCCTCATGTTAGAAGGAGATTGGAAGTTAATGATAGTGTCAGTATTTGGCCCTATAAAACCTTTCAAACTTTGGTGGCAGAAGCAAGGGGATACGAGATGATGGATAGTGTTGAAAGGGATTGTCGAAACCACATTGACCAAGTAAGGAACTTACAACTTGAGAAGGGTGATACGAAACCAATGCACCAATTATTTAAGTGAATGCAACAAAGAGACTGAAAATTTTTCTATGAAATTTCAGTAGACAAGGACGGTCGGATGAAGAATATATTCTAGGCAGATGCAAGGTGTCAAAGTGCCTATACGAAATTTGGGGATGTTATATCTTTTGACACTACTTATCTGGTAAACAAGTACCAAATGCCGTTTGCACCATTTGTAGGTATTAACCATCATGGACAATCAATCTTGCTAGGGTGTGGTTTGATATGCAATGAGAAATTTTAAAATTTTATTTGGCTCTTCCATTAGTGGTTGCAGTGCATGGGCGATGTGCCACCATCTGCTATAATTATAGGTCAATGTCCAAATATAGCAAAGGAAATTGGGATTGTTTTTTCGTAAGCTAGACATTGATATATAGCAATTTCCAGAAAGAAGTAATATAAATTTGTTAAGCCTAATATAAACAATAACAACTATCTAAGTCTAATGTAGCAATAACAATAACAAGCCTCTAATATATATTGGTACTATTTCGTAATATGAGGCTCATATTAACGGCCACATAAACCTTTACTTAATTAATCAAAATGGATACTCTAAAAAATTTTAGTATTAGACTTATTATATAAACAATTGAATATAAGCCTAACATTATAACACTAATATAACATTGACATCAATATTCTCAAAAAAAAAAAAAAAAAAAACATTGACATTAATAAAAGAAAATTAAGCCTAACAACAAAGTGATATCTAATATAAGCCTACAATCCTTTTAAAGTAAACATTTAATAGCAAAATGTTTATCTAATTTAAGCCTTTAATCTCTAACATAAGCCTATAACAAGTTATATTATGTAAAACTCTGATATAAGCCTTTAAAGTATATCTAAAGCCTAATTCAACAAGGCTTAACAAAGTCAATTTTGAGTGAGTGAGTGAGTACATACTATGCTCCTCGAAATAATCATGTTCTTTGTTAGCCTTTTCTGCATCACCGAAGAGTTTGAGGTGAACAATGGACTGAATGATTTCTTAAGCACTAGACTTGGTGGAGATAACTTCTCTATCTTCTTCTGTGTCTTAAACAGTCTTTGGACTTCCAACTTTCTTAAAGCTCCTCTTGCTAGATTCAGGACTGTTTATGTCAATAACTTCTGTAGGAGCATCTTGGGGAATTCAGGAGTCTATAACCTAATCATATCCTCCGAGCTCATGCTAAAATTAGGACTCTCTAGCTTAATTGGTTTCTTGGATCTCCTCTTGCTAGACTCAGGTCTATAATACAACTTCAGGGTGTGAATACTCAAATTTTGAGGCTCAAAAAGCCAGTTTTTCTAGACTGCAAATAGTCCGGCCGGACCGGAGGCCATTTTGAAAATTTACCGGAAGTATTCCAATATGGTACTTAAAACGTCCGGGACGTCGCGAGGATCGCGGAACTGGTCTCGGAATATTTTTTGGACGTCCGAAACTCCCGAAAAAGCCTCCGAAACGTAAAACTAGAAAGTCCGCCGGCAGCGGCGGCAGCCGTCGGTGACAGTGGCTACGGCCGCCCTTCACGGCGGCGCAGGCTGCCTGACCCGGCGGCCTGAACAGTCCGTTTTTTGCCTATAAATTGGTCCCGATGTCTTCTTTTCAACTCACTCAGTCTGTGTTGACGGACGCTCCTTCTCCCCTACGCTCCTTGCGATTCTTTACTGCTTTTCTGCATTTTAGTTTAGCTTTATTGCTTTCTTGCTTTGTTAATTGGTCATTAAAATTGAATTAATTAATATTCCCTTAACGAGGAGCTTAACCTGGAGTTAAGAAGTGGCCGCTGATTAAATCAGGTACATAAACTAAACTCTGCCTATTTAATTTTAGCACTTCATGCATGCTTCTCTTCTACTCCTAATAATTCTACAACTGCATAAATGCATTCATATCATCATTAGGCAAATAAACTGCCTCAATTAAATAAATTTAGGCTAAATGCCCGGTTAATCAATAATCGTGGTATTAAAGCCTAAATCCGACGATATTGGTTTAAAATACCTAGTTAATTAATGGCTATGGTATAATTGCCTTTATTTCGAACAGTTCGGCTTAAGTCTAATTAATCAATAATAGTGACTAAAAGGCCTTAATTAAACACGTTTTTTCATGGCAATAAATTGCCTACATTGCAAATCAATTAATCACTTTTGGCAAATAAATTGCCTATAAGTAGATTAACCATTTTTTAGCGACAAATCCCTTAAATCCAAATTTTGGCTAAAAGCCTTCAAATAATCACTTTTGGCAAATAAATTGCCTTAAATCCATCAATTTTGGCGACAATCGTCCAAATCAACATTTTTTGGCAATAAATTGCCTAAATCAATATTTTGGCTTTAAAGCCTTCAAATAATCAATTTTGGCGACAATCGCCCAATCAACATTTTTGGCAATAAATTGCCTAAATCATTCTTTTTGGCTAAAAGCCTTAAAATCAACATTTTTGGCGTCAAACGCCTAATCAAATTAATCAATTCTTTGGCAAAATGCCTAAACAAAATGCACGAAGCATACACACACTCATGCATTAAGCATCCCCATTCAAAGCCCTCTAAAAGAGGCTTATCGAACTACGTTGACTTTGATCTTCCATTCAAACGGAAGTACGTAGGCACGTTTGGGATTTAACCCCGAGCGGCAAGTCGAATTCACTTAAAATTGGTCCAATTACATCCTTTATCCTACAAAGCATTCATTTTTGGTTAGTTCATCAGCATGACATAGTCTCGGGATCCACCTCGGGTTCAAAGACCATGCCTTAGGCATTGGGTTGATTAATCTAGTAATTAGGTTAATTAAAATTGGAGTCACTTAGGGCTTTTTCCTAGTTTACCCTAAAATAATTAAACAAGGTGGCGACTCATACACATCACGTGCATTCTTCCCTTAGTTACATGCATTCATACGCTATGATGTTTGGGTAGGGGTTCACAGTTTGGTGACTCTGCTAGGGAGTTATGTAATCATTTTGCATAAAAGTGGACTACGATTGTTGCATTAACTAACTGGCCCTTCTTTAGGGTATTATTTTGTTATGCTTTATTTTGCAGGGTATCCTAACATGAATCAAGTGTTCTTTCTTTAAGAATACTTGATAAGGAAATTTGGACTTATTGTAAAATCTAATCAAAACATTTAAATTTGTTGATTTATTTGCACAATTGAGAATCTTTTTCTCCATTGCATAAAAAATGAATTTCAAATGAATTTCTTCTCTTCTGTTCAAACTTCTGAGTCTGGATAGCAAGTACCGCTGATCGGCAGGTCTCTTTGATTATGTCGACGGACAGCCAAAGCATCCTCCCTGTTACCGCAAACCATCCCTAATCCTTTTGGGGGTGGCCCATGAGTATGCGTACTGTTAGACCCACGCGAAACTCCTTGTTTCACATGTGGTTAGGTATATCCATGCTCAAGGTTCAAGGGTCCCTCTATAAGCCAATTCTCTATTTGTGTCATAGCCTATAGAACCTATCCTTTAGGACTGTATGCACCCAATGATGCTGAATCATTCCATTAAAATGAATTATGTTGTGATGTTGTGCGCATTCACACATTCATCCCATGCTTCGCAAAAAAAAAAAACATTCCATTTCAAAGCTGGAAAATCACATTTTGGTCCCTTAGACCTGAAAAATTACATTTTGGTCCTAAAATTTTCAATTTGGCCACAGAGGTCCAAAAATTCGCAATTTGGCCACAGAGGCTCAAAAATTCGTAATTTGGCCACAAAGGCCCAAAAATTTCCAATTTGGCTCCAAAGGCCCAAAAATTCACAATTTGGCCACAGAGGCCCAAAAATTCACGTTTCGGCCCCTAAGGCCCAAAAATTCTCAATTTGGCCCCAAAGGCCCAAAAATGCCCAATTTGGCCACAAAGGCCCAGAAGTTCACATTTTGGCCCCTAAGGCCCAAAAAATTCTCAATCTGGCCCCGAAGGCCCAAAATTTCTCGATCTGGCCCCGAAGGCCCAAAATTTCTCGATTTGGCCCCAAAGGCCCAGAAATGCCCAATTTGGCCACAAAGGCCCAAAAGTTCACATTTTGGCCCCTAAGGCCCCAAAAAAAAAATTTTTCTTGGAGAACTTAGGGCCTTTCGAAAAGTTGAGGTGTCCAGCCCTAAGCACTCTTCCTTACATATCACATCCCATTGGGTCCTATCCTAGGTGTCCTATCATACCAACATTACCCTACCACACAGGGTCAAACCGTCCCATCTCACAGGGTCAAGTCATTCTTCCCTATACCAACACTACCGTACATTGTTTGGTCATACCACCCCACATCACAAGGGTCAAGTCCAAATACCTTACCCATACACTACCCTACCTCACACTATCTCACATATCCTATGAAAACACCTTATATAGGATAGTCTAATCGTTTTGACTATGTCCTTTCACAGGTACCCCTCCAAAGACCACCTGTACCCGAAACACCAACTGAGCTCTCACCCACAAGTCCAACAACCCCGACTGCACCAATGGCTTCACTGTCTGACATCCAAAATCTCATGGAACAACTCGAAGCCAGAATAGAGACTAGAATGAATGAGGCATTAGTTGCCCACAGGACTGCCCTGATAGCTGAACTGGGCAATGGTAACGGAAATGGGGCTTCAGCTGGGGGAAGTGGGCCTACCACCTCCAATCAGGGACCTGCTGCTGAACCAACAAACCTTGCTCTTAACCTGGATGACATGCCCTCTAGAACTGCTTCTGAGCTGGAAGCTCAGAAAATGAGAGAGAAGCTGGAATTGTTGGAAAGGTCTATTATTGCCCTCAAGACACACAAGGAAGTGGTGGACATGGACTCCTTGTCCTTGTTCCCCGAAGCAAGATTACCTACAAAATTCAAGATGCCTAACATGGACAAGTTTGATGGAACCACTTGTCCCAAAACACACCTGAAAATGTATGTGGGTGCCCTCAACCCATTTGGCCTGAACAGCGAGCTCCTTGCTCAGTTGTTTCAGCAATCTTTGACTGGTGCTGCATTAAGATGGTTTGTAAGCTTGGATCGTTCCAAAATGAAGAATTGGGAGGACATATGCAATGCTTTCAACACACAGTACCATTATAATATCGAAGTGGATGTTACACGGAGGGAGTTGGAAATCACTAAACAAAAGAACAATGAGCCCTTCTCCTCGTTCCTTTCGAGGTGGAGAGCCAAAGCTGCTCAAATGATCAACCGACCCTCGGAACAGGAACAAGTTGACATAATAATCAAGAATTTACTGCCTGTCTACCAGTCACAGCTTCAAACACAGTACTTGCCTACGTTCCAATCGCTCATTGCGACTGCAACTAAGGTGGAAGACTTAATCCAGTTGGGTCAACTCAAAAAAGACTCATACAAGAAGCAGAATCATACTGGGTCCAGTGAGACAAATGAAATAGTTAGTATAATCCCCACGAATCCTTTACGTGTTGGGAATTTGGGAAACAATCAGCCAAGGAGGCAATATACTGATCTCGGCATGCCAATCCTTTTGGTGTTCCGAGAAGCAGTGAAGGCAAATTTACTGAAGCCCTTAGAAGCAAGGCCATTACCAAACCCCCTGCCCCGGAATTTCAAAGCCAATGAATACTGTGAGTACCATCAAGGACATGGGCATAAGACCGAATCATGTTGGACTTTGTAAAACCATCTACAAGACCTGGTTGACAATGGGTCCATCATCCCCAAGAGCAAGCTGAACATCAACCAATCCCTTGCCTAACCATGGGATTAATGCAAAAAAAAAATTGCTGAACAAGAATTGTTCGATCCTTTCGAACTTTTCTTAGAAATGAATGAAGTTTGTGTCTGAGAAGGTTGAGATCAAACCTCCAAAAGAATAAAGGAATTGTTCAAGACCAACAACAACCTGTCTGATCGATTTAAGCATCGAGAAGAACAAAGTCACTACAGTCAATCCAATCCTAGTCCATCACAGTCCACCTAGAGTCTATCTTTTAGGGTCTAGTTTTTTTTTTTTTTTTTTTTTTTTTTCATTTTCATTTCCATTCAAGTTTTCATTCAATTCAAATTTGTAAATCTAAGTGTCTTTTATACACAAATTTTGTCTTATCAATAAAAAGGGATCAGTTTATGTTCCAATCATGTTTATACTCTTTCCCTATCCTTTCCTGTGAAAGCACAAAAAAAAAAAAAAAATCAAAAACAAATAATAAAAAAAATGATGATAAAAAAAGATAATAAAAATTGGCAAAGAAAAATGCATTCATTTGCTCTGCATCAATCAAAGCTGGGGGCATCCTAAGAAGCACCATCAAAGGGGAAGTTTTGAAGGGTAATCATGGAAAAGATCCAGCAAAGGGTACGCAAGACTTTAAACAGTACCGAGGCAAAGCTGATTGAAGGGGTTAGGGCCAGAATGGTTTCTTCAAAAATCCAGGAATGGAAGATGCTCTGACAGAGAGGTGTCTGAATTTTGAGCTTAAAAGCGACAGAATAAAGAAGTTATGTTTGGAATTGGGTTGGGTCTGCACGAAGTCGCAATGCTATCCATACACTACTCAAGTCATCTCAGAATCAAGTTGCCTCGAAATTCTTTATGGAGAGGCTGCTTCCAAGCAAGCAAAAGGAAAAATGGGACAAAAGGAACCCCTGGTCAAAAGGAAGCAAATAAAGCAAAAGAAAAAAATGGGTCAAAAGGAACTTCTGCATAAAAGAAAGAAATCAAGGACAAAGCTACAGGAAATCAAGTTGTCAAAAACGGGTCAACTGCAAGCTCTCCGTTAAATTCAAGCCCATCAAGGGTAGATGACAAATCATTTCAGCCATAAGGACAAAGACCAAGCGGCTGCTCACATTTTGAAAAAGCAAGTTAAAAGAAGCAGTCATTTCCACAAATTGGATGACAACAAACACCTTGAAAATCAAGCGCCAGGCATGGTACAAGTACAAGTGTCCTTATAAACAAGGATCATTTCTCAAAACAAGGAAAAGGAAGAGTCTCCTCAAAATTCCTTATGGAGAGGAGAACCATTGAGGAAATAAGTTTCAAATTCAGAGGAAGATAAAGTTCAAGAAAAGGGATCAAATTAACCTCAAGAATTCAAACATGGCAAAGCCACAAACTCAAAGCATAAAAGCTTCTTCAACACTCAAGCCACTCAAGTTACCACCACAATGTGGGTATTCAAAACTCTTTGTGATGAATACAAGTCATATTTCAGTCAACCAGTGGTAAAACAACTACAACAACAAAGTCAGATTCGCCTAGGGTCATCACTATCATACGAGCTCGAGTCAATAAGTTGATTCAACATCATCAAAGTCGGGAATGAATCTCGTAAAGACATCAAGTCGGGAAGGAATCCCGCAAAGACATCAAGCCGGGAAGGAATCCCGCGAAGAAATCAAGTCAGAAATGAATTCTGTATTAATATCAAGTCGGGAAAGAATCCCAAAGAAATCAAATCGGAAATGAATTCCACAATCAGCATTAAGTCGGAATTGAACTTTGCCCCAACAACAAGTCGAAAATAAATTTCGGACCAAGACGGAAAGGAATTACGCACTAACATCAAGTCGGAGATGAATTCCGCACCAGCCGAGCACAAAGTTCGCATCCCAGAAGGAACTACGAAAGACCTGATTCTCCCCATCCCCCGAAGAGTTCTTGGAGATACGTAGGCAGTCGCAAAGGCACGGTCACAAACATAAGTTTGCATCATAAATAGCATTTTCTCTTTGCCAATATAAAATAAAAAAAAATAAAAAAAGAGAAGAAAAGAAAAACAAAAGCTAGAGTTGAAAATCCGAAAGGACGGCTTCAGGCAAGAATTGAGCCCGCTAGGCTGAAAACCCGAAAGGGCGGTCTAGGCAAAAGTTAGGGCAAAGAGCCTACTAGAGTCGAAAACCCGAAAGGGCGGCTACTAGGCAAAAGTTAAGGCAAAAAAAAAAAAAAGTGCTTTCATGAATGCTTTTAGAAAGTCCATTTTTGTAGGATAAAACAGCAAAGTATGTCCTTAATAAAAAAAAAATCCCTTTCAAAGGTCTCTTTGGGAGTATATAAATCATTTTTTTCCAGGAATCACTGAGTTCCTTCGAGTCAAAATTCACTACAAGAAAAATTTGAGTCTCTAAATCGAGTCTCCAATGAGTCTCTAAAATCAAGTCTCCATCACCAGTGGTCATTCCACAACGAGTCACAAAAATCGAGTCATTCTCAAAAGTTCGTTTTGAAAGCATCACTCTTTGAGTCATTCCTCGAAAAAAAAAAGAGAGAGAGGAAAATGTCAATCCCCGGGGTTTCCAAAACAACCTTAAAAAATGTCAAACATAATCGTTGAGAGGTAATTCTTTAATACCTCGTCTCCACTCGGACCATCGTTTCTTCGATCCATTCAGACGAGCGATGTCATCCACATTGTCCGTTTCCTCGAGTCATATAAGTGGGTTTGTTCTCTTTGATTCCTCAATCGATTGGACAAATGCAACACCAATGTTTTGAAGTATTCCATGGTCAGCACCATTCTGGGGGCAAGAAGTGATAAGAACCTTCACCATTCTCCTATCACAGAAGTAATCACGGAATTTTTTGTCTTTCATTACGAAGAAATTCTATTTCAGCTAATAAGGGCATCAATACTCTCAAGCAGGGGGCAAAATCCTCCAAGTCGGATTCAGGGGCAAGTGTTATAAAAAAAAACATACACAATCCAGGGTGAAACCCAACCATCGTCAATCTCTTTTACACAAACCCAGGGTAGAACCTGGTTAATGGTTAACCTTTTTTTACATAAAACTTAGGGTGAAACCCTAACCAATAACCAACCATTTTTCATCCAAAACCAAGCCATTTGATCATTTCGACTTTAGGTGGACCCTTGGTTCTCAAAGAAAAAAAACAAAAATAAAACAAACCTCTTTTCAAGCCCTCATTAAGAGGCAAAACATCTTTCCAAGTCCTCATTAAGAGGCAAAACATCTTTTCAAGTCCTCTAAGAGGCAAAACATCTTTTCAAGCCCTCATTAAGAGGCAAAACATCTTTCCAAGTCCTCTAGGAGGCAAAATCTCTTTTCAAGCCCTCATTAAGGGGAAAACATCTTTTTCAAGTCCTCTAAGAGGCAAAATTTCTTTTCAAGTCCTCAAAGAGGCAAAAACATCTTTAAGTTGCAAACATAAATCCACGCATTTGATCATTTCATTTCAAAAAAAAAAAAAAAAAAAACCAACGGCGGGGTTTCCTCCTCTGCCCATCCTCAAAATTTGCTCCTTCAAACAGCCACTGGCTTTCATAAATCATTTTTATGATAGCCAGTGGGGGGCAACTGTGAATACTCAAATTTTGAGGCTCAAAAAGCCAGTTTTCCCGGACTGCAAATAGTTCGGCCGGACCGGAGGCCATTTTGGAAATTTACCAGAAGTATGCCAATATCGTACTTAAAACGTCCGGGACATCGCAAGGATCGCGGAACTGGTCCCGGAATATTTTTTGGAGGTTCGAAACTCCCGAAAAAGCCTCCGGAACATAAAACTAGAAAGTCCCCTGGCTGCGGCCGCCCTCCACGGCGGCGGCAGCCGTCGGCGACAGCGCCTACGGTCGCCCTTCACGGCGGCCCATGCCGCCTGACCATGGCGGCCCCGATGGCCTGAACAGTCCGTTTTTTGCCTATAAATTGGCCCCCATGTCTTCTTTTCAACTCACTCAGTCTGTGTTGACGGACGCTCCTTCTCCCCGACGCTCCTTGCGATTCTTTACTGCTTTTTTGCATTTTAGTTTAGCTTTATTGCTTTCTTGCTTTGTTAATTGGTCATTAAAATTGAATTAATTAATATTCCCTTAACGAGGAGCTTAACCTAGAGTTAAGAAGTGGCCGCCGATTAAATCAGGTACATAAACTAAACTCTGCCTATTTAATTTTAGCACTTCATGCATGCTTCTCTTCTACTCCTAATAATTCTACAACTTCATAAATGCATTCATATCATCATTAGGCAAATAAACTGCCTCAATTAAATAAATTTAGGCTAAATGCCCGGTTAATCAATAATCGTGGTATTAAAGCATAAATTCGACGATATTGGCTTAAAATACCTTAGTTAATTAATGGCTATGGTATAATTGCCTTTATTTCGAACAGTTCGGCTTAAGTCTAATTAATCAATAATAGTGACTAAAAGGCCTTAATTAAACACGCTTTTTCATGGAAATAAATTGCCTACATTGCAAATCAATTAATCACTTTTGGCAAATAAATTGCCTATAAGTAGATTAAACATTTTTTAGCGACAAATCGCTTAAATCCAAATTTTGGCTAAAAGCCTTCAAATAATCACTTTTGGCAAATAAATTGCCTTAAATCCATCAATTTTGGTGACAATCGCCCAAATCAACATTTTTTGGCAATAAATTGCCTAAATCAATATTTTGGCTTTAAAGCCTTCAAATAATCAATTTTGGCGACAATCGCCCAATCAACATTTTTGGCAATAAATTGCCTAAATCATTCTTTTTGGCTAAAAGCCTTAAAATCAACATTTTTGGCGTCAAACGCCTAATCAAATTAATCAATTCTTTAGCAAAATGCTTAAACAAAATGCACGAAGAATACACAAACTCATGCATTAAGCATCCCCATTCAAAGCCCTCTAAAAGAGGCCTATCGAACTACGTTGACTTTGATCTTCCATTCAAACGGAAGTACGTAGGCACGTTTGGGATTTAACCCCGAGCGGCAAGTCGAATTCACTTAAAATTGGTCCAATTACATCCTTTATCCTGCAAAGCATTCATTTTTGGTTAGTTCATCAGCATGACATAGTCTCGGGATCCACCTCGGGTTCAAAGACCATGCCTTAGGCATTGGGTTGATTAATCTAGTAATTAGGTTAATTAAAATTTGAGTCACTTAGGGCTTTTTCCTAGTTTACCCTAAAATAATTAAACAAGGTGGCGACTCATACACATCACATGCATTTCTTCCCTTAGTTACATGCATTCATATGCTATGATGTTTGGGTAGGAGTTCACACAGGGAAGTGATTTTTGGGTTGAGGCTGATGGATCTTAGCTTCAGAGGTTCACCTGTGGATGTACCTCTTTTGTCAAAAATGCAGACTTTGAACATGTCGTTACCGTTCAACTTCAGCAATAGTTGAAAATTTGCCCTCACCCTAGAATCTTGCAAGAACTCTTTCAGGCTTGTTAGTTCTAGGAACCCAATGTTGTCGATATTAACATGCACCTTGTATTTGTTCCACTGCCTCACATATATCCAGCAATCACACTCAATTTTGTTATCTAAGCCTAACATTAACACTAATATAACATTGGCAGTAATATGTTATATAAAGTTATGTTATCTAAAGTTCTAATATAAGCATCTAAAGTACATGAGTTCAGTTTTCTAATATAAATCTCACATTAATAGTAATATAAGCCTTTACTTAATTAATCAAAATGGATACTCTAAAAAAAAAAAAAAAAATCTAATATTAGACTTATTATATAAACAATCTAATATAAGCCTAATATTAACACTAATACAACATTAACAATAATAATAAAAAAATTAAGCCAAACAACAAAATGATATCTAATATAAGCCTGTTGTCCTTTCAAAGTCAAGATTCAAGAGCAAAATGTTTATCTAAGCCTAACATTAACACTAATATAACATTGACAGTGGTAAAAAAAAATAATCCAAACAACAAAGTGATATCTAATATAAGCCTATTGCCCTTTCAAAGTCAAGATTCAAGAGCAAAATGTTTATCTAAGCTTAACATTAACACTAATATAACATTGACAGTAGTATATTATCTAAAGTTATGTTATCTAAAGCAAGTGATCTGAATATAAACGTGAGAATTTATTCTAAAAATTGATTCTGAATATAAACGTGCAAATTGATCTTGGGAATAGATCTTGTGGAACCAATGTAAACAAAAAAACACGAAAAGTCCTAATTTTTTTTACAATGATAGTGGTACTCTCAAAATCATGATTATCATTTCGTGATTATAGGGCGAAATCCAACCAAAGCAAGATAATTGTGCTAAAAGATTATCTAAAAGCAACATGATCTTTAACATAAGAAAGCGAAAAAAAGAAAAAAGGAAATCGAGTTTGAAAATGATAAAGAAACGAATATGAGAAAGAAGGAAAGATTAAACCAAAAACATGAGAATCGATCTTGTGGTACCAATATAAATGAAAAACACAAAAAGACCCTATTTATTTTACAGTGACAATGATACTCTCAAAATCATAATTATCATTTTGTGATTTATAGTGCAAAATCCAAGCAAAGCAAGATAATGATGCTAAACGATTATCTAAAAACAAAATCATCATCAACATGAGAAAGCAAAAAAAAAAAAAAAAAGGAAATCGAGTTTGAAAATGACAAAGAAAACAAATATGAGAAAGAAAGAAAGAGTAAACCAAAAACATGAGAATTGATCTTGTGGAACCAATGTAAATGAAAAAACACGAAAACCCTAATTCTTTAACAGTGACAATGATACTCTTAAAATCATGATTATCGTTCGTGATTTATAGGTCAAAATCCAATCAAAGCAAGATAATGATACTAAATGATTATCTAAAAATAAAATCATCTTCAACATGAGAAAGCCAAAAAAAAAAAAAAAAAAAAAAAAAGGAAATCGAGTTTGAAAATGATAAACAAAATCATCTTGAAATGTTGCAAAAACTGCCAGTTGAATTCGCACAAATTCACTCTAGCGGGATAGATTCTGATTGTTGGGTTTATGTAAAGGAGTCGAACAAATATAGCGTGGTTGTTCAGACTAACAGTAATGGATACAACGAACTAGCAATAGAGCTGAAAGTTTTCCTTCAAGATTATAGAGTGAGGGCAAATTTCCAGGTGTTATTGAAGCTCAAAGGGAATAATATGTTCAAAGTTTGTATTTTTGACAAGAGATGAATATCTGTAGTTGAACCTCTAAGGATAAGATCCTTAGCTGGAGCCTAAATATGAATTCCTTGAAGCTGTTTAATAGTCCTAAATGTAGCAAGAAGATTTGTAAGAAAGTGAGTAGCCCCAATATCAATTCCATGAAGTTGTTTAAAAGTCCTGAATCTAGCAAAAAAATGCTGCAGGAAATTGGTTAAGGTAGAGGGTCCAGAATCTGGCAAAAGGAGCTCGAAGATGCTAGGGAAGGTGATTAGGCTACAAAGTCCAAAACCTATCAATAGGAGCAGCTCTGTGGAAATTATTGAACTAGACACTCCCAAGTCTAGCAAAAGGAGTTGTAAGAAAGTTAGAACACCAATGAGTTTTTTTAAGCCATAAAAGAAGATAGAGAAGCAATCTCCACCGAGTTTAGTGTGTAGGAATACAACTACTCAATCTACACCGAGTACACTGCACAAGAATCCAGTTGCTCAATCTCCTCATTTGTGATGCAAAAAAGAGTAATAAAAAACATGATTATGACAAGGAGCATGGTACTCTCTCTTTTTTCTTAAAATATTATATGAAGATTCAATCTCAGTTAACGTTGCACTTATCTGGAAATTGTTATAATCTGGAAATTGCTTTATTTTATTAGCATATGACACATTAGTTTAAGTTCTAGTTCTCAGGTCGTCATAACTAAGTGCATTTCTTTTAAATTGAAATGTTAGTGTTCTTAATGATGAATATTAGGCCTAAACTTATATGTTTGTTGCTGAGTTTCACTTATCTTACTGTTTATGGTTCTAGAATGAGGTTTTAATGTACTTATCTTTAGATGTTAGTGTTTTTAGTGATGAATATTAGGCTTGAATTTGTGTTTATTGTTGAGTTATGCAAATTTTTGAGACTAATGCAGTTCTTAAAATGTTACTATTCTTAATGATGAATATTATGCTTAAATTTGTATTTGTTGTTGAGTTATGCAAATTTTTGATAGTAATGCAATTATCTGGAAATTGCTATAATCTATAAATTGCTTTATTTTATTAGCATATCGACACATTAGTTTAAGTTCCGCTTCTAAGGTTGTCATAACTAAGTGCATTTTTTTTTTTTTTACAATTGAAATGTTAGTATTCTTAGTGATGAATAGTAGGCCTAAACTTGTGTTTGTTACTGAGTTTGACTTATCTTGTTGTCTGTGGTTCCAAAAATAAGGTTTTAATAACAAAATATTTTGGTTTTGTTACTAATATTAAGCAAATCTAGGTAGCATGCAAATTTTTTAGTGTAGTACTTATCTTAAAATGTTAGTGTTTTTAGTGAGGAATATTAGGTTCTCATAACTAAATGCATTTTTTTTCATTTATGTAAGTCTGTTGACAAAGTCTTCTACAAAGCAAACATTGATGACTGGAAAAAGGACATCAAGTTGGTCTGTCACGGTGCGTATTACGATGCAAAGCTTTACTATTATCCACCATATGGTTTAGGCTGCATCACAGGTTTCTCTAGTCTGATCGAGGGTGAAACATTGAAGAAGAAAGATGGTTTTAGTTTTAGGGTGCTGCATCCATAAGAATTTATTATGAGGAAGGGTTATGGTGGAATACCTAACTAGCTGGTGTTTGTGGTGGCTATTATGTGAAGGTTGGGTCTGGCTCTGGACCTTGATTTACTTCGTGTTGGGACCGCGCGCACCCTCATCCAACCCCTGATTAGTATGATATTGTCCGATTTGGGCCAAGCCCTCACGGATTTGTTTTTGGGCACCTCCCTAAAGGCCTCATACTAATGGGTTGGGTTTGAACCATTATATTTTGGTTCCTCTTCTCACATTTTTCCGATGTGGGACTTGGGAGGATATCCCAACAAACCTCCCCTCCAACCAAGGACCACACAAATCGTGACCTCCCCTCCAGGGATAATCTGCCCACCATCTTGTACCGCCGCTACAACTTTGTGGGACACGCTACCCGACCTCCTCTTGTCGGGAAGACTTTCGACACAAGGCACCAGTTGCAGATTATCTTCCTGTTGTTACAACGTCACACCGAATTTTTCTCACACTGCGCAGTCCGCTGCTCACACCCGCTCCAAACTTGGGCTCTGATACCAGTTGTTAGGACCGCGCTCACCCTCATCCAACCCCGGATTAGTATGATATTGTCCGCTTTGGGCCAAGCCCTCACAGATTTGTTTTTGGGCACCTCCCAAAAGGCCTCATACTAATGGGTTGGGTTTGAACCATTATATTTTGGTTCCTCTTCTCACATTTTTCTGATGTGGGACTTGGGAGGATATCCCAACACTTCGTTAATAGTATTGAACAATATTGTAGGTATATTAGTAGCTAGTTTCGATATCATAGACCAACCTTATTTTTTTTGTTCACTTTTGCTATCTTATCTTCACTGGCTGCATAAATCTTAAGTTGGTGATTGCATTAGTTTTTGTTAGTTTCATGTATGTTTATGGAACTAAAAGTTTGGGCATGAGCTTGACTTCTCTCAAGTAGGCTTACTATATGTATTATGTTTGAATAGCTACTGGACAATGTAGGAAATTAAAAGATGAATGATTATGCTAGTATCTTTGATGTAGAATTGAATGTTTTTTTACTTTGAAGTATTTTGCCGAATGAATTGACAGTGATTTTTGCAAGTGTATGAAATCACAACAAGTAATGTAGAAAATATCGTATCCACAGGGATTGTATATCAAGTACCAAAATTATGTTAACCTATTATTATTTAAACGACAATACGAGAGATTTGTTATAAGAAAAGTAAATTCGAAAATAAAACAAAAAGAAATCAAGCAACAAAATTTATGTGAAAAGAGATCAAGGATTTAAAACTATTAGGGATATTGATTTCACTTAATTCTATCCAATTTATTTTATTAGTTTGATAATCAATTTTAATTGTTCAAGTAGGGGAAACAACCCTAAAATCACTAACAAGCTCTCTCGATGTATTGTTAGCTATTCTAATTCGGTTTAATTACCTATCTTCCAATAGCACAATCAAACATGAATTAAATTATCAAGTTTTATGATTTGTTTTGTGAATTCATAACCTAAGGTCATTAACTTATGAAAACCCCTATGAGTCAAACCATATAGCATCTGCATCAAGTTATTATTCTCATGTAATTTATTACCTTTTTCATATCAAAAACCCTTCTTCCGATAGTGATTAATGAAATAAATCAATCCAGGGGATAAACTCTGCCTGGAAGCTTTAAGTTCAATAATAAATTTTAGCAAGAACAAGGAAAAGCAAATCTAACATTATAAATTGGAATCGAATTAAGCTATATCAAATCCCTAGTATGAGAGTTTAGCTCGACATAGTAATTAAATAAAACTTAGTAATACTTGAATAAAACTTCATAATCAATAATGAATAATGAAGAGAAAGACAAGATTAAGAGTTTAGAAATAAAAACTAGACAACAGCTATGTGGATGACTTCCTTGAATCTTGGCACAAATCTTGGACGATTGAAATCTTTGAGAGAGAGAGAGAACTATGTAGAAGAATACTAGAATTCTCGATATCTCTACAATGAATATCTCCCCTCTTTATATAGACCTCCTGGAGGAAAATCTCTCTGTTTAGGAAATAGAATCCTTATTAAGTACGAAATCTTCTTAGGAGATCATGACTGTTTAGGCTTTGGATTTGTTCTTAGTTAGGACTCTTTTCTTTTCCTAAATAGGTTTAGACCCTGTTTTGCACGTTTAGGAAAATATCTGAGGCGGGCAAATGGGAGAAAAAGACTGGCTTGCGTGTTTAGTTTAAGTCAGCTCTGCCTTCATAGCACGGGCGTGCCATCTGGCACGGCCTGGGCATGCTAGAGTCTGGATCTATGAATGATTTAGCACGGGCCGAGCTCTGCAACACGCTTAGAGGAGTCTTTATGGCACAGGCGTGCGCCTTGGCATGTCCAGGGCGTGCTAGGCTCTAACTGTAACACCCACCGGCCAATCCCGGAGAACTAGACAACGGATGCCACAATCGGTGCCTGAGCACCGTCTTATGTCAGTTATTAAAGCTAGATCACAAATTAGAACTGGTTAGATTTTCATAAGGAGGCAAGTAATTAACATTGTTTAAAAATAAAAAAAAATATTGAAGGAAATTCCTACGAAAATTTCGCAAGGGTTTCCCCTAAAAATTAACTTGCCACACAAAGAAAATATACACACTTCTAATTTTCTCCAAACCCCAAAACTCCAATTCAACACAACATACCACAAGCACTTCTAAATATTATCATACACCAAAAATATAATAAGATGTTATTTCCTTAAATAATAATAACTCTTAATACATTCTAGACTTATTATATACAACCTCCACAACACAATATTTATATACATGCCAAAAATCACCATTTACAAAATATCCTACCCAAAAGGTGATATCTACTCTGATGCTACTCCTTTGGTCTTGCAGAACACCCTTTGCTCCTAACCTGCGCGTGATAAAAATCAACGCGCTGAGTGGAAGACTCAGTGGTGCTAAAAAACGAACAATTAAAATAACAAGAATAGCCAAGACAAGTCTCACAAATGCTTTAAATTACTCAACTATATAAATACCGAAATCGCATTCATTTAATTCAAATACTTTGAAAGCAATAAGACGATTATAAATACAAATCTGTCTTCATTCTTTTATAGCAAAAATAAATTTCATTCTTTAGTTAAGGCTCGTACTTATGCAGAATAAACATAAGCAGATTTGATCGTGGCCTATGTTAGCGCCACCCCCATCACACAATCGTGGCCTATGAAAGCACAAACCCCATCACACAATCGTGGCCTATGAAAGCGCCACCCCCATCACACAATCGTGGCCTCAATCTCAGTCAACCAAAATTCACACTTACTGAGCTTGGCATATAACTGTTGGTCTCTCAAGGTCTGCAGAACTGTTCGTGGGTGGTGATCATGATCCTCTCTAGTTGGAGAGTACACCAAAATATCATCAATAAAAACAACCACGAACTGATCCAAATAAGGATGGAAGATCCCGGTTCATCTGGTCCATAAACACTGTTGGAGCATTAGTCAACCTAAATGGCATCACTAAAAACTCATAGTGACCATATCGAGTCCTTAAAGCAGTCTTAGGTACATCTGACTCTCTAACTCTCAACTGATGATATCCTGATCTCAAATCAATCTTCGAAAACACAGTGGCCCCTTTCAACTGATCAAACAAATTGTCTATTCGAGGTAATGGATAACGATTCTTTAGTGTCACTTTATTAAGCTGCCTATAATCAATGCACAATCTCAAAGTACCATCCTTCTTCTTCACAAATAATACTGGAGCGCCCCAAGGAGATACACTAGGTCGAATGAAACCCTTACCGAGCAACTCCTGAATTTGAATCTTCAACTCTCTCAACTCAGTAGAAGCCATCTGGTATGGAGCAATGGATATCGGTGCAGTACCCGGCACAACCTCGATACTAAACTCAACCTCTCTCGCAGGAGGCAAACCAGACAAATCCTCGGGAAATACATCTGGAAAGTCACACACCATCGAAATCTCATGGACACTGGGAGATCTCCATTCAGGCTCAAGTACACAGGCAAAGAACGCCTCACAGCCATGTTGTATCATTCTCCTAGCGGTACTGGCTGAAATAACATTAGAGAGGTAATCCATCCTCTCCCCCACAACTACAATCTCCTCTTCAGACGGAGTCTGAAGCGTAATCCTCTTACGTCTACAATCAATACTGACTCCATGTCTAGACAACCAATCCATACCCAATATCACATCGTACTCCCAAAAAGGCAACTCTATCAAATCACCCGGAAATACATACTCATGAATGACTAAAGGGCAATCTCTATACACCCGATCAACTACTACACTCTGACCCTAAGGGCTAGTAACCTCAACGATGTGCTCTAATGTATCAGCATGCATACAACCCAGTCTACCCACATGTATGCATATGTATGAATGCGTGGAGCCCGGATCAATCAAAGCAAGTACAAAAGTGTCAAAATAAAGAAGGTACCTGCAATGACGTCCGGTGCATCCCGCTGCTCCCTAGTCCTGATGGCATAAGCCCTCGCTTGTGCTCTAGCCTCTGGTCTCTCCACAGTCTCAGAAACTGGTCTCTCACTCCTAGTACCATATCCCTCACTACGGCCTCTACCTCTACCTCTCCGAACATAAGGAGCTGGCCTCCCAACCTGGTGAGCTGGACGAGTCACGGTCATAGGACAATCCCTGATCATATGCTCAGTGGATCCACATCTAAAGCAAGCTTTCGTAGTGCCCCAACATACCCCAACATGTCTCCTGCCACATTGAATGCAAATTGGTAGACCTGGCCATGTAGCACCCCCGCCACTAGCAACAGATGTAGCCGGAGGAGCTGATCTCGTAAATATACCCCGACCAACTATCTGGCCCGGTCTGACCATCTACGGTCTGCCTCTAAATCTCTTGCTACTAGAATGGATCCCTGAAGTCTGTCCAGACATAGCACTCTGAAATCTCTTATACTGACTGCTCTGCTGGGTCCTCTAACCTTTGGCCTGTCTCTTATTCCAAATAATCTCAAGCTCTGAAGTAGCCTTCACCAAACTAGCTAATGTGGTGTGGGGCTGGGATGTCAAGTGCATCCTATACTCATCCAGTAACCCCTTCCGAAACCGCTTACACCTATCTGCCTCAGTAGGGACCAACGTTGAAGCATACCTACTCAACCGCAGAAACTCCCGCTCATACTCGGAGATAGTCATCCGTCCCTGTCTAAGCTCAAGGAACTCTATTATCCTTTGATCCATGTATAGCTCCCCCACATACTTCTCCCGAAACTCAGAGAGAAAGAAATCCCAAGTAATATCCTCGGCTCTCGCTATCTTAACCATAGACTCCCACCATAGGTAAGCCTCTTCCTTCAGCAAGGAAACAGCATGGATCAATCTATCTGGAGTAGTACACTGCATCTGGTCCAAGACCTTCTCTGCAGCTCGGAGCCAGAATTCTACTGCAGAAGGATCATCATCTCTCCGACCCATAAAATCCTCAACACGATACTTCCTTAGTCTCTCTACCGGGGAATGGACTGGAACAGGGGCTGGTGCGACTGGAGCCTGCCTAAACAGCTCCCGCAACCTGCCTCAATGCAGTTACCAACTGCTGTATCAAATCACCCTGAGTAGGCCCCGCAGGACCCGCAGTAGCCTGCCCTACAGCCGAGGCGCGCTCTGCATCGGAACCCAGAATGCCACTAGCGACACCACCGGCTGGTATACCACCCTCTAACATAGCACCCTCTGAAGGGGCATAACTGTCCACCTCCTCATTCGGCAGGTGCTGAGACATCACTAAATACCTACAAAGACCAGCAGATTCACATCAGAGACAGATTCCCAAAACAGACTAATATGGCATGTATTTAACCTTATGTCATTACTCCAAATCAGATAAACTCTCATACCAAATCATATATCCTAGAATCGTCTAAACCTATGCTCTGATACCACAAAATGTAACACCCACCGGCCAATCCCGCAGAACCAGATGGCGGATGCCACAATCGGTGCCGGAGCACCGTCTTATGTCACTTATTAAAGCTAAATCACAAATTAGAAGTGGTTAGATTTTCATAAGTGTGAATACTCAAATTTTGAGGCTCAGGGGAATAACATGGGAGATTCATTGGTGCTTCCTAAAGGGACAATTACAAGAAGTCATGCAAAGAGATATGGGGCATTTAACAATTGTTTTGAGGAACTTGAAGGCGTTCCTCTTTAAATGGAGGAAAGCACGCCTGCTACAGTGCCGTGCCAATTAGTTTGACTTTTGCTACAGTGCCTGTTTTCCCGGACTACAAATAGCCCTGCCGGACCGGAGGCCATTTTGGGAAATTTACTGGAAGTATGCTAATATGGTACTTAAAACGTCCGGGATGTCGTGAGGATCGTGGAACTGGTCCCGAAATATTTTTTGGAGGTCCGGAACTCCCGAAAAAGCCTCCGGAACAAAAAATTAGCAAACCCGCCAGCTCGCCGTGTCCGGCGGCCCAGGTCGCCGGTCACGGCGGACTAGGCCGCCAGACCCGGCGGCTCCGGCCGCCGAACAGTCCGATTTTTGCCTATAAATTGGCCCCGATGTCTTCATTTCAACTCACTCAGTCTGTGTTGACGGACGCTCCTTCTCCCTTACGCTCCTTGCAATTCTTTACTGCTTTTCTGCATTTTTTAGTTAGCTTTATTGCTTTCTTGCTTTGCTATTTGATCACTAAATTTGAATTAATTAATATTCCCTTAACGAGGAGCTTAACCTGGAGTTAAGAAGTGGCCGTCGATTAAATCAGGTACATGAACTAAATTCTGCCTATTTAATTTTAGCACTTCATGCATGCTTCTCTTCTACTCCTAATTCTACAACTGCATAAATGCATTAACGTCATCATTTTGGCAATTAAATTGCCTCAATTAATTAAGTTTAGGCTAAGATGCCCAGTTAATCAATAATCGGGGTATTCATGCCAAACTCCGACAATATTGGCTAAAGCCTAGTTAATCAATAGCTAATGTGATCGCCTTTATTTCGAACAATTCGGCTTAAGTCCAATTAATCAATAATTGTGGCTAAAAGGCCTTAATTAAAACACATTTCTTTGGCAATAAATTGCCTACATTGCAATTCAATTGATCTCTTTTGGCAAACAAACTGCCTATAAATAGATTAATCGTTTTTTTAGCGACAAATCGCTTAAATCAAAGTTTTGGCAAAAAGCCTTTAAATAATCACTTTTGGCAAACAAATTGCCTTAAATCAACCAATTTTGGCGACAATCGCCCAATCAACACCTTTTGGCAAACTAATTGCCTAAATCAACTCATTTCGGCTAAAAGCCTTTAAATAACCAATTTTGGCGACAATCGCCTAAATCACATCAATTTTTGGCAACAATTGCCTAAATCAATCTTTTTGGCTAAAAGCCTTAAATCAACACTTTTGGCAACAAATGCCTAAAACATCAAATCAATCAATTCTTTGGCAAAATGCCTAAACAAAATGCACAAAGCATACACACACTCATGCATTAAGCATACCCATTCAAAGCCCTTTTAAAAAGGCCTATCGAACTACGTTGACTTTGATCTTCCATTCAAATGGAAGTACGTAGGCACATTTGGAATTTAACCCCGAGCGGCAAGTCGCAATCACATAAACATTTCAATTGGTCCAATTACTTCATTCACCCTGCAAAGCATTCATTCATAAGTTAGTTCATCAGCATGACATAGTCTCGGGATCCACCTCGGGTTAGTAGACCATGCCTTAAACATTGGGATAATTAATATAATAATTAGGTTAATTAAAATTGGAGTCAACTTAGGGGTTTTCCTAGTTTACCCTAAAAAAATTAAACAAGGTAGTGACTCACACATTCACGTGCATTTCTGCCCTTAGTCACATGCATTCATGTGCCTATGTTTTCGGGGGAGGGGTTCACAATAAGGAGGCAAGTAATTAACATTGTTTAAAAATAAAAAAAAATATTGAAGGAAATTCCTATGAAAATTTCGCAAGGGTTTCCCCTAAAAATTAACTTGCCACACAAAGAAAATATACACACTTCCAATTTTCTCCAAACCCCAAAACTCCAATTCAACACAACATACCACAAGCACTTCTAAATATCATCATACACCAAAAATATAATAAGATGTTATTTCCTTAAATAATAATAACTCTTAATACATTCTAGACTTATTATATACAACCTCCACAACATAATATTTATATACATGCCAAAAATCACCATTTACAAAATATCCTACCCAAAAGGTGATATCTACTCTGACGCTACTCCTTTGGTCTTGCAGAACACCCTCCGCTCCTAACCTGCGCGTGATAAAAATCAACGCGCTGAGTAGAAGACTCAGTGGTGCTAAAAAACCAACAATTAAAATAACAAGAAAAGCCAAGGCAAGTCTCACAAATGCTTTAAATTACTCAACTATATAAATACCGAAATCGCATTCATTTAATTCAAATACTTTGAAAGCAATAAGACGATTATAAATACAAATCTGTCTTCATTCTTTTATAGCAAAAATAAATTTCATTCTTTAGTTAAGGCTCGTACTCATGCAGAATGAAAATAAGTGTGTACCCCTCCCCAAAATATCACCGGCATATGAATGCATGTGACTAAAGGAAGAAATGCACGTGAGTGTGTGAGTCGCCACCTTGTTTAATTATTTTAGGGTAAACTAGGAAAAAACCCTAAGTGACTCCATTTTTAATTAACCTAGTTACTAGATTAATTATCCCAATGTTTAAGGCACAGTCTGCGAACCCGAGGTGGATCCCGAGACTATGTCATGCTGATGAACTAACCGATGGATGAATGCTTTGCAAGGTGAATGATGGATTAATGAAATGTTTGTGTGATTTTGACTTGCCGCCCGGGGTGAAATCCCGAACGTGCCTACGTACTTCCGTTTGAATGGAAGATCAAAGTCAACGTAGTTCGATAGGCCTTCTTTGAAGGGCTTTGAATGGGTATGCTTAATGCATGAGTGTGTATGCTTTGTGCATGAGTGTGTATGCTTTGTGCATGAGTATGTATGCTTTGTGCATGTTGTTAAGGCATTTTGCCAAAAATATCAATTTTAAGCGATTTGTCGCTAAAATGGTTGATTTTACGGTTTTAAACCGAAAATGATTGATTTTAAGGCATTTTGCCAAAAAATGTCGGTTTTAAGCGATTTGTCGCTAAAATGGTTGATTTTACGGTTTTAAACCGAAAATGATTGATTTTAAGGCATTTTGCCAAAATGTTGATTTTAAGCGATTTGTCGCTAAAATGGTTGATTTTACGGTTTTAAACCGAAAATGATTGATTTTAAGGCATCTTGCCAAAATGTTGATTTTAAGCGATTTGTCGCTAAAATGGTTGATTTTACGGTTTTAAACCGAAAATGATTGATTTTAAGGCATCTTGCCAAAATGTTGATTTTAAGCGATTTGTCGCTAAAATGGTTGATTTTACGGTTTTAAACCGAAAATGATTGATTTTAAGGCATTTTGCCAAAATGTTGATTTTAAGCGATTTGTCGCTAAAATGGTTGATTTTACGGTTTTAAACCGAAAATGATTGATTTTAAGGCATTTTGCCAAAATGTTGATTTTAAGCGATTTGTCGCTAAAATGGTTGATTTTACGGTTTTAAACCGAAAATGATTGATTTTAAGGCATTTTGCCAAAATGTTGATTTTAAGCGATTTGTCGCTAAAATGGTTGATTTTACGGTTTTAAGCCGAAAATGGTTGATTTTAAGGCATTTTGCCAAAATGTTGATTTTAAGCGATTTGTCGCTAAAATGGTTGATTTTACGGTTTTAAGCCGAAAATGGTTGATTTTAGGCCTTCGGCCGAAATGTGTTGGTCTTAAGGCTTTTCGCCAAAATGGTTTGATTTTATGACTTTTAGTCGAAAGTGTTGATTTTAAGGCGTTTCGCCAAAATGGTTCGATTTTACGACTTTTGGCCGTAAAAGGTTTGATTTTTGATTAAGCAAGACTTTAGTTGACGTGTATGCATTTTTATGCAGTTATAGAATGATTAAGAGTAGAAAAGAAGCATGCATGAAGTGCTAAAATTAAATAGGCAGAATTTTAATTACGTACCTGATTTAATCGTCGGCCACTTCTTAACTCCAGATTTAGCTCCTCGTTTAGGTATATTAATTAATTTTTAATTTTATTTTATTTTAGTGGTCAAATAACACAACATAAATGCAATAAAATTAAATTAAATGCAAAAAAGCGTAAAGAAGACGCAAGGAGCGTGAGAGGGAGAAGGTTTCGTCCGTCAATACAGACAAGAGGTGTCAAAACAGCCTGAAAATGGCCTATTTATAGGCCATTTTCGGGTCCCGGGCGGTGGCTGCCGCCGTGCATGGCGGTAGCCACCGCCAGAAAATCTGGGCGGTAGCTGCCGCCCAGGCTCGGCGGTAGCTACCGCCCTGTCGGTGGGGCGACAGGCCCCGCCCGCGCAGGGCGAGAGGCCCCGCGTGTGCTGGCGGCAGGCCTCGCCCAGGGCGCGAGGGGGGGCCAGGCCCTGTGCGCGGGGCGACAGGCCTCGCTCGCGCGGGGCGAGAGGCCTCGCCCTCGCGCGGCGCGGGAGGCCTCGCCCGCGCGGGGCGAGAGGCCTCGCCCTCGCGCGGTGCGGGAGGTCTCGCCCGCGCGGGGCGAGAGTCCTCGCCCGCACGCGGCGCGGGAGGCCTCGCCCGCGCGAGGCGAGAGGTTTCGCCCGCGCGGGGCGAGGGGTCTCGCTCGCGCGCGGCGCGAGGGGCCTCGCCCGCGCGCGGTGTGAGGGGCCTCGCCCGCGCTGGGCGAGGGTCCCCGCCCACGCTGGGCGAGGGTTCTCGCCCGCGCTGGGCGCCAGGCCCCGCCCGCGCTGGGCGAGGGCTGTCGCCCGCGCTTGGTGGGGGCTGGCGCCGCCGTGGCCGGTGCGGCCACCGTGTGTCGCTTCGGGAGCTGTTTTGGGAGTTTCGGACCTCCGAAAAATATTCCGGGACCTGTTCCGCGATCCTCGTAAAATTCCGGACGTTTCAAGTACCATATTGATATATTTTCGGTGAACTTCCGAAATGGCCTCCGGTCCGGCCGGACTGTTTGCAGTCCGGAAAAATTGGCTCTTTGAGCCTTGTGAGTCAAAGTTACTATAGAAAAGTCAAATTTACTGTAGCAAATGCACTATAGCACAATTAAATTTGCTGTAGCAAATTCATTGTAGCACAGTCAAATTTACTGTAGCAAAGTCAACCAATAGGCTTTTTGAGCCTCAAAATTTGAGTATTCACAGTTGCCCCCCACCGTCGACCATAAAAATGATTTATGGGAGTCGGTGGTTGTATGAAACGCAAATTTTGTAGGCGAGAATTGGACGCGTCCAGAAGACCCGCCTCTTGGCTATTTGCTTATAAATAGCCTAAAAAAAGCTCATTCTCATTCATTCAAGACTTTCTAAGTTAAGGAAATCTCTCAAATTCTCTCAACTTCCTAGGTTTTAAGGTTTCTCTTCTTTCATGGCTTCCTCTGATCTGAGCGGTGAGGAGTACCTGGGGTCTCTGGGGATCTCGCTTGACGAAGTCAACCTTACAGCGGACGCTAACAGTCACGCCTCCGTAACAGGCATCTTCGCCCAAGTACGCCTTCTTTTACTCTGATTATTATTTTTTCGGGCCTTAGGGGCCTAAAAGAAAATAGGGATTGTGGCTTTTCGGGCTTTGGGCCGAATTTGTGAAATTGTGAACTTTGGGCCTCCGTGGCCCGAGTGTGATTTTCGGTCCTTAGGCCGAATTGTGAAATTGTGAGCTTTGGGCCTCTGTGGCCCGAGTGTGATTTTCGGTCCTTAGGCCGAATTGTGAAATTGTGAACTTTGGGCCTCTGTGGCTCGAGTGTGATTTTCGGTCCTTAGGCCGAATTGTGAAATTGTGAGCTTTGGGCCTCTGTGGCCCGAGTGTGATTTTCGGTCCTTAGGCCGCATGGTGAAATTGTGAATTTTGGGCCTCTGTGGCCCGAGTGTGATTTTCGGTCCTTAGGCCGAATTGTGAAATTGTGAATTTTGGGCCTCCGTGGCCCGAGTGTGATTTTCGGTCCTTAGGCCGAATTGTGAAATTGTGAATTTTTCTGCGCTTACTGTTTCATGAGCATGCATGCTAAGATATTATCCTTAGTAAGGAACCAAGGACCAAATCTCATATTGTTTTACCTTTTTTAGGATCCTTACATTAGATTGGATGTGGCTGAGATTTCTATGTCCGAAATCCCGATCGAGACATTGGATCCGAACCACCCGGTTGGAGCGATCATCAATCCGTCCCGACTGGGTTACTTGAGACATTTTGATGCTTGCCGAAACAGTCACAAGGAGTTGCTGGGTGCTTTGGCTGAAAGATGGTGGGACACCACCAACACTTTTCATTTTTCCTGGGGCGAGATGACAATGACTCCCGTGGATTTTTCTGTGATTACCGGAATCCCTTTTGGTATTCGGCCGATCGAGTTATACGACGACTGGAGGACAGAAGTTTCCCCTGATCGGATGGTGGAGTTGATTGGTATAGACCTGCCTCGGATTGTCGGGCCAGGCTCCGCTACTCCAGCTTTGAGCGTTTCTAGGCGCTGGCTATACCTCCAGGCCCCCGGTATTTATGCTAGACACAGGCGGGGAGAGCTGACGGCTTCTCAAGTGGCCAGGTTCATTTTGTTGCTGATGTTTGCGTCGACCTTCTGGTCCAACAGGAAAGAAAGGTTCAATCCTTCTATCTTGAAGAGTTTAGAAAATCTAGCCCATCTTACGGAGTACGACTGGGCCGGCGCTATCCTGAGCCGTATGTATGATGATATGTGTGATCTGAGTCGGAGCCACTGCAAACTTAGCGGGACCTACTACTTCTGGGAGGTAATGCAAGCACATTCTGTATATTTTCTGTTTCATTTGCCCTCTTCTGACTCTCGTTTCTTCTTTGTTGCAGATTTGGGCATTTGAATACTTTCCTTATACTCGCCCGGAGCAGATTCAGGCCGATCTCGGATTAGGGCTAGTACCTTTGGCTTGGAGATGGTACCGAACAAATCTTCATACGAGTCGGCATAGGCACTCGCTAAAAGATCTAAGAATCTTCTTCGATACGTGCAGCCCGGCACAGGCATGTATTTAGCAACTCTTGAATATGTTAAATAAAAAAGATTTATTAACACATTTGCTTCTTTTGTAGGTTGAAATGGGGGCGATGGCCACCCATCTACAGAGCTGGATTCAAGTTGATTCTCATTTCCAGCGATCAGATGACTTGCTTCGGCGGAGGGTGATTCTGTCGCATCCGATCTTGAGACGATATTACTTAGGCGAGAGAGTAGACCTTCAAATAAGAGGCTGTCGTTCCATTCCTTATCCTCCTCCCGGGGACATGCGAGCGGGCAAACAGATGATTCTCACTGATGCTCATATTGAGGGTATTCCATATGGAGAGCTCATCTTAGAGGGAGATTATGCTGAGTTCTGCAGACTTTTTCTGATGCAGCCTATTGGGTCGCGGCTTGATGATTTTCAGAGATCAGCTCCCTTCCATCCGCCCGCCACCCGCTCTTCTCGGGCTGCGGGTTCTTCGAGTAGGACTCCAAAGAGAAGGCCTACGACTGATCCTTCTTCTTCTACTTGGGCTGAGGGTTCCTCTCAAGCCGGTCCTAGCCGCTCGGCCGGCCATTCCAGGGCTCCCCGGGCTGTTTCAGAGGCTACCGGGTCGCTTCACTCAGACTTGGCCAATTTACGCCTTCCGTACAGCATTTCCTACCATACTCCAGACGCTTCTTTAGCCTTTCGAGAAGTCCCACTGGAGAATGTGGATCGCTTGGCTCTGCCTTCTGAGGACATTACCGAGGTAAGTAAAAATTGTTAAACCTCTCACAAAAATGATTCATGAGAGATTTGACGTGGATTTGCATTCATCTCTTTTTTTTTTTTTTTTTTTTTTTTTTTTTTTTTTGTAGGTTCCTGTCGGATTGATCAATCAAATGATGGAATTGATGCTCGGGATGCAGCAAGAACTGTCTTCGTCCTGGACTCGTGAGGCTTACAGTGATCAGAGAAGGCAGAGGCCCCGTCGCTGAAGTCATGGTTGCTGAATTTTTCTGTTCCCCTTTCTTTCTTTGTACTGAGCTTTATTTTGTACCTGCACTTGGTTAGTATCGAAATATATGTATGCATGCTTATTGTATTTGAAATGAAATGGGAGGACTTCATCTTATAGACAAAATACTCTCTTTTTCCTTTTTTCTTCTTTTTTTTTTTTTTTTTTTTTTTTTTTTTTTTGTGTGTGCGGCGGTCGCTACCGCCATCATTCGGCAGTAATTCGGCGGTTGCTGCCGCCGTCATTTATTGACAATTCGGCGGCTGCTACCGCCTTCATTCGGCGGCTGCTGTCGCCCTCATTCGGTGCTTTTTCTCCTATAAAGGCTTATTCTTTGTTTCGGCTTTTCACTCATTCCCTATCTTCTCTCTCCTTCTTTTCTCTCCGTGTTTATCTTTTCCAAAGAATGAATCCTTCTTTCAATCATAGCATGCACAGTTGGGCTAGGAGTCTCTCTAAAGTTGAAAAGATCAACTTGAAGAGGTATGGACTCTCTCCTATCATTACCCTTAGGGGGGTAGTAGTCGACTGGGATTTCTTATGGGCTTGCATCAGGCTTTGGGATCCAGAGGCCCATGTTTTCCGATTCGGGGCCATGATGGAGGAAATGTGCCCTCTTTTTGAGGAATTCTGTGCTATCATAGGGTGCGACCCCAATGCCCCTTTGGTCAGGCATGAAGTCAAGATCGGGTATGTTCGGTCGTTTGAAAGTCTGTTTCAGTTCAGCCGACCTCAGGCTAGGGCCATGATTGTTGGAGATCAGAAAGCAGTTCTGCTGCCCCTGATTGATGAGTTCTCGGGGGTCTGTTCAGATGACCCAGACCGGATGAGATTAAGAATGCGGGCCTTGGTTTTTTGCTTATTGGCTGGCTTCTTATTCAACAAGGATCCAGGCTTCGGGGATTTGCGACTTTGTCCCATGGTTCGGCAGATGGAGGACATGGGTTGCATAGGTGGCATTGTGCTGGCAGAAACTATTAGGAGCCTCGACAGAGCCGCTTTAGGCTTCGAGGATTGGACAGTTTCTCCTATTATTCTCCAGGTATTTCCTTCCTTTTTGTTTTCATTATTATTATTATTATTATTTTTTTTTTTTTTTTGACCTATCCCTTTGTAATAGAAAGGATCCATTACTCAGGTTTGGTTAAAGGATCACCTCCAAGTGGTTGCTGTTCCTATTTTACTGCCGTATAATCCCGTTCAGTATCGCATGCGGAGGATCTTAATCACATATCCGTCCACTGATGCATGGACTTCATGGCTGATTGAGTTGGGTCCGAATGAAGTGCTGTGGTTTGTACCCTGGTATGGCATTACCCGCTTTATACAGGTCAGCTCTCGTCATACTCAGGTTTACCTCTTAGGACTTACCCATTGTACTTGGTACTATGCTTCGCGTGCTATGAGGCAAATGGGAATAGATCAGACTGTACCGATCATGGATAATTCTTTATCTGATTCCACCATCACTCCGGGAGTTACCCGTGCTGTCCTTAGAGCTTGGGTTAGAGACCATCAGATGGTTAGGCCTTTACCTAATCCTGCTGGTGTTCAGACTTCTCCTGAGTATCGGGCCTGGTTCATGAACGTTGTCTGGCCGGTTGAAAAGCTAAGGAGGAACGCACTGCTGAGCGCACTCGAGGGTTGGACTCAGGCTGACACTGGTGATGGGGTTAGGACTGAAGAGGAGATCATGTTGGCTCCTCGGACACATGAGGCTGGAGAGAGTTCAGCAGCTAGGGATGACTCGGAGGACGTTGCTCCTCGGAGGCGACGGGTCACCTAGACTTTAATAGGCTTTTATTCTTTTGGTTTTGGATGTATGCTCTCTCTTTTTTTTTCTTTTTCTTCCCCCTTTTTTTTTTTTTTTTTTTTTTGACTGTTTATTTGGGACTTTGACTCTGGATTTTGGATTTTTGTTCTTTGGCTTTTGCTTGTACTGTTTGGCTTTATTACTTTTTAATTGGAGTGTCATTTGACTTTTAAGCTTTCCAAGCTCTTTCCAACTTTATTCATTCAAGCTCTAATTTTTGCCTAAGCCGCCCTTTCGGGTTTTCAACTTAGCGAGCTACCCATTTTTGCCTAAGCCGCCCTTTCCGGGTTTTCGACTTAGCGGGCCCCGACTTTTGCCTAAGCCGCCCTTTCGGGTTTTTGACTTAGCGGGTTTTTCTTTTCTTGCCTGAAGCCGCCCTTCCGGGTTTTCAACTTCAGCTTTGATTTGATTTTTTTCTTTTGTTTTTTTTTTTATCATTTGGCAAAGAAGAATGACATGAATTTTTTATTAATGCTTAGACCGTGCCCAATGAGGGCTGCCTACATATCTCCGATATGTAATTTCTTTTTTTTCGAAGAGAATCAGGTCTAATGTAGTTCGTTTTACATTATGCAATGCTTATTACACAAAATATCTTTTTAACTGATCTAAATTACATGGATTCGTGAATTCCAAACCATCCAAATCAGTTAAGATGACGGCTCCGCCAGACAGTATTTTCTTCAACACATAGGGTCCAGCCCAATGAGGGCGAAACTTCCCACGTGGATCCGTGATTGGCTGTCTAATTTCCTTCAGGACTAAACAACCTTCTTCCAGTTTTCGGTCTTTGACCTTCTTGTTAAAATGTCGTGCCATTCTCCTTTGGTAGACTCGAGTTTGGTGGATTGCTTGTCACCGCTTTTCGTCCATGCCCAAGAGTTGCGAATGATAATTCTTCACCCAATCGGCTTCGCTAATCTGACTTTCTTGGATAACTCTTGCCGACTGAACTTCCAGCTCAATAGGCAATACTGCTTCCATGCCATATACTAAGGAATACGGGGTTGCCCCAGTAGGTGTTCTAATTGAAGTCCTATATCCCCATAAGGCATTCGGCAACTGTTCATGCCAAGCTTTATGCTTTTTGACTGTCTTCTGTAAAATGACTTTTATAGCCTTATTTGCAGCTTCCACAGCCCCATTTGTTTGTGGACGATAGGGCGAGGATTTATGGTGTCGAATCCTCGTTTCTTTCAACAAATTAGCAAATTCACCCTGGAAGTGAGCTCCATTGTCCGTGGTGATCTCGAATGGCGTTCCGTACCGACAAAGGATGTTGGTACGAACGAACTGCGCTGCCTTCTTGGCATTCAGAATTGAATAAGAGGCTGCCTCGATCCACTTAGTGAAGTAATCTATAGCAACCAAAATGAACTGGTGACCGTTGGAAGCTTTCGGGTGGATTTTTCCGATCACGTCTATGCCCCAAGTTGCGAAAGGCCATGGTGAAGCAATAGGATTCAAATTGACCGGAGGTTGTCTTTGCAGCTTAGCAAAAATTTGACATTCGTGACACTTCTGCGCGTGCCTCACGCAATCTGCCTTCATGGTTGACCAGTAATAACCTAGGTTCATGATTTTTCGAGCCAAGGCTATCCCGTGCATGTGTGGGCCAGATTCCCCGTTATGTAAGGAATCCATGATGGTTTGAGCTTCTCCCTCATCGACGCACCTTAGGTGCAAGCCGCTCCAACTTCTCTTGTACAGAACTCCATCAGTAAGGAAATATCCGGATGCCAACTGTCTCAATGTTCGTTGATCAGTCTTAGTGGATCCTTCCGGGTAGGTTTCATTCTGAAGGTAATTCTGTATATCCCAATACCAAGGCTTGTCATCGACCAAATTCATGATATGTGCTGGCTGTTTCTGTAGCCGCACTGTCAGAGGTCGGATGACTCGGTCTCCTTCTACATCGACCATGGAGGCTAAAGTAGCCAGAGCATCTGCGAACTGATTTTTGGCTCGCGGCAAGTAGTGGAAAGATAAATCCTCAAATTGCTGAGCCAATTCGTCCAAGCGTTGTAGGTAAGGAACCAAACGCTCTTCTTTAATTTTCCATTTCCTTAAAGCTTGGGAGACTATTAAGTTAGAATCTCCGAAAACCTTGAGGACCTTTATCTCTTTTTCCAGGGCTGCTTCTAACCCCTTTATGCAAGCTTCATACTCGGCTTCATTGTTTGTGCAGTCGAAATCTAATTTGACTGCAATCGGAATGTATTCGCCACAAGGAGTTTTGAATACGACTCCAACCCCGTTTCCATGGTAGTTCGAAGCTCCATCGAAGTACATTTCCCAGACCTCACTTTCCAAGTTCAACAAGTCTTCATCAGGAAATTCTACCTCCGGCATTTTGTCTTCGACCGGTAATTCTGCTAATTGATCGGCCAAGGCTCCGCCTTTCACCGCTTTCCGTTGCACAAATTTCAAATCATAAGCCGCGAGTACTGACACCCACTTAGCCATCTTACAATCAAGAACCGGCCTCTCCATAAGGAATTTCAAGGGGTTCGATTCAGAAACAACATTTGTGGTGTAAGATGAGAGGTAGTGCTGCAGCTTTGTACAAGCCCATACTAGAGCCAGACACAATTTCTCTATCTTATTGTATTTTAGCTCATATTCTAGCATCCTTTTGCTGAGGTAATACACGGCATTTTCTACCCTTGTATCTTCTGCTTGTTGAGCTAGCATTGCACCCATCGCTTCTTCTGTCACCGATAGGTACAACAGCAAAGGCTTTCCCAGCCTTGGTGGCTGTAAAACTGGCGGGGACAACAGATATTGCTTGACTTGGTCGAAAGCTTTCTGACAATCCTCATTCCATTTGACGGCTACTCCTTTTCTGAGCAATTTGAAAATCGGACCACAAGTGTCGGCCAATTGATTGATGAATCGGCTGATGTATTGTAGCCTTCCTAGGAAACCCCGGACTTCCTTTTCCGTCCTCGGCGCCGGCATCTCCATAATGGCTTTGGCTTTTGAAGGGTCAATTTCTATGCCCTTTTGGCTGACCATATGCCCCAGAAATACTCCGGATGTAGCTCCAAACAGACATTTTGCCGGGTTGAGCTTTAAATTGTACTTTTGAAGTCTAAGGAAGAACTTCTCAAGTGCTATTGTATGCTCTTCAGCTGTTTTTGATTTAACAACCATATCGTCCACGTACACTTCTACTTCTTCATGAATCATGTCATGGAAGATGGCTGTCGCCATTCTTTGATAGGTTGCCCCGGCATTTTTAAGCCCAAAAGGCATAACTCTGTAGCAGTAGGTTCCCCATTCCGTGATGAACGCCGTTTTCTCTTTGTCTGGCACATGCATCATTATTTGATTGTATCCGACAGCGAGATCGGTCAAGGAGACCATCTCGTGTCCCGCCATTCGGTCCACTAACAAGTCAATATGCGGCAGGGGGAAGTCGTCCTTCGGACATGCCTTATTTAAATCCCGATAGTCCACACACATTCTGACTTTGCCATCTTTCTTCGGCACCGGCACAATATTTGCTAACCATGTTGGGTAAGCAATGGGTTCTATGAACTTGTTCTCCAGTTGCTTGGCTACTTCCTCCTTGATTTTCAAGGACCATTCTGTTTTCAGCCTTCTTAGCTTCTGTTTTACTGGCTTGGCCTCGGGGTATACTGGAATCTTGTGCACCGCTATTGCTGGGTCAATTCCCGTGATGTCACTTGCCTTCCACATGAAGCAATCGGCAAACTTCTTTAAGCATTCACTGATCTGTTCCCTGTTCACACAGTCAGATGCAATGTATGTATGTTCATTTTCTTCTTTGCCAATTATTATTTTTTCTTTATCATTTTTCATTTCATTTATTTCTTTTTCATTATTTTTGCTTGGAAATGCTTGGAAAGATAGACATGCGGGGTAGTCAATAATTTGCAAGCCTTTATTGATAATGACAGAATCATCTTCAAAAATTACATCAAACTTGAAATCTGGATTTTCAAAATCTGACACAGACGACTCAGGACTGGAACTGGACTCTGACTCGGTTTCAGACTCGGGGTCAGACTCAGACTCAGTACAGGACTTGATTACAGATTTTGACTCTAGGTTTGACTCGGGAGGGGGTATATCAGCAGTGCGCTCCTCCTCGGCGTACCAGTTGGTGAGAGGCCCTTCTTTTGGCTTGATTAAACTCAGCAGGTCTTGATTTTCTTTCTTTCCCGTAATGACTGCAACCTCATCAAAGAGACTTGGCAGCATGAAGTCTTCTACTTCCAGCTCAGCTATTGCCTCAGACTTGTTACCCCAGACATCAGCAAATATCTCTAATCCAGGTAGCACTTTCTTGGCGGTCGGGCAGTAAAATGGTTCTTGGAAACCGTGATAAGGAATTGTCTCTCCGGATTTGCGGAAGTGACTATTCAAAGTTAAAAAGTGTGATGGCATCTGCATTGTTCTGCCTCCGTTCCTAGAGCTCCTAGCTTGGTCTTCCTCAGTAGGCTCATATCCCAGCCCAAAAGTCCCTTGGTTTACTGGACATTCCCAGGCTTGCAGTGCGGGGTATGTTTTTCCGGACCTTGCCATAGCCATTCCTGGTAGGTAAGACATTTTCAACATTAAAGGCACTATGCAATTTATTTGCACCGTCCCAAAATCAAAGAGAATTTGGGAGTTCATAGTCTTTCCTTCTATAAATTGCACAGTATCATACTGAAATCCCGAGAGGGGAAAGTAGGCGCTTTCAGGGTTGACCTCAAAGAGAGGCTGGCCCTTTGGCTTTTTAAGCTGGCTGTAATCATCTCCTTGAACTGTTATGATTTTACCCTCATAAGGGAATTTGACTTTCTGGTGTAAGGAGGAGGGTACTGCTTTGGTACGGTGTATCCATGGCCGTCCCAAAAGCAGGTTGAAACTGGTGGGCACATCGATCACCTGGAATGGTACCTCCATTACGGCTGGCCCGATTGCCAATTTCAGCATAGCAACTCCCAATACTTCCCTTCGGGTGCTGTCATATGCTTTCACTATCTGGTCAGATGGCATGAAATCCGTTTCTTCCAAACCCAGACAGCTGGCTACTCTTAATGGACAGACGTTTAATGCTGACCCATTATCAATGAGAACCATGGGCACAGTTTTGTCTCTAGTCTGAACCGTGATATAGAGGGCATCATTGTGACTATCTCCTCCAGTGGGTAAGTCATCATCCGAAAACCCGATGTTTTGAGTCTTCGAAGATTGGGTGAGGGTGGATACTAGCACTTCGGGGCTAACCTCCACCGACGTTTGAAGCTGACTCAAAGCCTTGCAAAGAGCTTGGCGATGAGGAAAAGATGCTGCTAGAAGTTCCCAAATCGATACCCTAGCTTGTGTCTTCTTTAGCTGTGAAAGTACTGGGTCTTCTTTTGGTTCATCTGTCCTTTGGTAAGGGTTATTTGGGACTTTGTCCAAGACTATCGGCTCATATTGTCTCCCGCTCCTGGTTATAGCATCGAGTTCCTCGACAAAGTCATTTAAATCTAGGACACAAATTTCGTTCCTTTCAAGGAATAGATCGAAAGGATCGATCAATTCCTGGTCATGAAAGATAGCATTTACCCCGTGATTTGGCAAGGGGTTAGTGCTAATGTTCGGTTTGCTTCTCGGGATAATTGAGCCATTGTCTACCAAGTCCTGGATGCGGTTCTTAAGAGTCCAACATGCCTCAGTCTTATGCCCATATGCTTGGTGGTACTCACAGTATTCATTGGTTTTGAAATTCCTCGGTAAGGGGTTAGGTGGTGGTCTTGCCTCCAAAGGTTTGATGTAATTTGCTTTAACAGCTTCTCGAAATACCAAAAGGATTGGCATGCCGAGATCAGTATATGCTCTTCTTGACTGACTGCCGTTTCTCATGTTTCCCATGCTTCCCGTGTTTCCCATATTTCCCACACGTAAAGGGTTTGTGGGGGTGATACTTGCCACTTCGTGGACTTTTCCGGGCTGGATAGGTTTTTTGTATCTTGAGGCTCCCGAATCTTCTTTCAGTTGTCCCATTTGAAGTAAATCCTCTACCTTCGTAGCAGTGGCAATGAGCGACTGAAACGTTGGTAGGTATTGTGTTTGAAGCTGAGACTGGTAGATAGGCAGTAAATTTTTGATTATTATGTCAACTTGTTCCTGTTCAGAGGGTCGGTTGATCATTTGAGAGGCTTTGGCCCTCCACCTCGTAAGGAACGAGGAAAAGGGCTCATTGTTTTTCTGTTTGGTGGTTTCCAGTTCTCTTCGGGTAACATCCACTTCCATGTTATAGCGATACTGTGAATTGAATGCATTACAGATATCTTCCCAAGTTTTCATCTTTGATCGGTCCAAACTGACAAACCATCTCAAAGCAGCGCCGGTGAGTGACTGTTGGAACAACTGAGCAAGGAGCTCGCTGTTCAATCCGAACGGGTTAAGGGCACCCACATACATTTTCAAGTGTGTTTTTGGACAAGTAGTTCCATCGAATTTGTCCATGTTTGGCATTTTGAATTTGGTTGGCAGTCTTGCTTCGGGGAACAGAGACAAGGAGTCCATGTCCACGACTTCTTTGTGTGTCTTAAGGGCGGTAACAGACCTTTCTAAGAGTTCTAGCTTTTCTCTCATTTTCTGAGCTTCCAGCTCAGAGGCAGTTTTGGAAGGCATGTCATCCAAGTTAAGGGTAGGGTTTGAGGACGCAGATGCAGCACCCGGTCCTGGATTGGAGGCACCATGATCATTTCCCCCAACCGGAATCCCGTTTCCATTACCACCGCCTAGTTCAGCTAGCAGGGCGGTTCTCTGGGCGGCCAATGCCTCATGCATTCTAGCTTCCATTCTAGCTTCCATTTGTTCCATGAGGGCTTTGATGTCATTAAGTGATGCCATTGGCCTAGTTGAAGTTGGTGAACTTGGTGAATTTGGTGATAGCACAGTAGGTGTAGCTGGCACTGACGTTGGCGCTTGAACAGTAGGTACCTGATAGGATGAGGGTAACCGGGTTAGGGTACTGTGTTGTGTATCAAGGTAACTAATAAGAGATAGATCGTCTCTTTGTCCAACTGTGCATGACTGACAAACAGAAGGATATTTTTGTGTCCCTCCACTCTTTTCTTTTTTCTTTTTTTTTTTTTAATGCTTATGGTATGCAATGAATGCGCACAACAACACGTCATAATTTATTTTAATGAGATGATTCGTACCATTGGGTGCATATAGTCCTAAAGGATAAGTTCTATAGGCTATGACACAAATAGAGAATCGGCTTATTAAGGGACCCTTGAACCTTGAGCATGAATATACCTAACCACATGTGAAACAAGGAGTTTCGCGTGGGTCCAACGGTACGCATACTCATGGGCCACCTCCAAAAGGATTAGAGATGGTTTGCGGTAACAGGGAGGACGCTTTGGCTATCCGTCGGCATAATCAAGGAGACCTGCCGATCAGCGCTACTTGCTATCCAGACTCAGAAGTTTAAACAGAAGGAGAAGAAATTCATTTGAAATTCATTTTTTATGCAATGGAGAAAAGGATTCTCAATCGTGCAAATAATCAACAAGTTTTAATGTCTTAATCACATTTTTCAATTAAGTCCGGATTTTATCAAGTATTCTTAAAGAAAGAGCACTTGATTCGTATTAGGGTACCCTGCAAAACAAAGCATAATAAAATAATGCCTTAAAGAAAGGCCGGTTAGTTTTCACAACAATTGTAGTCCACTTTATGCAAAATGATTACAGAACTCCCCAGCAGAGTCGCCAAACTGTGTACCCCTCCCCAAAATATCACCGGCATATGAATGCATGTGACTAAAGGAAGAAATGCACGTGAGTGTGTGAGTCGCCACCTTGTTTAATTATTTTAGGGTAAACTAGGAAAAAAACCCTAAGTGACTCCATTTTTAATTAACCTAGTTACTAGATTAATTATCCCAATGTTTAAGGCACAGTCTGCGAACCCGAGGTGGATCCCGAGACTATGTCATGCTGATGAACTAACCGATGGATGAATGCTTTGCAAGGTGAATGATGGATTAATGAAATGTTTGTGTGATTTTGACTTGCCGCCCGGGGTGAAATCCCGAACGTGCCTACGTACTTCCGTTTGAATGGAAGATCAAAGTCAACGTAGTTCGATAGGCCTTCTTTGAAGGGCTTTGAATGGGTATGCTTAATGCATGAGTGTGTATGCTTTGTGCATGAGTGTGTATGCTTTGTGCATGAGTGTGTATGCTTTGTGCATGTTGTTAAGGCATTTTGCCAAAATATCAATTTTAAGCGATTTGTCGCTAAAATGGTTGATTTTTACGGTTTTAAACCGAAAATGATTGATTTTAAGGCATTTTGCCAAAAAATGTCGGTTTTAAGCGATTTGTCGCTAAAAATGGTTGAGTTTACGGTTTTAAACCGAAAATGATTGATTTTAAGGCATTTTGCCAAAATGTTGATTTTTAAGCGATTTGTCGCTAAAATGGTTGATTTTACGGTTTTAAACCGAAAATGATTGATTTTAAGGCATTTTGCCAAAATGTTGATTTTAAGCGATTTGTCGCTAAAATGGTTGATTTTACGGTTTTAAACCGAAAATGATTGATTTTAAGGCATCTTGCCAAAATGTTGATTTTAAGCGATTTGTCGCTAAAATGGTTGATTTTACCGGTTTTAAACCGAAAATGATTGATTTTAAGGCATTTTGCCAAAATGTTGATTTTAAGCGATTTGTCGCTAAATGGTTGATTTTACGGTTTTAAACCGAAAATGATTGATTTTAAGGCATTTTGCCAAAATGTTGATTTTAAGCGATTTGTCGCTAAAATGGTTGATTTTACGGTGTTTAAACCGGAAAATGATTGATTTTAAGGCCTTTTGCCAAAATGTTGATTTAAGCGATTTGTCGCTAAAATGGTTGATTTTACGGTTTTAAACCGAAAATGATTGATTTTAAGGCATTTTG
Source organism: Jatropha curcas (assembly GCF_041381405.1). NCBI lineage: Eukaryota > Viridiplantae > Streptophyta > Magnoliopsida > Malpighiales > Euphorbiaceae > Jatropha > Jatropha curcas. The sequence continues at coordinate 12,399,044 of NC_143154.1, read as the reverse complement.
CCAAAATGTTGATTTTAAGCGATTTGTCGCTAAAATGGTTGATTTTACGGTTTTAAACCGAAAATGATTGATTTAAGGCATTTTGCCAAAATGTTGATTTTAAGCGATTTGTCGCTAAAATGGTTGATTTTACGGTTTTAAGCCGAAAATGGTTGATTTTAAGGCATTTTGCCAAAATGTTGATTTTAAGCGATTTGTCGCTAAAATGGTTGATTTTACGGTTTTAAGCCGAAAATGGTTGATTTTAGGCCTTCGGCCGAATGTGTTGGTCTTAAGGCTTTTCGCCAAAATGGTTTGATTTTATGACTTTTAGTCGAAGTGTTGATTTTAAGGCGTTTCGCCAAAATGGTTTCGATTTACGACTTTTGGCCGCGTAAAAGTTTGATTTTTGATTAAGCAGACTTTGAGTTGACGTGTATGCATTTTTATGCAGTTATAGAATGATTAAGAGTAGAAAAGAAGCATGCATGAAGTGCTAAATTAAATAGGCAGAATTTTAATTACGTACCTGATTTAATCGTCGGCCACTTCTTAACTCCAGATTTAGCTCCTCGTTTAGGTATATTAATTAATTTTTAATTTTATTTTATTTTAGTGGTCAAATAACACAACATAAATGCAATAAAATTAAATTAAATGCAAAAAAGCGGTAAGAAGACGCAAGGAGCGTGAGAGGGAGAAGGTTTCGTCCGTCAATACAGACAAGAGGTGTCAAAACAGCCTGAAAATGGCCTATTTATAGGCCATTTTCGGGTCCGGGCGGTGGCTGCCGCCGTGCATGGCGGTAGCCACCGCCAGAAAATCTGGGCGGTAGCTGCCGCCCAGGCTCGGCGGTAGCTACCGCCCTGTCGGTGGGGCGACAGGCCCCGCCCGCGCAGGGCGAGAGGCCCCGCGTGTGCTGGCGGCAGGCCTCGCCCAGGG